>NC_042616.1:440427498-441107571 GCF_901001135.1 Rhinatrema bivittatum | reverse complement strand
AGAATCAGTCCGAGGAATGAGGAGCAGACAAGGGCACACGCAGGGACAGGAACCAGAAACGATGACAGGAACAGAAGACATGAACGAAGACAGGAACAGGAACCAGGAGCCAGGAACGAGCAACTAGTACACAAGCAATCATGGAGACCTGTTTCCTAGGCCAGGAACAAGTGGCTAGGCCCTGCCTTTTTTACAGAAGCCCAGTGATATCATCACCATGGCCCCTTTAAAAGAGTGCAAGTGGCGCGTGCGTGTGCCTAAGCCGGAGCCCGGAGGAAGTAGGGCAGTGGCGTCACTCTGCGGCTCGCAAAGGGAGGACCTCCGGGCACAGGATTCAGAAGTGGAAAAGGTGGCTACAGGCACTCGGGGATGGAGGTGGCTGCACACCACCGTGAGCGAAGGTGAACCAGAGCTGGCAACTGAGCTCCCGGGGTGAGTAGGTCCAGGCGTGGACCTTGCACAGCCGGGACAAGTAACATTGGTTTTGGAAGAGTGTGAAAGGGCATCAGCCCGCTGGTCCTTTAATGCAGGGGTGAATCTTTTGGAGGCATGAAGGCTTGGCCTGTAAGTCCCTTAGTCATTGTTTTGGTTGAGGACAGTCCATACTTCAATGGCAGTGGCTTCTAGCTCCACAAAGATGGGTTTAAGGGATCCTAGTGTTGGGGTCAGGAATGACATGAGAGTTCTAGTTTGAGTGATTTACATACCTGAATAGATTCTGTCTTCATTGTGGATAATGAATGGATCCTGCCCCAATGGGCATTTTCTCTGGGTATAGGTCACATGGGCAGTTGCCAAAGCTGTGAGCTGGCAGGGTCTTAGGCTGTTGTTTGCTGCATATATTGTGGCAGGCTTAGTATGTCAGTGAAGATTGTCCAAGCTACTGTAACCAATGGCAGGATCTGAGAGGGGCAGAAGCACCCCCAATGGGCAATTTGCAATATAACCCAATTTATAGCAGGTTGGTGGAATCTGAGACAGGGCAGCCCAAGAATAAATGGGTTGTCTGCTCTAGATAGGGCTTAGAACAGTATATGTTCATGGTAAAGTAGATCCATCTGCATGATGAGGGGCATGGTAATCTCAGTTAAGCGCTCAGGCAGAGGTTCACCATATACTGAGGAAATGATGATGGGTGGAGCCAGCATGGTCATGACAAGTTATACAAATGAAACAATAACTCCTCGATAAAGCCGTCACTCACTCCGGAGTCTAGCAGTGCCTTGCTTTGAATGGCAGTCTCCCTGAAGGCGAAACAAACAGGTACCACTAGATACAGAGAAGAGGCAGGTGGTCCTAGGATTGTCTCTCCAACAGACCCTAAGTTTGAAGTCATTCTCAACCTTTTGGGGAAGTGGGTGGAAAAATACCCATGAGCTGCACTGTAGAAATAGGTTATACTGCCTCTGTCTTTGCTTCTCTTCATTTGGGAGTCGAGATCAGCTCAATTACATAGGTTCATCAGGGGTGACTGACAACTCAGGGTCTGAGGAGGAAAGCAGGAAGTGCTGGAATTCTGATGCCAAGTGGACAGATCGGCAGTGTTCTCCTTTCTCCCAGGCTAATTCCTGGAATCTCAAGTCCATCTGGATAGCCTGGGTGATAAGACCTTCCAGTGTGGGAGGGATAACTCGGCCTACCAATTCATCTTTTATTTGCCATATTAACCCCTGCCAGAATATGAATTTTAGGCTGTCATTAGCTCAGTGGAACTGGGAGGCCAGGTGCAGAATTGTATCTCATATTCATCTATGGTGTAAGTTTCTTGTCAGATTTGCAGCAGCTCCATGGCTGTGTATGAAGTCCAACCTGGCTAATCAAATAGCAGATGAAATTGCTGTAAAAGATTGTTCAGGTTCTGCAGGAGTAGATCATCTCATTTTCACAAGGTAGAAGACCAGGCAAGGCAGGACCACCCAGCAAGAAAAATATATATGCAATTTTAGCATAGTTTGAAAGAAAGTGGGTGGCCTGGAGTTGAAAATGCATCTTGCATTGATTGATAAACCCTCTGCATCCCTTAGGTCACCTTCATACCTGGGTGGTGGTGGAAGGTGCAACATGGCAGTGGTCAAGTGGAGAAATCAGGTGAGTTACTGGTGCTGGGACAGGGTTGCAGAAGGATTCTAGATGTGCTGCCCATGCTTGTAGGAGGCCAGACATGGAATTCAACTGGTCCTGGTTGTTGCATTGAAGCACCAACCTGGAGATGGCCTGAGCGGGGATGGGTCTGCTGAGCTCATGATCTCAGCAATCTGTCACGGTTGTGAGACCTTGGATTCTAGGGACCAGCAGGACTTATTTATTTATTTATTTATCTATTTATTTAATCATTTTTCTATACCGACATTCGAGACAAACATCACATTGGTTTACAAAGTATCATCAAATGCAAATTTAAAACTTTTGACTTCCAAAAACCTAAGAAAAATAAATTACATAAGATACTTAATAAAACATTTAAAATAAAGGTACTAGCATGTCAATACAAGATGAAGATAAAAAATTCCCTAGGATGGTGAGAGAGAATGTCCAGAGATGGGTGGATGTCAGGGCAGGTAGCAAACAGACTGCTACTGGATTCAGTCCAAGGGTCAGGACAGGCAGTGAGCAAGGTGTAGTGAAGATCTGTGGCAGAGATCATCAGTACCAGGTGAGCAAGAGGAGACAAAGACAGGAGAAGGATATGAGACAAGGCTGGAGCAAGGAGCAATGCAGGCTGGAACAAGGAGCAAGGCAGGATCAGGAATGCAGGATCAGGACTCAGCAACATGCACTGCAGAAAACTAGAAACACCTGTTGTTGGGATGCTGATTGAAAGATCTATGGAGTTTTAATGAACTTAGGGGCCTGACATTTTCGGAGATTGCCAAGTCTTGTTCTCCAATGCATTGAAAGATCCAACAGGTGGGGTGCTGATCTTTCAATCAGCACCCCACCTGTTGTTGGGGTGCTGATTGAAAGATCTATGGAGTTTTAATGAACTTAGGGGCCTGACATTATCGGAGATTGCCAAGTCTTGTTCTCCTGCTATGGGACCTAGACAATGCGAGCAAGTGTGCACGCGTACCTCAGGTGTGGGTGTGGCATGAAGAGGCTGAAGTCAGTGTACTTGCCATGAAATGGCTCTGGCTGCATAAAGATATATGTGGCCACTCGTGGGCTGACCAGTGGCCAGCCAAGTGTTACAATTGAGAAACTCCAATGCTTCTGCTTTGTTGCTATGTCTTGAGTGTTGTTCAAATTTAAGTCTTTAACTTAAATAGTATGATCCATTCCAATATTCCAAAGATCCAAAAATTCATAAAAAATAATATAATTGCAACAAAAATAGATACTTTGTCCATTTTAGGTGTTAACTCCCTCCTAGGCTCTCTTGCACCTTCATCCATAGCCAGAATACCTTCCCCATGTAAGGTAGGTTAACTAAAATACAGTTCCAGCATAGACCAGTCAAGTTGGAAAAATATCCCCAAATATAAAATATCAAAAATATCAAAACTCCCAAACATGGGTCAAAACTCTTTAACTGTAATTCAAATATCAAACAAAATATCTAGCCCTCTCTAATACCAGAGTCCAACCTTTCTTCTCAGATGTCTCTAATAGGGGTGTGCATTCGGATTGACCGCATTAGTAAAACGCAACTCATATTTTTTTTTTACTTAAAAAATTGATTCGACATAAACGATCGGATTTCCCACATATCGAACATAGATATGTTCGATATGTGGGAAATCGCGATTGTTGAGCCAAAATAAAAATATAAACCCCCTCACCCTCCTTAATCCCCCCCCCGACTTACCACAACTCCCTGGTGATGGAGCGAGGAGTGAGGACGCCATTTCTGCAATCCTTGGCGAGAAGCATGTGACGTCGGCGGCACGTCGAGTGACGCCGGCGTCACGTGATTCCCGGCTCGTTCGCGCCGGACGGCTCGTTCGGCCCAAAAAGAACTTTTGGCCAGCTTGGGGGGGCCTCCTGACCCCCCCAAGCTGGCCAAAAGTTCTTTTTGGGTCGAACGAGCCGTCCGGCGCGAACTCGCCGGGAATCACGTGGCGCCGCGTCACTCAGACGCGACGTCACGTGATTCCCGGCAAGTTCGCGCCGGACGGCTCGTTCGGCCCAAAAAGAACTTTTGGCCAGCTTGAGGGGGTCAGGAGGCCCCCCCAAGCTGGCCAAAAGTTCTTTTTGGGCCGAACGAGCCGTCCGGCGCGAACTTGCCGGGAATCACGTGACGTCGGCGTCACGTGATTCCCGGCTCGTTCGCGCCGGACGGCTCGTTCGGCCCAAAAAGAACTTTTGGCCAGCTTGGGGGGGTCAGGAGGCCCCCCCAAGCTGGCCAAAAGTTCTTTTTGGGCCGAACGAGCCGTCCGGCGCGAACGAGCCGGGAATCACGTGACGCCGCGTCACTCGACGTGCCACCGACGTCACATGCTTCTCGCCAAGGATTGCAGAAATGACGTCCTCACTCCTCGCTCGATCACCAGGGAGTTGTGGTAAGTCTGGGGGGGGGATTAAGGAGGGTGAGGGGGTTTAAATTTTTTTTTTGCACATATGTACATATACCCAACTCATTGGATTTTTTTTATGTCCATATTGGCCGCAAGTGGGACCCCCTTTCGGACATAAAAAATATGAACATAAAATTTTGCTCTGCACACCCCTAGTCTCTAATACAAGAGTTCACTTGAAATTCTCTTCACTCTTGCTTTTCCTTTAGCTCAGGCAAAAAGAAATTTCTGGATTCAATCCTTCAGGATTCTGGGGGCATGCCCATCCAGGCTGAACCAGTCTTAAGAAAATTATTCTCTCTAACCTCTTGCTTAAGATCCAAGGAAGATCTTTAGCTTATCTTTCCTTCCCTCTCCTACTCATATCCCACTAAAAAATGAACATGCTCCAAGGGATTATATATATATCCACAGAAGCCTTTTTCCCTTAAAAGTGGGTTTATGGATATAGGAGGATCCAAAATTTTCAAAACCGTTCCCACTACCCATTGCTGGAAAAATATACCTGGGATCATCTCTAGTGACTGGCCAAGCCTTGTCGCACATTAACACTAAAACTTTTCTGTTCTAGTGTATTCATTTAACTTATTCTGTTACTTAAAATAGAAGGTTAGATTCACTCCCTCTCCCATGTTTTGGAGATCTGAAGAATAAGTATCTGTAGATATGTGAATTTTTCCAAATATCAACAATCATAGAAGGGGATATTTGGTATTTGGGTTATATTCAGAGTGATCTAAAAGATTTTGTTGTGGCTAAAAAAAGATATTTGGAACAAAGAGCAGGTGGAACAACTATAGATGATCCAATCATTAACAACTTCTTGTCTACGAATAGACCAGCCTCAAAGAATATTTTTGCACTGACAAAAATACACCTGCACTTCTTATCTTGAAACCTTTCCTTTTAATCAATTTAAAATTATATCAGTATGTGAAAAGGTGTCTACAATCATTGATTCATTTCCACTGAATTGTGCTCAACACAATCATCAGTAGTGAGCATGAAAAAGGCTACAAATGTTTTAAGACAAGATCTCCCCTACTTCATATCCAGCAGCTTTTTCTGAGGCAGAATTGGCCCTCTAGCATCTACTCCTATCCATATTCACATTTTTTTTTAAATAAGAACTTAAGAAATTGCCATGCTGGTTCAGACCAAGGGTCCATCATGCCCAGCATCCTGTTTCCAACAGAGGACAAACCAGGCTACAAGAACCTGGCAATTACCCAAACACCAAAAAGATCCCATGCTACTGATGCAATTAATAGCAGTGACTATTCCCTAAGTAAACTTGATTAATAGCAGTTAATGGACTTCTCCACCAAGAACTTATCCAAACCTTTTTTGAACCCAGCTACACTAACTGCACTAACCACATCCTCTGGCAAAAAATGCCAGAGCTTAATTGTGCTTTGAGTAAAAATACATTTTCTCTGATTAGTTTTAAATGTGCTACTTGCTAACTTCATGGAATGCCTCCAGCATTTGTGGACAGAGGTCAAGCCCACGTAGGGACATAATGCCTGGACGGACAGGCAAAGCAATCAAGGACAGAGGTCAAGCCCACGTAGGGACATAAGGCCTGGACGAACAGGCATAGCAATCGAGGTCAAACCCTTGTAGGGACATAAGGCCTGGACAAACAGGCACAGCATTCGAGGACAGAGCTCAAGCCCACCTAGGGACATAAGGCCTGGATGGACAGGCACAGCAATCGAGGACAGAGGTCAAGCTCACGTAGGGACATAAGGCCTGGACGGACAGGCACAGCAATCGAGGACAGAGGTCAAGCTCACGTTGGGACATAAGGCCTGAAAGAACAGGCAATGCAATTGAGGTCAAATTCTTGGAGGGACATATGGCCTGGACGAACAGGCTTAGCAATCAAGGACAGAAGTCAAGCCCACAAAGGGACATAAGGCCTGGACAAACAGGCAAAGCAATCGAGGTCAAATCCTTGTAAGGACATAAGGCCTGGACAGTGGATGGACAGGCACAGCATTAGAGGTCAGGCCCTTGTACAGACATACGGCCTGGACAGTGGATGGACAGGCACAGTGTTTCAAGCCAGGTACATGTGCTGCAATGCTTATATTATCTGGAGCATAGGTGGCAGTTGGAGCTGCTGCAAGGCTTTCAATTGCTTTTATTTATCTTGCCATTCACAGGGAAAATTTGGAAACCCAAGCAAAGGCAGGTTTACTTTCAAAAACACTAGCATTTCCATCAACACAGGTGCCAGCCCAGAGCGGTGAGGGCTCATGATATCCCCTGTCATTGAAAAGACACGTTCACTGGGCACACTGGTTGGTGGACGTGACAGATATTGCTGAGCCACATTGGCTAGGTGTAGCCAGATAGTGGACTTGTGTGCCCAATATGCAAGCAGATCTCGCTGCATGTTCTCTGTCAGCTCTGAGAGATACCCTGTCACTGACAGCTGTGCTGGTGTGTCCTTTGCTTGGGTGGGCTGAGAGTCACTCATGCCAGCTGCTTTCTCTCTAGCCCGTAGCACAACAGATTAATCTTTATGGGCAACATGCCTTTGGCGTTCTGAAGTGGAGGAGGAGGAGGTACTAGCTGTGACTGACAGAGTGTTGCTCCAGCTTGGGCTACCACAACTCTCTGAAGTACCCACTGTTTCCACCTTTGCTTCACACCTAATCTGTCTCTGCATATGGCGCTCCTGTACATGGACATTTGATAACCGCAGGTCCTTCACCAATAAGAGACAATCGTACTGTAAGGCGAGTTTCCCTATCACACGGGGATCACAGACTGTGGCGAGCATGTAAGTGTTCTGTTCTGTTAAAGGCCTTAATCTCTCTTCCACCTGCTGCTGCAAAATATCCAGACAATGCAGCACCTCAACTGTCATTCCCTCTTCCTGTTTAAAGGCCTCCAAATTTTAATCTAGGAAATTAACTATAGGGATGATGTCAGCCAAGGTGGCGCTTCTGGAACTCAGCTCCTCTGTGACATCCTTGAAGGGCTGCAGGATTTTTACCAGCTGACTCATGACTAACCAATCATGATGCACTGGGGGGATTCTGCACACCTATGTCCATTGTACCAGAAAGTTCATGAAGGGGTGTCTGCAGCTCCACTAACCTCTCAAACATCATAAAGGTAGAATTCCACCGGGTGGCAATGTCTTGAATGAGTTGCTTGTGAGGCATCTCCAAATCAGTCTGCTTTTGTCGGAGAACCTGCCCGCCTTCACACTTCTGTGGAAGTGCGCTGTATGTTCCTGCACTTCTGTATTAACCTATGCAGATATTCATTCTTTTGGTTATTGGAAACCATCCCCAGAGCTGACTTCACTACCAGGTGCAGAGTGTGTGCAAAACATCAGATGTTCTTAAAGTGCCCATCATTTTTTGCCTTAACCATGTTTGCACCATTGTCTGTGACAAAGAACACTGCATGAGGATTCCTGTCTCACTGGTGTAGTTGCCATCCCTCCAGCATCTGTCTGATGCATGCTAGAATATTGGCTGCAATATAGGCCTGGTCCATCAGGTGGGTGTGCAGTAAAGCCCACCTCCACCCTGATACTTGTTCAGTAATAGAGCTGCTGCCTGCCCCTGCCTCAGCCAGGTCCCACCAGTGTGTTGTCAGGGAGAGGTAAGAGTGTGCAGCATTTATGGCTGACTAGATCTCACAGGTGAAATGCACATTCCCCTCTGCCTTAGCTAGCAGCGCTTGGATGCGACTGCGATACTTCTTGTACAGGCTGGGGAGGACATTTCTGCTAAATGTGGTTCTGGAGGAGACTTTGTAATTTGGAACTACGAGCTTCAGAAAACGCTTGAAACCCACATTCTCCACTAACTGCAAGGGCTGGTCATCAAGGGCAATCATTTCCCCAATGCTCCTGCTTATAACGTTTGAGGCTGCCTGCCTCCTACACCAGGATAGCGTTACCGAACTCCACCCCATTTCCTCCATGGTGGGTTGTCGCTTCTGCCACATGTCATGGGGTTGCAGGTCTGCCATCTGACTGCTGGAAGGGGATGAGGGCGTGGGCTGACTCTGCTGCTTTTAGAACCACTTTATGCTGCTTGGAAGGGGTCCCCTGATGGTACTGCCACCATCCCCAGATGACAGTACTGTTATTGGGTGTTGCCTCTTCATATGATGTGACATGCCAAAATGAGATAGATGTCCCATTTGCTTGCCTCTGCTAATATCCCTGCCACAGTAATTACACCGAGCAAAACACGGGTCCTCCATCACTTTAAAGTGGCTCCAGATCGCAGATGTCTTTCGTGATTGTCCCTTCTCTATAGCCTTGGGGGTGGATGCTGACACTGGAGCTGAAGTAGTAGGTGCACCCTGAGAAGCAATGCCAGGGGTCTCAGTCACCCTCTGTGCCTGTGCTGACTTCTCTTCCTCCTCATCAGTTTCATCTCTCTCCTGCTGCACTGAAATGGAGGCTAAGACAGGACTAACTGATCCTCCTAAAACGTCGTCAGCTATTACTTCTTCTGTTTCTGATGAAAATCCCACACAAGATGATTGTTCATCTGAATCAGAAGCAAACAGTGCCTGCGCTACATTGTCAATGCTTAGTCGAGACTTATGTCCCACTGCTGCTTTTGGGTGTCGACATTTTGACTGGCATGACTTAGCCTCCCCTCCCCTCACCTCCAAAACTACAGGTCAGAAATAGGTGGTGGTGATGTATCATGTTTAGATTTCGTTTTTTTCCGGATGGAACTGCCTGCCACTACAAAGAGTTTAGATTGCAACAGGTCCCTTTTTAACTTTAATGGGGGACTGGCTCTAGTGCCTTTTGAAGTGTCTCCTCTGCCAGTCCCAATCAATCGACCACATCTAGCTTTCCCTGACATTATGGATTTAATGTCACTGCCTAGTGCCTACTGGCTGCCCACTGTCACAGTGCCTTGATATGCACTAATGTAATGTGTGTGTGGTGTGCACACAAACAGCTTGCTTGTCACTACAAAAGAGGCAGACTGGGATTTCATTACACAGACTGTCCCAATAATAAACTTGAGCCCACTGTCACAGTGCCTTGATATGCACTAACTAGGGATGTGCAGAGGGACCGCATACATTACATTTGGTATTCGTATTCATGGGGGGGGGGGGCAGATACGTTGCATTCGGCAAGGGGGGCCCTGATCCATTCATGCGTTCCATTCTTATTTGTTTCCCAGTTAAAATTTAATTAACTACAACCCCCCACCCTCCTGACCCCCCCAAGACTTGCCAAAATTCCCTGGTGGTCCAGCGGGGGTCCGGGAGCGATCTCCTGCACTCGGGCCATTGGCTGCCAGTAATCAAAATGGCGCCGATAGCCGATAGCCTTTGCCCTTACTATGTCACAAGGGCTATCGGGGCTATTTTGAATATCGGCAGCCGATGACGTGACTGCAGTAGATGGCTCCCGGACTCCCGCTGGACCACCAGGGAGTTTTGGTAAGTTTTAGGGGGGTCAGGAGGGTGGGGGTTTTGTTTAAATTTGCTCCTTTAGACGGCCAAATAATTTGGTGAAGATTTGTTGTATTTGTGGGAATCGCGATATGTTTCGCTTCCCCACGAATACAACGAATATGGCTCTATACGTTGTGGATTACCAATACGTTGCAAACAAATGCACACCCCTAGCACTAATGTAATGTGTGTAGTGTGCACACACAGAGCTTGCTTGTAACTACAAAAGAGGCAGACTGGGGATTTTACTGCACAGACTGTCCCAATAATAAACTTGAGTCTGCTAAACTACCCAGTGCCCACTGTCACAGTGCCTTGCCTAGCCCAGAGAGTGAATTAAACAAAATGGCACTGCTAGCAGCTTCTGTCCCTGGCACAGAGAGACCATTTCAGATCACCTAAATAAACTGCTTAAAAAACAAACAGGGCTAGCTGGCACTGCAGCCAAATAAAGAATAAATATCTTTTTTCTCTTAAGTAACTAGCCTAGCTAGCAATTCAATACAGATTTGAGAACTCAGTCTAGCTCTGAGTGCAGCCACCTTCCGCAGAGTCCACCTCCCCACAACACCGCTGCAACGAAAGCACGTGACACGCCGTGTGCATAAGGATATATAGTGCTGGGTCATCAGGAAAAGCGTCACCGAGCACTTAATGACAGCGCAATTGGCTGCATTCAGTGCATTTCAAAAAATGTTATTTCTGATATGTTGCATTCCCCTATCCGTGCCAACCTGTCGACCCACTCTGACAGGGCTGTGAGGTCACTGATGACTCACAGGAAAAGGCTGGTTTTTGGCTCTGGATACACCCAAATGGCGTCCTCTGATTACAAATGGTGGTGAAGAAAAGCACGCGGCGCCAAACGTATGGAACGGATGATACGTTATATTCGTGGGGAGTCGCAATACGTTTTGCTTCCCCACGAATACAACAAATAGGGACATATACATTGCGGATGGTCCTCACACTGCACTCCAATAAGAATTATTTATTCCAAAATCATACCAAAGTTGTACTGCACAATAGGAATAGGTATTCAGGAGAAAAGAAATAGGAAATGAGATACAATTTCCTATTTCACTTCATTTCATTCTCAAAGCGAAAAAATTGAAAATCTGACAACATTTTGTTGGTTTTAATGTTTCATTTTTGTTGCGCTTCCCAGCTGAGGCAAGCCCATGGCCGGGCTCACTCACCCCTGACGCTGGGTCCCCAGAGCCAGCCCGACCACCTTGGCGGCGATGGGCAACCATCTGCGTGCCCGCATTCCCTCCATGTTCCCGGGACCCTCCTGTGCCGCTGTGGCCTCCTCCGGGGCTGACAGGGCCTTCCCACGTGTGCCGTGGGGAAATTCCACCACTTCCTATTTCCTGGGTCATCAGCCTTAGGTGTGCATGCGCGCATCTCTCTGTACTTTAAAGGGGCTGTGGCGGAAAAGCTTCCCACTGCCCCGGATGATGACGTCAACCAGCTCCACTATATAAGGCAGGCTCAGACATTTAGTGCCTGCCTTGGCAACAGATCTCCATGCTTCCCTGTCATGTGCTTTGCTGCTACTCCTATTCCAGTTCCTGTTCCAGTACCTGCTCGGGTTCCAGTTTCTGCTCCAGTACCTGTCCTGGTTTCAGTTCCTGTTCCAGTAGCTGCTCCAGTTCCTGCTCTGGTTCCAGTTCCAGTTCCAGTACTTGCTCCAGTTCCATCCAGTACCTGTTCCAGTTCCAGTTCCAGCTCTCATCCTTGTTATTGCTTAACTTCTGATGGACCGCCTTGGCTTTGATCCTTTGCTCGGTCTTGACCTTGTCTCTAGCTGCCTGCCTCGACCCTCTGCTTGTGCCAGACCTTGTCTCTAGCCACCTGTCTCGATCCTTTTTTTGGACCTGACCTTGTCTCTTGCCATCTGCCCCAACTCTCATCTGGACCCAACCTTGGATCTTGCCTCTTCCTTCTGGAATCATCCGCTTCTGCTACCACCTGGCACTCTGCCTCTGGACATCTTCTATGGGACCAACCATGCAGAGGGCTGCCTAAAACCAGCTGACCCCGGTACCCAAGGGCTCAACCTGCGGAGAAGGAGGGCTGGTATTGGCAAAGCTCCTGTCGGCCTCCGCTTCCCGCTTGGCCTCTCCTCCCAACAGTGGGGACCCTTGGGGGCTTCCCCCACTGGTGGCACCAACATCACTTCAGGCCAGGGGCTACCTCCGCAACAGGTTGCCAAGGTCATGGACCTGGAAGAACTATCAGCTCTCCAGGCCATTCCGGGCCTGACTTTGAAGATCCAGGAACAGCAGTAGGTCCTTGAGGCATTGGCTACATCCATCGAGTGACTCAATGCTCGTCTAGACTCTTATACAGGTTCAGAGGCTTCCACACCTGTCTCATCCAGTTCTCTAGCACTGGCTACTTCGGTCAGGGCTCCACTTTCCCTGCCTGCTCTGCCCCATTTTAATGGGGACCCAAAACTTTGTAGGAGCTTCATAAACCAGTGTTATATGCAGTTTGCCTTGCAACTGTCCATGTTCCAGGATGACATCACGAAAGTGATGTTCATCCTCTCTCGCCTAGAAGGCAAGGCGCTGGCTTGGGCTTCTCCCTTATGGGCGTGAGTGGACTCTCTTCTTCAAGAGTTACCACGTTTTGTCACCACCTTCCGTCAGACTTTTGATGATCCAGGAAGGCAGGCAATGGCGAGTTTGGATCTTCTGCACCAATGGCAAGGCTGTTGAGCACTCAATGACTATAATATTGAATTTCGTACCCTAGCAACTGAGCTGGTCTGGCAAGAAGATTGCCTCCGATCCATTTACCTAGATGGTCTGTTGCCTCAGTTCAAGGATGAGCTTGCAGCCCGCAAACTACAGACCTCTCTCAAGTGCCTTATCAACCTCACGGGTCACATAGACCATCGCCTTCAGGAGTGCCACTGGGAAGTCCAAGCACCTTGTCGCCCAGCTGTGGAATGTTCTCATTCTCTTCCCGCTAAAGGGCTCGCTTTCAGTGGAGATCCACATTCTAACAAACTTGAGGAGCCCATGCAGCTAGGGCATGGATGTCTTACCCCAAAAGAACATCTCAGAAAGAGGCATTCAGGCCTGTGCCTATATTGTGAGGCTCTAGGACATTGTCTGTCTTCTTGTCCCATTCATCCAGGAAACTTGCTTAACTGTGTTCAGTAGGGTCCTGAACTTTGGCACCACCTCTCCAGCCCCCCAGGTGACACTCCCAGTTACTCTGACCTGGAACTCCTGTTCCTTTCCTACCCTGGCTTTGGTTGATTCAGGAACTGGTGGAAACTTCCTTGTGAGGGATCTGGCCCAACACCTGGGCATCCCTCTCATACCATTGGGAAACCATTGCTTATCGCCTCTATCCATGGTGACTCGTTATCTGGGAGGATCACCAAAGTCACCGTCCCTGTTCACCTTCAGACTGGAACCTTGCACAAGGAGGAAGCGGGATAATTCCATCCACCCAGTAGTGCTAGGTTTACCATGGCTTCAGTGTCACTCCCCTTGGTTCAATTGGAAGACTCTGTAACTCTCAGAGTGGAATTCTGCCTGCCACCACTCTTGTTTAAGAAGAGTGGAACCAACCTCCGTGCTACCGCTGGTGGACACTGTCTTAGGCCTTCCATGCCATATGCTGACTTTGAGGATGTTTTCTCCAAACAGAAGACTAACATTCTTCAGCCACACTGAGAATTTGATTGCCCTATCCACCTCTTGCTTGGATCCTCGCCTCCCAGGGGAAGAACCTACCCTCTTTCTGTACCAGAAACCAAAGCTATGTCGGACTACATTCATGAAAACCTGGCTAAGGGGTTTATTCGTCCCTCCACATCACCTGCTGGTGCAGGATTCTTTTTCGTTATCAAAAAAAATGGGTCTTTACGACCGTGTATTCACTGTCATGGCCTAAATGCCATCACTCACAAGGACAAGAACCGTCTGCCCTTGATCAACGAACTATTTGATTGCCTCCAAGGGGCCATCATTTTAACTAAATTAGATCTGGGAGGAGCTTACAATCTGATCTGTACATGCCCAGAAGATGATAATTGAGATATTCCATGACCTGCTGTATACAAAAGTTGCCTATATGGTGACATACTTGTCTTCTCAAAGAACCTCGCCACTCATCATCAGGATATCTGCGCTGTGTTTCAGCGCCTGCGTGACAATCGTCTTTATGCCAAGTTGGACAAGTATCTGTTCAAAAGGCAGAACCTACCCTTTCTAGGGTACATTGTATCTAGAGAAGGTTTCTCCATGGACCCTAGTAAACAGCAGAGCATCCAAGATTGACCTCGGCCCACGGGCCTACGGGCATTATAGCGATATCTGTTTCACAAATTATTATTGACACCTTATAGCCAACTACTTTCTAGTCACAACCCCCCTTATGGCTCTCATTCGTAATGGAAATGACACCAAGAACTGGACTCCAGAGGCTATTGCAGCCTTCCAGGCCCTAAAAGAGTCCTTTGTATGTGGACCCTGTTTACACCATCCGGACCCAAATCGTCCTTTTATCGTCAGAGTGGACACATCTGCCATTGAAGAAGGGGCAGTCTTGAGTCAACATTCCAGTAAGGGCACTTTGCATCCATGTTCATTTTACTCGTACAGGTTTTCCTCCATGGAGTGGAATTACAGTATTGCGAATCATGAGCTCCTCATGATAAAGCTTGCCCTAGAAAAATGGCGCCCCTGGCTGGAGGGTGCCCAACACAGAGTTACAATATTTATGGATCATAAAAACCTGGAACACCTCCATCACACCCAGCGTCTGAATTCCCACCAGGCCAGCTGGGCATTGTTCTTCACCCAGTTTAATTTTGATATACATTACCATTCTGCAGAAAAGAATTTACATGCTGATTTCTTATCTCATTCCTTTAAGCCTGAAGATTCCCAGGAAGATCCTCAGCATATTATTGACCCGGCTTGTATCTACCTGTCTGCTGCCATGACTGTGCCTATGGGGAAGATGGTGGTGCCCCACAGGCTTCATGATAAGGTACTACAGTGGGCACACGACTCCCAAATTGCTATACACCCTGGACATGCACAGATGTTATCCCTCCTTCAACATTACTATTGGTGGCCATCCATGCCCTTGGATTCTCGAGCCTATGTGGATTCCTGCCCCACATGTGCACAACAAAAAACACCTGTGGGCTGACTCTGGGGGCTATTGCAGCCATTGTCGGCCCCCAGAGAGCTCTGCACTCACCTGGCCACCGATTTTGTGGTGAACCTTCCTGTATCTAATGGGAACACCATCATCTGGGTGGTTAATGACAGGTTCTCCAAGATAGCTCACTTTATCCTGCTTCCTAGCTTTTCCTCTGCACGTAAACTAGCATGCCTGTTCTTTTTGCACATATTTCATCTCCACGGATTACCTGAACACATCACCTCAGCCAAAGGACCTCAATTTGTTGCCCATTTTTGGCGTTCTCTATGCAAGAAATTTGGGATATCGATTGGATTGACTACATCCTACCATCCTCAGGCCAATGGCCAAACTGAGCATATGAACCACTCTCTCAAATTGTTTCTGCGCTCATACTCCAAAGACCAGCAAGACAATTGGGCCCAACTGCTCCTGTAGGCTGAGTTTTCCCATAACTCTCATATCGCCACAGCCACGGGAGCCTCCCCTTTCTCCTTAATATATGGGAGACAACCACGGCCTCCTCTCCCGATACCCCTCACAGTTCCTTCTCCAGCAGCCCAAGCGACTGCAGATGTTCTTCAGGCCTTGTGGACCCACACGAATCAAAGGCTACAACAAGCGGCTGCGCGTGCCAAAAGATCCTCAGATGCTCTCCGAAGACCAGCCCCAGTGTTCCAGCCTAGTGCAAGCTATGGCTGAGTATGCGCCATATTTGTCTAAACCTGCTTCCCAGTGTTTTGCTCCCAGATATACTGGCCTGTTTCCAGTCATTTGACGCATCGGCCCAGTGACCTACCAGCTCTGTCTTCCACCCACACTGGGAATACACAACTCATTCCATGTATCCCTGCTTAAATTCTTGGTGCTTTCATGGCAGTCTCATAGAACTCCTGAACCCTCCAACTTGTTTCTGAAACTGACACCCTTTACAGGGTGCAAGAAGTCTTAGACGTCCACAAGAGAGGCCACCATTGGTAATATCTCCTCTCTTGGGAGGGGTACAGCCCTGAAGAAAGCTCCTGGGAACCTGCTACCAACATCCTTGATAAAGGTCTCCCCCAGTAATTCCATTTGACTCATCCGGATAAGCCCAGACCTCCAGGGGGGGGGCATAAGGGGGGGGGGGACAGTTGTGTTCCCCGGCCGTGGCAGGCCTGCAGCCGGGCTTACTCACCTTGGATGTCTGTCCCCGGAGCTGGCCTGACTTCCTTGGTGGCAGTGGGCAGCCACCTGTTGGCCTACATTCCCTCCATGTCGCCGGGACCGTCCTGTGCCACTTCAGGCTCCTCCGGGGCTGACCGTGCCTTCCTATGTGTGTTGCAGGGAGATGCTTCCCTGGCCCATCAGCTTTAGGCTCGCGCGTGCGCACCTCTCTGGACTTTAAAAAGGCCGCAGTGGAAAAGCTTCCCACAGTCCCGGATGATGAAGTCAACCAGCTCCACTATATAAGGCAGACTCAGACGCTCAGAGCCTGCCTTGGCAACAACTTCCCTCACTTCCCTGTTGTGCGCTTTGTTGCTACTCTTGTTCCAGTTCCTGTTTCAGTACCTGCTCCAGTTCCAGTTCCTGATCCAGTACCTGCTCCTGCTCCAACTCCCATCCTTGTTCCTGCTTAGCTTCTGATGGTCCTCTTTGGCTTTGACTTTGTCTCTAACTGCCTGTCTTGACCCTCTGCTTGGACCTGACCTTATCTCTAGCCACCTGCCTTGACCCTTTGCTTGGACCTGACCTTGTCTCTTGCCGTCTGCCCCAACTCTTATCTGGACCTGATCTCGGATCTTGCCTCTTCCTTCTGGAACCCTCCACCTCCACTGCCACCTGGCACTCTGCCTCTGGACATTTTCTCCGGGATCAACCACATGGAGGCCTGCCTCAGTCCAGCCAGCCCCGCTACCCAAGTGCTCAACCTGCAGGGAACAAGGGCTGGTATTGGTGAAGCTCCAGTCGACCTTCAATTCCCACTTGACTTCGCCTCCCAACGGTGGGGACCCATGGGGGCTTCCCCCATGGGTGGGGCCAACACCACCTTGGGCCAGGGGTCTACCTCTGCAACAGTTTTGAAAATAAAAATAACAAAAAAGTGATGTATCAGGTCATGGCCAAGACCCGATGTTAGGACCTTTCAAGGGGAATAGGCTGAAGATCAAAACAGAAATCTCAGCCTATATCAGAGCACAGCACAACAGCCTTGGTTCTGAGCATAGGCTTAATCCAGGGCTCAGTCTAGAGATCGGGTCCTGATGCCTGGGACTTGGCATGGAACAGGCTTATAGGCTGGGTACTGAAGCATGGGCCTCGGCCTAGGCTGGGGGCCCAGGCCCAATTTTGGGGCCCAAGCCTAATGCCAGGACCTGGTCTGGAGACCTGGATGCGATGCTGGAGCCTCAACCCAGGGTCATATATTTATTTATTTATTTAAAACATTTCTATACCGTTTTTTCAGTGATATTACTGTTCAATAATACTTTTATGTTACAATAATAATTTTATGTTACAATAATAACATAAAATAGGAGAGTAATTATATAATAATAGTGAAATCAAAAAACAAAAATTAAAACAAGAAGATACAATAAGTGAGAATAAAAATACAAAGGGATTCATTATCAATGATATAACTTGTAATAGTAAAAAGAAAAAAATTGGCAACTACTTTATAAAAACTCAAAGAACAGAAGATCATATAAAAAGTAATTAACTTAAACGTTTATATAAATAAGAAAACACTAAATATACAATGCTCATCTAGTATTGTTATTTCAAACTGGTCATGACAATTCCCTATGCCCAGCACTTGGAGATCTTCTGATATTGTCTTTCTTTTTTCTTTGCTGTTGAAATAATGCTGTCTACTCAGGCTGCACTGGAGTTAACTCTAGTGCATCCTCCCCAGCAGAGGTCGCCTGAGGTCCTAGCAAAGGGCTCAGGCCTGCATCTGAGCCGAGGCTTAGGCATCAGAAACTGGTCTTTAGATCAGTCCCCAGTGTCAGGACTAGGCCAGGAGCACTTGGCCTTGGTGTCAGGATCTGGCCTTCAGGTTGGACCCCGGCATCAGACCTGGCTCCAGGCTGAGCTCCAGGCATTGGGAGCTGGTCTCTAGATGGGGCCTGGATCCAGGCCTTGACATAGATTGAGGCCCAGACTCCAGGTTGGGCCCTGGCATCAGGCCAGGTTGAAGCCTCAGCCTTACATAGGCCTAGGCCAGTGTAGGTAACCACAACCTTGGCCTAAGCCCTATGCAAGGCCTAGGCTTTGGTCTGGACCTAAGCCTCATTTGTTGATCACCCGCAGACCAGGTAAGTGGATGCCAGGGAGAATCCTGGCTCTGGCATTTTCCTGGGTAAAAGAGATTGTTGTGGGCACGGGAGGTCTTGGGATTTCCCATTTCTTTTTTTTTTTTTTTTTCTTTTTTTAAACTAAAGAAACAAAAACATTACACAAAATGAAATTCATGGGAAAAATAACCACAAAAATGAAACAAAAAATGAAACGTAGATTTTATTACTTCACTCCCTACTGCACAAAATGACATCATGTCAGAGTTTCAATAAAATCCTGTGGTTATGCTGAAGGGGTGAAATAATTTGAATTTCCAACATTTTATTTCCACTTTTACCGATGATTTGAAAATTTGCTGTAAACTCCTGCATGAAACTCTATCATAAATATGTTTGCTTTGACATTTATCATTTTCAAGAAAAAAATGTTTAACCTATTTGTAATCATTTTGATACAGTGAAGATTTTTTTTTTTTAGCTTGGAGAATATTTATTCTGTTCTTTACAGTTTGTAAGAATAATATAATTACGTTTATATTTACTTCTTTTAATAGGTAAACGGAATTGTCTAGGACTGGGTATTGCTCAGATGGAGCTATTTTTAATCTTCACTACAGTCCTGCAGAATTTCTCCTTAAAACCTGTTTTACAACCAAAGGAAATTGACTTAAAACCAGCAACCCAAGGTTTTGAAACCATAGCTCCATTTTATGAACTCTCTTTTCTCCCTCGTTAAGGAAACCCTCAATATATTTAGTGAAATTACAAGACCTGGGTGATATATCTAATTCTACTTTGCCTCTACAAAGTCATCTACTGAAATGTAAATATACACACACTGGTTATCACTTCATTAAATAAAGATGTAGAAACAAAAAAATGTCTAAAGGCATATATCATGCTGAGGCTTAAAGCAATGGGGTGAATTTTCAGTTGCACTCATAAAAATTAGGATATACACATATAAGTAGAATATAATTGCATTTATGCTATTTTATAAACATTAAACATGCACATATTTTTTTTATTTTGAGCATCATAAGGGGGCAATCTAGAAGTATTCTGTGCTAGGGTGCGTAAATTGCTATATTTTTGTGTTGATTTGCCAATGCATGTAATTTTATACCTGCTAATTATCTTGCATATGTAATATTAACTTGCTTATTTTATAATATTGGTAAGGTGGGAGGACTTGGTAAACCGTGGGGAATTCAGGCTGGAGAACCAGGAGGGTCTCAAGGACCTGAATAAGAACTGGGTGAACTAGTGAAACAATTGGTTAGGTGGGCCCGGTGCAGAATAACTGGAGCCCACCCATAACGGCAGTGAGCCCAAAAAACATTTAGAACGGAGGACCAGGGGGGGAGAGGGGGAGCGCAGCGGAGGTCGATGGACGCAAACACCCCCCCCACACTATACCTACCTACAAGCAACCTTGCCGCCATTGTGACGTCATCGGGTGGTGCCTCCGGCGCCCTCCGATGACGTGCATCGCCCTTTAAAGGGACGGGGCACGCGGCAAGCGATCCCTTTTCACTGGATCGCACGAGAGAGCAAGACCCACCCACCCTCCCCGAGTGCTGTGCAATAAGGATAGTTTAAAAGCTTCACAGCATGTTTTGCAATTACCAGCAGCTAGGTGACTTGTGTTAGATAGTTTAATAAAATATATTTCATTGTTCTGTTTTCGTCGCAGCTGATAGAAGGCCGGTACCCGGGCCGGTTGGGCAGGATTAGAAGTGGTGCTGGTGTCATCACATAACAGTGTGGTAGCCGATGGCGCCAGGAGGCGAAAAAGGCAATGGCCCCCTTACTTGGGAACGAGGCGGGGGGCTCACAGAGTTGGGCTGCCTTGCTCAGATCAGGCGGCGGGCAGTGGAACATGAAAGCCACCGGCTCGGGTATCCTAGAAAGTTAACATGTTATGTTTTAAAATAAAGCTGCGGCCATTTTAACACCAAAGACAGACTCAGTGTGATTACTAGTATAAGGGGTAAGGCACTGAAAGTATTAGGGTACTGATCTGCTATGTAGACTGTACGACGGACGCAAGAGTGAGTGGCAGCTGCTAACGTTATAAAACTGGTAATTTCAATTATGTGAGCATGTTTTAAAATACATTGGCTTCTGCTTGTAAATGCTGATTTATTCCTACTTTAATTTTCCATGCAAAATATACGTATACATATTTTTTAAAAAGTTAGGAAAAGTATGCACTTTCAATACACTGAATGTAATGCAGGTAAGCATTCATAAGCACTTATGTTGCGGGCTAAAGATTTGCATATTTATGATACTGGCTGGTTATTTAAATCTATTGTAGATGTATGTGCAGCCATATATGCATGTACATTCCACAGTTATTTGAAAGTTATCCTCCCTGTCCAGGGCAGCGCAATTCCATGCTGTCCTGAGGAAGAGCATGCCAGGACCCGGCCAGAGTGCAGAATCTACTGATGCTCCAGAGGAATAGCAAGGTAAAAAAAAAAAATGTAAGTTAGGTAGGCGCTAGGGGTCTTGGAGGAGAGAGTAAGAAGTAAGAAGGGTAGGATTTGGCAGAGGAAAGTTCCCTCACATTCTACTCCTTAATTGGAGTCCAGAGTCGTCCATCTGCCCACACATGCGCACATGGATATTAAAATATGCTGCATATCTGTGTGCAGATATCTTATGTTATAACTTGCACGTGCTGATGCACACGTGTTATAAAATAGTCGTGTTCATGTGCACGTGCCTGGAACTATACACATGGATGTGTGTGCGCTCCTTTGAAAATCGACTTCTAAGGCTTCTTTTTTCCCATTCTGTGTCTATGGGAAAAAATTTTTTTTTGATGAATTAGGTCCTAATTTTGGTACTATTCAGCTCTGGAATTATGATTGTTTGTGAGGCATTCTCATTATGTTATACATAATAAGGCATTACAAACACTTAATATAAGGAGATTTGGAAGCAGGGGCATATTAGGCATGAATAATTGCTCATCAACCTTACTGCACTGCATCTATTGCAATTACAGGATGATGTGCTATACTGCAAATTTTTTTCACAAAGAGGGCTTCTGGTGAAAAATAAACAAAACATCCAGAAATGTGAAAAAATGCTAACATTAGGCATATAATGCAATTTTAAGTGAGATGCAAAAACATTTTTTGAAAGCGGAACACACGTGACAGAATTTGTTGAATTGCAGCGCCTACTGGGGATATGGGTATAACAAATTAATATTAATAATTAGGGATGTGAATCGTTTTTTGACGATTTAAAAAAATCGTCAGATATTTTTTAAATCGTCAAAAATCATTAGAGTTGCGATACAATACAAATTCCCCCGACTTATCGTCAAAAATCGTTAAATCAGGCACAGGAATTATTTGGGGGGAGGGTGGGAAAACCGGCACACCAAAACAACCCCTAAACCCACCCCGACCATTTAAAACAAATCTCTTACCACCCCCCACCCTCCCGAACACCCCCAAAATGTTAAAATACCTGGTGGTCCAGTGGGGGGGTCCCGGAGCGATCCCCCGCTCTCGGGCCATCGGCGCCATTTTGGCTGCCACTAATATAAATTGCGCCGATGGCCCGATAAAAAAAAAACCCACCCGACCCTTTAAACCATCCCCCTTAGCCTCTCCCACCCTCCCGACACCCCCCCCCCCCCCGCCAAAACCTTTTAAAATTACCTGGTGGTCCAGGGGGTGCGCGGGGAGTGATCTCCCGCTCTCGGGCCATCGGCTGCCCCTCATAAAGATGGCGCCGATGGCCCTTTGCCCTTACCATGTGACAGGGTATCCGTGCCATTGGCCGGCCCCTGTCACATGGTAGGAGCACTGGATGGCCGTATTGCCAATATTCAAAATGGCACCGGCGCTACCTTTGCCCTCACTATGTCATAGGGGCCGATGATTGGCCGACGGTTGGCCCCTGTGACATAGTGAGGGCAAAGGTAGCACCCGCACCATTTTGAAAATTGGCAATACGGCCCGAGTGCAGGAGGTCGCTCCCGGGACTTGCCAAAAGACTTGCCAAAAAGACTTGCCAAAAGTCCTGCTGGACTTTTGGCAAGTCTTGTGGGCGTCAGGAGGCCCCCCCAAGCTGGCCAAAAGTCCCTGGGGGTCCAGCGGGGGTCCGGGAGCGATCTCCTGCACTCGTGACGTCGGGTGACAGGAACCAAAATGGCGCCGGCGCTACCTTTGCCCTGTCATATGGTAAGGGCAAAGGGCCACCGGCGCCATTTCTATTAACGCAGCCGTGGCCCAAGAGCAGGAGATCGCGTGGGGACCCCCCCACTGGAGCCCAGGTAATTTAAAACATTTTTTTTGGGGGGGGGGTTCGGGAGGGTGGGGGATTTGTTTTAAAGGGTCAGGGTGGGTTTTAGGGTTGTTTTGGTGTGCCGGTTTTCCCGCCCTCCCCCTTCCCCCGATTTACGATTTTTTGACGATAAATCGGGGGAATTGCTATTGTATCGCGGCTCTAACGATTTTTGACGATTTAAAATATATCTGACGATTGTTTTAAATCGTCAAAAAACGATTCACATCCCTAGTCATCATCGTGTTAGAAAAGTTGGAGGACTTTCAACAGGAAGAGGGAATGAGAGCTGAGGTGCTGTGCTGTCGGGTATCTTTGGAAAAGCAGGTGACAGAGACACTAAGACCACTGATCAGAAATTCCACATACATGCTCGCTACATTATATGATCCACATGTGAAACAGATACACTACAGGACAAAAATCTGACATATATGAAGAGCTTGCTGTGAGAGG
This sequence comes from Rhinatrema bivittatum, assembly GCF_901001135.1. Lineage (NCBI taxonomy): Eukaryota > Metazoa > Chordata > Amphibia > Gymnophiona > Rhinatrematidae > Rhinatrema > Rhinatrema bivittatum. Next base: position 441,084,362 of record NC_042616.1, on the reverse strand, counting down.
ACGTCTGTCAACTAGAGAGCCAGAGGTTGAGGCAGAGGAGAGATGTAGCACAGGAGAAACACAATAGGGATGGAAGATCCCCAAACCACAATGTTTAGGTAAAAGTCAAGAGGTAAAGGAACAAATCTTAATGTCTGCCAATTAATATGGTTCAAAGAATGGTCAGTTTTTTGTAATTTTATGAGTCAACTCAACAGTGGAGAGCCATTAGTGGCCCCCCTACATGGACCATATTTCGAAGAACTGCATTGGGAGGGACCTAATCTACAAAATGAACCATAAAATGAAATCAGGAAGTGGACTAAGGAGAAAAAGACTATTTAGTAAATAAATTGGCAATAAAGATCTCACCAGATATTTGAAACAAACGTACATGGCATAACAAGAAAAGATTTCATAAAAAGAAAACAAATACGCAGTTACAAATGAGTATATAAATAAATACAGGGTAATAAATATGTGTGCTAAGAGGAATCAAGGAAAAGCTTGCCTAGCCCTAGCACAGGAGAAATCACCATCATTAGCCAGGTCAGACAATAGTGCAAATCAAAGCAGCACCTTGTCTTTGCCACCTAGCACTCCTTTCTAGAGATGTGCATTCGTTTATCATGAATTAGGCAATTTCAAGAAATTGCCTAATTCATCATGGTTCGGGGGACGCGAACCATGAAACGGATTTTCCCTGAACTTCGGGGAAAATTCATTTTTCAGGTTAGTGTGGGGGGGAGGGGCACATTTAAAAAAAAACAAAAAAAAACACCCCAACCCTTCACATTTATTGTATTACAACCCCCCTCCTCCCACCACCACCATCACCATCCTGATCCCTCCCCAAGACTTACTAAAAGCCCTGGTGGTCCAGCAGGGTCCCGTGAGCGATCTCTCTCTCCGGACCGTCGGGCTGTCGGGCCTGCTACGAATCAAAATGACGCCGATGGCCCTTTGCCCTTACGATGTCACAGGGGGTACCAGTGCTATTGGTCGGCCCCTGTCACATGGTAGGAGCAATGGACGGCCGGTGCCATCTTGTGCTCCTACCATGTGACAGGGGCCGACCAATGGCACCGGTAGCCCCTGTGACATAGTAAGGGCAAAGGCTACTGGCGCCATTTTGAATACTGGCAGCTGACGGCCCGAGTGCAGCAGATCGCTCCTGGACCCCTGCTGGACCACCAGGGACTTTTGGCAAGTCTTGGGGGGGACTCCTGACCTACACTTGATTGCCACCTGCCACTGACCCCTTGCCTGGACTCTGATTTTCCATGCTCACTGCCTGCATCTGATCATTGCCTACCACTAGACCACCCCCAATGCTGTTCTCTTAGATACTCTTGCCTAAGTCCTTCTGGCCACTGGAACCCAAGGGCTCAACCTGCAGGGAAAGGGACAGGTGTAAGTGAAGCCTTAGACCAGTTTCTTGCCAGCAACCTGCACCAGCAGTCAGTGGGGCCTATTGGGTTTACCCTATAAGCTGTGTTAACATCACCACAGCAAAAAGGGTTGACATTGCTTAGAAATTACTTGCATAAAAGTAGCAATTTTCAAAAGTGATTTTACACATGTAAATCCTTTTTGAAAATGATCTTCTCATATGTAAATTATCACAAATTATGTGATGAAAGAAACATTTGAATTGTGTGAGTGAATTTGTGAGCATTATTTCAGATAATTTTCAAAGCAAAGTTATGAGCATAACTTTGCTTAGCAATTTGGCATACCATTTATGAATTTCACCAATTCAAAGTAATGCAGCATGTTACAAAATTACCCCCCTTGTTTAATCAGATTTCTATTAGGGATGTGCACACTCAAGTTTTGTTTTTATTTGTGAGTCATTTATTTTTTTCAGGGAGGCAGATGTTTTACATTTTCAGGGATTTAATAGTACTCACTATGAGCTGAAAATGAAAAAAACTAAACATTTTTGTGTTTTCCATGTTATTTTCAGTTAGTTTGAAACAAAATAAAAATTGAATAATTTGTCCCATTTTACCCATTTGTTTCAAAAAAATGCACATCACTAGTTTCTATTGATATCTGATTGATTAGTAGGCACTTATATACAATTTGATAGAAATTTGAAGCCTGTTACCCCATATGATAAAACAAAACCATATCTTCACCTAAATTCCTTCTCTTGCTGTTGGCTATTCAGACCATACTTTTGCATTTTTTACTGTATACTGTTATTTTAATTGAATTATTAGTTGTGAAATGTGGTTTTTTTTTTCACCTGGTGATGCATGATCCTACTTCCTTTAAAATATTTGGAGATAGTTTTTTAATATCAACCATAAAGTAGCCAGAAAATAAGCGCCATATTTACACCATGATATGCATAAGTCCAATATGAAAATTATCCCAGCAAATCTACCTGCACAAGTTACAACTGCTAAAATATCTACATACATTTTTCTTGAATATTTACAGTGATGCTTTCTAAAATCCAGAAGTATGCATGTAAGTCTGAATTTATCCCCAACTCCAACTTCAGGTATATTTCAGCGAACATGATGTACATGTGTAAGTTTGTGTGCTAAATATCCTGTGTGCAATTTTATAAAAAAAAACAAAAAACATTTCTGTAGGTAAAACATTAACATTGTTTTATTTGTAGAAATGCTTTTGAACATTACCCTTTTTGTGCATTAATATTTCAAAGAAAGACTGACAGAATTGCTGCCAAGGGGAGTTAATGATTTGCAATGGTTGTACTCATCTGCTGATTGTTTTTTTCAAAATGTTTATAAAAGTTATAACGTAATTTTGCTGGCAAGTAATCACTCATGGACTCGGTGTTATTACTATTAAAAGTATTTATTTATTTATTTATTTATTTATTTTCTATACTGACATTCGATTTGACATATCACATCGGTTTACATGTAACAAGATGTCTAAGGCGAGCCTTATAATGACATGATACAATGTAACAGCTTAATTGAGTAACTGGCTATGTACATATAACTGTTTTATAAGATAGCAATACAATATAATGTGCTTAATAGCATAACTTCTTACAGAATATATTAAGAGTTAAATTAACTATGTACAGTGGCAGGGTTGGGAAGCTGGGGGGGGGGGGGGGGTGGATTTTTGAATGGTGGGAGGAGGGGCTGTGGTGGGATTATTTATCTAGAGTGAATGCTTTCCGGAAGAGCCAGGTCTTGAGGTTCTTTCGGAAGGTGGGTGTAGATGGGTCAGTTCTGAGAGTGGTTGGAAGGTTGTTCCAGAGGTGAGGGCCTGCTACGGATGCAGCGCGTTCTCTAGTGGAGACTCTATGTACTTCTTTGGTGGGTGGAATGGGGAGAAGGCCTGTGTTGGTTGAGCGGAGATTTCTAGTGGGGTTGCAGGGGTCAGAGGTCCTTGTAACCAGCTGGCTTTGTCATTATGGATTGATTTGTGTATGAGCATGAGTATTTTGTATTGGGATCTGAACGGGACGGGTAGCCAGTGGAGTTGTTTGAATGTGGGCGTGATGTGATCTGTTTTTTCTTATTCTTTAGTGACCATGCAGCAGCATTTTGTAAGAGCTGGAGGGGCTTGAGGGTGGATGTGGGAAGGCCAGTTAGGAGGGCATTGCAATAGTCTATTTTGGCGAAAAGGAGTGATTGCAGTACCGTCTGGTAGTCTGGGGGATGAAGTAGAGGTTGGAGTTTCTTCAGGATCTGGAGTTTGTAGAATCCTTCTTTTATCAGAGTCTTGATATGCTGTTTGAAGTTCAGTTCCTGGTCCAGGGTGACTCCGAGGTCTCTAACCGTCAGGAGCATGTTATAATTGGATAGAGTTGTGTGGTCAGCTATGGGTATTGAGGATTGTCTGGACAGGTGAAGAATTTCCGTCTTGCTCAGGTTGAGCGTTAGTGCCATTTCTGAGAGGTTGGATGTTATATCTGTCCGGTGTGTTTCCCTTCGGTTTAGGGTATTGCTGACATTGTCTCTGACGGGGAGCAGGATCTGTACGTCATCGGCGTAAAGAAAGTAGGTGAGCCCTGTTTTGTCTAGATATTTGCATAGTGGCAGCATATAGACATTGAAGAGGGTAGGGGATAGAGATGAGCCTTGTGGGACTCCCTGTGGGAGGGGGATACTTTCTGATGTTGTATTTCCTTGGGCTACTTTAAAAATTCTGTTGGTGAGAAATGACTGGAACCATTGGAGAGTGGTGCCGGTGATGCCTATTTCTTTTAGTCTATGAATTAGAATCTTATGGCTGACGGTGTCAAATGTGGCGGAGATGTCTAGTAGGATTAGGAGGAAGGATGTGCCTTTGTCGAACCCTCGTAGGATAGTGTCTGTGAGGGTGAGTAGTAGTGATTCAGTGCTGTGAAATTTTTTGAAGCCGTGTTAGGCGGGGGCCAGTATGTTGCGAGTTTCCAGGAATTCTGAGAGTTGGTGGTTGACCGTTTTCTCGATGATCTTTTCCAAGAACGGTAGGTTTGAGATGGGTCGATAGTTGGATGGGGTGGTCGGGTCGAGTTGTGGTTTTTTTAGTATGGGTTTGACTATGGCACATTTAAGGGAATCCAGGAGTACTCCTTGCTTGAGGGAGAGATTGGTGATGTCAGCGATGGGTCTAGCTAGACAGTTCGAAATTAGCTTGAGTGTTTTTGTTGGGATGGGGTCAAGCGGGTGTGCTGCTGGATTGATCTTTCGAATGATGTTTCCACTTCAATAGAGGCTATGGTCTCAAACTGTGACCATGCTGTTGCTGTAAGGGATGTTTGTGTGTTGTGTTCAGGGTTGATTGGTGGGTCTTTTGGGTTAAGTTTAGCTGTTTTTTTTCTATGAGGTATTGGTTGAAGCTGTGGCTGGATATTGTTGATGAAGCTTCTTTTTGTGAAGGATTGTTGATGGGTTGTGTCAGCTGAGTTACATACTTGAACAGGACTCTAGGGTTTTATTGGTAGTTGTGAATTCTTTGGGAGTAGAAGTTCCGTTTGGTTTCATTGATGTCAGTTGTATATATGTATAGGAGAGTTCTGTATCGGCCACGTAGTTGGCTTGTGGGGTTTCTTCGCCAGGCTTTTTCTGCTTGTCTTAGTCGGCGTTTCATGTTTTTTAGTTCCTGGTTATACCAGAGTGATGTGTGTTTTGTTGTGGTTCCAATATCTTTTTCGATGGTTGGGCAGATCTTTTTCGCTGTCTCATGTTGATTGTGGCCCATGAGTTGACTGCATTGACAGTATTAGAGGTGTCTAGTTGTTTTAGGGCATCAAGTAAGGGGTTTTCTAGGGTTTCACTGGAGCAAGGTGTTTATTCTAAAGAAAACACAGCTGCAATAGGTAACTTGAGACTCTATTAGGGAAAGACAAAGACAAAGGAATAGGGACAAGAAACAGAACAAAGCACAAGGAAATAGTTGAAGATTATCCATTTTTTGTCTTTTAGGGTGTGGATGTGGGTGTAGTCCACTTGGAGTTTGGTCTTTATTATCATGTGGTCTGACCAGGGAACAGGAGAGGTGATAGGAGGGGAGTTGAGTGTTATTTTATTGTTAATGAAAATCAGATCCAGGATGTGGCCTGATTTTTGCGTGGGGGAATTTATTATTTATATGAAGCCCATGGCAGAGAGCGAGTTGAGGAGGAGCTCGCCTGAAGAGGAGAGGGGAGACTTGTCAAAGTGGAGGTTAAAGTCTCCTAGGATGATGGTGGGGTGATTGGCGTTGGTTCTAGAAGTGATTGTTTCGATGAGAGGGCAAGGGTCTTTGTTGAGTGAGCCTGGAAGGCATAGATCAGCAGGATTTGGAGGGCTTTGGACTTGAAGAAACTGACTTCGATGGGTAATAGGGAGTTGATGGGGAACGTGCTGAATTTAAGTTTTTTGGCTGCTAGGAACAGTAGGCCACCTCCCTTTTTTTGTGTCTTGGTATGGAGAAGATGTTGTAATTGATTGTTTGAAGTTGATTAATGAGAGGAGAGTCTGTGTCTTTGAGCCATGATTCTGTGATACATAGTAGGTCTGGCTTTAGGTCAAAAAGGAGGTCGTTTATGATGGGGATTTTCTTTGTAATGGATTGTGCATTCAGTAATAAGAGGGTGAGAACTGTTAGGGCGGCCTTGTGAGGAGCATGGAAAAGGGGAATCTGGAGTAGTCTTCTGTGTATGTTTCCTGTTGGTGTATTATAAGGGCAGTGTTTGTGGGGAGGGTATAATCCTTGAGTGTAGTGTGGGTGTTTTGTATCCATTCTGTTGGAGGGAGGGGGGTGGGGAGTGGCGTCTTTCAGTGGTGTTACGACGGGGTATATAGAGGGGGAGGCCCCTTTGTAGTGCTCCTTAGGCACGTGGTGCCAGAGGCGCTCTGCTTTTTTCTTTTGTAGGGCCTTTGGATGTCCAATCCAGTTCAGGTTCGCCGCCTTGGGTGCGTCGATGGGCAGGGTCCGGGGAGGGGCCAGTGGTCCTTTCCTGGGAATATGGGGTGGCTTGTGGCATTAGTCGGTCTGCTGTAGAGGGTGGCGGAGCCTGAGTAGATGCAGGTAGGTCCGGGTGTCTATCTGTGTGGAGTGCCCGATCGATTAGGTCCTGGGGTAGGTGTGCCGGCCTTGGCTTGTCGAGGAGGTAGATCTGGGCGGTGGGTCTGCTATGGGGGAGGGCAGGTCTGCGGCCTATATCTTGAGTCTCCCTGTCTCAGTCGCGGTGTCGGCGATGTGTTTGTGGCCTACCTTGGTCGGTCTGAGGAGGCCTTCACTTTGGCCTTTTAGGGCCTAGTGGGGAGCCTGCAGGGACCCTTAGGGGTCTTTCAGGTTCACAGTGAATGGAAGACAGGTCAAATTCAGTGGGAGAAACTTAGGTTGGCTGGATTCGCTTGCGGAGCCAGTAGTTGAATGGGATGGAAGTTCTGTCCCATCTGTTTGGGGCAGGGGGCACACTAAGGGGCGCACCAAGGGGCAGGCCCCTTAGGTCACGCTCCTTCAGGCGCATGATGCCTGGCGCCGCGGACAGGAGCCCAGATTTAAAGGGCTCTTTTTTTTTCCTTTGGTTTTCTTTTCCTGCCCTCCCTCCCAGGCGCTGACGTCAGCGCAGCTCCTATCTTATTGGAGAATCCGAGGAGCTCAGGGAGGGAGGATTCAGGGGAGGTGCCCATGTGGTCTCTGGCGGCGGCGGGGAAAGGGAGTCCGGTGTTCTTGTGGTCTCCAGCGGCAGAGTGAGCAGAGAGGAGGAGAACGGTGGGCTCTTACCCCAAAAGGGCCGCGCTGATCGCGCAAGCTGGTTGTGTGGGCAAGTAGACAGGAAAAGGCTGTGCCGTGGGCAGGAGCACAGATTTAAAGGGCTCTTTTTTTTTTAATCTTCCAATCAGCCTCTGTACAGGAAGAAAATACAATTATACACTATGGGGTGGATTTTAAATGATGCGCACACGCGTCCATGTGCACGCGGTTCCCGGCCGCGCACATGGATGTGTCAATTTTATAATATGTGCGTATTGCTGCACCCATCTTATAAAATATGATATCCATGCACACTTGCATGACTGATTTTATAACTGGCACGTGCATGTGCGGGTGGGTGTCTGTCACTTACGCAGTGGGGGCAGATTTTTTAAAAATACACATGGCAACAAAGATTGGCCTTTCCCAGTTCCTTCCCAGTCCACACCATTTAAGGAAAGGACTGGGAGGGAACTTCCCTAACCCTGTCCTTCTTCCCTCTTCCCCTCTCCTGTCTGACTCCTAACCTTTCCCTATGTAGCCCCTAATTTTTTATTTTAACAATTACTGCTCCTACGGAGCAGAAGTATCCTCCACGTGCTGAACAGCTGCCATCGCACTCCCCTGGACAGGGTCTAATGGCATTGCCCTGGACTGCCCCCTGCCCTGACCCTCCCCACGCAGACCACGCCCCAGACCACTTTTTTTATTTCAGCACTTCTGCATTTAACGAGGGTTAAGTGCTTGGCAGGGCCCTTTGTAAAATGCGCGTGCCACGTGCAGGGCCCGGCCATGTGCACAACCATCGATTTTTGCACGCCCGGGCCTTTTAAAATTGGCCCCTGTTATGATTTTCTGTTGCTGACTCTTGCAAAAAATGTTACTATCCCAGGAGTTTTATATAGTTTAGTAAAATGTGTTAGATTCATGCAAACTAGACTTTTATCTATTCATTATACTCAATAAAGTGCTGTTGCATTATGAGTTTCCATGTATTTTTGTTTTTTTTAAATTTGATTTGTTATTGCAGTACATCTTCCCATTAATACAAAGTGCAAATCTGTATATTAATGATTCTTCTTGCACTGTGGCATGCTATCTTATGTATACGGAATGCAACTCATTTAATTAGGTACAACAAATAAAACAATTTTCAACCAAATAAGTTTATTAACTATTTATGCAAACATTATTAATATACTCTAAGAAATATATTTTGCCTACATACAGAGTAATATATTATAATTTCAGAACTTAATTGCATATTCAGAGAGACAATTATTAAAAGCAGGCGAGGTGTTTGAATGGCATTGTATATTATTTATTGTCAACTGATGTAGATTGCTTTGCCTTCTACAGTTTTTATGCACCAATGGTTCTTCTAATTCAGTTTTCATGCTGGGCTATAATTTTAAATACCATTGAGAAGAAAGCTAGAAAATAAGGTTCTCAAGTAACAGAAATTTTCCTGAACTTCAGAAACCTTAGGGGAAGTTTATCTCTTGAAAGCTCAACAATTAAATTTGTGTAAATCACAGCAAATTGTATCGAGATTTAGAGAACTACTTCAAGGCAGCTGCATATAGAAATACCTTTCAGGCATGAATATAAATCTTAGTGTCTTATTACCACCATTTCAAATATCAAGGGGTTTTCTGTTTCAAGAAAGAGTTCTCACTTTCCAGCTTGCTGGTTACAAGCTTCTGAAGGAAATGTTTATAATAACTTTAGATATACAGTATTGATACTGATTAATAATATTTCATTTTACTGAAAGCACAAGAATTGTAAGCCATACAAACTTCAATATGTATATTTGTATTCTATTCTGTGTCAGATAAATTTACACTCAAGTACCTAAATCTTATTTGGAAAATAGAATTATACTAAGACAATTGCTCTATATTGGGTTTTTTTTTTTTAATATATTTAAACAAAACATTCATAAAGGGTATCAATAAATTGATGAAGACCAGAAAAAAGCAGAGTAGGAGGGAATATTAGTGACTTTCCTTTAAAAAGCAAGACTCTTTGAGCCTGAACATTACTAAAAAGGACAGACAAGGAAAACTTTTCCATCATTGATATTTCCAGTTCTGCTGGGAAAAAAAAGTCATTAATGACCAAAAACATCCGAATACCCTAAGCAAAATCCTAGGACTTCTCAACCAGACATCACTTCTGAGGGATCAAGGAAGGTCCACAATGTGAGTTGATCCATTTAATTCCAGCATATCACCCAATACAGAAAAATCCAGCTGGGAATGCATGACTCATCAAATGAGGAAGCAAAGGAGACAAAGAAGGGAGAAACACATGCTGGACCAGGGGGGTAGAGTGGTATGGCAGACCATAAAGGGGCAGGACCAGTTTCTGAGAGAGAAAGTGGATCAGCAGCACCATGAGTAGGGGTGAACAGAGGAGCCATCACAGATAATGATGGAGGTGATGTCTGCAGTTGATGGGCCAAATCAAAAAGTCAAAGAGTGGGAGGTAAACAGCATGCAGAACATTAAGGAAATGAATGAGGAGATGGAAAAAATTATTGAGTATGAAGAAAATCAGAGGGATGATGGCAGCCATGTAAATAATTGCTTCTGAAACTTTCTGGATGACCCATAGTGGCTTAGACCATTCACAGAATTAGACAGGAAGAATGGAATCAGGCAGAATGCATGTAACTGAGCTGGGACTGCCTCTTAGAAAATGAAGAATTTAAAAAAGCTGTAAATAGCCTCCCCTGGTGTGTTGCTCTATGCAATTGCATGGTTTGCACACCTAGTCACATCGGGCCTGCCTAAAGCCATGACGTTTAGATCAGCCAACTCTGGCAGGAAGAAAAAGACATGAATTGAGCAGTGGATTGGTCTGGTTGGAAGGGGGGAAGTAAATCAGTGTCTAGATTTAGGTGCCTCAGTATTAAAAGGAAAAAGTTAGTTTTTTAGGACAACATTTAGGCACCTAACTTTCACTGAAATTGCACCAAACTTTAGGCTCCAGAAACTGAGGTTCCTAAATGGCAAGTTTTGGCATACCCAGCCTCTTATCTGGCTAGATTTTAGCTGCATAAATTATTATCTGGATAAAATCTAGCCAGATAACAAAGAGGCATTCTGGGTGCATAACTGGGAGGAACTACTTATTCGGCTACCTTAACCAAATAAGTAGTTCCGCCCCTAAGCACAGCGCATGGAACTCCTGGCCATTTAAAGGGCCAAGCATGGGAAACTCCTCCACGGTGCGCCATGTTGACATCACCTGAACCCTGCATATAAGACTAGGCTCAGTCCCTTGATCCTCACCTTGACAATTGGGTCGACAAGTTTGGTGCTCTAGTTTGCCTCATGTGTTCCAGTGTCTCCTGTTTCAGCATCTCCTGTTCCAGCGTCTCTTCATTCCCTGTGTCTCCATGTGTTCCTGTAGCCTTCTCATGTAGTACCTCTTCGGACTAACCTCTGGTACTGACCTCTGCCTGCCTGACCATTCTTCTGTCTGCTGCCTGGAACTGACCTCTGCTTGCCTGACCATTCTCCCATCTGCCGTCTGGAACTGACCCTGGTATTGACCCTTGCTTTGGCTGACTATTCCTGGACTGGTACTCTGGCTCTGATCCTTGCGCTTCACTCGGACACTCTCTTCTGGCCTACTGTGACTACCAGACCAACCTGCTTGGAAACTCACCGCAGCTTTCACTTGACTAGATCCGCAAGTGCTGCCTGTCTAACCCAGAGAGCCTCCCTGTTCTGCTACCTTCCTGAGGTCTCCGGAGCTTTCAGTTTGGGTTTAGTCCATACATTCTGCATCAGCCACGCACCCTTGCTCGTGGTGGGCACACCCCTCTGCTATCTCTCCGGGAGACCACCAGAGGCCCACCTAAGTCCAGGCATTCCAGGTACCCAAGGGCTCAATCTGCGGAAACCCCAGACTGTTATTGGTGAAGCTCCAGTTAGCCTCTGTCTCCTTGTGTGCTCCGCCTCCTGGTGGCAGGCATTCTCTGGGTCTGACCAGAGGGCCGTATCAATCCTGCACAGGCCAAGGGTCCATCTCCAGTGCAACAGGTTGCCAAGGCCATGGTCTTGGTGGAGTCTCCTGCCTTGCAAGCCATCCCTGGTCTGGTCACTCATGTCCGAGAGCAACAATGGATCATGGAAGCGTTGGCTTCTTCTGTAGAGAAAATATGTTCTGAATTGGAGGAATCCATCATGGCCAACTCAGGGGCCTTTGCCCCCTCCTTGCCCTCATGGACACTGGTGGCCCTCCCAGCTCCACCCCGTTTTGATGGGGATCTGCACCTTTGTCGAAGCTTCATAAATCTATGTTATATGCATTTTTCACTGAACCCCTCATTGTTTCCTGATGAGGCAACAAAAATCACATTTATCCTTTCACTCCTTGAGGGGAAGGCCCTGGCATGGGCTTCCCATTCTGGGAGCATTCTGATGCCATTCTTCGCCAGCTCCCTCAATTCATCTCCGTCTTCCAACGTACCTTCGAGGACACGGGTCGACAGGCGGTCACCTGCCTCACCCACTCCACCTCCATCAAGGCTCGCAGTTGCTCTCTGAGTATTCAGAGCATTTTAGAACACTAGCCACTGAGTTAGGGTGGCAAGAAGACTGCTTGTGAACACTCTACCTCAAGGGACTGTCTCCTGCCCTTAAGGATGAACTGGCCACCCGTGAGATCCCTGGTCAGTAGAATTGACTACCGTCTTCGACAATGACATCAGGAGGTAAGGGTCCTATTACCTCCTGCTCTACGACCAACCCGTTCGGCGAGTCTTCAGTTGAAGGCCTTACCAGCAGCTCCTCAGCCTCCCAAGGAGCCCATGCAAATCAATCGCGGCCATCTGACTCCAGGGGAATGCCTCCAAAGCAGAAAGTCGAGCCTTTGCCTACATTGTGGTGGTTCCGGACATCTTCTTCAGACTTGCCCAGTGCATCCAGGAAACTCCAAAACCTGAGCCCGTTGGGGGTCCTGAGCTTGGGCACTACTGTTTATAGCCCTCAACTATTGTTCCCTATCTCCCTCCTTAGGGAGTCACGAGCATTCGCCACCACCACCTTCATGGACACTGGGGCGAGTGGAAATTTTATTATGGAAGATATCGTCAAACTTCTCCAAATACTGGTCTATCCACTAGAGGTACCACTCCGTATTGCCTTGATACAGGGAGAGCATCTTCCCGGTTACATCACCCACTGTACCATGACTATTTGCCTCACCATTGGGACCTTCCAGGATGAAGAGATCTCCTTCCTGATCATGAAACGATCCACGCACCCCGTAGTACTTGGACTTCCATGGATCCAGTTACATGCACCCCACTTCAACTGGCAATCCCTGCAACTCACTTAGTGGGGCCCTCAATATCAAACCCACTGTTTACAGCAGGTGTCTCAATCTGTGACTGTCCTCAACTCTACAACCCTCTCTGAGTTACCTGCCCCATACTTGGAATTCAAGGATGCATTCTCCAAACAAAATGCTGACATTTTACCTCCACTCTGAGAGTTTAACTATCCCATAGAACTGCTGCCTGTTGTATGGAAACTGTTGTATGGATTGGGAAATTACCCTTCCCCCACACCTTTCCAAAGGCCCAGCTTCCAACCTAAGGATAAAGGTGAACCGGTAGATATAGTATACTTGGATTTTCAGAAGGCGTTTGACAAAGTTCCTCATGAGAGGCTTCTAGGAAAAGTAAAAAGTCATGGGATAGGTGGCGATGTTCTTTCGTGGATTGCAAACTGGCTAAAAGACAAGAAACAGAGTAGGATTAAATGGACAATTTTCTCAGTGGAAGGGAGTGGACAGTGGAGTGCCTCAGGGATCTGTATTGGGACCCTTACTTTTCAATATATTTATAAATGATCTGGAAAGAAATACGAAGAGTGCGATAATCAAATTTGCAGATGACACAAAATTGTTCAGAGTAGTTAAATCACAAGCAGATTGTGATAAATTGCAGGAAGACCTTGTGAGACTGGAAAATTGGGCATCCAAATGGCAGATGAAATTTAATGTGGATAAGTGCAAGGTGATGCATATAGGGAAAAATAACCCATGCTATAATTACACAATGTTGGGTTCCATATTAGGTGCTACAACCCAAGAAAGAGATCTAGGTGTCATAGTGGATAACACATTGAAATCGTCGGTTCAATGTGCTGCGGCAGTCAAAAAAGCAAACATAATGTTGGGAATTATTAGAAAGGGAATGGTGAATAAAACGGAAAATGTCATAATGCCTCTGTATCACTCCATGGTGAGACCGCACCTTGAATACTGTGTACAATTCTGGTCGCCGCATCTCAAAAAAGATATAATTGCGATGGAGAAGGTACAGAGAAGGGCTACCGAAATGATAAGGGGAATGGAACAACTCCCCTATGAGGAAAGACTAAAGAGGTTAGGACTTTTCAGCTTGGAGAAGAGACGACTGAGGGGGGATATGATAGAGGTGTTTAAAATCATAAGAGGTCTAGAACGGGTAGATGTGAATCGGTTATTTACTTTTTCGGATAGTAGAAAGACTAGGGGGAAATCCATGAAGTTAGCATGGGGTACATTTAAAACTAATCGGAGAAAGATCTTTTTTACTCAACGCACAATTAAACTCTGGAATTTGTTGCCATAGGATGTAGTTAGTGCAGTTAGTATAGCTGTGTTTAAAAAAGGATTGGATAAGTTCTTGGAGGAGAAGTCCATTACCTGCTATTAAGTTCACCTAGAGAATAGCCACTGCCATTAGCAATGGTAACATGGAATAGACTTAGTTTTTGGGTATTTGCCAGGTTCTTGTGGCCTGGATTGGCCACTGTTGGAAGCAGGATGCTGGGCTTGATGGACCCTTGGTCTGACCCAGTATGGCATTTTCTTATGTTCTTATGCTCTTATGCCTGGAACCATGCCCCCCCAAGGGAAGAACCTATCCCTTGTCACTCCCTGAAACCCATGCAATGTCTGCCTACATCAAGGAAAATGTGGATAAAGGATTCATAAGACCCCATAATTCCTCGGCAGAAGCCGGGTTCTTCTTCGTAAAGAAGAAAGATGGCAGCTTGAGACACTGCATAGACTACAGAGGTTTGAACGCAGTAACTCATAAGGACCGTTATCTACTGCCACTTATTAGTGAAATATTCGACTGCCTGCAGGAGGCACAAATCTTTACAAAATTGGATCTCCAAGGGTCGTATAACATTGTATGGATTCAACTAGAAGACATTTGGAAATCCGCATTCAACACGAAAGACAGCGTTTACGAGTATGTAGTATTGCCCTTCGGACGTTGCAGCGCCCCTGCAGTCTTTCAACGGTTAATGAACGAGATCTTCCAGGACCTTTTATACACATTTGTCATAGTATATCTGGACAATATACTAATATTCTCCAAAGACTTAAAGTCTCATCGTTCCCACGTTCAAACAGTCCTCCAACTTCTCAGAGACCATCATCTCTATGCAAAATTAGAGAAATGCATTTTTTAACAACCCAGTCTTCCCTTCTTAGGCTACATCATTTCCAACCATAGCTTCACCATGAACCCTGACAAACTCCAGGGTATTCGAAATTGGCCTCAACGAGTGGGCCTCCGCGCCCTACAAAGATTCCTTGGGTTCACAAATTACTATCGAAACGTCATCGCTAATTACTCCACACTGGCCGCTCCACTCACCACCATGACTAGGAAGGAATGTGACTTTCGAGTGTGAAGTCCCAAGGCCCAGTCAGCATTTCAGGCCTTGAAAGAAGCCTTCTATACCGGACCGTGACTACAACATCTGGATCCTAACTGACCCTTCATCATCGAAGTTGACGCATCCACCATCAGAGTAGGGGTGATCTTGAGCCAATACTCCACTAAGGGAACTCCAGTACCATGTTCTTTCTGCTCAATTAAATTTTCCTCCACCGAGCAAAATTATACTACAGGGGACCGTGAACTCCTAGCAGTAAAACTTGCCCTCCAGGAATGGCGTCCCTGGCTGGAGAGGGTGCAACACATATCCACAATATTTACTGACCATTAGAATCTAGAACACCTAAAAGAGGCAGAATTACTTAACTCAAAACAAGCCCGCTAGGCCCTGTTCTTTGAACACTTCAACTTTGAGCTCCGCTATCGCCCTGCAGCTAAAAACATCCGTGTAGATCAACTCTCTTGCTCCGTTGAGCCAGAAGACACACCTGACACGCCTAAGCACATCATCAATCCCACTTGCTTATCAGTAGCAGTCACCACCATGGTACCAGCTGGAAGACAGTGGTCCCCCGCCATCTCCGTGAGCGCGTGTTCCATTGGGCTCATGAATCTAAGCTGGCCGGCCATCCCGGTCAGACCTGGACTCTTGAGATGCTTTGAAAGTACTATTGGAGGCCTAGTATGATAAAGTATTCCCTCGAATAAGTGGACTCCTGTCCAGTTTGTGTGCAGCAAAAACCCCTGAATGGCTGCCCATGGGGGTTTCTCCAACCATTTCCTGCACCCACCAAGCCCTGGTCAAGCCTTTCCACTGATTTTATCATGGATCTGCCTCTTTCAAAAAGAAATACCGTAATCTGGGTCATCACTGACCACTTCTCAAAAATGGCCCACTTTGTCCCATTACCTGGTCTCCCTTCAGCTCCAGAGCTAGCTAAACTCTTCTTCACCAACGTATTCCATTTACATGGACTGCCACAAGAAATCGTCTCCGATCGTGGAACTCAATTTGTAAAAAGTTCAATATTATTTTAAAATTAACTTCAGCCTACCATCCGCAAGCAAATGGACAAGCCGAAAGGACTAATCACTCCTTGAAAATGTTCCTGTGATAATATGTCAATGACCAGAAAGATAACTGGGCCAACCTTCTGCTATGGGCAGAGCTATCCCATAACACCCATATCGCCTCTGCCACCGATGTTTCACCCTTTGCGGTAGCCTTTGGCCACTAGGGATGTGAATCGTGTCCTCGATCGTCTTAACGATCGATTTCGGCTGGGAGGGGGAGGGAATCGTATTGTTGCCGTTTGGGGGGGTAAAATATCGTGAAAAATCGTTAAAAATCGTTAAAAATCGAAAAATCGAAAATCGAAAAACCGGCACATTAAAACCCCCTAAAACCCACCCCCGACCCTTTAAATTAAATCCCCCACCCTCCCAAACCCCCCCCCAAATAACTTAAATAACCTGCGGGTCCAGCGGCGGTCCGGAACGGCAGCGGTCCGGAACGGGCTCCTGCTCTGAATCTTGTCGTCTTCAGCCGGCGCCATTTTCCAAAATGGCGCCGAAAAATGGCGGCGGCCATAGACGAAAAAGATTGGACGGCAGGAGGTCCTTCCGGACCCCCGCTGGACTTTTGGCAAGTCTCGTGGGGGTCAGGAGGCCCCCCACAAGCTGGCCAAAAGTTCCTGGAGGTCCAGCGGGGGTCGGGGAGCGATTTCCCGCCGCGAATCGTTTCCGTACGGAAAATGGCGCCGGCAGGAGATCGACTGCAGGAGGTCGTTCAGCGAGGCGCCGGAACCCTCGCTGAACGTCCTAAAACGTCCTAAACCTAAAACGTCCTAAAACGTCCTAAAACGATTCACATCCCTATTGGCCACCAACCATGCATACCCCTATCGGTTCCACTCAGTGTACCCTCACCTGCAGCTCAGTCTACTACATAAACCATATGCAGGCTTTGGAACCAAGTAAAGGAAAAACAATGCCAAGCAGTTGATCGGGCCAAACGCTTCACAGACATCCATTGTCATGCCGCACTGTTTTTCCGGCATGGCCAGAAAGTCTGGCTCAATACAAAGCACATCCGACTGTGATTGCCATCTCAATGGCTCGCCCCAAGGTTAATCGACCCATTCCCCATCCTCCGACGCATAGGAGCAGTCACCTACTAGCTACAACTCCCAGCCTCCATGGGAATTCACAACATGTACCATGTGTCACTCCTTAAGCCGTTGGTCCTGTCCTAGCCTTCCCAAAGGCCACCTCCTCCTTCACAGCATACCGCAGAACCAGAAGAGACCTTACAGGTGAAGGAGGTCCTAGATGTGCGATGCCGTCAAGGCGACTGGGAGTACCTCCTGTCATGGGAGGGCTTCGGCCCAGAAGAAAATTCCTGGGAGCCCTCTCACCACATTTATGACAAGACTCTCCTACAAGACTTCCGTCGTGCCCATCCTGAGAAGCCCAAACCAGTAAGGGGGAGGCCTAGAAGGGGGAGTACTGTTGCGTGCTCCGGCCACATTGGCACCGTGGCCAGACCTGCTCACCTCGCGTGGCTCTCCATGAGCAGTGGCCTGCCACCGCTAGCTCCCAGCATCCGCGGTATCCTGCGGCTTCTCCCGGGCCTTCAAGGCCCTCTACCTCTCCTGGCTCCTCACGCTGAGGCTCGGCATCCACACTGGCGTTGGGTCCACCCCATCACGTGCACGTGCGGAACTCCCAGTCATTTAAAGGGCCAAGTGTGAGAAACTCCTCCTTGGCATGCCATGATGACATCACCTGAACCTTAGATATAAGACAGGGCTCAGTCCCTTGATCCTCGCCTTGGCAATCGGGTCGACACCGTTGGTTCTCTAGTTTTCCTCGTGTGTTCCAGTGTCTCCTGTTCCAGCATCTCCTGTTCCAGCTTCTCTTTGTTCCCTGTGTCTCTGTGTGTTCCTTTCGCCTTCTCAGGTAGTACCTCTTCGGACTAACCTCTGGAACTGATCTCTGCCTGCCTGACCATTCTTCTGTCTGCTACTTGGAACTGACCACTGCCTGCCTGACTATTCTTCTGTCTTCCACCTGGAACTGACCTCTGCCTGCCTGACCATTCTCCCATCTGCCATCTGGAACTGACCCTGGTATTGATCCTTGCTTTGGCTGACTATTCCTGGATTGATACTCTGGCTCTGACCCTTGTGCTTCACTCGGACACTCTCTTCTGGCCTACTGTGACTACCAGACCAACCTACTTGGAAACTCATCATGGATTCCACTTGAATAGACCCGCAGGCACTGCCTGTCTCGCCCAGAGAGCCTCCCTGGACTGCTACCTCCCTGAGGTCTCCGGAGCTTCCAATTCGGGTTTAGTCCATCCATTCTGCATCAGCCGCACACCCTTGCTTGTGGTGGGCACACCCCTCCGTTATCTCTCCAGGAGACCACCAGAGGCCCACCTAATCCAGGTGGTCCAGGTATCCAAAGGCTCAACCTGAGGGAACCCCAGGTTGCTATTGGTGAAGCTCCAGTTAGCCTCTGTCTCACTGTGTGCGCCACCTCCTGGTGGCAGGTGCTCTCTGGGTCTGCCCAGAGGGCCGTACCAATCCTACACCAGGCCAAGGGTCCACCTCCAGCGCAACAAAGACATTGCACATCTTATTGAAAAACATGTGAATAATAGTGATGAATAGAATACATTTTGATGAAACAAAAAGAAATGTTAAAATTAAGCAAAGATGTTTGAATAGGTGGAATTCATTGCCTGTATCTCTACTTGGCTGAGTGAACCTTATAAAAATGGTGGTCTCCTTTACCTTTTACAGCAATGCCTTGCTCTGTCCCACATAACATTTTTTTTGCTACTAGATGTGGTACCTTTTCCTTTTTCATTTGGCATCACAAAGTAGCAGTCTTAGCATGACCACTTTACAGCTCCCTAAAATTGTGGAGGATTGGAATTTCCTGTTTTATATATTATCTTGGATCTCAGTTGGTCAGTCTGTGGGGTTGGATGGGGGTGGATCTGCTTCAGGGTTGGAGTGATATGAAGGGGTTCCAGACCTTTGATCATAACGTAGAGGTTTTGTTGTTTTATCTATCCAGGGTGAATAGTCTCAATAACATTTGCAAGCTACATCCTTTACTTTCTCATTCGGTTAAAATTTGGAAACAGACTAACAGATGTTTCTGCCAATGGACACACGGTTCTTTCCTATTACCCCGTTGTATGTATGCCAGTGCTCATTTTTCTCCTGTTACTTTCTTTTCAGACATGGAGATGAGGTACTGGGTGAGGCTTCATTTTCTGGGCCAAATTTGGAAAGGTACTTCTTTTCACTCTTTTGAAGACCTGAAGGATCAGTTTAAGCTTCCAGAACATACGTGTTATTTATAGCTACAAATTAGAAAGCTGATTGTTGGGAGGGATGGGACTGAGACCTCCCTTCATAGAAGAAATGTTTTTGAAAAGTGCCTGATTCAATCACAAACATGCCATCTGGGTATTGTCCAAATCTATTGCTATTTGAGGTGTGCACATAGTGATCTGGATAGATATTCACGATTAATATAGCAATTCTGTTGAATTTAGATGAGGATTACTGTCAACATACTTGGGGGACAAAGACTAAGATATCCATTTGCAATAAAAGCTAATAATTGATGTATAATTTGTTCCATAGATCATATAAACACTTAGTATTCTTTTGAAAATTCAGCACTTTCAGTCCTTTGTGTTGGCAAGGATATGGGAATTCAGGTACATACTTCCTGCCATGATTTTGCCTGCTGTGCAGTCTTCCCATGCCAAGGTTCAGCCTGCTTCTCAGTGTTCCCTCCTCCAGGATTCCTCAGCAAGCCTTGCTCATTACCTTGCCAGTTACCTTTCCAATGATCCTACTATTCCCAATCCTCAGTCCTACTTAACCCAGCCTGCTCAATGTCTCTTCATCAAGTCATGTCTCGCTACCCTGCCATGCCTTGTGGCTTATCTAGGCCTCTTGCCTCCCCTTGTGGACTCTCTTGCCCTCCTGCCTTGCTCTGTGGCCTCCTGGGCCTCCTTTCCTTTCTCTGTGGCCCCCCTGGGCCTCTTTGCTTACCTTACACACTCTGGGCCTGGTTCTCCTAGCCAGCCTTGTGCCCTGTTGGGCTTCCCTGTTTATTGTTACCCGTTCTGTCTAGTCCAGTCTTTGTCTTGTCCTCTCCTTGTTCTGTCTTGCCCACCCAGTCTGGTAATTTATCTGTTTCCCAGTCCTTGCCCTGTTCCCTGGTTCAGATGTGTCTGTACCTGAGCTAACCAGGCCCTGCATTCAGTCTGTGTTTCTTTCCAGTCTCAGTCAGTCTCTGCATTCAGTCTGTGTTTGTATTCAGCTCCAGTTAGTCCCTGCATTCAGTCTGTGTCTGTATCCAGTCCAAGCCAGTCCCAACATTCAGTCTGTGTTTGTATCAAGCCCCAGCATGTACTCTGTGTCCAGTTTCCAGCTGGTACCTGTGTCCAGCTCACAGCATGCACCATCATGTACAGTTGAAGACAAGCCCTTCCGACCTCCAGAACCCAAAGACTCAATGTGCAGGGAGGGGATTGGACAGGCAGAAGGCAAGCTACAATCCTGCCTGTGTGGGTGCTCCCTGACTCCAGCTGACAGTCCATGATACATCCTTATGTGGTGGGAGTGCATAGGTTAGTAGAGTACTTCAATATATTACTGTTCTTTTTTTTTTTTTTTTTATTTGACACCAGCATTGTACTTGTTGGGTGTTTGGGGGGATATTTTGTTGGGCAGGAACAATAAAATACTGGTTAATCAATGTTTACATGCTGCTATTATTGCTTTCATTTGGAAACCAATCCATAATTGTCTCATTGGTATAATATGATTGCTGAAACAGCGCTAAGAGATTGACTCAATTATCAGCTCAAGGACAGGGCTCATCTAAATAATGCAATTATATAGAGGAAGCTTTACCCTTGATCTAACTCTCCCCCTCTCCTATTATTTAATTGATTATATGGAAGTATATTTGCTCTGTAATGAGGTTTGGCATATTCCTATGGTATGTCCGCTGTGTGTCTTCTTAAATATTTTCCAAAAAATTAAACAAAGAGTGAATCAAAGATCTGATAAACATCATTTGTTGGTGGAAAGAGTACTGAGCAATGAAACAGAGAGTTGAAATCTTTTTAAAGTATTCCCTCTAACATATTCTATCTTACTGGGAATATAGAAAGTCACCATCGATTTAGCATACCTGGATTTCTCAATAGGCACACTAGGCCTGCAAATAGTGTGGCAAAAATCTGGAGGCAGCTGACTGACTGAATGAAAATGTTCTGCTTTCCAACTGGGCTGAATCTCTCTCAGCAGAGAACAGAACTCTGCTTACTGATCCAACTACTCCCTTCTCAGGCAGCATGCAGGGAACACGAGGAGAGGGATGAACTTGAAGCAGACATAGCAGTCCAAAGAAGAGCTATTCTGCTCCTGAATCTATCCGTATCCTTCAGGGATAGGAGTAGAGTGCATGAACCTGGAACAGACAGAGCAAAGCAGGACCATCATGAGGAGAATAGGAGGGGATAATGGGAAGGGGTTGATAAGAAATTCTGGGAAATGAGAAATGATCAGCTGGGGAGCATGTTTCTATGTGTGAGAGAGGGTAATAGGGAGAAGAATCAGTGTGTGTGTGTGTGTGTGTGTGTGTATGTGTGTACAAGATTGGATGAAATGTTTTAGGATGGATACAAGAAAGAGCAGAATTAAATTATGGTAGGAACACCTGTTTCCCCTGTTGCGTCGGAGGAGGACCCTTGGTCTGAGGTGAGGTTGATGTAACCCATAGGTAGGGACCTACGGGTCCCCACCATCGGCAGGTGGAGTGGGCTGATAGGCAGAGGCCGATGGAGCTTTACCTATACCAGCCCTTGTTCCTCACAGGTTGAGCCTTTGGGTGCTGGAGCTGGCAGGACTTAGATAGGCCTAGAGATAGAATAGCAAAGAGGTAGGTTCAGCCCAGAGACAGCAGACGAGGAATGGTGTAGTCCTACCCTGGACTGGGTCAGGTTCTGGAA
The DNA here is from genome assembly GCF_901001135.1 of Rhinatrema bivittatum. Classification (NCBI taxonomy): domain Eukaryota; kingdom Metazoa; phylum Chordata; class Amphibia; order Gymnophiona; family Rhinatrematidae; genus Rhinatrema; species Rhinatrema bivittatum. The sequence continues at coordinate 441,062,451 of NC_042616.1, read as the reverse complement.
ACTCGGGCGCCAATGGAACAATTATAGTCTGAGGGTGCTCAAGCAAAGGAAGGCTGAAGCCTGTCCACATCCAGGGAGTAGTCTAAAGAGGTGTCCAATGGTAGGCTTGAGTCAGGGCCGGCAGCAATCCAAGAACTGTGGCAAGCGATGTTGTGGTCTGATCACAGAGAGGTCAATAGAGTAGTCGGACAAAGCAACGGTCAGGGTCTGGAGATAGGCTATATCATAGTCAGGCGAAGCAGAGGTCTGGGTCTGGAGATAGGCTGAAGCGTAGTCAGGCAAAGCGAAGGCAAAGTCCGTGTAATCAATCCGAAGCATAGACAGGCAGGAACAAGGGAACAGGAACCAGGAACAATGAGGATCAGGAACGAAGAATAGAAACGAATCTCTTAGCAGCAATGAGTACTCGACCAGCGAGTAAAACTTTTGCAAAGGCAACGCTATGGAGCAGGGCCTGAGCTTAAATACTATAAACAGGTTGACGTCATCATCCAGGGCCACAGCCAGGTTCCCGCTGAGTCCCCACATAAGGATCAGTAATTGTATCCCCTTCTACTTGTATCGCCCAGAGCTAATTGTTAGCAGTTCAATGTCTCTTTGTTTTCTCAGTTATCGCTTCAGTTGTTCTTGTAAAGCATATATAACCTCGCACCACTATTAATTGTATTCCCTGTTCATTGTATCGCCCCAGAGATGTGATATGTATTTTATACAGGAACGTCGGTATAGAAAAGTAAAAAATAAATAATTAAATAAATAAATTTGCGTGTGGCGTCTCTCTGCGGGCCACATGGATAAGCCCGACGAGAAGTGGCGTCAGGACCGGGAACGCTGGAGACTGTAGTTGGGCTGGAGACACCGGAGGAGGCCCAAGGATGGAGCTGGTGGCCCACCACCACCAGTAAGGAGGAACCAGAGGCAGGAGTCCTTGTGAAAAGTTGAGAGGGCCGTGCCACGGGTCTGCCATGGACAGCACACATAACAGTCCCCCCCCCCCTTTATGCCCCCTCTTGGAGGTTGGGGTTTGCCCATATGGGCATGATGATAGTTCAGGAGGAGAGTTTTGTCCAGGATGTTCTGAGCTGGTTCCCACAAATTTCCTTCGGGTCCATAATCCTCCCAAGAAAAGAGGTATTCCCACTGGTGGCCCCTACGGCGGACGTCAAGGACTTCACGTACGTTGTACGTCGAATAAATTTCCGCCACAAGTGGATGTGGTTCCAGAGTATTCCAGGAAGGCCAGGATAGGACCACAGGTTTTAAGAGCGGTACATGCAATGTATTATGTATTCCCATAAGAACATAAGAACATAAGAAAATGCCATACTGGGTCAGACCAAGGGTCCATCAAGCCCAGTATCCTGTTTCCAACAGTGGCCAATCCATGCCATAAGAACCTGGCAAGTACCCAAAAACTAAGTCTATTCCATGTAACCATTGCTAATGGCAGTGGCTATTCTCTAAGTGAACTTAATAGCAGGTAATGGACTTCTCCTCCAAGAACTTATCCAATCCTTTTTTAAACACAGCTATACTAACTGCACTAACCACATCCTCTGGCAACAAATTCCAGAGTTTAATTGTGCGTTGAGAAAAAAAGAACTTTCTCCGATTAGTTTTAAATGTGCCCCATTCTAACTTCATGGAGTGCCCCCAAGTCTTTCTACTATCCGAAAGAGTAAATAACCGATTCACATCTACCCGTTCTAGACCTCTCATGATTTTAAACACCTCTATCATATCCCCCCTCAGTCATCTCTTCTCCAAGCTGAAAAGTCCTAACCTCTTTAGTCTTTCCTCATAGGGGAGTTGTTCCATTCCCCTTATCATTTCGGTAGCCCTTCTCTGTACCTTCTCCATCGCAATTATATCTTTTTTGAGATGCGGCGACCAGAATTGTACACAGGTTTCAAGGTGTGGTCTCACCATGGAGCGATACAGAGGCATTATGACATTTTCCGTTTTATTCACCATTCCCTTTCTAATAATTCCCAACATTCTGTTTGCTTTTTTGACTGCCGCAGCACACTGCACCGACGATTTCAGTGTGTTATCCACTATGACACCTAGATCTCTTTCTTGGGTTGTAGCACCTAATATGGAACCCAACATTGTGTAATTATAGCATGGGTTATTTTTCCCTATATGCATCACCTTGCACTTATCCACATTAAATTTCATCTGCCATTTGGATGCCCAATTTTCCAGTCTCACAAGGTCTTCCTGCAATTTATCACAATCTGCTTGTGATTTAACTACTCTGAACAATTTTGTGTCATCTGCAAATTTGATTATCTCACTCGTCGTATTTCTTTCCAGATCATTTATAAATATATTGAACAGTAAGGGTCCCAATACAGATCCCTGAGACACTCCACTGTCCACTCCCTTCCACTGAGAAAATTGCCCATTTAATCCTACTCTCTGTTTCCTGTCTTTTAGCCAGTTTGCAATCCAGGAAAGGACATCGCCACTTATCCCATGACTTTTTACTTTTCCTAGAAGCCTCTCATGAGAAACTTTGTCAAACGCCTTCTGAAAATCCAAGTATATATCTACCGGTTCACCTTTATCCACATGTTTATTAACTCCTTCAAAAAAGTGAAGCAGATTTGTGAGGCAAGACTTGCCCTGGGTAAAGCCATGCTGACTATGTTCCATTAAACCATGTCTTTCTATATGTTCTGTGATTTTGATGTTTAGAACACTTTCCACTATTTTTCCTGGCACTGAAGTCAGGCTAACCGGTCTGTAGTTTCCCGGATCGCCCCTGGAGCCCTTTTTAAATATTGGGGTTACATTTGCTATCCTCCAGTCTTCAGGTACAATGGATGATTTTAATGATAAGTTACAAATTTTTACTAATAGGTCTGAAATTTCATTTTTTAGTTCCTTCAGAACTCTGGGGTGTATACCATGTCAATCAGGCCTACCACATCTTCTAGGTTCACCGTGATTTGATTCAGTCCATCTGAATCATTACCCATGAAAACCTTCTCCATTACGGGTACCTCCCCAACATCCTCTTCAGTAAACACCGAAGCAAAGAAATCATTTAATCTTTCCGCGATGGCCTTATCTTCTCTAAGTGCCCCTTTAACCCCTCAATCATCTAACAGTCCAACTGACTCCCTCACAGGCTTTCTGCTTCGGATATATTTAAAAAAGTTTTTACTGTGAGTTTTTGCCTCTACAGCCAACTTCTTTTCAAATTCTCTCTTAGCCTGTCTTATCAATGTCTTACATTTAACTTGCCAATGTTTATGCTTTATCCTATTTTCTTCTGTTGGATCCTTCTTCCAATTTTTGAATGAAGAACTTTTGGTTATATAGCTTCTTTCACCTCCCCTTTTAACCATGCCGGTAATCGTTTTGCCTTCTTTCCACCTTTCTTAATGTGTGGAATACATCTGGACTGTGCTTCTAGAATGGTATATTTTAACAATGACCACGCCTCTTGGACATTTTTTACTTTTGTAGCTGCTCCTTTCTGTTTTTTTCTAACAATTTTTCTCATTTTATCAAAGTTTCCCTTTTGAAAGTTTAGCACGAGAGCCTTGGATTTGCACACTGTTCCTTTTCCAGCCATTAAATCAAATTTGATCATATTATGATCACTATAGCCAAGCGGCCCCACCACCGTTACCTCTCTCACCATAGGAGGCAGCTGAAGCTGGTATGTAATGGGTCCAATACATCGGGTGACCATAAAAGGTCCAATATATCTTGGAGTGAATCTTTGGGATGGTATTTGGTCAGATATATCGAGTATTTAACCAGACTTTCTGGCCATGGAGGAATTCAGGAGCTGAGCGACATCGACTGTCAGCAGTTCTCTTGGCCTGGGAAGTGGCCTGACGTAAGCAAAGATTTGTCTGCTCCCATAAAGTCTTGAGGGCATCCGCAATAGCATGTGCCGCAGGGGATAGAAATGATAGAGGTATGGGAAACGGTGGTCGTGGTTGTTTTCCATAGACAATAGAGAACAATGATGTGCCTGTAGCAGTGGCAATGTGGGAATTGTGAGAAAATTCTGCCCAGGATAAAAGTTCGGACCAATTGTCTTGGTGGTCATTGATGTAAGGTTGCAGGAAGGCCTTCAAGGAGCGATGCATTCGCTTGGCTTGTCCATTACCTTGGGGATGATAGGCAGTTGTTAGGCTGGTATTAATACCAAATTTTTTGCAAAGAGCAGGCCAATATCTAGCAACGAACTGTGGACCTCTGTCCGAATCAATGTCCTTGGATAGGCCGTGCAATCTAAAGATATGATGGAAAAATAGGCGTGTTAACTCTGGAGCAGATGGTAGGCCTGGTAAAGGGACAAAATGGGCCATTTTTTAAAATCAGTCTATTATTACCCATAGTACGGTATGACCCTTCGATGGAAGCAAATCCACGATGAAATCCATAGACAGGTGAAGCCACGGTTCCTCGTGCACTGGAAGTGGTTATAGAAGACCCCAAGGTAGACTGACTGGGGGTTTTTGCTGTGCACAGAAATTACAGGATTCGATGTTTGCTCTAGCATCGGAGACCATAGTAGGCCACCAGAAGAACCGCTGGAGCAGTGCCAAGGTCCGTGCTCATCCTGGATGACCCAACAACCAATGAGAACCCAAATATCATCACATCCCACAAATTATATATGAACATAAAAAATGTTTTACTAAGAATAATACATCCTGACTAGACACATAACACTAACTAACCAATCATCATTCACCCTCATTCACTCATTAAAAAACCTCAAAATGTGAATAATACATAGGCAGGTATAAAGGCGGCATACATTTGTCACTTTCATGTAAATCCTATTCACAAAGTAATTATAAGATAATAAATATCATATAGAGACTAATCTCTTCCTCCAAGTGTATTACACTCTTAATTTATCCTTTGTGTTCAACTGCTGTCACGATGTTATTAAACAACTTCTCAGCCGCAAGGCTATTCTCCTTTGACCGCTGCCAAAATATTCATTCAAATGCTTCTCAACGCTGTTTCCCTCTCCATTATCCACTGCCACAATGTTATTCACTCGAATACCAATCCCCGATCAATCAAATGTCGATCCCAATGAAGATCTCCGTTTCACCCGTCTAGTGGGCTTCCTCAGGGGAAACTTTCACCAACCAAACAAATCCAGTATTTCAACACCACCAGTACTTGCTTCCAGTTTTTCGTTTATCCAAAAACTTTAAACATATGTCATCTTCACCAAATGCTCATAACCATTCATCAACTGGTCGCAAAACTTCAACGTCCGGAAGTGACGAAAGGGATCTTCTGTGTCACTAGGAGGTGGGAGAGGGAATTGGAAGGGTGGTCGGGGCCGGAGCCTTTATTGATTTGGAGGGATTTGGGGAGGATGGAGCTGTTGCCACGTGGATGTATGTTTTATTTATTTATTTTACATTTTGGGGGGGGATTCGGGGCTACCTCAACTGGCAGTCTCAGTATAAGATTTGGGTCAACAATGACCCCAGCTCAACTTCCCCATTTTCCACAGCTTTGATTTTTCAGGCCAAGGCCCTTTAAGGTGATGGTGATTGCTGCTCGCCATGTTCTTTTGTGCAGTCATGTTTGGCCATGGCATAAAAGTATATGCCATACATCTGCAATGCTTTTTCAGGGGACGGGCTTCAATATCATGGCAACCCCCCCACCCCCACCCCCACCCCCCCATGATAGTGGGTCCCCTCCTGCAATAAAACATCATGGTTTAGTGAATATAGGGGATTGTTAGAAATTATTAGGAAAGGAATGGAGAATATCATAATATCTCTGTATCAGTTCATGGTGCAACTACACCTAGAGTACTACATGGAATTCTGGTCACCACATCTCAAAAAAGATATAGCAGAACTGGAAAGGTTTCATTGAAGGATGACTAAAATGATAAAGGGAATGGAATGGTTCCTCTATGAGGAAAGACTAAAGAGGTTAATGCTCTTCAAATTGAAGAAGAGATGACAGGAAATATGGTAAAGGTCTATAAAAGCATATATGGAATGAATAGGTAAATGCAAATCAGTTGTTTATTCTTTCAAAAAAATAAGAAGACTAAGATACATGAAGTTATTAAGTAGCACATTTAAAACAAATCAGATAAAATTCAATTTAATTCAACATACAATTAAGCTCTAGAATTTATTGCCAAGGATATGATAAAGTCAGTTAATGTAGCTGAGTTTAAAAATAGTTTGGACAAATTGCTGGAGGAAAAGCCATAAATAATTAATATTAACCCATTAGACGTAAGGAAAACCTCTGCTTATCCTTGGGTGTAAGCCAGTAGCCACATGGAATCTATCTACTATTTGGGATCTTGCTAAGTACTTATGATCTGGATTGGCAACTGATGGAAGCAGGATACTGAGCTTGATAGCCCTTTGATCTGCCCAATATGGCAGTTCTTATGTATCACACATTGCACTCAAAGTCTCGTAGAGTTCCCACTAATATCATGATCCAACCAGCAGAGATTAGCCAGATTATCTTTTAATTTATTCTTCACCCCCCCCCCCCCACACACACACAGACACACACTCTCTCTCTAAATGCTAGCACCACTTTGCAATCTCTCCTGCATCAGTAGGGTTGGGGTCCATAAACCCTTCCTGCTGCCCACCCAAAGAAAAGGAAATGCAGCTGACCTAGAACATTAGCCATTTTAATTATGTTCCATATTAACTATATACAAACTAAGGGGCGGATTTTAAGAGCCCTGCTCGCCTAAATCCGCCCAAATCCGGGTGGATTTAGGCGAGCAGGGCCCTGCGCGCCGGTAAGCCTATTTTACATAGGCCTACCGGCACGCGCAGAGCCCCGGGACTCGCGTAAGTCCCAGGGTTTTCGGAGGGGGCGTGTCGGGGGGCGGGCCCGAACCACGCGGCGTTTTCGAGGCATGTCGGGAGCGTTCCGGGGGCGGCCCGGTGGCGTGGCCGCACCCTCCGGACCCGCCCCCAGATGAAGTAAATCCCCGCTAGCGGCCCGCTGGCGCGCGGGGATTTACTTCTCCCTCCGGGAGGCGTAAATCCCCCAACATAGGTAAGGGGGGGTTTAGACAGGGCCGAGCGGGTGGGTTAGGTAGGGGAAGGGAGGGGAAGGTGAGGGGAGGGCAAAAGAAAGTTCCCTCCGAGGCCGCTCCGATTTCGGAGCGGCCTCGGAGGGAACGGGGGTAGGTTGCGCGGCTCGGCGCGCGCCGGCTATACGAAATCGATAGCCTTGCGCGCGCCGATCCCGGATTTTAGCGGGTACGCGTGGCTACGCGCGTATCTACTAAAATCCAGCGTACTTTTGTTTGTGCCTGGAGCGCCAACAAAAGTACGCCTATTCGCGGTTTTTGAAAATCTACCCCAGTATGTCAGTAGAGAAAGATGAAAGTGGCCTATCCAGTCTCCCCAGCAATCTTTTGTTTTTCTTTTTTTTTTTTCGATTATTAAGGTAACTCTTGCTCTGTGCATGTTACCCCAGTCAACTCGGGTTACCCTTTTATTTATTTCCATAATTTAGCCACTAGGATTCCCTTTTTTGTCCTCACTATCGCTTCCAGGAGGCCATTCCATGCATCCACCACCTTTTCCATGAAGAAATACTCCTGATGTTGTTTCTGACTCAACCCTCTTGGAGTTTTATATTATGACTTGTTCTACAGTTTTCTCCATGGAAAAAAGGTTTGATTCTTGAACAATATTAATACCTTTCAGATAGTAAAAATCTGTTTTATATCACCCTGTCTCTCTTTTCTTCTAATGTATACATATTTAGGTCTTCAAATCTCATTTTATAACTCTTTTGGTGCAGACCCCCACACCATTTTGGTTACTTTTCTCTGGATAGATTCCACCCTGTCTCTATCCTTTTTGAAATATGGTCTCCAGAACTGACCTCAGTACTGCAGAGGAGGCCTCACCAACAGCCCATACAGGAGCATTATCATTGTTTTTCCTGAAGATTGTACATCTCTGTATGCAGCTCAGCATCCCTCTAGCCTTAGCTACTGCCTTGTCACATTGCTTCTCTGCTTTCACTATCATCCCAAGATCTCTCTCCTAGTCTGTGCATATCAGACTTGTGCCCCTTATCACATACAGCTTCTTTGGATTTATGTACCCCAAATGCATGACTCTGCATTTCTTTGCATTGAATATCATCTGTCAAACTTTCAAACACTCCTAAAGGTTTCTAAGATCAAATTTCATTTTTCTCTACTCCTTCAGGTGTATCCACATTGTTGCAGATCTTGCTGTCATTCAAAAAAAACAAAAATATTTCCCTCCAACCTTTCTGCAATAAAACTCAATAAGATATTGTACAGAACCAGCCCTTGAACCAATCCATGAGAGACTCAATTTATCACTCTTCCCTCTTCATAGTAGATTCCATTTATGACAATTCGCTGTCATCTATTAGTCAACCAATTTTTGATCCACTCCGCCACCTTGGGACCCACTATCAGGCTTCACATTTTATTCGTGAGCCTTCTATATGGGACAGAATCAACAACTTTGCTAAAAATCAAGATAAATCACATCAAGCCCCTTTTCTTTGATCTAATTCCTAGTTCACCCAATCAAAACATCAGTCAGATGTATCTGACATGATCTTCCTCAGGTAAAACCATGTTATCTCAGATTATGCAACCCATTGCATTGTAGATAGTTCACTACAGAGCCATCTCCATTAATTTCCCACACCCCTGAGATAAGGCTAACGGGCATGTAGTTTCCAGGCTCTTCCCTGTTACCATTTTTGCAAAGCGGGATCACAATTGCCCTTCTCCAATCTTGCAGCACCAGTCCTGTTTCCAAGGATTAATTGAACAGATCTCTCAGTGGACACACCAGCAATTCTTTGAACTTCTTCTGTATGCCGGGATGTTTCTCACCCTGTTCTATGGCCTTGTCTACTTCCAATTTCACTAGTTCCACTCACCCAAACATTCTCCTCTGTAAACTGTCTGGTACCTACGCCACTTCCATCTGTGCTCTTACCAACCAAAAATGATCCTTCACCAAGGTCTTCTTTTGTGAGCACCAAGATGAAGTGTTTGTTTACATTTCTGCTTTTTCCTCCTCTTTCTCCTCACAATGACCATTGTGTCCTTTCAATCTTACAATATCATCTCTGACCTTCTTCTTTTCTCTCCTATATGAAAAACATTTTGTCATCTCTCTTTACCTCTTTGCCAATCCTTTCTTCTACTTGAGCTTTTGCCATCCTGATTACTTTTGTCTCTTTCATCGAACTGAGATATTCACCCTCTGGAGCTAAAAAAAGACAGATAGTGAATCAAACCCTATATAATTATATAAAATTATCTACCATAGCATCAGTCTGTTGAGAATCAATCATAATGGTGCTAGACTGTGTTTTCCCTAGATATTTTCCCATTGAATGGATGAATCAGTTCCATTAACTAAAGCATTGGGGTATGCTTGGATCATATTAAACATAGAATGCAATATTAAAATCAAAATCTCATAACTCTTTAATGAAAAGTAGCCTGTTCTTCTCTTCATTTATAAGAAACTGTGTTTTAAAGTTTGATGATACTGCTAAACTAAGCCAACATTATTACAGCTAAAATTGGAAATGCCTACTTCCCAGGTGCCCTCCAGTTCCAAAACTGCATCAAAGTCAATAAATATCTGTCAAATTGCAAAGGTTCTGACATTTCTATGCTGTCATATAGGCTTGTAAACATAACTAATATTATTAAGGATGGGAAAGGTAACATAGTCTAGGGGTTTCTACATAATATATTGATTTTACTTTGTATGACTAAGTTACACAAAATATATGCATAGGAACCATGACTGGCTTCATAAATATTTTCAAGAATGCTAATGGAAAGTAGTGATATAAAATCTGACCTAACAGAAAATATAGTTCATCTCTCGCTCTCTCTGCTTTATATGCTATAAGTGAAAGTGTATGTTTGTAGTCATTAGTATTAATAATATATTCTCATTATAGTCAAATAAATAATACAAATTATGCAATCATTAAGTTTTCTGTTTAACGCATAACTACAGGAATGTTATTTCTTACTAACAACATTCACCACGCTTTAAACAATCAGAAACTAAGAAGAAAAACTTAAGACCCACACGCAGGCGCACATGTGCATGCATTTGCTGGCACACGCACATTGTCATGGCAATTTTTATAACATATGCAAGTATATGTGCTTATGCGCATGCATTTTATAAAATAGGCTATACATGCAAACATGTATGCACAATTTTATATTGACGAGCGCATCTGTGAGCTTATGGCGACTTGAGTGCGTAAGTGGAGGGGAATTTTAGTAGCTACGTGAGATGAAGCAATTACCTGTTTCCCCAGTTTGTTCGCAGTTCAGCCTAGTAAAAGAAAGGACTTCCTAAACTTTCTAGCTAACTTGCTTCCCTTTTACCCTATTAGCTGCATGCCTTAAAACCCCGCTGACTAGCCTAGCTTTTTTTGTTACACAACTTACACGCCATCCATGGCAATAAAAGTTACACAGTAGGGGGCCCCGACGCACACTGTACGCGTAAACACTTATGCGCAGACCTCTTGGTGCACTTACAGCCTGCTTATGTCCCGCCCATTCCCCGCCCCTTTTTGTTGAAATAAATGTATGTGAGAGATACGTGCATGCCCGCACGGGTTTTAAAATCTGTGTGGCGCACAACACGCCAAGTCATGCACATATCTCTTGGCTTCAGCATATGTAGGGGTTTTAAAATCTACCAGTAAGGCTTCTATTTACCAACTGTTAGAGCCAATGCAAACTTTAACATGCATGCATGCATTAACTCATAATAGGCATTAAACAGGGCATTATCATGCTTGTGTTAAAATGAATTCAAACTTTGAGCAAATGAGATAATGAAATGCAAAATATGCAAGTTCTATTTAGCAAGAGTAATGTAAGTGCTTTTATCCAATTTATTATTACAAGAAAATATTTTGTTCTCTAATGCAGATTATAAAATGTACACCATGTTGAACCATTTATTTTTCTACATTTTGATGCAATGCCAGGCAATTTTCTTTATATGCAGCAGATGGAGAGGTATTAAGGTTTTATGAATCTAAAAAAGTTGAAACATATTGTGGTAGTAGAACATTTTATAAAATTAACAAAATGAGACTATGGGCCAATGATTACATTGATATAAGGTTAATTGTCTAGCCCTCTCTATTATAAGTTACAACAACCTGTGTAAGGCCTTTTATATATTTTCATGTTTAGGCATCTTTCTAAGGAGTATAAAGATATTAAACTGTTAGGTTGGTTTTTTTTTTTATTCACTTGATTAGGAACAATGGTTTGTGGTCATTAATTTGATATTGCACCCAGGGCCAGTATAAGAGTATTTGGTGACTTAGGCAAATTTTCAGTCATGCACCTTCCTCCTAGGGTTGCCAATGCCAACTGGCTCCAGATGTTCAGGACAGATTGATCCAGTCCTGCTTTTACTCACCTGCATGCAGGTACTTATAGTCTTGCTTTTCTTAGGGAACGCAATAGGGAAGTAGGTCACAGCATGCAAAGAGGTAAAACCAGGACTGGATCAACCTGCCCTGAAAATCTGATACCAGTTGGCAGCCCTCCTTCTTCCCCCAACTTTTCTATTGGCAGCAGTGACTCCAGCATGGCGCTCCCTTTTTGGGCAGCATTGGCTTTGCTAGCACCCTTCTGGGCCTTGAGTTGGTGGGATTTTGCTACTCCCAAAAGTTTGATGCTCTAGGTGAAAGCTTATTTTACCTATGGAAGGGCACCAGCCCTGATCTCGTTTTCTAAAAAAAACACCTTAGGTGTGTGACATGGGTGGCAGCCAGAATGCTTGCTTTTGTGACATACTGGTAGAACACAGGAGAATTCAGAGTTCATGGCTGTGTAAAAAGCAATGGCTATAAAATCAAGAGCAGAATTTGGAGGAGGAGGAGCAGCCATAGGCACAGTAAAGCAAGCCTTTCTAGGACAGTATTCATTTCTAGTCACATAGCTGCAAAGTCTGTCGTCATTTTTACCTGCTGACATTGCACCAATTCCGAAAGGAAAATGTTGTGCCTACTTTTCTTTTGAAAATTCTCCTGCCAAAAAGATGTCCATAAAGATTTGCATCTGCTTTCTTTGCAGGTACTGTTTCCATTTAAAACAACAAATATAGGGGGTGAGTATAATGTGAGAAAAACAGAGTTTATCATGCAATTAATACTATTTATCATGCAATATATTGTGGCAATATTCATGATACTGCACATCATTTTGGGCCAAAACATGTCCCTATTGCAATGAGCTGCTTTACATGTGATTTGCATTCATACATTTAATAAAAAAAATCAATACAACTAATGCATAGGTAATCATATGCAAATAAAATAACACAGGTGGCACAAGCTGTTTTATTTTCCAAACTGTTAAAAATGAAAAGCTGTAGCAGTTTCCTGGAGCATTGGGACTTGAATGTATATCCCAATACTCCAGGACTGCTTTTTAAAGGGCAATACAGCCCAAAAATAACAACCTCCCCCTTGAAGTGAAACATTTTCCCTGGGATACTTGGGAGACCCATGTCCATCCACCCCCTCCCCTGCTGCATGTCTAGGTAACCCTGTATAAAAAGAATAGAAAAAAAATATCCAGAAAGCTTACCCAGCGAAACTCCATACTCTATCCAAATCCCCACTTTGAAAGAAAAAACCTTCCATGGTTGAAGCCCCCTAAATGATCTGTGATTTAACCCCTTCCCCCTGAGATCCCCCTGACCTCTACATAAATATCAACTAGGTCCTAAGGTCTAATGGTCCTCTCATCCCACACCTCCTTCCATTAAAGAAATCCCTGGTGATCTACAGTGGAACCCTTCCATCTTAGCCCATCCCTATTGACCCCCCATACCTTAACTTGAAGTTCCTGGTAATCCGGCAGTGGCTCATGGCAACTCCTAGGTTCCTGGCTGGTTGACGCCATTTTGCAAAATGACATCAGCTGTCCTTTACCCCATCATGTCACAGGAGCAAAAGCCTGTCATGCTATTTTGAAAAATGGCGTCAACCAGTAGAATCTGGTAGGATAAGACCTGTGACCCAGAGATATCCACTCATCTCAATTGTGCAGCCCAGATGACCAACCTCACTTCCACAGAGTTTCCACAAACCCAGAATTAAATTCTTTATAGTGGGCTTTTATAGGATAAGACCTGTAACACAGACACCTACTCTCTCAAATGATATGAGTACAAAATGCCTTTTCTGTATTAAAAATGAAGGGTTCCAACAATAGAAGCTGAAATGGTACCTGAAAGGAAAGAAGATATTCAATAAATAAATTTTATTTTATTTATTTATTGTTTTTGTTATACCGAGTTTCATGATAGGCATCACATCAACCCGGTTTACAAATAACAAGGAGTGTAAAGCATAACGTAACGTAAAAAAAAACAATATTTTCAATAAGAACCTTGAACTTTACTTTTCTGGATGGCCGGCGCCATCTTTAAAATGGCGCGGGCCATCCGTTGCTCCTACCATGTGACAGGGGCCGGCCAATGGCACGGATACCCTGTCACATGGAAAGGGCAAAGGCCATTGGCACCATTTTTATTAGTGGCAGCCGATGGCCCGAGAGCGGGAGATCGCTCCCGGGACCCACACTGGACCATCAGGTATCTGTAAAAAGTTTTTTGGGGGGGGGTCGGGAGGGTGGGGGAAGCTAAAGGATTCGTTTTAAAGGGTCAGGGTGGGTTTTTTGTTTATCGGCTCGGGCGCAGCCAATAAACAAAACCGCGATCAGGCCGGACGAAAAAAAAAACACGATGTGAATCGGAACCAGAATCAGAACCGATTCAGGTACCGATTCACATCTCTAGTGGATAACACATTGAAATTGCCAGTTCAGTGTGCTGCAGCAGTCAAAAAAGCCAACAGAATTTTGGGAATTATTAGAAAGGGAATGATGAATAAAATGGAAAATGTCATAATGCCTCTGTATTGCTCCATGGTGACACCGCACCTTGAATACTGTGTACAATTCTGGTCGCCGCATCTCAAAAAAGATATAATTGCGATGAAGAAGGTACAGAGAAGGGCTACCAAAATGATAAGGGGAATAGAACAGCTCCTTTATGAGGAAAGACTAAAGAGGTTAGGACTTTTCAGCTTGGAGAAGAGACGGCTGAGGGGCGATATGATAGAGGTGTTTAAAACCATGAGAGGTCTAGAATGGGTAGATGTGAATCCGTTTTTTACTCTTTAGGATAATAGAAAGACTAGGGGGCACTCCATGAAGTTAGCATGTGGCACATTTAAAACTAATCGGAGAAAGTTCTTTTTCACTCAACGCACAATTAAACTCTGGAATATGTTGCCAGAAGATTTGGTTAGAGGAGTTGGTATAGCTGTGTTTAAAAAAGGATTGGATAAATTCTTGGAGAAGTCCATTAACTTCTATTAAGTTGACTTAGATAATAACCACCAAACTAGCAACAGTAACATGGAATAGACTTAGTTTTTGGGTACTTGCCAGGTTCTTATGACCTGGATTGGCCACTGTTGGAAACAGGATGCTGGGCTTGATGGACCCTTGGTCTGACCCAGTATGGCATGTTCTTATGTTCTTATGTACTTATCCATCTGCGGACCAATGATCTTGTTATAAACAGCATCCAAACAGTACAAGATTTCCAGGCTCTGAGGAAGCAGATTAGGTATATGGTGAAGACTTTTGCCTTTTCGGAAGTGTTACCTGTGTATGGGAAGTGGAAAGAAAGGCTAAGCTACTAGACAACTTCAATATATAGCTCAAAACCAGGTGTAGGGTAGAAAGCTTTGGATATATTGGGGGCTGGGGCCATGCATGGAACATTAAAAAGCCATGGGGCGGATTTTCATGGGATATGCGCGTATATTAAATGGCTAACCCCGGAAACTCTGCTTCTGCGTGCGCCGAGCCTATTTTGCATAGTGCCGGCGACGCGCACAAGCCCCGGGAAGTGCATATGTCCCGGGGCTTGAACAAATGGGTGGGGATTGGGCAGGATGGGGACGGGGCAGAGGTGGGACCAAGGCCTCCGGCACAGTGGTTGTGCTGGGGGCTCGCACATTGGCACTTAGCTGGCGCACGCAACCTATGCCTGTCCAGAGGCAGGCGTAACTTCGTCAACAAAGGTCATGGGGGGTTTTAGATAGGGCTGGGGGCGGGTTAGGTAGGGGAAGGTGGGGGGGTGGAAGGAAAGTTCCCTCCGAGGCCCCTTCGATTTCGGAGCGGCCTAGGAGGGAACAGGGAAAGCCATCGGGGCTCCCCTAGGGCTTGGCGTGTACAAGGTACGGGTTGCATACACAAATCCACGCCCGCGCATAGGTTTAAAAATCTGGTACTATATGTTAAAGATGACAGTCTGTGGCAGGAAAAATAATCCTAAGTGAAAAATCCAAATTATATGTAATCTTGCATTTAAACTAGAGGTTGGAGGTGGCAGAATAAAGTTGGAATGTCATCCCTGACAAATACAGGAAGAGGGTTGAAAAATTATCAGTAATCAGCTTAATATGTCAGAAAAGATGTTCAGGAAGAGTAACAAGCTGAGAAAATAAAGCTGAAAGGCTATGAGCATAAATGATTGCAGTCTGGGCAATAAAATTCCAAATCTACAAGCCCTAATTAGGAAGGTAACCTTGGATATTATTGCCATTTTGGAAATATGGTTCAGTGAGTTTCATGAACTGGATACAGCCATGCAGTGCTATAACTCGTTCAGAAAGGATATAAATGACAGAAATGGGGGAGGAGTAGATCTTTATGTCAAAAACAATATCCAAGCAACTAAAATGCAGGGGATGTGAGGAAAGGAAGAAGCGCTGTGGGTTTTCTTGAAAAGAGATGATAGCACTTCCATTTACACTGATATGGTCTACATGCCTCCAAATCAGTCAGAAGAATTGACTAGAGATCTGGTCTGAAAACATCCAAATGGAGAGAAGGAAGGGTGAAATGTTGTTCATTGGAGATTGTTATCTGCCAGATGTGGATTGGAGTATCCCTGCTGCAGTATCTGCAAGAAGTAGAGAGACTGTAGATGCCCTTCAAGGGACTATGCTCATATAAATGGTGATGGAACCCACAAGGGAAGGAGTGTTACTAGATCTAGTACTCACAAAGGGAGACACTATCTCATATCTCCAGCTAGGTGTCAACCTGAGCACCAGGGATCATCCAACAGTGTGGTCAAATGTAAAAGCCAAGAGGGAGGGTAGTCACATGAAGATCAAGGTCCTGGATTTAAAAAATATAGACTTTGGCTAAAAGGCAATATACTTTGAGGAGGAGCTAGAAGGCTCGGAGGAAATGGGTGAAGTGGAACCACACTGGGCTAAATTAAAAGAAGCTATAACAAAGGCAACCTATATTTATGTAAAAAAGGGAAGTAAAAATAAGATAAAAAAGAAACTGATATGGTTCTCCAAGCAGAATATAAATCAAATAAAAATTAAATGTATTGAATAAATAAAAGTAGTGGCTGAGAAATTAAAGGCAACAAGATCAGCATTCAAAAACTACAAGGAAACTCATAAAGTGGAACACAGGGAAGAATATCTGGTGAAGCTGAAGGAAATGAGGAAAGAAATTAGGATTGAAAAAAGCTTGAATGGAAGAAAAGATCACCAATGAGGTAAAGTGTGGTGACAAAACATTTTTCAGATATTTCAGAGAAAGGAGATAGACCAGAGGTGGCACTGAAAGGAGACAAAAAGCAAGATGTGGAGAAAGATGAAGAAAGAGCAGAAATATTAAACAAATACTTCAGTTCAATTTTAACTATGAAAGACACTGGAGAAGAACCGTTTCTGGCTAGTAAGAGTACAGATGAGAGTATTATGGATATATTCTCATTTACAGAAGAGAATGTTTGGGTGGAACTAGAAAACTGAAAGCATACAAGTCCATGGGGCTGGATGAGATTTATCCCAGAAGTGCTAATGGGTCCGCTGCAGGACCTGTTCAATAGATCCTTGGGATGGGAGTAGAGCCGCAGTTGTATTCCCATTTCTCAAAAGTGATAGCAGGGAGGAAGTTGGAAACTGCAGGCTGGTTAGCCTTACTTTAGTGGTAGGAAAAAATAGTGAGACTGTTAAAGAAAAAGAAAACAAACTATTTGGAATTCATTGGGTTACAGGCTGTGAAACAACATGATTTTATTTATTTATTTATTTATTTATTTACTTATTTATTTTGGATTCTTATATACCGACATTCTTGTATGATATACAAATCATGTCGGTTTACAATACAACAGAACAATCGCAGCAGAGGCGTTACATTGAAACATAAGAACATAGCGTCTAATAACATATAATATAATACAACCGAACAATTGCTGCTAAGGCGTAACATGAACCTTAGTATCTAAAAGAATATAAATATAAAGAATATAAATATGCAAACATATGTACAAATGCTAATATAGCATAAGGGGGGGTCCTAAAGAATAATGGCACTTTAAAACTTTGACTCATAATAATTTTACCAGAGGAAGGTCCTGTCAAACAAATCTGATTGATTTTTTTTTGATTGGATAAACTGAGAATTGAATCAAGGAAGAACACTCAATGAGGTTTACTTCTATTTCAGTTAGGCTTTTGATACAGCACTACGTAGGAGGCTCATAAATAAAATGAAAAGCCTAGGAGTATGTCACAAGGATTACAAATTGGCTGACTGACAAATGTCAGCAAGTAATGGTAAATGGAACCTATTCTGAAGAAAGAAGAGTGATAAGTGGAGTTCCTCAGGGATCAGTTCTGAGATTGGTTGTGTTCAATATCTTTGTGAGTGATATTGTGGAAGGATTAGAAGGTAAATGTTGTCTTTTTGCAGATGACACTAAGATCTATAAGTGTGGACACACTGGAAAGCATGGAGGGAATAAGAAGTGACCTGGAAAAACTAGAGAAGATGGTGATGATGGTTTGGCATTTGGGATTCAATGCCAAGAACTGCAGAGTAATGGATTTGGAATATGGCAATCCAAAGGAGTTGTATTTGTTGGCGGTGAAAGACTGATGTGCATGAACTGGGAGAGTTATTTTGGGGTGGTAGTGTCTGATGATCTGAAAGTGGCAAAGCAATGTGACAGCATGGTAGCTAATAGGGATGTGAATCGGGCTTCGGACGATTGAAAATATCGGACGATATTTTCAAAATCGTCAGAAATCGGGGGCTCCCCCAACACGATAGGAAAATCCCACAATATTGATCGTGGGGGTTCTCTTATCATTTTGGGGGAGGGCGGGAAAAATGGCACACAAAAATAACCCCTAAACCCAACCCGACCCTTTAAAACTAATACCTTAGCTTCCCCTACCCTCCCAACCCCCCAAAAAAAACTTTTTACAGGTACCTGGTGGTCCAGTGGGGTTCCCTGGAGCAATCTCCC
Organism: Rhinatrema bivittatum; assembly: GCF_901001135.1. Classification (NCBI taxonomy): domain Eukaryota; kingdom Metazoa; phylum Chordata; class Amphibia; order Gymnophiona; family Rhinatrematidae; genus Rhinatrema; species Rhinatrema bivittatum. Next base: position 441,044,014 of record NC_042616.1, on the reverse strand, counting down.
GCTCCCGGGCCATCGGCTGCCACTAATCAAAATGGCGCCGATGGCCCTTTGCCCTTACCATGTGACAGGGTATCTGTGCCATTGGCCAGACCCTGTCACATGGTAGGAGCACTGGATGGCCGACGCCATCTTGTGCTCCTATCCATGTGACAGGGGCTGACCAATGGCACCAGTAGCCCCTGTGACATAGTAAGGGCAAAGGCTATCGGCGCCATTTTGAATACTGGCAGCCGACAGTCCGAGTGCAGGAGGTCGCTCCCGGCCCCCCGCTGGACTTTTGGCAAGTCTTGTGTGAGTTAGGAGGGTCCCCCAAGACTTGCCAAAAGCCCCTGGTGGTCCAGCGGGGGTCCGGGAGCGATCTCCTGCGCTCGGGCCATCGGCTGCCAGTAATCAAAATGGCGCCGATTGCCTTTGCCCTTACTATGTCACAGGGGCTACCGGTGCCATTGGTCAGCCCCTGTCACATGGTAGGAGCAAAAGATGGCATGGGCCATCCAGTGCTCCTACCATGTGACAGGGTCCGGCCAATGGCACGGATACCCTGTCACATGGTAAGGGCAAAGGGCCATCGGCACCATTTTGATTAGTGGCAGCCGATGGCCCAGGAGCGGGAGATTGCTCCAGGAACCCCCACTGGACCACCAGGTACCTGTAAAAAGTTTTTTGGGGGGTCGGGAGGGTGGGGGATGCTAAGGTATTAGTTTTAAAGGGTCGGGGTGGGATTTTTGTTTATTGGCTCGGGCGCAGCCGATAAACAAAACCGCGATCGGGCCCGATGAAAAAAAAATCACATGTGAATCGGAACCGGAATCCGAACTGATTCCGGTTCCGATTCACATCTCTAGTAGCTAAGGCCAGAGGCATGCTGGGCTGCACTGAAAGAGATATAACCAGCATGAAAAAGGCGGTGATAATGCCACTGTTCAGATCCTTGGTGAGGCCTCATCTGAAATACTGTGTACAGTTCTCGAGACCTCATCTCAAAAAAGATAGAGACAAAATGGAAGCAGTACAGAGAAAGTCAACCAAAGTGGTCTGGGGTTGGTTCAGAAAGCCAAAGGAGATGAGATTGAAAGATCTTAATATGTATACCTTGGATGAGAGAAGAGAGAGGGGAGATATGATACAGAATTTCAAAAATCTGAAAGGAATTAACGATGCACAAAAATCAAATCTTTACAGATGGAAAGAAAGCTGCAAAACTAGGGGTTCACAATATTAAACCAAGACTCCAAAGAGGAAGACTCAGGAACAATGTCAGGAAATATTTCTTCATGTAAAGGTGGTGGATACATGGAACACATTCTCAGAAGAGGTGGTGAAGACTAGAATGGTAATAGAATTCAAAAGGGTGAGGACCAAACACAGAGGGACATTGCTAGCTAGGGAATGGAAATAAAACAATGGGGTAGCTTTGCTTTTCAATTAAAGTTTACATTCCTGTCTGGGGATAACTTGCACAGAATGGCAGTTGCTACTAGAGATGTGCATTCGTTTTTGCCGAATTGGAAAATTGCAACAAAATTGTCCCATTCGGCATGTTTCAGGGAGCCCGAAAAAAATCAGGATTTTCCCATTTTTTCGCAAAAATTCGTTTTTCCGATTAGTGCGCACTAACAGGAGTCAGTGCGCGCTAACTCCCTGTTAGCGCGCACTGACAAAAACTAACAAAAAGTAACAAAAAATAACAAAATCTAACGTTTTTTGTTAGTGCGCACTAACGGGGAGTTAGCGCGCACTAACTAAAAATCGATTTTTCGCGAAAAATAAGACCCGAACCGAAAAAAAACGACATTTTCCATGGCGGCCAAAAAACGAAGAACGACACGAACACAAAAAACGATGCACATCTCTAGTTGCTACTACCCTTAACAGAAGGCTTGAGATTAGACTACAGGGAGCATCAGATGCTACTACCCCCCAAAAAAATTGCTTGGCAGACTAGATGGACCATTAATTATTTGCCATCTTACATTATGCACACTGTGTTTACTCCTTTGAAAATGTACTCTTTAGATTTGAATCCTTTTGGGAATAGGTAAATACCTACTGTACTTGAATATAATCTGATTTGAACTACTTGAAAAGCAGAATGTAAATACAATAAATTACTAAATAATAAGATGACATCACTGAGCTTTCATATTCAGGTAGCAGCTGAGAACAGTTGGACAAACAATAATACCTGAAGTACATTTTAAAAGTTTTTCTTGTAAGACAATAGTATTTAAAACCAATAGTTTCTAAAATTTTAAGAATGTGTATTCCTTTTCATTTTCCATTCTGTTTGGTTCATTTCATTAGATCCTTTTATTGTCAAATGTGATGCTAATAATGCTTATGAACACTTGTTTGATTTAATTATTTCTACTTAAATTTAATTTGCTTTGATTGCAATCTATGGGGGGTCATTTTCCAAGGAGTTACCACAGGAGATAATTCCACAAATCGCGCTAACAGCCGTTAACACGATTTGCAAATGCAAAGTTTTAATTTTGTATTCAGGGGGCGGAGCATATGTTAAGTAGGAAAGAGCTATCGTGTGCAGCGAAACAGCCACAGTGTTAGCGCGGCTCCTAACGTAGCCAATAGCTACACCTCTTTCATTTGCAGTACGTTGTGCGCTAGAGGCCGGTAAAGGTTTATCACAGTTCACGATGTTTCCGGACAGCCTGTTTCAGTGTGTGTGTGTGTGGGGGGGGGGGGGGGGGGGGGGGAGAGAGGGAGAGCGAGAGAGAGAGAGAGAGAGCCTTGCTATAGTGTCTCTTCCCTAGACAGGTATTTGTATCCCTATGAGAGGCTCACCTAGTAAGTCGAGGTGGGGATTAGGTATGAGTGTAGGGGGTTGGGGGTCACTTTCACATTCAACGTTTCACATTCACCATTTCAACTCAAACCACCCTAACTATCCCAAACCCTTCCTAAAATCTGTTAGTTTTTTCTTTCCCCATCTCCATGACTTATACCAATAAACAATAAATAAAACACAAATGACTCAAACTTAACTGCTAAAAAATTGCCCTTATTCCTGATTACAGTATTGCTGATCAAATATCAGGATAAAAGGCCTATGCAAATAGCTAAGATTTAAGTATTTTTATGTATACTGTTCAGGAAGAATAGACATGAATGTCAAAAAGGACCATGTCCATACAGGTGAGTTCCAGTTTCACCTGAGAAGGGGATTGAATCTGAAAACTAGCTTGTTGTGACAAGCTCAAGATCAGAGAGGGCTTACATGAAGATAAATCTTCCTGAAGATAGCAGACTCTAATTGATTCAAACTTTTATAATAAAACTGAAGGCTTTTAAGTTTGCTTCTCGATGCTATCAAAACTCAATGGCTAAAGGAAAAAGTCTCTGTTTAAATGTTTTAGGGGGCTTTTTTTGGAGGGGGGGTCAGTGAAAAGAGTTGTCTGGAGGCAATGCTGTGCTAGGGATATGGGTATACTTTTGATGAGTTAATATTGTTTTTATTATTTTTAATTTTTTGGGTTTTTTATAGTATGCTTAGATGTATTATATTTGAAGGATATATACACACCACATTGGGCAGGTCCTAGTATCTATTTGAGTAGTATAAATACAATAAATGAAATGAAATTAAATCAAAACAAGAGTCACATGGTTTATGGCTTAAGCACCTGACAGTGTTTTGAATATGTTATTATCGCTGTATTGATCTCTGAGGTAAACATTGAAAAAAGGTAACTACAGAAGTCTAGTGTACTTGGTATAGAAGTATGAATTACTCTAGCCAAATCATTCTTGGTAAGGTTTGAGCACAATTATCTAATTTTTCTTAAGTTATTAAAAGTGGCTACATGGCCAATTTGTCATATAGTAACACCCTAAGACCATTCACCACTTTCTTAGGAAATAACACAATCCCTGTCCGACCAGCTAATCCATAATATCTCTGAATTTTTTAGATTCATTTTCAAGCTATGACTCTTTAGTCAACTAGTCAGTTAAACAAGCATTAAATTAAGATGTGGCATGTTTCTGATCTAGAGTCATACTAGAGTAAAGTTGGATATCATCCATATACTAGAAAATCCAAATATCATAGTGTTCCAAAATCTCCATATATGATAAATAAGTATAACCCCTTTTTTAGGAGTAGTAACTCCCTTCAGGGCACACAACTAATTTATATCTTCTGGGGCTGCTCTGGCTAACCATTTCATCTCATACTGATTCTTAATGCCTGGGGTGGACTCTTTTTATGGAGGGAAGCTCTCGCTTATGGCCCACACAATGAGAAAAAAGATTGCATATGTATATTGTTATTTGGTGCTTCCCATGAGGTGAGAGGCTGTAATATGCAGACAGGATCAGGTCTGGGTGTTCTATTAAAAATGTACTGATTAGTAATAATAAATTAAAGTAAATTATCCAGAAGTGTGAGTTTACATCTGATTGATGGTACATTGGGAATTTTTCTATGTAGGTAGATGTTCTTAATTCAGACATCTGGGTGATTTTAACTGTGCACACTCTCCCAGTGGTTGTGTGGGAATCCTAGTGGAGGTAATCCCAGATTTACTGCAAAAATCCTACCTTTAGAAATCTACTTCTCTTTGGATGCCCAGCCTGCCCTGGTCCCTTGGGAGGAAATCCAGATGGGATCTCCTAATTCTGGTTCTTCCTTCTTTAGTTTATTTGTTCCGTTCATCCTTGTTTGTTCTTTTTCCTGGGGACTTATCTTGGGAAAAAGTCAGTGGGATCAGGAAAGCTCTCACTCTGAAATCCCAGGGGAATCTAAAAGCCTTCTCACTCTGCTAAAATCCAAAAATAGGTTAAATCTTAAATCAGATATCTCTTCTGCCCTCACTGTCTCTCGCAGCAGGATCCGCCACTGGTGCTTACCAACCTAGGGTTTAGAGTGGGCTCTGAGGTATTTGGTCCCCTGGTGAGAGCCCTTGTGGCCCTAAAGGATATCAGGCTTACAAATCAATCTCTCTGTGAATTATAAGAAGGACCCTCAGGCAGTGAGTGCATTGGGAGGTGTCTCTTCTAACATAAATCCTTTGGGTGAAGTTGGGAGGCCCCACCAGAGTGTGGAAAAAATACTTTACTCTCTGTCTGCTTCCTCAAACTGAACCTCCTGAACTTTAGCATGGCTGGGCTAAATACTGTTGAAACATCTAATCCACAGCCTCCAGGTGGAAGAGACTAAAGAGTGTGGATGGCTTCTTACCAATTGTGTTCTAAGGACAGGGATAATGATGTCTGGTGGCCAGACCTTATAGGGGTGCCACATAAGAAAGGGGGCAAAATGTAATCCTGCGGACTGCCAGAAGGAAGAGTACAACAATCAGCCATCATGTTTGCCCAGTGAACTTGACAAGTCCTTCCAGAAAGAAATAATGTAAACCACCTCAAAACCAGTCCTCTAATATCAAGCGCTTTTGACCTTTCCAACTGATATGCCTGCTAAATAGTGTCAATTTCCAAATACAGAGGGCAGTTGGAGGAGAACTAATAATGTATCTTTTCCCATGTTTTCCTGAAATCTACATTGACTATGTATACAGGAGATGATAATATGGACTCTGTACCGTGTCACCGCTGGAAGCCCAACTGTCTGGGATATAGTATGGAAGAATCCTCATGAAATTACTTCCATTTCCAGTAAACTGTTTTTTCAATAATTTTGCCCCAAAATGGCAAATTAAACACAAGTCAAAAGTTTTCAAGAATACTACTATCTAAGTTTTCTTTCTTGACAACAGGATGAATAATTGCCTATTATCACAACGGGGGATGCAACCTTGTTGATGACTGGCATTCATAACCGGAACTATCCATAAATTAACTTCATCATTTATTTCCCTCAACAAATTGGATGGTATAAAATCAAATGTGCAGAATACAGCAAGCTATGATTGAAGGAATTGTGTGGCTTCAGCTCCTTCATACAAGCTGAACATGTCCCAAGTATCATTAGAACACTGACACTACATCAGGGGGTGCTGGACATTGAAGTAAAACCATTAGATCAGCATCCAGGCTTTAGGGATTAAAGTATGTATAAATTATGTCATTTTGAACATGGTGACATAAGGCTCAGAGTCCTAGGAGAGCTCCAGATTTCACTGGAAAACCCGTGAAGGGCTGTCAGTAGGGCTAAGGGGCGTGGTGACTTTGTTTACTCCAAGGGGGCGGGATTGATATCTGGGCCAGAGCCAGGGCCTTAAACAATTTTGTTTTACTTTTTGAAATTTGACCATCTCAAAGGGCAGAGGTGGGATGAGACAAGGTATCTCAGTAGCCCCCGAGGAGTTTTGAACTCTACTGGAGAGGGTGGGGGTGCGGCATGCTCATTGCTTGGCCCTTTAAGAAGATGGCATGTGAGCATTGGGGTATAGGTTAATGTCTTGATGCTGCTTGGGAAAGTTAACTTCACCTCTTGAGGTGTAGCTAACTTTTTATCAACAAATGCATTTTAGGAATTGTAAGGAAAGCAACATTACTTAATTTTCACAGAATCAACAAGTAAGTAGTATATTTGCATGTGTTTGCATCCACTTGCATGCAAATCAGTTAATTTTAATTCCTGCATTGTGCCAGGTTCTTTGGGGGAAAGATAACATGTGGTATTTGAAATACCACATTTTGTCTCTGTGTTAAAGTATTTACAGGTGGTAAATGCTGTTTGATGCCTGATAAAGCTGTAAGATCATATATAATAATGTAATGGACGGTGAAGTGAGTTAGCTAAGGTCACAAGGAGTATCATCAGGATTTGAAACCTAGCTTCCCTTGTTCACAGCCTGCTGTTCTAACTGCTAGGCTACCTCTTCCACTCCTTATTTGCAGCATAGGCCTCTGAAATGGACAGTCTTATAGAAGCAGTTTTTAAAGACTGTGCCAAATTATTGCTGACGAATCTTCAGTGACCAAATCTAACTCATGGCAAAGTAGTTGATCTAAATCTGCCTGGTGCTCTTTTTCTTATAACTCAAACTCTAATACACTGTGGATTTTCATGAGTTATTCAGCAACTAAACATAGAAAATCCTCATTTGATATTTTCCTACAGGGTACTTGAAAGCCTTGGTCTGTATTTCTGACAATGTATTAACAATAGATACAAGTTTATTTTGATGATTTTTGGCTATTTTTAACTGGTCTATGAAATACCTTTTTTTTTCTAGATTTACTTTATCCCTATAATGGGTTGAGCACTTCTTAGATACAAGAAAGGTTATTTTATAAGACTTGTGTACCCCTGCATTTGATCGTGCAGGGATTTACCCCAGTATTTTATAACTGTGCATATCATATATGTGTGGGCTATAAAATATGTATAAATCTACCCTGCAACATTTGCACTCGTAAAAGATAAGCGGAATTTGATATTCAAGCGGCGGTTTTGCCATTATGTAGGCCTGGATTTATCAAAATGTGATAAGTATCGCATGCAATAGCAAAAGGGATGTGTTTTATGCTAATATTCAGTTTATTGCAATTTGCACTAATTACCTATGCAAAGAGCTAAGTTAGCACACATTGCGATACCACCCCTTTTCTAAATTAGCATCACACCATACATTATGATGCTTTTTGCATGCGAAAAACACCTTAACACATGTGAAAAGCCCATTACGCAGCTTGGAAAATAACCCCCTAAGGCAGAGCTGGGCTGCAGGGCAGATCAAGGTTAAATTGAACAGGAAACAATGCAAAAAACAAACACAGACAGAATATCAGAAGGCTACATACTCGGGCCATTAGAAACAAAAATCAAATCAAAAGTAGAACACAGAAAGCAGGAACAGAACAGGAAAGGCAAAGGCAAAGCAAGAACAAGAGTAACAAGGGCCAGAATCAGGAAGAGAGGCAAGCTGAGACACAATGCACATGGAGGAGCAAGTTTAATGCCGAGGCAGTGCTGGGAAACCTGGCTACCAGTAAGACCTCCAAGCCGTAGTGCTTAGAAGACTGAGCAACAGGTAACATGGCCCACAGAGGATATCTCTCGGTGGGAGAGAACCACTGCACATGAATCCTCACAATCCTATCTACACCTATTACAAAAGCAACATTTCTCAACAATTCTCATGTAACTTGATGTACCATCAGTTGCCTCTACAGGTTTGAATTTTGAAAGTTTACAAGTTTTGTATTATTCCCATTGCCTGTATGGTTATCTTTGGACTATAAAAAAAAATCACTAACCATCACCCCCATCTGATATGGCAGATCGGGCATGGGTGTTTAGCAAATAATTACCTGAAATGGTATTAAAATAAATATAGTTCTCCTTCACTCCGAACAGCCTTAAAGTAATCTAAAATAACACATCGGTATTCTGCAAGTGTTTTCTCTGTCATCCCATTACCTACATTACCCTGATGAATGTGACTGTTAACATAATTGTTCAAATATTAGTTACAAGTTTACCATCTATATTAAATATCAATCAAATTTCATTCTAGAGAGAAAGGACTATATACACTTAATCGTTCTTGAGCATGATCAAATATTCTGATAATTAGAAAGACATATTTAGTTACTGCCGTTCTGAATACTGAGAAGATTTTGATTTCTCTTTCATTTATATAACCTAGCAAGAGAAGATAATTGAGATTTTAATGTGATGTACTGCTCAGTATTCTGTTACATATCATTCTAAGCTGAGTTAAATTGGAATCAATGGGGGAAAATAGATAATGAATAAAAAATAAAAAATGTTGACTGCATAAAATACATAAAATATTGTTATACAGAAGCTGTTATAGAACAGTACTATCTGGTCCCATTAACTCATTCTATACCCCATCAATCTTGTCATAAGGTTTATCATGATATACCTTCATTTAACTAGTTTCACTACTGCAATATACAGTATGGCTCATGCGTTTTAAGCTATGTCCTATAGTTTAAAGTTTATGTTAGAGACTGGATGAAGAAGTAATAAGAGGTTTCTTAGCCCAATAAAATGCAAATGACATGTTTTTCCTCATTTTTAATTTGTATAAAAGTTGGAATCAAGATTAAGAAATAGTAGAAGGTTATATTGTGATTTGTTTTAGTTATTGAGGTACTAGAACTCGGTTTATTGTTCATTCAGAATAATTTTAACTAGGTAGATAGATTATATAGAGAGCTCTCTCTCTCTCTCTGTCTCCCTCTCTCTCTATATATATGTATATTCTGAGCAGGGCCGGTGCTTTCATTAAGTAATCTAGGTGGTTGCATAGATCATGCAAATTTCTCTTTCCCTCCCAATTCGGCTTCAGAAAAAACCACAGCACTGAAACCCTCCTACTTAACCTCTCTAATACCATCCTAAGAGGATTTGACAACAAAAAAGGATACCTTGTGATTCTTTTAGACCTCTCTGCAGCCTTCAACACAGTGGATCATAAAATTCTTATCTCCTGTCTAGAATCCATTGGACTAGCTGGCAAAACTCTTAGTTGGTTTACATCCTTCCTCAATAATAGACACTTCAAAGTTTCTCACAACAATAGTTCATCGAACCCCATCCCCCTCGAAACAGGTGTGCCACAAGGATCAGCACTTTCACCCATCTTATTCAACATCTACCTTACCCCTCTTTGCCATCTCCTATCAAGACTTGACATAACGTATTACATGTATGCCGATGACATACAAATCCTCATTCCAATTTCCTCCTCGATAGAAGATGCTATGTCTAAAGCAGCCTCACACCTGGACACAATCAGAAACATGCTAATTCATCTTAAATTATGTCTAAATACGAGCAAAACTGAATGTATCCTAATTGCCAAAAAAAATCCTGGACATAAAACAATTCCACCCTTCCACTTTGACCAGACCCTCGTCCATCTTAAAGAGAGCGTTAAAGACCTGGGATTTTGGTTAGACATTGACCTAAACTACAAAAAACACATCGCTACAAAAATAAAAGAAGGCTTTTACAAACTTCAAATATTAAAACATCTAAAACCACTGCTTCACCCCCATGATTTCAAAACCGTCCTACAAGCCCTCTTATTTTCCAGTCTGGATTACTGCAACTCCCTTTTGATCGGCCTTCCAAAATCTTCTTTGAGACCCTTGCAGCTCCTTCAGAACGCTGCAGCCAGAGTACTAACAGGTAAAAGAAAAGCTGATCACATTACACCTGTTCTCAACCAATTACAGTGGCTCCAAATTGAAAAAAGAGTAGAATTCAAAGTTCTCTCTATACTCCACAAAGCAATATACAAAGCCGATTACTCCGCCTTTGATGACATCATTCATTTACATTGCTCTCAACGAACAACAAGAACTACTAGTAAAATTCAACTAGTGATTCCCTCACTTCCACAGGCCAAATTATCCTCCACCAGAAACAGAGCCCTTTCCATTATTGGCCCAAAACTTTGGAATTCGTTACCTCATTTCCTCACCAATCAAGAAAACTTAAAATCCTTCAAAAAAGACCTAAAATCCTGGCTACTCAGCCAATCTTTTAAAGACAGCACTCAATGACTTTAAAGTACATTAACATAGCCTGCTATCTTTCAATCTCCCTGTTTCATGATACAGATGTCCTCTTTTTTCGATGTTCCCAGATATCTCTGTTCACCTATTCAGGGTTTCTACCCTGTGTTATCTTGTTATATTCATTCTTGCTATGTCATTGCTCATTATTGTTAATTTTTGAAATTTTTAAATTTCAAACATCGTTCAATGTAACATGTTGTTTTTGTATGTAAACCGGAGTGAAGGCAACTCTGCTATACCTCGGTATATAAAAATGCTAAAATAAATTTTGGGGATGGAAAAATTCCATCAACATGAGGCTCAAATGGGGAGTGTTAATATTGCCCCCCCAAAAAAGAGAGTGCAGTGCTGGAGCTACTGCCAATATATAAGATAGGAAAGGGGGTGGGGGAGGGTGGGGTACATGACCAAAGGTTTGCCTAGGACTTTAAATATACTTGCATTACCCTGAATCTGAGGAGACCAAAATGGATACTGCATGGGTTTTATCCATAAGCAGAAAGCCAGAGCTCTTAGGCCATGCTAGTATGGACATTCAAATCACAGTCCAGACCAAAGTATTTTACTCTGAGTTCGGTTCCACAACAGTTATCGGACAGTATACACAAACATGGGTTGAAACATTCCTGATTTCCTTGGATAGATGTTCCTCAAATAAAAGTATTTGGTGTAGATAGTGGAATATAAACTAATTCAACAGCTAGAAACTCAAAATATTATAGCTGTTATACTATAATTATAACAGATTAAAAAAAAAGAAAGAAAGAAAGAATAGATAATGTATTTGCCTGAGTCCTTAAAGAAAGGATTTGGGAGAGAGATATTGAGTAGGGATGTGAATCGCTTTTGAACGATTAAAATTATCATCAGATAATTTTAAAATCATCCTAAATCGTTAGAGTGCATGATACAATACAAATGCTCCTGATGTATCGTCATAAATCGTCCTAAATCGTTAAATAGGGCACGGGAATTATTTGGGGGAGGACGGGAAAACCGGCACACCAAAACAACCCCTAAACCCACCCCGACCCTTTAAAACCAATTCCTTACCCTCCCCCACCCTCCCGAATCCCCCCAAAATGTTAAATTACCTGGTGGTCCAGTGGGGGGGGGGGGGGGGTCCCGGCGCGATCTCCCGCTCTCGGGCCATCGGAGCCATTTTGGCTGCCACTAATTAAAATGGCGCCGATGGCCCGATAAAAAAAAACCCCACCCGACCCTTTAAATCGACCCCCCTTAGCCTCCCCCACCCTCCCGACACCCCCAAAAAAACCTTTTAAAATTACCTGGTGGTCCAGGGGGGCCTCAGGGAGTGATATCCCATTCCCAGGCATCAGCTGCGCTAAAAAAAGAATGGTGCCGATGCCCCTTTGCCCTTACCATGTGACAGGGTATCCGTGCCATTGGCCGGCCCCTGTCACATGTTAGGAGCACTGGATGGCCGGCGCCATCTTTAAAGATGGTGCCGGCCATCTTTACTCATCAGCCCCTATTATACTTTACTCATCAGCCCCTATATACTTTACTCATCAGCCCCTATTATACTATACTCTATAATAGGGGCTGATGAGTAAAGATGGCGCCGGCGCCATCTTTAAAGATGGCGCCGGCCATCTTTAAAGTGATGAATGAGTAATAGGCTCATTCACTTGCATTTGCATTTGATGATCTCTATCTCATTCACTCCACATTGGACATGCGTTAAATAGGCTCTAATCCCCCTATTGCATTAGGGGTGGATTAGTGCCTATTTATCCTGCGTCCGATTGCTGGTTATACAGTGCACTCAGCTGAGTGCACGGTATTGCATCAGCCCCCAGGAGATACACGCATATGTGGACACCTTTTAAAATCTGTGTGACGTGCTGGCCCAACTTATGCGTGTATCTCCTGGCTTTAGCACATGCCAGGCTTGTAAAATTCAACCCTAAGAGAGCAGGGATATAAAACTAACCTAAAGTACTTTTAGACTATATATTTATTTTATATTTGTCTGGCAATGACCCTCAAAACACTAAAACGAATCAACATATATCTTCCTAGTTACCAACTTTATTGATTCTTGTTTTGAATTAAATTCCTTCTGTATAAAATCTGAGCAAATTTGATATGTAAAATCAAAACATATAAAACTAAATAAAAACAGATGTCTAGTAAACAAATAAGATATAGCAAGGTAAACGAACAGAGTGTAGTAAGGAGTTTTGAGGTGCAGTGCCCTCTTCTGGTCCTCTTCTTCTGCAAGGCAAGCAGGGCCTTTGGAAGCTGGGGCAGTGGATTATGAAGCCTAAATTGCTCACCGTGATCTCTGGAGTCCTCTCCCAGGAGCTGCTGGGAATGGTTTTCAGATGAGCCTTCTGGTCATCTTGTGCTGCAAGGGATGCAAGGCTTCTGGAGTCTGAGGGCTGAAGGGAATGGGGGTTAGTGGTATAAGCAAAGTGGCAGAAAGTGGGCAAGACTCAAAGATATCTATGGGCAGGGAAGGGGAAGTGATCCAGCCGCATCAGTTGGGGACTAAGAAGTCTGCATTGTGGGAGAAAATGAGGGCCTGGATAGTGGCTTCATTGAGCGTGGAAGGAAGTGGGCTTGACTGTATCAGCAGAATATGAGAGGTAGGAAGACGAGTGGGTGATTCACTGAAAAAAAAAATCAGATGTATTTTCACAGTAGCTAAGGGGAAATCTGCTAATTCTGTCAAAATTAAACAAGCTGAACATCCTCAGGTTCAAGTTTTACCTTGATTTATTCACACTTCTTTACCTAGCAACAGTCATAGTTTCCAACCTGTCTGGCTTATAATGATTTTTTTATGACTATATTGACAGATTATTCCACAGTTTAAAAGTAGACATTAACAGACACAATACTGATCAGAAATGAGCAGAATTCTAATAAGAAAGAGGAGGAAATAACGAGCAGGAAAGAAAAGTTAAGGAAATTGGTGTGGAAAATTATTATTATTAAAATTCAACCGAGCAGTGAATAGAAGAGCATTTTCTGGGCGGGAAGGATACTGATTCTAAACTCTTATTTATTTTATTTGTTTCAAATCTTTCAAACTATTGTGGAGGGAGGATGCTTAATGGGAATTTGGTCTGAGTGCAAAATGTTTTGTTGTCCTACTGGGCTCGAATGGCAGATTGTTAATCCTTATAATACCCAATTTGTCAATCACAGCCAAAAGGTCACAAAGTGATTGTCTTCAGCTCATGATGCAGTACTTAAATTTGATCCTAGCCAAAAGGAAGCTGAGAAATGATTCGTATTATAATAGCTAATATTAAAATCCTTTAGAAAGGTATGTATTATCATAAATATAAAGGGCAATTTTTAAATAGCTTGTGCATTTGTAAAGTATGCAGTGCATTTAGTGTGTATTTTATGCTAATTTTCAAAGATAAACTAATCACGCTGTCAGGAAAATTAGCATAAATTATGTATACTTTTATTTATTCATATTTATTACTTTATCAACAAGCTTAAAATGAGGTACAGTATAAATAAATAATAAAATACAACTTAAATCAACACAATATTGTTACAGTTGAGTCAGAACTAGTTGGCATGGAAACCACAGAGAGAGGAAATCACAGTGTAACATCTCTTTATATAGCCTAAAGCTGCTATCTGGATCAAGTGATGCAAATTTACTCCTTCTGTAAAGTCTGAACATGTGCAAGAAGTAGTCTGTATTTCCTCTCTAGCTGTTGGCAGAGAAATACATAGTTGTATAATTTCTCACAGAGTTTTAAAATTGCATAGACAGCTTAAGATTTAGAACTGGTAAATAGCTGCTTCTGATCTTCTCTGCTGTAGTGGTCTCATTCAAAGCACCAGGAAGAAAGAGGCAATAGCACTATTGCTGTTTTTTATTTTTATCTTCACTGGGGGATGATCAGGGAAAATGACTGCCATGGATGACCAAGCATGTTAGTCCCCATTACAAAGTCCCCTCCAGTATCACATTTAGAAGGAAGCTCATCCCCACCCTCTACAATCAGTGCCACAGTGGCATGCAAGCACAACTGGTTAAGACGAGAGTAGCATGTATTTCACCAGCAATATCTGGACTGCCTTGAATGCTATGCTCACTTACCTCACCCTAATGACATACCAGTGAGTAGAGATGTGAATCGGAACCAGAATCGGTTCGGTTCCGGTTCCAATTCAAATCTTATAATTTTTATCGTCCGGCCCGATTAGTTTTTTGTTTATCGCCTGCGCCCAATCCGATAAACAAAAAACCCACCCTGACCCTTTAAAACTGACCCCTTAGCCTCCCCCATCCTCCTAACCCCCCCCCCCCCCAAAACATTTTAAAATTACCTGGTGGTCCAGTGGGGGCACAGAGAGCAATCTCCCGCTCTCGGGCCGTCGGCTGCCACTAATAAAAATGGCGCCGATGGCCCTTTGCCCTTACCATGTGACAGGGTATCCATGCCATTGGCCGGCCCCTGTCACATGGTAAGGGCAAAGGTCCATCGGCACCATTTTTATTAGTGGCAGCCGACGGCCCGAGAGCGGGAGATTGCTCCTGGCACCCCCACTGGACCACCAGGTAATTTAAAAAAAATTGGGGGGGGGGGGGGGGCTCGGGGGGGGGGGGGAGGCTAAGGGATCAGTTTTAAAGGGTTGGGGTGGGTTTTTTTTATCGGGCCATCGGTGCCATTTTTATTAGTGGCAGCCGACAGCCCGAGAGTGGGCGATCAGTCCCGGGGCTTCCACTGGACCATCAGGTGATTTTAAAACATTTTGGGGGGGTTCGGAGGGTGGGGGAAGGTAAGGGATTAGTTTTAAAGGGTTGGGGTGGGTTTAGGGGTTGTTTTGGTGTGCCGGTTCCCCCCCCCCCCTCCAAATAACTCCCGTTAGTGGACACAAACCCGATTAACGATTTTTCATGATAAATCGGGGGAATTTCTATTGTATCACACTTTTTAATGATTTTGACGATTTAAAAAATATCGGACGATATTTTAAATCATCAAAAAACGATTCACATCCCTACCAGTGAGGCCTGGCCATGGCAGGTGCATGCATAATCTCTAGCGGGGATGGAGCACCAGGTGCAGGTGAACTTTGCTGCACATCCAGTTGATGGATAACTGTCATGTCTCAAGCAATATTCTATCAGTTATATCAAAGATACTGGAGTATTTGCAGCTAGACCAGAGAGGCAGGAGTATTCAGGCAGGTTTCTTTGTGACAGACTGTGCTGTAAATATGGTAAAGGCAATAGAAAATGGGGGTTTCAGGGTATCTGTTAAGGGTGTGCAGCCCAAAACATTTCATTTCATTCTTTTGTTTCATTCATTATTTTTTCCCACTTTCATTTTTTTCATTTCATATTATATTGGTGCTCATTAATATTGAGTTAGAAACAAAGAAACATGATGGCAGAAAAATACTGGATGGCTCATCCAGTCTGTGTATCCAACCAATTAATTTAGCATTATAATTCTCATCACTTCCTTAGAGATCCTTTGTATTGATCCCATGCTCTCTTGAATTCAGATACTTTTTTTTGTCACTACCATTTCCACTGGGAGGCTGTTCTACACATCCACCACACTCTCTGTAAAGAAATATTTCCTAAGATTATTCCAGAGTCTATCCCCTTTCAACCTCATCTCATGACCCCTCATTCTAGATCCTCCTTTCCATTGGAAAAAGCTTACCTCCTGTAAATTGAAATCTTTGAAATATTTGAATGTCTCTTTCATATCTCTCCTATATCACCTTTCCTCAAGGGTGTACATTTTTAGATCTTTAAGTCTATCCATATATGCTTTAGAATGAAGACCACTGAACATTTTAGTAGTCACCCACTGGACCGACTCCATCCTGTTATATAATTTTGAAGGTCAGTCTCCAGAATTGTACACAGTATTCCAAAGTGACATCTCACCAGGGACCTATAAAGGGGCAATATCACCTTCCATTTTCTGCTAACCATTCCTCTCCCTATGCAGCCAAGCATCTTTCTGGTTTCTATGTCACTTTATCCACCTATTTAACAACCTTAAGATCATCAGATACAATCACAAAAATATTGAAAAGAACCGATACACGGACTGATCCCTGAGGCGCACGGCTAGTAGGGATGTGAATCGTGTCCTCGATCGTCTTAACGATCGATTTCGGCTGGGAGGGGGAGGGAATCGTATTGTTGCCGTTTGGGGGGGTAAAATATCGTGAAAAATCGTTAAAAATCGTTAAAAATCGAAAAATCAAAAAATCGAAAAACTGGCACATTAAAACCCCCTAAAACCCACCCCCGACCCTTTAAATTAAATCCCCCACCAAATAACTTAAATAACCTGCGGGTCCAGCGGCGGTCCGGAACGGCAGCGGTCCGGAACGGGCTCCTGCTCCTGAATCTTGTCGTCTTCAGCCGGCGCCATTTTCCAAAATGGCGCCGAAAAATGGCGGCGGCCATAGACGAAAAAGATTGGACGGCAGGAGGTCCTTCCGGACCCCCGCTGGACTTTTGGCAAGTCTCGTGGGGGTCAGGAGGCCCCCCACAAGCTGGCCAAAAGTTCCTGGAGGTCCAGCGGGGGTCAGGGAGCGATTTCCCACCGCGAATCGTTTTCGTATGGAAAATGGCGCCGGCAGGAGATCGACTGCAGGAGGTCGTTCAGCGAGGCGCCGGAACCCTCGCTGAACGACCTCCTGCAGTCGATCTCCTGCCGGCGCCATTTTCCGTACGAAAACGATTCGCGGCGGGAAATCGCTCCCTGACCCCGCTGGACCTCCAGGAACTTTTGGCCAGCTTGTGGGGGGCCTCCTGACCCCCACGAGACTTGCCAAAAGTCCAGCGGGGGTCCGGAAGGACCTCCTGCCGTCCAATCTTTTTCGTCTATGGCCGCCGCCATTTTTCGGCGCCATTTTGGAAAATGGCGCCGGCTGAAGACGACAAGATTCAGGAGCAGGAGCCCGTTCCGGACCGCTGCCGTTCCGGACCGCCGCTGGACCCGCAGGTTATTTAAGTTATTTGGGGGGGGGGTTCGGGAGGGTGGGGGATTTAATTTAAAGGGTCGGGGGTGGGTTTTAGGGGGTTTTAGTGTGCCGGCTCACGATTCTAACGATTTATAACGATAAATCGTTAGAATCTGTATTGTATTGTGTTCCATAACGGTTTAAGACGATATTAAAATTATCGGACGATAATTTTAATCGTCCTAAAACGATTCACATCCCTAACGGCTAGTAATACCCCCCTCCTCAGGGAAAACTCCATTTACTACTATCCTTTGTTTGCTCCCACCCGGCCAGTTTCTAGCCCAGTCAGTCACTCTAGGATCCATTCCAAGGGTGCATAATTTATTTATAAGTCTTCTGTGTGGAACTGTGTCAAAGGCCTTGTTGAAATCCAAGTATACATCTTGCGCTCTCCCTTGATCCAATTCTCCGGTAACCCAATCAAAGAAATTGATCAGATTCATCTCACAAAATTTACCTCTGGTAAAAAAAAAAACATGCTGCCTCAGATCTTGCAATCCTTTGGATTCCAAAAATTGCACTATCCTCTGTTTTAGCAGTGATTCCATTAGTTTATTTACCACAGAGGTCAGGCTAACTGGCCTGTAGTTCCCAGCCTCCTCTTTATTTCCACTTTTATGAAAAGGAAACACATCTGCCTTTTTCAAAACCTTCAGAACTACTCCAGACTCTAAAAAAGCATTCAAAAGGTCAGCCAGTGGAGCTTCCAGGACATCTTTACGTTCATTTAGTACCTTCGGATGTATCCCATCTGACTCCATCATCTTATTTATTTAGGTTTATTTAGCTCCTTACAAACACTTTGTTCTGAAAAATCTATTGAGGTTTACCTCACTTCCAATCTTATTTGTGTTTGTTTTTTGTAATCCTGCTCCAAGCACCAAACACTGAACAGAAATATTTGTTAAGCAATTTTGCTTTTTCCTCATCATTCTTTACATATTCCTCCCCTTTACCTCTGAATCTCACAATGCCATTCTTGCACTTCCTTTTATCACTAAAATATCTAAAATAAAGTCTTGGCCCCTGTTTCACCATATTTGCTATTTTTTCTTCTATTTGAATTTTCACATTCCTGACTACTTTCCCAGCTTCTCTTACCTTTTCCAGATATTGTTGCCAGGCTTCCTCTTTCTGTGATCTACTATAGTTTATGAATGCTAGCCTTTCTTCCTTACCTTTTCAGCTACTTCTCTAGAAAACCATAATGGCCTCTTTTTCCTCTTCCCTTTATTTACATTCCTAACAAAAAGATTAATTGACCTTATGATATCTCCTTTTAGTTTTGCCCTCTGTGCTTAGTTATTGCACAATAATTCAGATTTGTGCATACTAACTTGTATTAATGTGTAGTAACTCAAAAATAGTGCACACTAAAAAAAGAATTGAAGAAACACTGCACATTCCTTGTGTCTGTTGCTTTGCACACATGCTGCATCTGACAGTGAGGGATGCCCTGGTCTGGAGCTGAAGGACTTGATAGAGATGTGCAGGAAAATATAAGGGCATTTCCATCAATGCATGCAAGCAGGACAGCTTCTCCATGTGAAGCAGGAAAAATCTGGATGCCTTTCAAGCCTCTGACAAAAGATGTTGGTACCTGCTGGATTCCACCTACATGATTCTGCCTAGGTTAATGGTAGGGGTGTGCATCCGTTTTCCACGAATTTGTAATCCGCAATTTATTTTTTCCTATCTGTTAAATACGTGGGGAGGCGAAACGAATCGCGACTCCCCACGTATTTAACAGATTTATGTTTTATTCGGCGTGCGCTTTTCTTTGCCCCCATTAGCTGCGAGCTACCCAGGATTACCACAAAATGGCGGCGCCCCTGCGGTAACCATGCCAACCTGTCTGACCCTTTCCTGTGAGTCGCAGTGACTCACAGGAAAGGGTTGGACAGGTCAGCAAGGATACCGGAACGCAGCGTATCCGCGCTGACATTTTCTGAGCAGCACTGAATGCAGCCAATCGCGCTGTCATTCAGTGCTCACTGTGGGGCGGATTTTCAGAGCCCTGCTCGCCGGTAGGCCTATTTTACATAGGCCTACCGGCGCGCGCAGAGCCCCGGGACTCGCGTAAGTCCCGGGGTTTTCAGAGGGGGGCGTGTTGAGGGCGTGTCGGGGGCGGGACCGAACCGCGCGGCGTTTAGGGGGCGTGTCGGCAGCGTTTTGGGGGCGGGTACGGGGGCGTGGCTATGGCCCGGGGCGGTCCGGGGGCGTGGCCGCACCCTCCGTACCCACCCCCAGGTTGCGTCCTGGCGCGCAGGAGGCCCGCTGGCGCTCGGGGATTTACGCCTCCCTCCGGGAGGCGTAAATCCCCGACAAAGGTAAGGGGGGGGGCTTAGACAGGGCCGGGTGCGTGGGTTAGGTAGGGGAAGGGAGGGAAGGTTAGGGGAGGGCAAAAGGAAGTTTCCTCCGAGGCCGCTCCGATTTCGGAGCGGCCTTGGAGGGAACGGGGGTAGGCTGCGCTGCTCGGCGCGCGCCGGCTATACAGAATTGATAGCCTTGCGCGCGCCGATCCAGGATTTTAGTGGATACGCGCGGCTCCGCGCGTATCTACTAAAATCCAGCGTACTTTTGCTTGCGCCTGATGCGCCAGCAAAAGTAGGCCTATTCGCATAGTTTGAAAATCTACCCCTGTGGATTTTACTGACGAGCCAGCAGTATATAAACATCAGCACGAGGAGCCATGCAGTTATTTCCAGCGATGCTGTGGGGAGGTGGGCTGGGTGGAAGAGGGAGCAGGCAGAACTTATAGAGAAGAGATAGGCTAGCTAAGGAAAGAAAAATATTATTTGTTTTGCTGTAGTGCCAGGGTCAGCTACAGTCACTACTATTCCTGTTTCTTTCAAGCTGTTTATTTTGGTCAGACTCATCTCTGACTGAGAAGAGAAGCTGTGCTAGGTCAGCTAGCACTGACCACCATTTACCATTTAGGGTGTTGGGCTGGCTTGGAGAGAGATATTATTTGAAATGTCATCCATTTTTCTGGAGTGACAAAAATTCCTGCCTTTTTTAAATTCCAATTACTTAGTCTCTCAGTGTACTGGGCTTCACTGGGAAGTTTAACAGGCTGAGTCTGTGCAGTCAAGTGCCCAGGGAGCCTGCCTCTTTTGTGCTTACAAGCAAGCAGCTTCTGTGTGCACGCCACACACATTAGTGCACAGCCAGGCAGCGTGACAGTGGGCATTTTAAACAGACTGAACATTATTACTCAGTGGGTCTGTGTAGTCAAGCGCCCGGGGAGTCTGCCTCTTTTGTGCTTACAAGCAAACAGCTTCTGTGTGCACGCCACACACATTAGTGCACAGCCAGGCAGTGTGACAGTGGGCAGTGGGTATTTTAAACAGACTTTACATTATTATTGAGTGGGTCTGTGCAGTCAAGCGCCCGGGGAGTCTGCCTCTTTTGTGCTTACAAGCAAGCAGCTTCTGTGTGCACGCCACACACATTAGTGCACAGCCAGGCAGCGTGACAGTGGGCATTTTAAACAGACTGAACATTATTACTCAGTGGGTCTGTGTAGTCAAGCGCCCGGGGAGTCTGCCTCTTTTGTGCTTACAAGCAAACAGCTTCTGTGTGCACGCCACACACATTAGTGCACAGCCAGGCAGTGTGACAGTGGGCAGTGGGTATTTTAAACAGACTTTACATTATTATTGAGTGGGTCTGTGCAGTCAAGCGCCCGGGGAGTCTGCCTCTTTTGTGCTTACAAGCAAGCAGCTTCTGTGTGCACGCCACACACATTAGTGCACAGCCAGGCAACGTGACAGTGGGCAGTGGGCATCTTAAACAGACTGAACCTTATTATTGTGGGACAGTGGGCAGTTTACTACTCAGTGACATAAAATCCATAATATCAGGGAAAGAGAGATGCAATCGAGTGATTGGGACTGGCAGAGGAGGCACCCCAAAAGACACTAGTGCAACACCACCAGTACAGCTAAAAAGGCAACTGTCGCATTCTAAACTCTTTGTAGGGGATGGCAGTTCCATGCCAAAAAAAAGGAAATCTGACCATGATACATCGCCATCGCCACCACTTGTTTCTGGCCCTGTAGTTTTGGAGGAGAGGGAAGGGGAGGCAGAGTCATGCCCAACAAAATGTAGACACCCAAAAGCAGCAGGGGGACAGAAGTCTTGACTAACACTTAGCATTCACAAGGTAACGCAGTCACTGTTAGCTTCTGATTCAGATGAAGAGTCTACTTGTGTGGGATTCTCATCAGAAACGGAAGAAGTAATAGCTGACGAATCTTTGGTAGAATCAGTTAGTCTCGCCTCTTCCCCACCCCTTACGTCCTGGGGCTTTATGCACGTGGCTGGGCCTTTTTTAAAAAGGCCCGGCACGCATAAGCCCACCTATGCACGTAAATCCACCGGATTTATGCGTCTAGGGCGTTTAAAATCTGGGACTATGCGTGCATGCACTAATGACTGACTTCCTTTACACACACAAGAAAACCATCAGAGAACCAAAAAAGCTGGCAAGGCTGTACTTCTCTTCAATTTAGTCTGTTTGTCAATAAACTGAGAGTGCTGCATGACACAGAGGGGCGGATTTTAAAAGCCCTGCTCGCGTAAATCCGCCCGGATTTACACGAGCAGGGCCTGGCGCGCCGGCGCGCCTATTTTCCATAGGCCCGCTGGCGCGCGCAGAGCCCCGGGACTCGCGTAAGTCCTGGGGTTTTACGAGGGGGGCGTGTCGGGGGCGGGGCCGATCGGCGTGGCATTTTGGGGGCGGGACGTGGCGTTTCAGGGGCGGGCCTGGGGGCGTGGTTTCGGGCCGGGGTGGTCCGGGGGCATGGCCGCGCCCTCCGGAACCACCCCCGGATCGCGTCTCCTCGCACGAGCAGTCCGCTGGCGCGCGTGGATTTACGTCTCCATCCGGGAGGCGTAAATTTATTTTATTTTATTTATTTATTTATTTATTTATTCGACTTTATATACCGACTTTCAATTTAATATCAAGGCGGTTAACAATCATGGAATTTGCAGTAGCAAAATTCAAAACAAAAAAAACCATACCCATATAACAAACTTCTCCCTAAAAATTTTACATTATTTTTGGCTAAAAATAATAGACTAAAATACATATTACTTCCACATAAAAGTTACAACCTTTCAAATATAATAGTAATAATAAAACAAAAGTTAAAAAACTCTTCTAACTTCAACCCCTTTCCTCTCCCCTGCCTATACCTCCTTTGTTCCTATCCTTCTTTGTACCCTTATTCTCCTCTGAACCCTTAAATCCAGGGATAAAGGTAGGGGGGGGGGGGTTAGATAGGATGGGGGGGTGGGTTAGGTAGAGGAAGGGAGGGGAAGGTGAGGGGAGGGCGAAAGGGAGTTCCCTCCGAGGCCGCTCCGATTTCGGAGCGGCCTCGGAGGGAACGGGGGTAGGCTGCGCGGCTCGGCGCGCGCCGGCTGCCCAAAATCGGCAGCCTTGTGCGCGCCGATCCAGGATTTTAGCAGATACGCGTGGCTACGCGCGTATCTGCTAAAATCCAGTGTACTTTTGTTTGCGCCTGGTGCGCCAACAAAAGTACGCGCTCGCACTGTTTTATAAAATCTACCCCAGTGAGATCAACACAAAATTTACTGTTCTTTGGCATGGATTCCATATTAATGCCACTTTACTTTGTCCCCCTGTGAACACAAAAGTGCAGCCACTTCCTCTGTCTGTTGGGTTTTTTTTTGGTTCAGGCTCCCAAGTGAAATTTCGTTTTTCCCTCTGTTCTTTTCTTTTTTCTCGTGGGTCCCGATAATTGTGTTAGTGCGCGCTAACAGGAACTATGAATTTTTCTGAGATTTTGGAAAAATGTTGGCACCCCCCCAAATCATGATGGAATTAGACAATTTTGTTGAAATTGTCTAATTTGAGAAAAACGAATGCACATGCCTATCAGTCACTATGATTGAGACAACTGACTTCAGTATAGAAGATCAGAAAAAGCCCTTTGCCAATGCCAATTCCTACTTTTTTAAAGCTTTTTATCAAGTCACAGAGTTTCAGAAAAGAGAGGAAAGTAGTGCTAATTTCAGAGCATTCATCTGCTGATGGTAAGTTTGGAATTGTTGGGAAGAAGACCTTAAATATTAAGATACAATAAAAAAAAATCTTGGAGGGTTAAACTATTAATAGTTGTTTATATTGTCTGCTAGGTTTAAGGTTTGTATTTGTCAGTGTTAGAATTGTCTGTGTAGTGGTAATATAGGTTTTGATTCTCTGAGCTACTAAAAGATAAGTTATTTTTTGTAAGTAGTCTAGAAATAAATTGTAGTATTTGTTTGCCAGTATTAGAGTTGTTTATGTATTGAGAAAATACACTTAGAACATAAGAACATAAGAAATTGCCATGCTGGGACAGACCATGTGTCCATCAAGCCCAGCATCCTGTTTCCAACAGAGGCCAAAAACCAAGCCACAAGAACCTGGCAATTACCCAAACACTAAGAAGAACCCATGCTACTGATGCAATTAATAGCAGTGGCTATTCCCTAAGTATAATTGATTAATAGCCATTAATGGACTTCTCCTCCAAGAACTTATCCAAACCTTTTTTGAACCCAGCTACACCATCTGCACTAACCACCTCCTCTGGCAACAAATTCCAGAGCTTTATTGTGCGTTGCGTGAAAAAGAATTTTCTCCGATTAAATGTGTTACTTGCTAATTCATGGAATGCCCCCTAGTCCTTCTATTATTCGAAAGTGTAAATAACCGAGTCACATCTACTCGTTCTAGACCTCTCATGATCTTAAAGACCTCTATCATATCCCCCCTCAGCCATCTCTTCTCCTAGCTGAACAGCCCTAACCTCTTCAGCCTTTCCTCATAGGGGAGCTGTTCCATCCTCTTTATCATTTTGGTTGCCCTTCTCTGTACCTTCTCCATCACAACTATATCTTTTTTGAGATGCGGCGACCAGAATTGTACACAGTATGCAAGGTGCAGTCTCACCATGGAGCGATACAGAGGCATTATGACATTTTCCGTTCTATTAACCATTCCCTTCCTAATAATTCCTAACATTCTATTTGCTTTTTTGACTGCTGCAGCACACTGAGCCGACAATTTTAAAGTATTATCCACTAAGAGGCAGATTTTCAAAGGGTTACGCACGTAACCCCAGAAAAGCTGCCCCAAGCTGCCCCTGCGCATGCCAAACCTATCTTGCATAGGCTCAATGACATGCGCAAGCCCCGGGACGTGTGTATGTCCCGGGTTTTTGAAAAAGGGGTAAGAAGGGGGCGGGTCCGGGGGCATGGTGGGGGTCTGGGGGCAGGACCGAGGCCTCCTTCGTTGCGGCCGTGCTGCGGAATGGCGTACCGGCAGGCGGCCGGTCCACGCAAGTTACACCTGCCCGGAGGCAGGCGTAAGTTCTGCATCAAAGGTCAGGATGGGGTTTAGGTAGGGCTGGGGGGCTGGTTAGGTAGGGGAAGGGAGGGGAAAGTGGGGGGTGGCGGAAGGAAAGTTCCCTCTGAGGCCGTTCTGATTTTGGAGGGCCTCGGAGGGAACTGGGAAAGCCATCGGGACTCCCTGAGGCGCACGCAAGGTGCACAAGTGTGCACCCCCTTGCATGCGCAGACCCTGGATTTTATAACATGCACGCAGCAGCACGCGCATGTTATAAAATCGGGCATAGATTTGTTTGCGCCGGGTTGCACGAACAAATCTACGCCCACGCGTATCTTTTAAGATCTGGCCCTATGCTAGTAAAAGATAGCATTTGTCAGTGTTAGAAATATTTGTGCAGTGGGAACATAGACTTTGATTCTCTGAGCTATGAAAAGTTAGTATTTCTTTGCCAGAGCTTGAATTGTGAGTTTACAAAGGTCACTTACTTGATCTGAGAAGGTGAGAATATTGGTTCCTGGGCAATTAGTTACTAGAATGATTATTACCCTTCCACCCATCCTTATCTCATTTTTTGATATATAGATTACACTGGTAAACAATTGTTTGTTTCCTTCAGGCTTTTTGGTCTTCCAAATAGATTTTTTGATGCTGATCACAGATATTACTGAGAAATTTGTACATCACGTAAGGTTTTTGAGAAACGGCCAATTTTGTGTTACAATAATTGTGAAATTTTAAAACATAATCTCGCGTACATATATTTTCTTGCTGGACAGTAGTTTTTATGATTTTTAAAATTCATGCCGTATTATTGATGGCCATAAGCAACGTAACATGTAACAAAGACTAACGTTCTTTAAAATACCCAAGAAACTCTGCCTGATCATGCCAGAACATGCTCAGGCAAACGCAAGCTCGGCTGCAAGTTTCCAACTTGTTTCCATGATGACACAGCCTTATATAAGCAGCAGCAATGTGTAGTCTCCTATGCAAAATCTGTGTGAATGAGCGAATCGTATCGCTAAAACTGTTGAGTTTAAAGCTTGTGGATTTAATTTCATATACTTTATGAAATGTTGCGCCAATGTCGTAATAGCCCTGACACGTTTTGTTACATCTGTGGTGAGTTTACTCTGAAAACACAGAAAAGGAGTATAACTGCACTCATTAAGAAGGCATACGAGTTATACTTCTGGTGCAAAATTGGTAACCAGGACAGAGTACGGGCTCCTCATATATGTTGTGCATCTTGTGCCAGTAGTCTGTGAGCTTGGCTGAAAGGTGTGTGACCATCCATGCTGTTTGCCATCCCAATGATACAGATGGAACAGAAAGATCATATAACTGACTGTTTCTGGTATTTCTGGTGCCAACATTGCCATTATAGTTTATGCTACTACAGACACGTAACAATGCTTAGGGGCGGATTTTAAGAGCCCTGCTCGCCTAAATCCGCCCAAATCCGGGCGGATTTAGGCGAGCAGGGCCCTGCGCGCCGGTGAGCCTATTTTACATAGGCCTACCAGCGCGCGCAGAGCCCCGGGACTCGCGTAAGTCCCGGGGTTTTCTGAGGGGGGCGTGTCGGGGGCGTGTCGGGGGCGGACCCGAACCGCGCAGCGTTTTCGGGGCGTGTCGGGAGCGTTCCGGGGGCGAGCCCGGGGGTGTGGCTACGGCACGGGGCGGTCCAGGGGCGTGGCCGCGCCCTCCGGACCCGCCCCCAGGTTGCGTCCCGGCGCGCTAGCGGCCCGCTGGCGCGCGGGGATTTACGTCTCCCTCCGGGAGGCGTAAATCCCCCGACAAAGGTAAGGGGGGGGGTTTAGACAGGGCCGGGCGGGTGGGTTAGGTAGGGGAAGGGAGGGGAAGGTGAGGGGAGGGCAAAAGAAAGTTCCCTCCGAGGCCGCTCCGATTTCGGAGCGGCCTCGGAGGGAACGGGGGTAGGCTGCGCGGCTCGGCGCGCGCCGGCTATACGGAATTGATAGCCTTGCACGCGCCGATCCAGGATTTTACTAAAATCCCACGTACTTTTGCTGGCGCCTGATGCGCCAGCAAAAGTACGCGGTTTGAAAATCTACCCCTTAATGTATATCACACTTTTCAGGTAAACGGTACGTGATAAAGACATAATAAATATATATTTGTGTTCAGCTTGTTAAAATCTACTTGTTTCACCGAAGGTTGTGGAGGAAACAAAATGTTCCCAGAAATTTGGTTACCAGTGTTATCATCCTCACTAGGAGGAAAGTCTTCAAAATAAATCAGTTAGTCACTTAAAATAACATTAAATTCACCATGATTTTAGTGATTGATTAATTTTAGACTTGCTGCTAGTCATTCACTATCATTAATCACCCATCTTTTAAATTTATAAACTATAGATTTTAAAAGACAACTTAATCACATTTAGCAACACTTAAACTGATAAATACCTACTCCTTACCAGCCTTTAAGATGTTATCAACTCAACAAAGTAAGATACAAACAGAAGCCCAGTAGTGAGATGAGAGCTATCCAGACTTTTGCACTGAGTGCCACATATATGATTATCTACCTGTTGGTGATAGGTTATACATATGCACTCAATGCAATGAGTTCCTGGCTCTCAGAGAATGAGTGCAATATCGGGAGGCCAGAGTGGCAACCCAGAGGAGCTGAGCCAGACAGAGAGATATACAAAGAAAATCTTCAAGAACTTATTAGAGTGGTCCAATTCCAGTCTAGCAGCCCTTGTGACCTTGTGCTGCTTTGTGCTGTGAGAAGTAAAGTCACGTGGTCTGATTGCTGTATGATTGTCCCTTAAGAGTATATTACATTCTTATGTGATTTCAACTGGGTGAATAACATTAAGTTATGATGTATTTTCTTTGGCGTTTGTTGTTATTTGACCTGGCAAAACCTCTTAGCCCTATAGTGTTCCATCATTCCTAGTGGCTATTTATTAGGGATATGCAATCGTTTGCCTGAATTAGGCAATGTCAACAAAATTACCTAATTCAGAATGGTTTGGGAGAACTGAAAAATGATAGATTTTTTCCAAAATTTTGGGAAAAATTCATTTTTGAGTTAGTGCGCACTAACAGCAGTTAGTGTGTGCTAACTCTTGATAGTGCGCACTAACCCGAAAATCAGGGCCCCCGAAAAAAAAAACCAACCTGAACCACGGGAAAAATGAAATTCCTGTGGGGGGGGGGGGGGGGGCTGAAATGAAGCCTGACACAAAGTTTTTACCCGAAGCACATCTCTACAATTTATTATTACTTGTGTCCCATTGCAGTGGGTAATGAATGATATACTACCTTTCCTTTCAAAAGCTGACGTTTGTTTGTGTATGTGTGTTGGAGGGAGGAGGGTCCTGTACTAATGCATGTGTAACAGTTGTTAATTTCCATTAAGGAAGCAGGCAGCATTCAGCTTTCAACCACAGTGTTATGCCAGTGTTATGCAAGATATTTCCACTTTAACTTTCCTAGGAATATGCAGTTTTTTAAAATCTGTTTTGCTTTTCTATGTGTGTTTAACTTATTAACATGTATAAAATTATACTTATAAACACAAAGTAAGTACAACTATATGCGCATCAAAATGTAATTATACAAATAAAGGGGCCAATTCAATACAGTGCGCTCTGCCGAGTGCACTGTTTAACCCACTGTCGGGTTAAATAGGGGGATTAGCGCCTATTTAACGCATATATGACATGGATTGAATGAGTTAGTTGCTCATCACATGCAGATGCATTTGAATGAGGCTATTACTCATTCACTCCAAATGCAAAAAAATAAATGTGGTCTCAGACGCACATTTATTGCTCAGATATTAACGCCTGTCTAGAGCAGGCGTTAATAGCTGAGCACACTGAAGAAAGTACTGAAAAGCAGAAAAAAATGCTTTTCTGTACTTTTTTTTAAAGTAGAAAAAAAAATCAGCCGACCGCTTTGAAGACCGACACCGATATGCTTGGTGACAGTTGTCATAACTGGCCGGCTGCAGTAATGAAAACCGACGCCGATAAAGTCGGCATCGCTTTTCATAACCGGCTGAATACAGTTATGAAAACCGATGCCGAGTTTATTGGCATCGGGGTCGCGCTAGCGACCATAGCACCTCCTTGCTTGCGCGACCCCCTAATTTGTTTATTGCATGGCGCCTGCTTTCCGCAAATTTTATTGCATTGGCCGCAAAGTAACAAAATGAATGGGAATGACGTTTTTAAAAACATGAAAAAAGAAAAGAACGAAAGAGCCTGAATACAATTTTTCCCATACACACTCATAATCATTTTGTTCAGGAACGAGAGCTGCCAGCGGATCCTTTTCTTTACAAGTGAATTGATATTTATCCTGATTTATGAAGCTGCATCTGAAGGCCGTGTGGTCATAGAAATTCCAGCTTTAACCGGGGATACACATTGCAGCTCTTTGCTTGTGCATCAGGAGGGGACCGTAGGTTCTGGACTGGCCGAAAGGAACACTTCAGAAACTGAATGACTTGGAAGGCTGGCATTCTAGAGGGGAAGCTGCAAATGGAGACTTGCTTGGTTGGCAACATAAATGATTGGGATCCTGAAAAAAATGTTTTGTATTTTTAAACCTTAGGTATGCTACCCTTGTTGTAGTGCTGATTTTGACCTGTATGTGCAAGACCTCTCTTAAGTGGCGTGTCTCAATTCAGTGGGCCTTTATGACAGTTTGTTTATGCCTAGGTAGAAAGGCAAAGTGGGAAATATGACATTTTATTTTATAAGATCTCTAGTAGAAACATTTCCAGCTGCACAGTCATGTCTGGAAGGCTGCATCAACAAAATTAACTAGTTAGTAACTGGGTCTGCCTGACAGGCTGCAAGAACAGCAGTACCTAGAGGTCTTAGAAGAAATGCAGGCGCTCATGTATCTGGGTTCATCATTCAGGCTGTGCAGGGGAATTAGGAAGCTGAATGTTCCAGCAACAGTGACACTAGTAAGTGCAGCTATTTAGATTTAGTTGCATTGAATCTAGTATCTACGTCTGTAGAATAGACTGCAATACTGAAATAACTAGAAGTTCTAGCGGAAATAGGTGATTATGTAGTTGGAGGTCTGTGAAAGGGGCTTCACAAGGGGCCTTTAGGAAATTAAATGTGGAAGCAATGGTACCTATTTCCAATGATTACAATATTTTATGGTTGGACATGGGAAGGGAATGATGCTGCATATGAACTAAGTAAAGCATCATGTATGCTCATCTGTCCAAGCTGGCAGGGTACAAATGAAGCAGACAATAAAAACATCCTGGCTAAAGAGAGAAATCTCTGAATAGAGCACATTGAGATGAGATATTTCACTGTGGAGTGAACAGGAAAAACTAGCAGACTGAATGGACAAATGTTTTTTTCTGCCATCATCTTCTGTTAATATGATACTATGTTACTATCCTTGAAGTAGTTTATCTTCTATATATTTTAAAATATACTCTTTTAAACTTGATTTGTAAAAATAAAATGTATATAGCTTCAGGTCTCTTACTGTTTACTGTTCCATGTCTTGTTGTTGAAAAAAATGAAACCAGTTTAAAATGTTCACGACAGCATCTCCCCCCTCCATCCAGCAGGATAACTATCCATTTACAAAAATGCACAGCAAATCAAGGATGAGCTACCATGAGATTCAGGCATCTTACAAATATTTTTTTTTTCAAGATTCTTCCATGGAGAGTATGAATCCTGGCATAATCTTGTCTGGCAAGGCACAGTTATGACCCAGAAATGACATTGCTAAAGGTGATGAAAGCTTTCAAGCAAGAACAGCTAGTTCCTATAATCTGAGACTTGCTCTAGCATAAGATACCTTTTATGTGCTTTACAGCAACCAGGGAAGTAATTGGTTCTACTTATAGTAAAAGCAAGTTCAGCATTCTGGATGATCCCCCTCCCCTCCCCCTTTACATGATGTACATTTTATCTCCACAGAGTTGGAACAGATAAAATGACAGAAACTTTGACTTGAAACATCAACTATGAATAGACAGAGGCATATATTAGGAAGGAATACAAACTGAGAAGAAAACAAATAGTACTTTATAAAACCATATATCTAGTGATCAGAAAATTATGTTATCCTTAGAATGTAAAATAGAACATTCCAGGGATAATTTTCAAAAGGATTTATATGCATAAACCCTTGTGTTTATGCCTATAAAATGGCTTTTGAAAATTACCCAGGGAGAGAGGATTGTGAGGGGAAAAGTACATGCATAACTTGATTTCAACAGTACTTTTCTATGCACTTGAGATAGACATTCCAGTAACTGGATGTGGAGCAGGGAAAAAAAGTATGCTCAGGAGCATACTTTTTTTTTAAAGTATGCTCCTGAGCAAGTATAATTTCATGTGCATATGTGTATGCAAGTACTGGGACAACCAGCAAAATTGCAAAGCAGACTTATGCACACAAGTCCACTTTGAACATTTGGATTGAAGTCTGTGGGCGCATTGTACCTGCAGACTTGAGGTCTGTGTGTGCTGTTTAACATGACTCTGTGGTTGTAATTTGAAATAGAATTATGGATTTATTTGCATAAACCCTGATCTATGTGTAATCAACTTGAAAATGACCTAGGGGGCTACATGAGGAAAATTATACACATAACTTGATCAAATACATATTATTCCCCATACTCATGATACTTTCAGACATTGGAATTACAGGCTCTGCTTACACTTGGTTCAAGTCTTTCCTCTGTAACAGAGGCTACAAAGTTAAAATCAATAATAAAGAATCTCCCCGCTACAATTCCTCACAAGGAGTTCCTCAAGGCTCCTCACTATCCCCAACCCTTTTCAACATATACCTTCTTCCTCTATGCCAACTGTTAACCAACCTACAACTAAAACATTTCTTATACGCCGACGACGTACAAATCTTGATACCCATCAAAGAAACCATCTCTAAAACCCTCAAATACTGGGAAAACTGCCTACAAGAGATCAACCAACTCCTCGCTAACCTAAACCTGATTCTAAACTCGGCCAAAACAGAACTCCTCCTCATCTCCCCTGAAAATAGCAACTCCCCACACTCTGCAACAGTTAACACCATTGCTACACATGCAAGAGACCTAGGGGTAGTAATAGACAAACACCTGAACCTAAAAGCATTTATAAACAATACAACCAGGAACTGCTTCTACAAGCTGCAGGTAATCAAGAGAATGAAACCACTACTACACTTTCATGACTTCAGAACAGTCTTGCAATCAGTAATTTTCTCCAAGATGGACTACTGCAATTCAATATTGCTAGGTCTCCCAGCCTCATACATAAAACCACTTCAGATGCTACAGAACGCGGCAGCCAGAATTCTGACAAATTCCAGAAGAAGAGACCACATCTCGCCAATTCTATCTAATCTTCACTGGCTGCCAATACACTACAGAATCCTACACAAGTCCATCACCATCATCCACAAATCCATCCACTCACAGGCCCCTCTCAACCTCCAAATCCCCCTCAGAATGCACTCATCATCCAGACCTATCAGAGACGCCTACAAAGGCTCCCTGACCGTTCCTCCAACTAAATCTACACTCCATAAGGCACTCAGAGACCGGGCCTTTTCTACAGCGGGCCCCTCTCTTTGGAATACCTTACCACCGGACCTTAGACTTGAACCCTGCTTACCAACATTCAAAAAAAAACTTAAGACTTGGCTATTCAGGCAAGCCTTTCCGGAGTCAAATATCCATTGAGAGACCTCACTGCACAATGTTAATATCCATAAAGAGACATCACTGCACAATGTAAATAAGTTACCTCTGTAAATTTTTACGCTACTATCCTTATTTCCTTCCTCTCCCAGTTCTACAACCTTGTTTTATTGTAACTTTTGCTTCCGTTGCACTTGTTAAAAGAACAGTTTTTGCACCCCCTGTTATATGTAAACCGGCATGATATGATCTTATCATGAATGCCGGTATAGAAAAACCTTAAATAATAAAATAAATAAAGTGTTCAAAGGGGAGCTGGGACAGGGATAGCATTTAGGCACATACTTTTGATTTTCAAAACTATGCATGTAAAACATAAATGAGGAAAGTTGAACCTACTCTGGAGCAAGTGTAACTTACTGCTCTTATATTTGTATACTGAGATAACCCACAAATTTTCAAAGCAGACTTACGGTATAAATCCACTTTGAAAATTCAGGCTAATGTCTACATTACTTTGTACTAGGGATATGCATTCGTCCTGGTTCGGCCACCCCAAAAAACGAAGCGGATTTTCACAAAATTTCAGGAAAATTCATTTTTCGGGTTAGTGTGTGCACTAACCCTGAAATTCGGGACGGCCGAAAAAAATCAGCCCAAACCACGGGAAAACAAAATTTCCCATGGCGGGCCGATAATGAAGGCCGAACCTAAAGGTTCGGCCGAATCACATCTCTACTTTGTACATGCAGACTTGAGCACTCCACGAGCTATATGGAAATGACCTTCCTCAAACAAAAATATGTATGTTTTAGATTTAAATGTGGAAAATCAATTAACATTATTTGACAAATATAACCCCTGGCCTGAGTTCCTTAATTAGGACTCCAAGGGAACTATTTATTTTCATTGGCTTATGATATCCTCACCCCTGAGCTACACACGACCATGCATCAGGTTTGGGGTTTTAGCTTCCTGATGGTTTTCCATATCTCGGTCTAGGCTTCACAGGCATAGGAATATTTGGTCTTCAGATTGCATCACCCATTGGTACCTCTCATTCCAGATTGACACTGCAGCAGCTGGATGATATATAGCTGTCCTTGACTGGGAATGTAGTTTTTAGTTGATTGTTAAAAGTATTTAATAATTTGGTTTTTCTTTGCTTCTTTGGTATGCTGGCTGCAAGCGCTACACACACTGCCTGCGAAAACTCATGGTCCTCATGCTCTGCACACTCTATGCTCTGCTTCTTATGTGTAATAACATTGCCCTCTACACTTTCTATTTGCATTGATGATGCACAATGATGTCATTTAACAGTGATGACATGACATGCTCATAACCATGTCTTCTTGACAGGATTCACACACTTTCAACCCTATTATGCCCCTCTGGCAGGACTGATTGCCATCTTAATGCAATGTCACAGTTCATGAAAACATTTACAGTTTCGAGGGATTGCCTGCCGATATTGCAGCTGAGCCTCTGGCCATTTTATCTAGAGATGTGCAATCGTTTATCATGAATTAGGCAATTGCAACGAAATTGCCTAATTCGTCGTGGTTCGGGGGCCCCAAAACCCGAAAAGGATTTTCACTGAACTTCGGGGAAAATTTGTTTTTCGGGTTTGTATGGGGAGAGGGGCACTTTTTTTTTTTTGTAATTAAAAACCACCCCAAACATTAAGATTAATTATAATACAACCACCCTCCCCCCATCCCGATCCCTCCCCAAGACTTACTAACATCCCTGGGGGTCCAGCGGGGTCCCGGGTTCCATTTGTCCCTCCGTGCCCGGTGTGCCACTGCCAGCCGTGCTCAAAATGGTGCCGAATAGCCTCTGAACTACTATGTCACAGGGGCTACCGGCGCCATTGGTCAGCCCCTGTCACATGGCCATTGGCGCCATCTTGTGCTCATACCATGTGACAGGGGCTGACCAATGGCGCCGGTAGCCCCTGTGACATAGTATGGGCAAAGGCTATCGGAGCCATTTTGATTCCTGGCATCCGACGGCACGAGTGCAGGAGATCGCTCCCGGATCCCTGCTGGACCCCCAGGGACTTTTGGCCAGCTTGGGGGGGCCTCCTGACCCCCCCCAAGGCTTCCAATAATCCCTGGGGGTCCAGCGGGGATCCAGGAGCGATTTTGTTGTCGGCTGCCAGGAATCAAAATGGCGCCGATAGCCTTTGCCCATACTATGTCACAGGGGCTACCGGCGCCATTGGTCAGCCCCTGTCAGATGGTATGAGCACAAGATGGCGCCAATGGCCATGTGACAGGGGCTGATCAATGGCGCCGGTAGCCCCTGTGACTTAGTAGTTCAGAGGCTATTCGGCACCATTTTGAGCACGGCTTGCAGTGGCACACCGGGCACGGAGGGACAAATGGAACCCGGGACCCAGCTGGACCCCCAGGGATGTTAGTAAGTCTTGGGGAGGGATCGGGATGGTGGGGGGGGAGGTTTGTATGTAATGTATTAAAATGAATTTAAATGCTTGGGGTGGGGGTTTTTTTAGCTTCATTTTCCCGCTTCATTTTTTGGGCCGGTTTCGGGTTTCCTCGTTTCATTTTTCAAAAAAACTAAACGAGAAAACCCGAATTTTACTACGAAGTATCCGAGTCAAAAAACGACCCAGAGAAAAAAACGAAGCACATCTCTAATTTTATCAGGCATGAAGGTGGTCATCTGGGGTCCTCTATCCAGCAGGACCTAAGCAGCGAGCCTGTGGTGCACCGCCACTGGCACGCCCAAGCCATGTACCAAAAGGGTGCGCCACTTCTGACAATTTTCTTCCTTCATCGGTATGGGGGGGAAAGAGGAAGGGGAAGCTGTTTTCACTTCCCCAAACAACAACACCACCTATTACTGGACCTTTAGATCATCATTTTACAAGATCATCAACCTCCAGAGAGAGAATTATGGAGAGGAAGGAGCTGGAACTTCAGGTGAGCTCTCTTTAAGTATAGGTAGTCAGACTCCACCCCTGCACCCCACTTGGAACCATCTGGAGGTTTAGTATCACCTGGAATTTCCCTTAATACAGGCCAAATGGATTTGGAGTCTCAACAATGATCCTAGGTTATTTATCCTGTATAAATCTGCCATCATTCCAATTGATCAGGGTCATGCACACATTAGCATCTGGTGTATGAAGGTCTAGGTTTTAAGGTCCCGATTCCAAAACCTGTTAATCAGACCCTAGATAACAAGTCATATTCACCAGGTGATCAAGAAGAGCCAGTGAATGTAACTCTTAGAGACATTTGAAGAACAGTCTCATGGATAGAAGCTGCTTTGCTCCAACCAATCAAAATTATGTGATTATTCTGCATTTATTGGACTTGGAGCACAGAGTAATTGCGATGGAGGGACAACAGGTAATCATCAACCAAACCACTAATAATATACAATCTGTTATTGCTTCGAATGTTAAAGATAGCTTATTTTTGCATAATAAAATTGAGCAATGAAATATAAAAACGTGAGATTTGTAAACTTCCCTAAAACTAGATTATTGTCATCTTTAGAGTTGTTTAAAAATATATAGGCGGAGGAAGAGAGAGGAGGAGACAAATAGCGCTGTGGCCATCCGAGGGTGAGGTGACTACCCAGCCCCGACAGGGCTACAGCTGTTACTTTAAATCTTGACTTCGTCTGGATGCAACGCAAGAGGGACATAAAATTGCCACACTTGCAGCTTTCCACTGAGGAAGAAGAGAGAGTAGGAGACGAATAGCGCTGTGGCCATCCGGGGCTGAGGTGACTACCTGGCCCCCACGGGGACTACCTGGCCCCCACGGGGACATGCATTTGTTTGTGACAAAATAGGAAATATTGATATTTCCTATTTCATCACGGTTTGGGAGTCCCTGAAAATGATAGGAAAGCCCCACCAAATTTTTTGTGATTTTCTTATCATTTTCGGGGCGGGGGGAGGGGGGAGAATGGGCACATAAAAAACAAACAAACCCAAATCCACCCCAACCTTTCAGATTTAATTAATTACAATCTCCTACCCTCCCGACCTCCCCAAAAATCTTGCCTAAAGTCCCTGGTGATCCAACGGGGTCCCAGGAGTGATCTCCCCCTCTTGGGCATCAGCTGCCACTAATCTAAATGGTGCCGTGGCTCTTTGCCCTTACCATGTGATAGGGGCTATCAGTGCCGTTGGCCGGCCCCGTCACATGATAGGAGCAATGGATGGCCCGCCCCCCTGTCACACGGTAAGGGAAAATGGCCATTGGTACCATTTTGTTTACTGGCAGCCAACAGCCCGAGAGCGGGAGATCGCTCCTGTGACCCTGCTGGACCACCATGGACTTTGTTTTGTTATTTTTTCACAAAATAGCATGATAAAAGTTTTCCAATCCGGGGAGTTGACTAAAATGACTCTCCCCAGACCTGAAAATTCAACGAGGATGATAAAAAATTTTATGCACACCCCTATCTGTTACATTCTTGAAATCTTGATGTCATCTAGGTGCGACGCAATAGGGCCATAAAATTGCCTCACCTGCGACGCGCAACTGCCGTCAGAGGGTCCCAAAGTCGCGTGTGCCAAAGGGATGTGCAGCTTTGTTTTAACCGCTCTCATTTTCCTCTTACAACACAAATCTTTAACTCTTAACTCCTTTTAAATCTCATAATAAGAGGAACATTTTATTGGAACTTTGATTCTGTAAAGCTTTTTCTTATTACTTTTGAAGATCTCTAACTCTCTCACCTGAGACCTCCACAGGCCAGACCCAAGACAAAGTTTTTGTAAGGGAGGATGGGAAAAACCTTCTCTTTCTTTAGCTATTACTTA
Organism: Rhinatrema bivittatum; assembly: GCF_901001135.1. Taxonomy (NCBI): domain Eukaryota; kingdom Metazoa; phylum Chordata; class Amphibia; order Gymnophiona; family Rhinatrematidae; genus Rhinatrema; species Rhinatrema bivittatum. Next base: position 441,006,668 of record NC_042616.1, on the reverse strand, counting down.
TGGTAAAAATGCCTCATACAAAGAGGAAGGGAAAAATATGAATAGAAACCTCATCTACTCCTATAATTACCCCTTCTCAAGCAACAATTGAAGGGTTTTTATCCCCGATCAACAAAGATACCCAGGTAGAGGTGTCTGCTATGGACACTGGTGAGGAGCATATACCAGTGCCATTGGACTTATTGAGATCATTCAGCCTCGGGGCACCTATGACACCTTCCTGCCCACGTTATGAACAATCCTTGGAAGCGGGTCAGAGCATGCGATGTAATGTGCCGGGAGTTTCTGTACCCATTGAGGTGAAACCTGGGAGTGTAGCTACAAGTGTACAGGATATTGGGGGAAATGGGCTGTCAATACAAACTCCTCCACAACTAAGGGGAGCGATAGTAGGGGAAAATCTAATCCCTACCCTGATTACCTCAACACCAGAAGGGCAAGGAGGCCTTACGGACCCAGAATTGGGACGAGATTGTCATCAGGAGACTGCGGTAAGCATTAATATTTCTGTTATGAAGATGGAAAAACCACAGACTATTACTTTAGAGACTGTTTGGAAAGCACGTATTTCTTTGGCGTCATCAATTGTGACTTTGTCTACTATTATGATAGAAACGCAACAACGGGTTAAGCAAATAGATCCTTTAATAATAACTCACATGGATAAAATAAGTAATTTGGGAAATCAAGTAGCACAATTATAGAAAGTGCAATTCGGACTGGCTCAAGGAGAGTTAGCCAGTTCAAGATAGATTGAGACCATAGAAAATGATTTGAGATATAGAAATCTTCGAATATTGAATTTTCCACATATGAATTTAATATCACCATATGAACAATTCAACAAATATATGTTGGAAATTCTATCTATCCTACAAGAGGCGATACCACCTGTTGTGCACCCCGTCCGCGTTTGGACAGCACATGGTCCTGCTCACCTCTCCAACTCCTCTGCAGGTCCCGGGTCGGCCTCTCCAGCCATAGCCACAAGCTCCTCCAGGTCTCAGCGTCCCACAGCGGCAGTCGCTGGGCCTTCCTCAGTGCACCAGGCCTCACGGCGGGGCTCGGTGTCCTCCGTGGAATCGGCTCCACCCCTAGGCACGCGCCCGCAGACTGCCTGGTCCCTTATGGTCCAAGCTCCGAGGCGCGCCCTTATTGAACGCAGTACAAGAGGAAATGCCTGCCTGCATTTCCTTGCCTTGGCAATCGTGTTGACACAGTGTGTGTACTAGTTTGCCTCCGTGTCTCATTGCCTGTTCCAGTCTCATTCCAGTCTTGTTCCATTCTTGTTCCAGTCCTGTTCCAGCATCTTCCTGTTCCAGCGTCTTCCTGTTCCAGCATCCTCCTGTTCCAGCGTCTGTCTGTTCCAGCGTCTGTCTGTTCCTGTGTTCCCCCAGGTAGTACCTCTTGGACTGACTCTCTGCTACTGACCTCTGCCTGCACTTGACCACATTGATCGCTGCCAGGATTCTGATCTCTGCCTGCCTCCTTGACCACGTCTAATCTCTGGAACCTGACCCCTGCTTTGATTGACTACTCTCAAACTGATCCTTGGAATTTGACCTCTGCTATTACTGCCACGTCTCCTGGATTCTGGCCCTGCTCCTAGCCTTGTCATCGCAGACACTGTACTGGCCTTCCTTGACCCCTCAGGCCTCCAGTCTAGACATCGACCGAGCACCCTTGATCCTGGAGGGCACACCATTGAACTTCCTTTCTGGGAGAACCTGCAAGGCCCACCTAAGTCCAAGTGGCCTGGGTTCCCAAGGGCTCCAACCATGGGGACTGCAGGCTTCCAGTGGTGAAGCTCCAGCTAGCCTCTGTCTCCTCCTGTGCTTCGCCTCCTGGTGGCATGTGCTTCCTGGATCCAACCAGAGAGCCATTCTGCACTGCTCCAGAACAAGGGTCCACCTCCAGGCACAACAGGTTGCCAAGGCCATGGACTCGGTGGAGTCTCCCACCTCTTGGACCCTACCAGGTCTGTCCGCAACTGTCCAAGAACATCGACGAGCCTTGGAATCATTAGCCTCTTCAGTTGAAGAGCTTCATTCCCAATTGCAAGATACAGCTCTGGCCAATCCTGTGGGCCTGTCAGCCTCTCTGCTACCCAGAGCATCATTAGCTCTTCCAGTATCTCCTTGATTCAATGGGGATCCACGCCTCTATTGAGGCTTCCTTAATCAGTGCTTCATGCAATTTGCACTGCAACCCTCCTTGTCCCTAAAGGAGACCACTAAAGTAACTTTCATCTTTTCCCACTTAGAAGGAAATGCTCTAGCATGGGCTTCTCCATTGTGGGAATGCTCCGATCCCATGCTCTCCCAGTTATCAGAGTTCAACACCATTTTTAAGCAGCCCTTCGGAGACCCGGGCCGCAAAGCAATAGCAAGCTATAATCTTTTCCACCTTCTTCAAGGGTCGAAAATCCTTTCCGAGCACATGGTGGAATTCAGGACCCTGGCTACTGAGCTCAGGTGGGAAGAAGATTGTCTGCAAGCCATCTTCCTACATGGTCTCTCCAGCGTTCTCAAAGATGAACTCGCCATCCGTGAGACTCCCACATGTCTAGAGGACCTGTTCTCCCTCACCGGGAAGATCGACCACCGACTCTGGCAATGGCGACTAGAAGTAAAGGCCTCTCGATCTCCTACTCCATGCCCAATGCGTGCCGAAAGTCCTCCCTCTAAGGCTTCATCGGCACCACCGCCTCCTGCTGAAGAACCTATGCAGGTTAACCATGGGCGACTGTCTCCAACCGAACGTCTTCATCAGAGGAAGGAAGGTCTCTGCCTTTACTGTGGTGCCTCCGGTCATCTTTGGCAGTCCTGCCCGATTTGACTGGGAAACTGCAACACCTGAGCCTGGCGGGGGTCCCGAGCTTGGGCACTACTGTCACCAGCCCCCAACTTCTACTTCCAGTCTCCCTTGGCATTGAGTCTCTCTCCTTCACCACCACTGCCCTTGTTGACACAAGGGCAAGTGGCAGCTTCATTATGGATAACATCGTCATGCTCCTGAACATTCCTCTACAGCCACAAAAGGTGAGCCTCTGCATTGCATCCATCCAAGGGGAATACCTTCCAGGGCTCATCACCCACCAAACGGTGGCCATCCACCTTCCTGTGGGCACTCTCCATGAGGAGGGGATGTCCTTCTATGTGTTGAAACGTTCTACACATCCTGTCATCCTTTGGCTGCCCTGGCTCCAGGTCCATGGACCTCAATTCGATTGGCATTCCCTGCAGTTGGTGCAATGGGGTTCAACATGCCAGAACACCTGTCTATGACAAGTATCTCCAATGGTAACCATCTTAAAGTCGACCACCCTTACCAGGCTGCCAACCCAGTACACCGAGTTTGAGGATGTCTTCTCGAAGCAGAAGGCAGACATGTTGCATCCACTGTGCAAACCAAATTGCCCTATTGAGCTCCTGCCAGGCACGATGCCTCTCAAGGGCAGAACCTATCCATTGTCTCATCCAGAAACCCTAGCCATGTCCGAGTATATTAAAGAAAACCTAGAAAAAGGGTTCATTAGACCCTCCAACTCTCTCACAGGAGCGGGCTTTTTCTTCGTTAAGAAAAAGGATGGAGGATTACGCCATAACCCGAAAGGACCGGTACCCGTTGCCCCTCATCAGCGAGCTGTTTGATCGACTTCAAGGGGCTCGGATCTTTACCAAGTTGGATATGAGGGGTGCATACAATCTTGTGCATATCCAACTGGAAGGTATTTGGAAGACCACATTCAACACTAGGGATGGTCACTATGAGTACATCATAATGCCCTTTGGCCTATGTAATGCCCCTGCTGTCTTTCAATATCTCATGAATGAAATTCTCTGAGATGTTTTGTATTCCTTTGTAGTCGTATACCTGGTCGACATCCTGATTTTCTCTCAAGACCTAGAATCACATCATGAGCATGTCAAGACCATGCTCCAATGCCTAAGAGAGAACCACCTCTATGCCAAACTGGAAAAATGCATCTTCGAGCAAAACCGTTTACCCTTCCTAGGGTATATCATCTCTGATCGAGGATTTTCTATGAATCCAGAGAAACTTCAAGGCATCTAAAACTGACCTTAGGCAGTTGGCCTCCGAGCTCTGCAATGCTTCCTTGTTTTTATGAACTATTATAGAAGTTTTATTGCTAATTATTCTACCCTAGCCGCTCCACTCACCGCCATGACAAAGAAAGGGGCTAATACTCGTGTATGGACTCCCAAAGCACAAGCTGCCTTTCAAACGCTAAAAGAGGCATTCTGCTCTGGCCCTTGCCTGCAACATCCAGACCCAAGATGCCCATTCATCTACTATTGGAGCTGGGGCAGTATTAAACCAATTTTCTCCCAAGGGTACACTGATACCATGCTCATTCTACTCGCATAATGTTAGAGACCATCTCCCCTGAGAGGGAGGAGTTAGCAATCTGTTAGAATCTGCGATGCTGATGGGAGGAGCCAGCAGATGGAAATTACAATGTGTTTTACTTCTGCTCCTGAAGAAGGAGAGGTTAGCAATCTGTGATGAAATAGGCTGTGGAGTAGCAATCTGTATAAGACCATCCCGCCAGGGAGGTGGAGTGAGCTATCTGTATGGACCTTGCTTGGGAGTTAGCAATCTGATAGGCTTGGTTCCTGTAAGAAGAGGAGTTCAGCAATCTGTTAGTGCTCTGTTCCCCCAGAGGGAAGAAGTAGCAACTGTTATGCTTTGTTCCTGTAGAATGATGAACCAGCAACCTGTATGATCCCCACAAGGAGATAGCTACTGATATGTATTAGCTTCCACAGAAAGAATAGTAACACTTAGTAGAAATAGTGAATCCCTGGGCCGATGGCAGATGACAGCACCTTCAAGTGGAGATCCTGAGAGGGACCAGTGGCTAGGCTGGAGTATTGAGACAAACACAGATAGTTCTTTTAGTGTCCTAAAAATTGCAACTGCCACGTGCCATGGGTATTCACACCTTCCATGATTCCCATCGGTGTCGAGGCAGATGGGAATACCTCTTATCCTGGGAGGGTTACAGGGCCAAGGAGAACTCATGGGAACCTTCCCACAATATTCTAGACAAAGAACTTCTTAGAACATTCCACAGGGCTCATCCTGAAAAACCTCGCCCGCGTAGAGGGAGGCCTAGAAGGGGGGGTACTGTTGCGTGCCCCATCCGTGCTCGTCCTGCGCATTGGCTTTCTCACCTCTCCAGCTCCTCTGCAGGTCCCGGGTCAACCTCTCCAGCCACAGCCACAAGCTCCTCCAGACCTCAGCGTCCCATGGCGGTAGTCGCTGGGCCTTCCTCAGCGCACCAGGCCTCACGGTGGGGCTCAGCATCTTCCGCACGTCGGCTACGTCCCATAAGCACATGCTCGCGCGGACCACCCGGTCCCTTTATAGGGCATGGGGCAGGTACAAGCTCCACGGCATGCCCTGATTGAACGCAGTACAAGAGAAAGTGCCTGCCTGCACTTCCTTGCCTTGGCAATCGGGTCGACACCGTGTGTGTACTAGTTTGCCTCTGTGTCTCATCGCCTGTTCCAGTCTCGTTCCAGTCTCTTTCCAGTCTTGTTCCAGTCTTGTTCCATTCTTGTTCCAGTCCTGTTCCAGTCCTGTTCCAGCATCCTCCTGTTCCAGCGTCTGTCTATTCCTGCATTCCCCCAGATAGTACCTCTTGGACTGACTCTCTGGTACTGACCTCTGCCTACACTTGACCACGTCTGATCTCTGGAACCTGACCCCTGCTTTGATTGACTACTCTCAAACTGATCCTTGGAATTTGACCTCTGCTATTACTGACCACACCTCCTGGATTCTGGCACTGCTCCTTGCCTTGTCATTGCAGACACTGTACTGTCTTCCTTGACCCCTCAGGCCTCCAGTCTAGACATCGACCGAGCACCCTTATCCTGGTGGGCACACCATTGAACTTCCTTTCTGGGAGACCTTGTGAGGCCCACCAAAGTCCAAGCGGCCTGGGTCCCCAAGGGCTGTACCGGGGGGGGGGGGGGGGGCGCAGGGCTTCCAGTGGTGAAGCTCCAGCTAGCCTCTGTCTCCTCCTGTGCTCCGCCTCCTGGTGGCAGTTGCTTCCTGGTTCCAACCAGGGTGCCGTCCTATACTGCTCCAGAACATGGGTCCACCTCCAGGCGCATCATCACCTATTGCCAAAATATGCTTCTTGAATAAAAAAAAGGATAGGAGAAGAAAAAGAGCAGTGGAAGACTGTAGAGATTGGTAATATAATGGATTTAATTGAACAATCTTCAGAAGAACAAGTAGAATCATGTGGAACTTTGTTGGTTACATTTGTGTTTCCCTCAGATAGAGACACTGTATTGAGATTATTTCTTAGAAACAGAGAAAAGTTATATATGGCTCAAAAGATCTGGGTCTATATGGACATAACTAAAATTACTCAACAGCGTAGGAAGGAATTCTTAGCTATGTGTAAAGAGGCTAGGGCTCTTGGAGCCACTATTATGATTAGATATCCTAGTAAATGTATGCTAACATTAAATAGCATAAGATATGTGTTCTTTGAACCAATGCAATTACGTTCTTTCTCAAACTCACATTTACTTTTAAATAAATAAGATGCTACCAAACCCATGGTAGGTAAGAGTATATATTTTGTTGATACCCTTAAATTTATGTTAATATTGATTTCTAGGATTAAGCAGCTCCTAATATATCATGGGTCTTTCCTGATTTGCTTTTAAAGGTTGTATTAATATTACCTGAATAGTTTATTACTATTGTATATAAATGATATGTCATGATGTTTCTTTGACCTTTCATTGATATGCTTTTTGCTCTCTAAAATTTGTTAAAATGCATAAATATATAAAAAAAAAAAAAAAAAAGTTCTACAGATAGCCCAGGACAAATAAATTAAATTATTTAAATGTTATTATCTACTGAATTTAAGTGTGTAAGGGATCCTGAGTGTTGGGTCTGATATTTTAGCTCCAAATAATAGACATAATGGGGTAGATTTAAAAAAACTGCGCCCGCGCGTACTTTTATTTGTGTGACCGTCGCAAACAAAAATACGCCAGATTTTAATAGATACGTGCATAGCCACGAGTATCTTTTAAAATCCAGGGTTGGCGCGCGCAAGGCTGTCTGCAAAATCGGCAACCTGCGCGCGCCGAGCCGCACAGCCTGCCTCCGTTCCCTCCGAGGCCGCTCCAAAATTGGAGCGGCCTCGAAGGGAACTTTCCTTCCACCCCCTGCACCTTCCCCTCTCTTCCCCTTCCTAACCCACCCCCCAGCCCTATCTAAACCCCCCTACCTTTGTTGGAAAAGTTACGCCTGCCCAAGGCAGGCGTAACTTGCGTGCGCCGGGCCAGCTGCTGGCGCACCATGTTCCGGTCCGGGGGCTGGTCCGGAGGTTGCGGCCATGCCCCTGGAATACCTCTGGGCTGGCACCACGCCCCCTGGAATGCCCCTGAACGTCACGCCACCCCCCCAACATGCCCCCCCCGACACGCCCCCCTAGCAAGCCCCGGGACTTATGCGCATCCCGGGGCTTGCGCATACCACCGAGCCTATTCAACATAGGCTCGGCACGCACAGAGGGAGGTTGGGGCAGGTTTTTGGGGGGTATGCGCATAACTTACGTGCGCACCCTTTGAAAATCTGCCCCAATGTGTCTTCTTCAGGACTCTCAGGATACTATATCTAAAAGAGGCCCCTGTTGGTTAGCTTTGTAACAGATATGGATAAAGATTTAATATTTAAATGATATTTTATGACAAATCTGTTTTTATTTTTAAACAAACATATAGAATGGCATATAATACACAATGTGAACTTTTACATACCATATGATTGTAAGCCCTATACACATTTAGAATTCCCCCATGCCCTCCCACACCCCATCTTCCCCTTGCACCGAAGAGGCTCCTAAAAAAAAAAAAAAAATTATAACAACAAAATTAACATAAAAAAGGCCATCTAATAAAAACTAAAATATCAAGCTAGGCCAAGAAAAACCACCATGAATTCTACAATTCAAATGTCCATACGGTTGAGAAATAGACTTTTTGTTTCCTGTGGCAAAGTGAGGATAAACGGCATCCAGATTGCATGAAGGGTTCCTCTAGTCCGTATCGTCAAGTGTCCCGAGTTTAAAGTTTCCATTGTCAGCAGATTAATAATAGACGACTTCCAGCTTGACAATGAGGGACCCTCCATCTTTAGCCATACCTTAAGAATAGTTTTGCAGGCTAGTAAACAAACTTTCATAATCCACATACGTTGACTAATCTTCCCTGGGAATTTATCAGAAAATATCCCAAAAAGTGCCACTAGAGGAGATAACTGAAGTCGCAATCCCAACATACAATTAATAGAGCGAAATACCTTTTTCCAAAAGACTTGAATGATTGGACAATTCCACAAAGAGTGACCCAAAAGTGCCTCTACTGCACCACATTTGGGGCAGGCATCTTTTGTATTGAACCACGCTCGGAAGGCTTGGTGAGGAGAAATATACATCCTATATATAATCTTGTAGCGGATCTCCCTTAGAAGCGTATTACAAGTAATCTTTTTTGTTATGTTAAAGGCCTTTTTCAATGCAGAAATAGGAATGAGATGCCCAAGGTCGAATTGCCATTTGAGCTGTACCCCTTCGAAAAACCATTGTTGATAGGTATTTCCCAATTTTTTATAAAAGTATGAAAGAGAACGCTTCTGTGGAGTATCGGGATCAAACCATTCTCGCAGGGACTGCCACTTGGGATCCGAAAAGTTCGGTATTTTACATTTAAATCTGTAGATTTTTGTGGTCAAAAGGTTTTTGTACACCCAGATGTATCCCGTGAAACTCAGCTTTGTAGAAAATCATTTCTTTCCTATAAGCAGAGAATGATTTTCCTTGGGGCTACTTTTTTCCTTAAATTTTCCTCTAAGTGTGTAGTAACTTACCAAGGAAAATCTTATGTGTTCCTTAATCCAGCTCATTTAGAGACTTTTTTGAATGATAAATCCTCTATATCACTAATAGTTTAAGTTACTCAGCAGGGTTAAGTAGTCATTAATTTGTATTACTAGTTGCAATATAATTGTTTGGGTTTTTTTTGTTCTTGTCATAGCTCCTATTTTTTCCCCTAGATGTGGGCCAGAATTCTGTTACATTAATTATACATTTCTTATTAGATTTATACCTGCTGTTTATTTTCCTTTATAATGTCCAGAATATACCTTGTTATTTATTCATGTATATGATGAATAATCAATAAAGGAATAATTGAAAAAAACAAAACATTTACAGTTTCAATTCTGACCACAGCAAAAATGTCTTAAACAGTTCAAAACAAAATCTTTTATACAAAATCACAGTCCCAATACCACTGGGACCCTGTATACTAAAAGATGTAACTCCGTGGGCTGAAGACTTCACTTAAGGCTTTAAAAGCACTCTTTATTTTCATGGATTTATGATGCCCTATCTTCCCAATCCTTCCTTAAGCCCACTCTCCCTATCCAGGGGTTGGGGGCAGAGGGAGGATGTCAACGCCCTGAGTATTGTTGTAACAATCTTTAACAGCAACAGTAATAAGCATGTTGGACTCTAGATGAGGTTCCATCTAACATTACTGAAAACTGATTTAAAATTGAAAATGTATAAATGCTAATTTAAAACAATCAATTATATAATCATCTTCCAATAAATCTTTGACTCTGTAAAGATGGTATTTTCTGCACGTTATTTCCAGATCTCATCTAAATTTCAACTGGCAGTTTTGGAGCTTCCTTTCAAAATGGTGGCTATGATACTGATGTAACAGATACTCCGGTTCTTTTGTCAGTCACTCTGGGTGATTCCAATTTTCTTATATACCTAGTTCATTGCAAATTAAAGAATGGGGCATGGCCATCCCTTTTATGAGGCTTTATAAGCCGCTCTCTCCTGGGAGCTCTGTGGGCAGTGTGAGTTGTGTTTGAATTTATTGGGGGTATTAGAAGCTTTTTGTTATTTTGGATTTTTGGGTCTGCTCTGTAGGATCAAAACAAACACTACATAGAGTCTATGAGTTATGTCCGGGATCTGCCAGCTTATCCACTCACTGGTGAGTTTTGCTTTTGGGTTTGATGATTGGACTAAAAAAACCTTGTTATTTGTAAGAAGCCTGGTGAAACCCCTGGATACTATTCAGAGAAAGGGCATGGGGAACCCTTTCTCTGGGAGTCCCAGGCTAGGGAAAACCTGCCCTTCTCTACTCTCAATGAGGACAAAGGAAAGTCATGACCTGGTGCCAGGGCCTTTTGTGTTTACATTGGTTGGGAAAATTGAAATTGTTTTAAGAAGATCTGGGAGGAAGGAACAACTGGAGCTGCTTGTTCCAGAGTGGATCCTTCCTATCAGGGATTCAGCTGATAGAGAAAAAATATAAAGAAGAACAACTAACTGTGATTAAGAGACAATTGAGACCATTGATGATACCAAACAGGAGTCTTCTTCTCCTGAGGAGAGAGAGCGAGGATTGGATTCTCTGTGCACAGACTGTGTATAAACCTCGAGTGTGTTTTCCTGCCCAGACAAGGATCCCCTGTCCAACTGGGAACTTCACATTTTTTCATGCCCTGGAGGGTTGATGTTTCCCTGCACAGACAGAGGGAAAGAGACTATAAATAAAGATTAATTCTGTGGTGCTGTGTCATACTTCATCAGCGTTTTCAACAGTAAAGACTTTACTTTTGGATACTAAATGAGTGGCTCCAAGCAGATTACTTTGGCATGTACAGCACACAGTGAGGATACCCCACCCCCCCCTCTCCAAGGGGACATAGAGAGAGTAAGAGAGAATGTGTAGAGAGGTCACCCCTGTCACTTTGGGCTCTGAAAGTACATCTCTCACCCCCATCAAAAATGATCCCAATCCTGGGGGGAAGAGAGACTGTGTAACAGCTAGCCTGAGTGATCCAGCCCCAAAGAGACTATCAAATTCTTTTATGTCCCCATCAGAATACAGTCAGCTCTCTGAGATGCGGTTACACTGGGATTGGGCTAGTTGACATAATTCAAAGTCCCATTTGTCATACCTTAAGAATATAAGAATCCCCATGCTAGATCAGACCAAGGTCCAGCAAGCCCAGCATCTTATCCCCAGCAGTAGCAATTCCAGGTTGTTGGAAGAATGCCTCCGGCTCACTAATTTCTCCCACCAAGAATATGCCTCCTACATTTTCTTGTGTTTCCCCCACCCCCCTCCCCCGCCATCCTTCCTTCCCTCCCCTTTCCCTCCTCCCTAACCCCAAACAGAACATATAATATAAAAAACACAGTTCTTCTCCCCTCTGTGTGCAGACAGGAGTTGAGGGGTCCGTATACGGATGGTCGGGTACCCCGCAACCCAAAATAGACCCTGTGTATGCGACCTCGTCTGTCATCCAGCAATACTGGCTTACATAAGTGCTGACTCCTCTAATGGGTAGAGTTGCAATTCACGAATCCCCGGGTCCAAGTCCACAGACCTACAGCTTGGTTGGTGTGGCTGCAAATGTGTCCTGTGCCCAAGCCGGCCATAAATATGTATTCCCAAGTGCTGTAACCCACTCCGGTGGGCCAGTGTTATCTTGAAACCATAAACACTGTGTTAACTTGGCCTTTGCCAGACTGTGAGCCTCTTATGGAACCAGACAAATGAGGAAGCAGTTACAGTTAGTCATAGCATTTAACATGGTAAGCCGGGACCGAACCTCTCTCTATATATACCGGTATATATATATTTTTTGTTCTTCTTTTATTTTCCCCCAGGCTGAAGTATCTTTTTCACCTCCTCTGGCGAGGTAAAAGTGTGCGCTTTGCCCTCCAGCCAGACTTTTAAAGTTGCGGGAAATTGTAGGGCAAATTTGGTGTTATTTTCCACTAGATACATGCAGATCGTTGAGAATTGCCTCCGAAGCTGGGACACTCTGGCAGAATAATCCTGTGTAATACGGATCTTGTGGTTGTTGTAGAAAATTTCTCTTTTTTGTCTGAAAGCCAGCCACACCTTCTGTTTATGGGCAGAATTTAAAAGTTTTGCGATGGCAATTCTCAGGTGGGTGTCTGAGGATTTTCTGGGGCCTACTCTGTGAGCCCTTTCCACAGCTCGTATCCCCTTCAACTCTGGCAGGCCCACTGTCTCTGGGAGCCATGTTTCCAGGAACTCTCCCAAACCCTGCTCATCCACTACCTCCAGAAGCCCCAAGAATCTCAAATTTGCCCTCCGCAACCTGTTCTCGAGGTTGTCAAGTTTTTCCTGACATTCTTTTAGGGCCGTCTCGTTCACATTGATTTTCGGCGCTACCACTGCCATTTCATCCTCCATGTTGGAAACCCGGGTTTCCACCTGAACCAGGTGAGGGGGGCGAGGTCACAGAGTGCCTCTCTCACCTCTGACAGTTTAGCATGGATGCCGGCCAGCTTTTCGTTGAGCGTGCCTGCTATATTTTCCCTGAGCAGCTCCACTGTTAAAAGATTAGGCGAGCAGGGCTCTGGATCTCCAGCGGGCACCACCATTTTAGGTTCCCCCACACGGCCCTTGTCCTTCTCCTTCTCCTTTCTGCTGGGCTTGGACGCCATCGACTGCGGCGATTTGTGCATAAATTTAATGATTGACATGTGCTGGGTCCCTCCGATCTTAGTTTCACGATCACACAGCCATTTTCAGGAGTAAAGTGGTTGCGTTTAGGAGCGAGGTGTCCGGAGCTGAGGAGAAACACGTCCTTCTCAGTGCATCATCCCACGTGACCCCCCATCTAAACCTTTTTTAAAGCCAGCTACCATAAATGCCTCTGATAATGAATTCCAGAACTTAATTTTGTGTTATGTGAAAAATAAATGTCTTCAATTTGTTTTGAATGTGGAATTTACTAACTTCATGGAGTGCCCCTTGGATCTTGGTATTTATTGAAAAAATAAATAACTGATTTACATTTACCTGTTTTGTTACACTAATGAGTGGAGGAGTAGCCTATTGGTTACAGCAGTGGGCTATGACCCACTGAAACCAGGATCCAAATCCTACTGTTGCTCTTTGTAACCTTGAGTAAGTCACTTTACTCTCCATTTTCTCAGGTACAAAATTAGATTGCAATCCCTGTGGGGATAGAAAAATACCTATAGTAGCTGAATGTAATCCACTTTGAAATGCTAAAAAGCAGAATTTTAAAATAATGATTTTATAGACCTCAATCATATTCCCCCTCATATGTCTCTTTTCCAAGCTGAAAAGACACAACCTTTTTAGCTTTTCCCTCATAGGGGTGCCATTCCATCCCTTTTTTCATTTTGGTTACCTTTCTCTGTAACTTTACCCGTGCAGCTATATATTTTTTGAGATGTGGCAACCAGAACTGCATACAGTACTCTAAATGTGTTCTTGCCACAGAATGATACAGAGGCATTATGACATTCACTATTTTATTCTCCATTTCTTTCCTGATAATTACTAAGATTCTATTTGCTTTCTTGACCGATGCCACACAATAGGCAATATAGCAGAAGCTGTTTAAGATGGGATATATAACAAAGTAGGCTAAAGAGCAAGTAAACAAACACCAGTAATCTAGAAGGGTTCCCTGATTAGAATCCCACCTGTTGTTGCATTATGGCTGATAAGACCCTGGATATAAGGTTAGAAAATTAAACTTCCTCCTTTACTCACATAAGGCAAGAAAACCAAAGATGACAGACAGCTAGTGCATGCTAGTAAATAAATAAATAATCATTAGTTGCTAAAGTTTACCATATATAGTAATAAATACATTTTTTTTTTACTATGAATAGTACTGTTAGATCATGTAGGCAACACATAAGCTTATGAATAGGTATTAGTTCCAGGAATTAAGTCCTAGTTACAGGAAAGATAGAAACATAGAAATGATGGCATAAAAGGACCAAACAGTCCATCTAGTTTGCCCAGCAAGGTTATGGTAGCATCTGCTACACCATATAGGTCACCCTCATATGGTAGCATCTGCTGTGCTATACAGGTCATCCCCATCAAAGTCAGGGCCCTTCTGGTTGTTAAGTCCAATTACACATTACCTCCATCTGTTGAAGCAGAGAGCAATGCTGGAGTTGCATCCAAAGTATCAGGTTTATTAGTTAAAGGTAGTAACAGCCACATCAGGAAGTTACCCCCATGCACTCTTTTCTTCATTTCCATCTTCTAGCCCTTAGGGATCTGCAGTGTTTATCCCATGCTCATATGAAATATTTTATCATTCTTGTCTTCACCACCTTTTCTGGAAGGGCATTCCAGGCATCCATCACCCTCTCCATGAAGAAATATTTCCTGACATTGGTTCTGAGATGTTCTCCATGGAGTTTCATTATGTTACCCCAAATTCTACTGATTTCTTTCCAATAGAGAAGGCTTGTCAAGAATTATTGAATATTTACTGAATATCAAAATAGAAAGTCAAATACTGATTTCTGATTTGTTAATTGCTTATTATTAATATCTCCAGATAATATATAAAGTGCTAATTTCATCTGTGCCACTCAGTTGTGTTCCGTGCTCATGGAAGGCCACGATCGCGGCCCCCAACTTCACCCACGACGGCAACCCGCCGCGAGAACTCCAGGGGAAACCCCTGACCCGATGCCTGCCGCTTAGGCGTGGGCTCCCACCCTGGCCGTCCCTGCTCCTCCCTCGCGGCGTCCGGCTGCATTTCCTCCGCGGAGGAAATCCAAGATGGCCACTGCCATCTTTAGGCACGAGGCCGCGCCTCCTCATTAGCTTTAAAGGGTCATGATCCCTTTAACCAGGTTCAGCTGTTCGCTATGAGCTAGAGCAGAGGAAGAATAAAAGGAGACTTCCTCTGCTCATTCCTCGACTTGGCAACATCCTTCGTTCGTCAGGTCTGCTTGCTTCGGTGAGTCTTCCTGTTCTTTGGATCCTTGTTCCTGTCTTGTCTTGGAGTTCCTGGTTCCTGACTTTGGATCGGCTAGCGGTGATTCATGGTATTGACTTTGGACTGGCAAGCAGTGATTCTCTGGTGTGTGAATTCGGACTGGCAAGTGGTGATCCCTCGGTGTGTGACCTCGGACTGGTAAGCGATGACCCTCTGGCACTTAACCTCAGACTCCTTCTTGACCATTGTCTCCAAGGGCCCGCCTAAGTCCCAGAGGTCCTGGTCCTTACGGGCTCCTCCTGGGGGGAACGCGATCTTCCACTCGTGAAGACACACTTCCTTTCTTCACCTCTCGACTCTTCGTCTGCCTTCACAGTTGCCTCTGTCTCCTGTGCTGAGGGTCAGCTGGTCACGTCTTCTGTTCCTGCCTCGCCACCCAACAGGAGAACCTATGGACCATCATCCCAAGGTATTCCATCCTCCCGTCGGCCCAAGGGTTCACAAGCCTGAGCATAACACACTCAGATATCTTAGGTTTTGTTCCTGGACTGTAAACAGTTTTATCAGTTTGTATGCAGAACTGATAAGGTTAATAAAAGAGGAAGTGTATAACTACTTTCTGCTGATTACAGTTTATTACAAATTTTACTTTTTACTTTTACATAGAGTTTGGCAGATATATATAAAGCCAATTTTGGGGGTCTCTGGGGAATCCCAAAAGACTTTTCCTTAGGTATTTTCCATAGATGTAAGAGAAATGCCCATGTCAGAAATGATATTCAAAGGTGATGATTCAGAGGAACTGAAAGAAATCTCAGTGAACCTGGAAGATATACTAGGGTAAATTGACAAAATAAAGCATAGAAAATCACTTGGACCAGATGGTATATATCCCATAGTGCAGAAAGAACTGAAAAATGAAATTTCAGACCTACTGTTGGTAATCTGTAAATGTCATTAAAATAAACTATAGTACATGAAGATTTGAGTGTTGCCAATGTAATGCTTGTTTTTAAAATGGGTTTCAGGGATGATCCAGGAAACTACAGATCAGCGAGCCTGACATCAGTGCTAGTAAAAATGATTTCATATATTACAAAGGACAAAATTACTGAACATATAGATAGGCCTAGTTTAATGAGACACAGCCAACAGGGATTTAGCCAAGGCAAACATTACCTCAACAATCTGCTATGATTTTTTTAGAGTGTAAATATGTATGTGGATAAAGATGAACCAGTTGATAGAGTGTATCTGGATTTCCAGAAAACATTTGACAAAGTATTGTGTTTGTGGTATTGTGTGGACCCTTACACGCAGTGGAGATGACTCCTCCCATGGGGAGGGGCCCTGTGGGGAACCAGAGCGATAGGCTAAACGCAGAAAGCGGACACTTGTAGGTGGAAAGCTTTATTGTACTGCTGTAGATAGATGGTATGAGGCAGGAAGGAAAGGCACTGGATTCCTGTAAGGTGCCAATACGTTCTGACAGTCTCAGATGTAGAAGTCTCACCCAGATGTTCAAGGTAGATAGAAACCCATGGTGCGGGATAAGCCGAGCCTGGTGGGTGGAGTTGGAGAACTGGATCATAGAGGTATTCACGGGAGTGTAGTGCAAGAGTCTTCCTGACAATGAAGATGGTGAGACCAAATGTCCATGGTGCAGGATACATAGACTGGTAGGCCCTCGAGGAGAGAGTACCTGATAGTCCGGAGATCCTGAAATGAATAAAGAGAGAGAGACCCCCGAGGAGCGGTTGTCTAATTAGTAGAGGCCCCGAAGGGTGGATGGAAGCGAGAGACCTCCGAGGAGCGGGTGCCTAGAGTTTCTTAATGGAGCGAGGCCCTAGAGTGTAGAGCAGCGTCTAAGCATGCAGCTTAGAGCAGTCAGAGTAGCTAAACCAGAGTCTTTGCTAACTCAAAGGTTGAAGCGTAGCAGAGGCTTTAAATACCCGGAGGTATTGACGTCATTCGGTAGGAATGCCCCAGAGGTTCCTGCCATGACGTGTATTTGAGCATAGGAGATATGCGCACGCGCACCCTAGGAGGCCATAGGAATGAGCATGGCAGACTGGGACGCCCATGCTGAGCTGGAGACTCCGAGGCCCTTGGCACTTGGCACTGGAAGCAGTCATCTTGTCCAAGGAGGAAGAAAAGGGAAGAAAAGAGGTAAGGCAGAGCTGTCGCAGCTGTCTGTGACCAACGGATGCAACACAAAGTCCGTCATGAGAGACTTCTTGGAAAATTAAAAAATAATGAGAAAAGAGGCAGAGTCCTATTGTGGATCGGAAACTGGTTAAAAGATAAAAAAGCAAATCTCACAAATGAGAAGAAAAAGATTTCTATTAATGAGACAGCAGGTGGTAAATATTGGAGCAATGTTTCAATTACAATTCTCATGCAAATGTTTAATAAGAATAGGAACTATAAAGTATTTGTTTTTTTGACCCTGAACAGTTGGAAAAGTTTTTGCAGAATAGAGAAATCACCTCAATTATTTCCTCTTAGTTCAAGTGTTGAAGGAAGAAAGAGTAATATAAATGGACAATAAGATAAATAGCTGGTAATTTCTTGAGTTTAGTGCTTAGATTAACAGTCCCCTATATAGGTCTTAAAATGAACAGATTGTTTATGTTTTCTTTTTCTTCTTCTTTAAAGATATTGTTCAAATATTGCCAGAATGTCAAATGTTTGACTAAATATGAAAATTTGAAAAATAAAGAATTAAAAAAAAAAAAGAAAGGTAAAAAACAGAGAGTAGTGCTAAATGGTAAATTTTCTCAGTGGAGTACCCCAGGGATCTGTTTTGGGACCACTGCTTTTTTTCATATTTATAAATGACCTGGAAATGGGAACAATGAATGAGATGATCACATTTTCTGATGACACAACATTGTTCAAAGTTGTTAAATCACAGGGGGACAGTGAGAAATTGAAAGGAGTGCTGTCAAAACTAGGAGACTGGCTATGCAAATGGAAAATTAAATTTAATGTGGACAAAGTGAGGCATTTAGGGAAGAGTAACCCAAAATATAGATAAACAACGGAAGGTTCCACATTAGGAGTCATTATGGGTGTGCATTCGTTTTGAACGCATATGTAAAACACAACTTATTCAACATAGCTATGTTAAATATGTTGGAAATTGCGATTGTTGATCCTAAATAAAAATTTAAACCCCTCACCCTCCTTAATCCCCCCCCCAAGACTTACCAAAACTCCCTGGTGGTCGAGCGGGGAGTCAGGACGCCATTCCTGCATTCCTTTGCGAGGAGCACGTGACGTCGGCGTCACGTCGGAGTGACGCGGACGTCACGTGATTCCCTGCGCGTTCGCTCCGGGACCCTCGTTGGACACAACCGGAAATTTTGGCCAGCTTGGGGGGGCCTCCTGACCCCCCCAAGCTGGCCAAAAGTTCCAGCTTGGGCCTCCTGACCCCCCCAAGCTGGCCAAAATTCCGGTTGTGTCCAACGAGGGTCCCGGAGCGAACGCGCAGGGAATCACGTGACGTCCGTGTCACTCAGATGTGACGCCGACGTCACGTGCTCCTCGCAAAGGAATACAGGAATGGCGTCCTGACTCCCCGCTCGACCACCAGGGAGTTTTGGTAAGTCTTGGGGGGGGATTAAGGAGGGTGAGGGGTTTAAATTTTTATTTAGGGAATCGGTGCACGTATGGACATAGACTCAACTTATGGAATTCTCCATATGTCCATAATGACCGAAATTGACCCCCCCCCCCCCTTTCAACTTATGGACTTATGAACATAAACTTTTTGTCTGCACATCCCTAGGAGTCATCATTCAGGAAACAGATCTAGGCATCATTGCTGATAACATGTTGAAATCTCCTGCACAGTGTGCAGCAGAGGTTTAGAAAGCAAATATAATTCTAGGCATTATTAGGAAAGAAATGGAGAATAAAACAGAGAATATCATAATGCCTCTATACGACCTCATGATGCAACTGCCATCTTAAGTATTGTGTGCAGTTTTGGCCACTACATCTCAAGAAAGATATAGCAGAATTAGAAAAGGTACAGAGAAGAATGATCAAAATCATAACAGGGATGGAAGGTTTCTCATATGAGGAAAGTCTAAAGAGGTTAGGACTCTTCATCTTGGAGAAGAGACACCTGAGGGGAGATATGAAAGAGGTCTATAAAATGATGACTGGAGTAGAATGAGTAAATGTAAATCAGTTACTTGCTCTTTCAAACAGTACTAGGGGACACACATTTAATTTACTAAGTTGTACATTTAAAACTAATAGGGGTGTGCATTTGGATTGACCGCATTAGTAAAACGCTACTCATATTTTTTTTTAACTTAAAAAATTGATTCGACATAAACGATCGGATTTCCCACATATCCAACATAGATATGTTGGATATGTGGGAAATCGCGATTGTTGAGCCAAAATAAAAATATAAACCCCCTCACCCTCCTTAATCCCCCCCCCCGACTTACCACAACTCCCTGGTGATGGAGCGAGGAGTGAGGACGCCATTTCTGCAATCCTTGGCGAGAAGCATGTGACGTCGGCGGCACGTCGAGTGACGCCGGCGTCACGTGATTCCCGGCGAGTTCGCGCCGGACGGCTCGTTCGGCCCAAAAATAACTTTTGGCCAGCTTGGGGGGGCCGTGACGCCGGCGTCACGTGATTCCCGGCGAGTTCACGCCGGAAGGCTCGTTCGGCCCAAAAAGAACTTTTGGCCAGCTTGGGGGGGCCTCCTGACCCCCCCAAGCTGGCCAAAAGTTCTTTTTGGGCCGAACGAGCCGTCCGGCGCGAACTCGCCGGGAATCACGTGACGCCGGCGTCACTCGACGTGCCGCCGACGTCACATGCTTCTCGCCAAGGGTTGCAGAAATGACGTCCTCACTCCTCGCTCGATCACCAGGGAGTTGTGGTAAGTCTGGGGGGGGGATTAAGGAGGGTGAGGGGGTTTAAATTTTTTTTTTGCACATATGTACATATACCCAACTCATTGGATTTTTTTTATGTCCATATTGGCCGCAAGTGGGACCCCCTTTCGGACATAAGAAATATGAACATAAAATTTTGCTCTGCACATCCCTGAAAACTAATAAGAGAAACTATTTTTTTTACTCAACACCTAATTAAACTCTGGAAGTCATTGCTGGAGGATGTGGTGAAAGATTTTTGTATGGCTGCAGTTACAAAAGTTTCGAACAAGTTCATGAAGGAAAAGTCCATAAATCATTATTAAGGTAGTGTTGCAGAAATCCACTGCTATCTTTTGGGATCCTGCCAGGTACTTGTTATCTGGATTGCCCACTGTTGCAAACAGGATACTGGGTTTGATGGACCTTTGATCTGACCTAATATAGTAATCTTTTGCTGTTATGTTTAATTAAACAGTCCTCATGTACAGCCTTGGCCTATCCTTTTCAGTCCTGGGACTCCCTCCCTCCCTTTGAGCTTTTCTTCAGTCTGAAGATTTATTTCCCTCCCAAAGGAATTGTCATCTAACCTGGATTCCTTTTCTGGGTTTTCCTTAAGGTGG
The DNA here is from genome assembly GCF_901001135.1 of Rhinatrema bivittatum. Classification (NCBI taxonomy): domain Eukaryota; kingdom Metazoa; phylum Chordata; class Amphibia; order Gymnophiona; family Rhinatrematidae; genus Rhinatrema; species Rhinatrema bivittatum. Next base: position 440,986,288 of record NC_042616.1, on the reverse strand, counting down.
ACTGCCAGGCCTGCTTTCTTAAGTTGCTCTGATAGTCTGGCCTATAAACTGCTTTACACTGGCCATGATGAAATAAAATAAAAACTGTTTTTCTAATTGCAAATTACAGGATACATTTTCAAAGAAATAATCAGAAATTAAACAAGTAGAATCAGGGTTTCTAGGATAGAGTGACTGAAAAAGCCTTAGAGGAATTTTAGCCACCAAAAAGTATGTGCATTATTTCACAACACATATAGTTTTTAGGGATGTGAATCGTTTTAGGACAATTAAAATTATCGTCCGATAATTTTAATATCGTCTTAAACCGTTATGGAACACAATACAATACAGATTCTAACGATTTATCGTTATAAATCGTTAGAATCGTGAGCCGGCACACTAAAACCCCCTAAAACCCACCCCCGACCCTTTAAATTAAATCCCCCAACCTCCCGAACCCCCCCCAAATAACTTAAATAACCTGCGGGTCCAGCGGCGGTCCGGAACGGCAGCGGTCCGGAACGGGCTCCTGCTCTGAATCTTGTCGTCTTCAGCCGGCGCCATTTTCCAAAATGGCGCCGAAAAATGGCGGCGGCCATAGACGAAAAAGATTGGATGGCAGGAGGTCCTTCCGGACCCCCGCTGGACTTTTGGCAAGTCTCGTGGGGGTCAGGAGGCCCCCCACAAGCTGGCCAAAAGTTCCTGGAGGTCCAGCGGGGGTCAGGGAGCGATTTCACGCCGCGAATCGTTTTCGTACGGAAAATGGCGCCGGCAGGAGATCGACTGCAGGAGGTCGTTCAGCGAGGGTTCCGGCGCCCTCGCTGAACGACCTCCTGCAGTCGATCTCCTGCCGGCGCCATTTTCCGTACGAAACGATTCGCGGCGGGAAATCGCTCCCTGACCCCCGCTGGACCTCCAGGAACTTTTGGTCAGCTTGTGGGGGGCCTCCTGACCCCCACGAGACTTGCCAAAAGTCCAGCGGGGGTCCGGAAGGACCTCCTGCCGTCCAATCTTTTTCGTCTATGGCCGCCACCATTTTTCGGCGCCATTTTGGAAAATGGCGCCGGCTGAAGACGACAAGATTCAGAGCAGGAGCCCGTTCCGGACCGCTGCCGTTCCGGACCGCCGCTGGACCTGCAGGTTATTTAAGTTATTGGGGGGGGGGGTTCGGGAGGGTGGGGGATTTAATTTAAAGGGTCGGGGGTGGGTTTTAGGGGGTTTTAATGTGCCGGTTTTTCGATTTTTCGATTTTTCGATTTTTAACGATTTTTAACGATTTTTCACGATATTTTACCCCCCCAAACGGCAACAATACGATTCCCTCCCCCTCCCAGCCGAAATCGATCGTTAAGACGATCGAGGACACGATTCACATCCCTAGCCACAATTGAAAAAATCATTCCAGGTAGTTTAACTTGGTCATGAGAGAAAATTACGTGCATCAATGTGTCTTCCTTACTGCAGTGTTTCTCATATGTATTCATTGTGGACATCCTGAAAACCTGACTGGCTACATGTGCCCTGAGGACTGGATTGAGAAGCACTGTCTTACAGTGTGCACCAATTGGAGATGACTTAAAGTATGGGCGCACTTTTTATCTGCACAACTATCTGATCTATCAACACAATCTACATGGGTAGTTTGTCTTTGAAGATCAAGATGATTTGTGTAAGCTGAGAAAGACACAAACACTTTATCAGGTGGCTTATTTCAAATTTGCCCTGTATATTTCCAAGCCCATTTTTCTTTAATACTGCAGAATTTATGTTTTCTGACATTTGGTAGGTCAGAAGGGATTAGCAGATTGACTATCTCTAGTACAATTTTTTGTGAAATGGCAGTTGAATAACATTTGTAGTTTAACTTTGAAGAGGGATTATAACTAGAAGCTTAGTAACACTACTTCTTTTTCTCTATAATAAAAAAACTTATTTGTGGACTTCTATGTGTTTCAACTCAGAAATAGCACAACTGATTTGGCATTCTTATGGTGCTATTTATACGGAGCTATATCTACTCCTTTGGATTTAAAGTTATTATGCATAACATAAACATTCAAAATGTCAGTATAATGTCAACTCAGTATTTATAAGTCATTAATGTTTGGAAGCAAGGCTACAACTCATACTAAATTTCCTGTTACTGAATCTAAAGTTTAAATAACAAGGAAGCAAGTTGTAATTCAAAATGAATTGGTAATATATGACAAAGCACAACCTCATACAAAGTAGAACAAAGACCTAAAAAAATATGGCTTCTACCACATGGCTTATATCTAACTTCTCAATGCTGGGATATTCACTCATGAATTGCTGTGCTTTTTAGATGTTTAAGGACAAGGTTTTCAGCCAGTGTAAAGTCTGTGGGTAATTTTTAGCCTCAGACTTTAAACTAATTTTCAAAGTGAAAGTATGTGCATTGTGTTGCTTTGAAAATTATCCTGTCCAAATTACACACATGCTATTACATTTGCAATTTAGTACACATAGCTTTGCCTAGATAATTTACATGCATATCTTTTAAAATCAGGAAATACATGCATAAGTCCCAACCCTACCCAGATTCCATCCCCTGGAACACTTCCCCCTATGCATTTAAAAGTATGCACACATACAGGGTAATTTTCAAAGGAAAATGTAACATACTGTCATAGAAATTGTCAAAAGCCCATTTAAACACATTCAGTGTACTTAATGCAGGTAAAACTTATTGACAATTCAATAGCATGTATTATAGCGGTTTTCAAAAAGCCTTTGGAAATTGCTACAATATATGCTATTGAATTGTCAATAGCTTAGTGTACTTAACGCAGATAAATGGGCTTTTGAAAATTGCTATGATATCAATTTACATTTACATTTTCTTTTCAAAATTACTTCCACAGTATTTATGTATGTAATTGTATGCACATATCAGATTTAGTCATGCAATATTCTAAAGGGACATTTCAGTGGGTAAGGGTCTACTAAAAATTACCCCCTAAAACTCACTTCCCATATACTTGCATATGAAAAATGCTTTCTATGAAAATTTCTCCCTGGGTCTCTCTCTTGAATGCTCCCTTCTGTCCCCAATCACAACCTTTGACATTACTCTTTTAAAATCATTACTAGGGATGTGCAGAAGGAAAAAATGTGTTTTGATTTGGTTTTCATTTCATTGGGACCCAAATTTATTGTATTAGTTTCATAGGGGGAAAACCAATTCTGGATTAGTTTTATTCGTTGTCCGTTTTCCCATTAAAGTCAATGGGGTAAGTATTTGCAGCCTATTTTTGGCTGCATAATTAGGGTTTTCTTATCAATTGTGATGAAACCTCTGGGGAGCAATCATCACAATGAGAAAAGAGCTCCAAGGTACTTAGACTGTGGCACCAAAGTGGCATGAATAGCCTAAGGCACTGTAAAGGGACAAAGTGGTACCAGGAGTGGCAAGAGTGCTTTAACAGAGGTGCAAAGCAGCAGCGAGAGTGTCAAAAACACACCACAGCTTCAAAAGAGAGCACTGATAACAGATGCATGAACCCTCAAAGGCAGCACGACAGTCAAAGTGGCAAGACAAGTGGCATCAACATCCTACAGCACAATGAAGGGGGAACATAGCAAGCAGAAAGAGGGTCAGAAAAAACCACAAGGAGCCGATAAAGGGACAAAGCAGCAGAAAGACTAGCACCAACACACTGAGGAACCATGATAGTGGCAGGAACACCACAAGGAGTAGAGTGAGTCGTCTGGTGTATGGCAGCAAGGCAGAGTGGCAAAACGTTGATAGGGGCAAGACAGGCTGGCAGAGCTGAGCTAGTCAGGTCCCTGTGGTTTTGATAGGTAAACTGATCTTTTGGAAGAAAAACTAATGGATTTGAATCAATCCATTGAAACTTTCCATCAGGGATTAAATCAACTGAAATTGAAGAAATTTCAATGTGATAAAATGATTATGTTAATGATTATTTACACCCATGAATCTTTTAATTTATGATTTAAAGATGGAATGTGAAAAATATTTTTTGAAACATTTGTAAACATTTCTTTATTGTGCTTTACAGCTGTTTTATTTTTAATATACCCATTGTTTTATGGGCACTTTCCCTGAAATTTCCTGTAGAAATGGTTCTTCACATCGTCATCCCAAGCTTACATAATGACTTTGGGATAGACATGCTAGGGATGTGCAGAAGGGATGGATTTGTCCGATTCGGTATTCGTATTCATTGGGACCCAAATCCGTGGCATCCGTTTTCAGGGGAACCCGATTCATCCATTAGTTACATACAGTATTCGTTTCCCATTAAAGTTGAAAAAATCCCCATCCCAACCATTTAAATTTAATTAACTACAACCCCCCACCCTCCTGACCCCCCCCCCCCCCCCAAGACTTGCCAAAAGTCCCTGGTGGTCCAGTGGAGGTCTTGGAGCGATCTCCTGCACTCGGGACGTCGGCTGCCGGTATTCAAAATTGCACAAATAGCCTTTGCCCTTACTATGTCACAGGGGCTACCGATGCCATTGGTCAGCCCCTGTCATATGGTAGGAGCACAAGATGGTGCAGGCCGTCCATTGCTCTTACCATGTGACAGGGGCCCCGGGACATACGTGCGTCCCGGGGCTTGCGCGCGCCGCTGAGCCTATAGATCTGCAATGATGTTAGCCCCACCATCTGCATGATCGCACTAAACAGCAATGTTTTATGAAAATGTGTACAAATACTTTTGAAAAACCTAAAGTATGAGCAGAATTCCAAACCCTTCCCCACCTTCATCCCCAGGAAGGATTTCCCTCAATCTGGATAAACTTAGATATAGACAGAACACATTTAAGTTTATCTGTATATCAGTGGGCAATTTTGGAAAATAACTTTTCTATAAGTAAAACATTCTTTTGCAGTGGAAATGCCTTTGAAAATTGTGGTGCTTATATATAAATATAGTTAGAGAGTAAACATATGCTGAGGCATAATTTTCATTTCAATTCATTCATTTAATGGGTCACTACCATTTGTTTATTAGTTTCATTTAAAAAAAATAATAATTTGTTACATTAATTTCCCATTAAAGTTACTGGAGAAACATTGTAGCCTATTTTGAGCTTCAAAAATGGTGTTTTCTAATTAAGTCTAATAAAACTTATGTGTAGACAATATCAGAAATGGGGAAAAAAAGATCATTTCCCTTGGCTTAGAAGAATATCACCTCCAATACTGAACCTTTCCCTTGAGTTTTTGCATTCTAAATGCACTATTTTGCATTCTTAGCATTAAATCTTAGCTGTCAGACCTTAGCCCATTCCTCGAGCTTTGCTAGATCCCTCCTCATTTATTCTGCACCTTTCTGGCTGTCCACCCTATTACAGATTTTGGTATCATTGGCAAAAATCTAAACTTCCGCAACAATCCTTCCATTATGGCAATAACAAAAATGTCAAAAATTACTGGTTCAAGGACCGATCACTGAAGTACACCACTAGTAATATCCTCCTCCTCAGAGAAAACTGCATTTACCACTACTCTTTGTCACCTTCCACTCATCCAGTTCATAACCCTGTCAGTCTTAGTGTTTGGGTAGTTGCCAGGTTCTTGTGGCCTGGTTTTGGCCTCCAGTTCATAACCCTGTCAGTCTTAGTGTTTGGGTAGTTGCCAGGTTCTTGTGGCCTGGTTTTGGCCTCTGTTGGAAACAGGATGCTGGGCTTGATGGACCCTTGGTCTGACCCAGCATGGCAATTTCTTATCTTCTTATGTTCTTAGTCATTCTTGGTTCCATATCAGAACTGTGTCAAAGACCTTGTTGAAATCCAAGTGCACTATATCTAGCGCTCTTCCTTGATCTAACTCTCTGGTCACCCATTCAAAGAAATTGATCAGATTCATCTGACAAGATTTACTTCTGTTAAAATCATGCTGCCTCAGATCTTGCAATCCATTGGATTCCAAAAATTGCACTATCCTCTGCTTTAGCAGCAATTCAAATAGTTTGCTCACCACAGAGATCAGACTATAGTTCCCAGCCTCCTTCTTACTTCCACTTTTATGAATAGGAACTACATCTGCTCTTTTCCAGTCATTCAGGACTACTCCAAACTCTACAGAAACATTTAACAGTTCAGCCATTGGAGCATCCAGGACATCTCTAAGTTTTCTTATTACCTTTAGATTTATCCCATCCAGCCTCATCGCCTTATCTACTTTATGTTTAGTTAGCTCCTCATGAATGCACTTCTTGAAAAATCAATTGAGGTTTAAAAAAGGTTTGGATAAACTCCTAGAGGATAAATCCATAAACTGCTATGACGGTAATTAATAAGCAATAGTAGCTTGTGATCTGTTTGGGTACTTTCCAGGTACTTATGACTTGGATTGGCCATTGTTGGAAACAGGATACTGGGCTTGATGGACCCTTGGCCTGACCCAGTATGGCATATCTTATATTCTTATGTTTCTTTACCTCACTTCCAATCTTATTTGTTCTAGGCCTTTCCATAGTGAACACCAAACAGAAATATTTGTTATGTAATTTTGCTTTTTCCTCATCATCCTCTACATATTTCTCCCCTTTACCTTTGCATCTCACAAGGCCACTTTTGCATTTCCTTCAATCAATAACATATCTAAAAAAAAGGTCTTATATCCATGTTTTACTATATTTGCTATTATTTTCTTCTATTTGAATTTTTGCATTTCTGGCTACTTTCCCAGTTTATCTTATTTTTTACAGATATTGCCACCTGTCTCCCTCTTTCTGTGATCTCTTGTAGTTTATGAATGTAAACCAATACTTGCTTACATTTTCAGCTACTTCTTTAGAAAACCATAATGACCTCTTTTTCCTCTTCCCTTTATTTACATTCCTAACAAAAAGATTACTTGCCTCTATGATATCTCCTTTTAGTTTTTTCCCACTTCCCTTCTGCTTCCCCTGAAAGAGGAATCTGCTCCCACCTGACAGAAGAAACTGTTCCTGGTCTTCATCCTGGCATATGGAGACTTACAGCATTGTCTGCCCATGTTATCCCACTCCATGTCAGCTCAACAATGTTTTCTGATCCCATTATCAACTAGGGATGTGAATCGTTTTCCATATCGTCTTAACGATAGAAATCGTGTGGCAGGGCAAGAAAATCGTCTTAGGCACGATTTTTTAGTTAAAAAATCGTTAAAAATCGTTTTTTTCCGATTAGTGCGCACTAACTCGAGTTAGTGCGCACTAACTGGGAGTTAGTGCGCACTAACTGAAAATGATACAATTTGACACTTTTCAGGTCAGTTAAGGTCAGTTTAGGAATGAATATGTATTCCTATTGGCTGCCCTCTTATTTATTCATGTTACCAAGTTTCCTACTGACAGTATATGGGGGATGGGAAATGGAAACAGTTGGTAGCTTGACAAAACAAGTAATGTGATCAGTCAATGTGACTAGAACTTGTGCCCTAACCCTGATACCAGGGGTATTGTGATCTTCCTGCACACAGTGCCCTATCCCTATTACTACCAGGAGTGTTGTGATCTTCCTGCACACAGTGCCCTATCCCTAATACCAGGGGTGTTGTGATCTTCCTGCACACAGTGCCCTATTCCTGATACTGGGGGTGTTGTGATCTTCCTGCACACAGTGCCCTATTCCTGATACCGGGGGTGTTGTGATCTTCTTGCACACATCCCGGTATCAGGGATAGGGCACTGCATGCAGGAAGATCACAACACTCCTGGTATTAATAGGGATAGGGCACTGCATGCAGGAAGATCACAACACTCCTGGTATTAATAGGGATAGGGCACTGCATGCAGGAAGATCACAACACCCCTGGTATCAGGGATAGGGCACTGTGTGCAGGAAGATCACAATACCCTGGAGGAGTGAGGGTCAGGCAGCTCCCCCCTGTCTGTGAAGCCAGCCTCTCACTAGTAATGCAGGGAGGGAGCTGTCTCAGACTTCACCATCCTCCCCCCCCCCCCTCACCCACACACCATTCACTAGCTGGGACATGGGGGAAGTCAGGAGTGAGGGTCAGGCAGCTCCCCCCTGTCTGTGAAGCCAGCCTCTCACTAGTAATGCAGGGAGGGAGCTGTCTCAGACTTCACCATCCTCCCCCCCCCCTCACCCACACACCATTCACTAGCTGGGACATGGGGGAAGTCAGGAGTGAGGGTCAGGCAGCTCCCCCCTGTCTGTGAAGCCAGCCTCTCACTAGTAATGCAGGGAGGGAGCTGTCTCAGACTTCACCATCCTCCCCCCCCCCCCTCACCCACACACCATTCACTAGCTGGGACATGGGGGAAGTCAGGAGTGAGGGTCAGGCAGCTCCCCCCTGTCTGTGAAGCCAGCCTCTCACTAGTAATGCAGGGAGGGAGCTGTCTCAGACTTCACCATCCCCCCCCCCTCACCCACACACCATTCACTAGCTTGGACATGGGGGAAGTCAGGAGTGAGGGTCAGGCAGCTCCCCCCTGTCTGTGAAGCCAGCCTCTCACTAGTAATGCAGGGAGGGAGCTGTCTCAGACTGGTATCAGGGTTAGGGCACTGTGTGCAGGAAGATCACAACACTCCTGGTATTAATAGGGATAGGGCACTGTAAGAGATGACTGTAGTAGATTGAATAAAGATCTGATGTTTCTGCTCTCCTCACACCAAACAAAAACAACACACAAGCAGAGAAGCCCTTCTTACAAAGCTGAGCTAGTGAGTTAAGTAGGAGGAAAAGTAAACATACTTGTGCCAGTGTGGCTACTTAAAAAATACACTTACCAACAATCAATTACATATATTTGAACTGTGTACAGTTCCAGCCAGGACCACCTTTCTAAAATGCACAGTGATTGGCAAATTCAACATGTACTAGCATTTCAGGTGCCTGCTAACAAAAATAATAAACAAACAAGTTCTAGTCACGTGAGTGCTGATCATTACATTACTTTTTTTGTCAAGCTTCCAACTGTTTCCATTTCACATCCCCCCAACCATTACCTCAGTATTAGCCTTGGTAACATCAATAGATAAGAGCACAGCCAGCCAATAGGAATACATACATACATATTCATTCCTAAGTGACCTTTACTGACCTGGGAAGTGTGAACACTTTGTTTCATTTTCTGTTGGTGTTCGTTAGTTTCCAGTTCCATTTCCCATCCCCCCAACCATCACCTCAGTGGTAACCTTGGTAACATCAATAGATAAGAGGGCAGCCAGCCAATAGGAACACATATTCATTCCTAACTGACCTTCAGTGACCTGGAAAGTGTTTATTTGTATCATTTTCAGTTAGTGCGCACTAAATCGAGTTAGTGCGCACTAACGGGGAGTTAGTGCGCACTAACTCGAGTTAGTGCGCACTAACACGATTTAACAATTTTTAACGATAAATCGTTAGAATTTCTATTGTATCGTGTTCTATAACGATTTAAGACGATATAAACATTATCGGACGATAATTTTAATCGTTGAAAAACGATTCACATCCCTATTATCAACGGTTCCAAACTCTCCTCCTGTAACAATTGTCCAACCATAACAATTTCTACTTCATTTTCTTCCATTTAAAGTTCATCAGAATGTTATTGAAGCCACATTAATTATAATTTCAAGTGGCTTAGTTAAAAGAGAAAACAGGCTAGGTGGCCATTTCAGTCAGTGCTTTGATAGCATCCCCCATTAGGTTTAATGTAAGATAATGGAAATCTTTCATTGGGGCTATCACACAAAGGCTATCCATATAGATTAAATATTTTAGAGCACGTTCTGAATAGTCCATAGTCCACATTTCTTCAAATGTAGACATAGATACATAATTTATACTCATGTATATTGCATTGATGTGATACTTTTCCATTTGAAAATTGCCTAAAGTTATTGGGATTAAATGTACACAAATACATTTCCGTTTGCTCTTCCTATGGGCTGCAAAATGTGGACAAAGCAACACATATGATTTTGAAAATATAATCTATGCTTATTGAGGTTAATTTTCAAAACATTTATGTGCATAAAGTTTGCATATATGCACCTAAGTAGCTTTTACTCACAAACCTGCTATTTTAAAAACATCAGAAGTATGTGCATATTTTCTCTCAAGTCCACATTTACGTGCAAAGAAAATGGGCAGACTAGGGATGGGGCCAAAAGCTACTCACACAAGTTGCTGTTTTATGAGACATACGCTCGTACATTTGTCAACTTATTTGTATAAGTTTAAACATGCTAATTATCTAGCACAATTGATATCAGACTCATCTATTGTTTATTTTTGATTGTGTAGGAAGTCTGGGGGTACTGGGAGGAGTTCAGAGCGAAGAACTAGGAGGGTCTCCATGACCTGGAGAAGGACTGGGTGAATGGCCAGAGGTTTCAGTAAATTGATGATTATAATTACATGTGCATGTTTTACCAATTTCTGTGTGTAAACAGGGTTTTACATGAGCAAGTCGTGCTTTTTTTGTGTGTAAAATGTAAGTGCATATGTTTTTAAAATAGGTAGAAAAAGTACCTGTGTCTTCAGTACATTGAAATTCGTGCTTTTAATGCATTGCAGTATTTGTACATAAGCATATATAACACATATGTTTGGGGGGTAGATATACGCGTGTTTTATAATCAGCACATACCTCATACACGCAGATTATGTAATACTGTTGTAGATTTCCATGTGGCCATTTACGCATGCATATGGGGCTGAGTGTAGTTGTTTGAAAGTTACCCTCATTGTTTTCCTCCTCTGACCTAAACACTCCACAGAAATGCAGCCTCATAGTCCAGCTTAAAGTGTGTATGCTGTCAAAGCCCATATATTCTTTTAAGCAGGCTGAGGAGGGACATTTCAACCAGGGCAATTATTTACCCATGGAAATTACTTTAAAAATTGTCCAGGTGGCTTGACTTATCATTAGTGTAAATATTGAAAAGAATTGGTAGAAGCACACTGCATTCTGGATGGTTATTCCTCTACCTCTACTAGCAACTTCATTTTTCATCTAGTCCTACAAAAAAAATCACTAAATTAGTATACCAGAAGGAAGAAAATCACTGTAATATTCATGTAAACTTAAAAATATGCAGGCATATTAATATAAGATATTACAGCTGTAAAATAAACTAATTTAAGCATTTTGAGTCACACAATTCTGACAAATCTGTTTATTCCAACTCTAGAAATGCTTTATTTGAATATGAATATGTGATTGCATTTCATTTGTATAATGCATTCTAAGAAATGTTATATGAATCATGTGTGAAGATGATGACCAAAGCAACTATGGATTTGTCATCCTAATTTTGTTAAATAATAGGGAAGCTGATTTAGAAAATGCTTCAAGGTGTTAGACTCTTGAAAATAGAGCTATTCCTGCAAATCTCTGAAATTGTAAATGCATGGCTTAGCCTTCCAGTGGAGGTGGTGGAGACAAAATAATGAGGAATAATTTTTCCAAGAATCTAACTTGCTAAAATTGGTTGTTAGACTGCTAGACCTGCTCCTTTGAGAACCTCACAGGGTTTAGCAGCTAAATTAATCTGCCTTATAAAAAATTTAGCTTTTTTAAATGTGAGCAGCCAAGGGACAGAGTTTGGGCATAGGAAGTAAGTTCAGTGCTGAATGCTGATTTCCAGCACTAGACATCTAACTTAGATGTACAAATTTAGGTGCAAGAATAGCTGACCTAAATCTTGTTGACTATAACTGCTTCTAAAAGTAGTGATCCTCTTCTCTCAACCACCCAATTTCCAAAAAAAAAGATGCCACCCCCCTTAATTCTCATCCTGGCTGTCCAATTGTCAAAGAAAAAAACCCTCTCCAACATCCCTCCCAATTGCTTGATCAACAAAAAAATGCCCCATGACAGCCTCCCCTCCCTCCTCAATTTCCCCTTCAATCTTCACCAGCAGGGAGGATGTTAGAACCTTTTTGCTGGCACCACTGCACACAGTAGAAGAAGAGTACCACCTACTGGCACTTCAGCATTATACACATGGTGCCAGCACATGGCCAGTAAAGACAGAGGCCCTCCAGAACTGGAACTACGGATTCTGAATGGGTGGCCCTCTATTTTATTTTATTTTTTTTTATTTAAATTATTTTTTATACCGAAGTTCATGGCACAAGTCATATCGCATTGGTTTACATCAAATGAAAGGTTTACATTGAACGAGATTTAGATAGATTACATTGAACAGTGAAAGATTAACCAAAGATTAATCAGTTAAAGGGGGGAACAGAACAAACGAGGAATGAAGGAGGTTAATAACTAGGAATTAGTAGTGCAGAAATTGGAAACATATCAAAAATATACATTATACATTATAGTGTCTGCCGAGTAACAACATAGCATGTCAGAGTAACCATTGACCTTTCTGGGAAATCGAATTGGCTATGAAGAGATTGGGTATCTACAGCTGTTTGTGGTGTTAGGGGAAGGCTCAAGTAGACAGCCAGGTCTTAAGTTTTTTTTTTTAAGGTTAGTGGGCAGCTTTCCTGGTGGAGGTCGGGGGGCATGTCGTTCCAGTGAGCTGGACCCGCTAAAGAGAAGGCCCATTTGTTAGTGAGGGAGTGCATGGTGGATTTGATGGGGGGGGGGGGGGGATGTGGAGGGTTTGTTTATAGGCCTCTCTAATCGTTCTATTTGAAGTGTGGAATCGTAGAGGGATTTTTAGTGTGAGTGGGTGTTGATTGTGGATGGTTTTGTGTATGATTGTAAGGGACTTATAGATGATTCTGAAGCTTATGGGGAGCCAATGTAAATTCTTAAGTATGGGTGTGATGTGGTCACCTCTTTTGGAGTTTGTTAGGATTCTAGCGGCTGCATTCTGGACTATCTGTAAGGGTTTAGTGGTGCTTGCGGGGAGGCCCAGGAGGAGGGAGTTGCAATAGTCAATTTTTGAGAACACGGTGGCTTGGAGGACCATCCGGAAGTCCCAGAAGTGTAGGAGAGGTCTGAGATTTTTCAGTATTTGAAGTTTATAGAAGCATTCTTTTGTCGTGTTGTTGACAAATTTCTTTAGGTTTAATTGGTTATCCAGTGTGATGCCTAGGTCTCTCACATGGTCAACTGTCGCCTTAACAGGGCTGGTGGGGGGAGGAGTATTAGGGTTGGGGGAGATGAAAAGCCATCTTGTGCTCCTACCATGTGACAGGGGCCGACCAATGGCACCAGTAGCCCCTGTGGCATAGTAAGGGCAAAGGCTATTAGTGCCATTTTGAATACTGGCAGCCGACGGCCCGAGTGCAGGAGATCACTCCCGGACCCCCGCTGGACCACCAGGGACTTTTGGCAAGTCTTGGGGGGGTCAGAAGGGTGGGGGTTTTATTAGTTAATGATACATTGCATTTGTGGGGGTTCGCCATACATTTCGGGAACCCACGACTGCAACAAATAGGGACCTATACGTTGTGGATTGCACATTCATTCAAAATGAATGCACATCCCTACAAGTTACCCCCTTGTACTAATTTCTTTGTTTCTATCCTCTAGCCTTTAGGGATCCACAGTGTTTATCCCATGCCCCTCTCCATGAAGAAATATTTCCAGACATTGGTTCTGAGTCCTCCTCCCTGGCGTTTCATTATGTGACCCCTAGTTGTACTGATTTCTTTCCAACTGAAAAGGTTTGATTGTGCATCATTAGAACTTTTCAGGTATCTGAAGGACTGTATCATATCTCCCCTGCACCACCAGGGTATACATATTTAGGTCCTTCAACCTCTCCTCATGAGTCATTTGATGGAAACCCCCCACCACCATATTGGTTGCCCTTCTCTGGACTGCCTCCATCCTGTCCCTTTTGAAATACGGTCTCCAGAACTGAACACAGTACTCCAGGTGAGGCCTCACCAAGGACCTGTACAAGGGGATTATCACCTCCTCTTTTTTTAATAGTTATTCATCTCTCTATGCAGCCCAGCATTCTTCTGGCTTTAGTTATCACCTTGTCACATTGTTTCACCATCTTCAGATCGCTAGACTCTATCACCCCATGGTCCCTCTCTTGCTCCGTGCACAACAGCCCTTCACCCCCCATCACATACAGCTCTTTTGGATTACCGCGCCCCAGATGCATGACTCTGCACTTCTTGGCATTGAATCCCAGCTGCCGTATCTTCGACCACTCTTCAAGCTTCCTTAAATCATGACTCATTCTCTCTACTTCTTCTTGTGTGTCCACTCTGTTGTAGATCTTAATATCATCCACAAATAGACAGACTTTACCTTCTACCTCTTCCACAATGTCGCTCACAAAGATATTGAACAGAACTTGTCTCAACATCAATCCTTGTGGCACTCCACTTAACACCACTCTCTTTTCAGATAGGTTCCATTCGCCATCACAGAATATCTTCTGTCCGTTAACCAGTTTGTAATCCAGGCGACTACCTTGGCACTCATTCTCAAGCTTCTCATTTTATTCACAAGCCTCTTATGCCGGACTGTATCAAAAGATTTGCTGAAATCCAAGTAGATCACGTTGCGTGCTCTTCCTTGATCCAATTATTTAGTCACCCAATCAAAAATATCAATCATATTTGTCTGACAGGACCTTCCCCTAGTGAATCCATGCTACTTGGAGTCCAGTAATCCTCCTGACTGTAGATAGTTCACTATCCTTTCCTTCAGCAGAGTCTCCATTAATTTACCCACCACCAAGGTGAATATAACCAGTCTGTAGTTTCCAGCCTCCTCTCTGCTCCCACTCTTGTGGAGAGGGACCACCACCACTCTTCTCTAATCACTCGGCGCCAATTCTGTTTCCAGGGATTTATTGAACAGGTCACATAGCAGACCCACCAGCACATCTCTGAGCTCCCTCAGTATCCTGGAATGAACCTCATCTGGCCCCATGGCCTTGTCCACTTTCAGTTTTCCTAGCTCTTCCCATACATTCTCTTCTGTAAACAGAGTTTCACTATCCCATCTCATCCAATGGTTTTGTCAACCAGCAAAAGTCCTTCTCTAGGGTCTTCTTTAGTGCACACCGAACTGAAGTATTTGTTTAATATTTCTGCCTTTTCTTCATCTTTCTCCACACATTGATCATTGTCACCTTTCAATTTCACTATACCACTTTGGACCTTTCTCTGATATATCTGAAAAATGTTTTGTCTCCTCTTTTCACCTCTATCCACTATGACACCTAGATCTTTTTCCTCAGTGATAACTCCTAATATGGAACCTAATATTGTGTAACTACAGCATGGGTTATTTTCCCTACATGCATCAGCTTGCAATTTTCCACATTAAGGTTAATCTTCCATTCGGATGCCCAATCTTCCAGTCTCGCAAGGCCCTTCTGCAATTTATTACAATCTGCTTGTAATTATATACTGTGAATAATTGGAGTGTAGGAATTTAATGTGGTTTTTCTTTGGTGGCAACACATTTTCAGCTCATTAACTTATCAACCCGTCCACACACTTCCACTATGCCATCCTACACCATGATGAAAATGGAGAGATCTGACGGCTGCTCACGGTAGTCAGGCTTGGGCCCCTCCACATGGCCGTGAATGCTTTGTTTTGGTGCTTGTGTTTGTTGAAAAAAAAGCATGACTTCAGCCATGTTTTCTGCAGAGGGGAGCTAAGGGCTATTCAGCCAAGAGCATTTTAGTGAAGAAGCGGTCAGCCTGGGAAGCAGTTATGATATAGCAGTTCCACATGCTTGCCATTAGAGTGTTAGCCACCGTGGATAGTGGGGACTGATAATAATGGTGGCAGAGAGGAAAGGCATGGTCCATCCCGTCTGCACAGCAAATTTCTTATGGTAGTAACTGCCACTTCATGCAGGTTATCCCCATGCGTCTGTTAAGGTTAGTAACTGCTGATCCATGCAGATTGCCCCCCCCCCCCCCAACCTTTATGTTAAGGATCCCATTCAAGACCGAGTAACGGTGAAACCTGCAACAAAATCACTGCTAGAAACGTTTTTGGGTGGGCAGCCTTCTTGATAAGTCAGAGAAGGCTGCTTGAACATGCTTTACTTTTTTACTTCCGCCTTTGCTACAGTCTTGCAGGTAACCATTTGGGGGCTGTGGGGATATCCATTTGTTGGCAGCCTGTTTTGCTAGCTAATGTCCTTTTTAATATTCCTTTGGAGACCTTATGATATAATGTATACAAACATATAATAGCATGCTTGGCAATGCTTCTTAATCAGGCCCCCACAGAATGACCTTGAAAGTGCAGGAGATATGCAGGAAAGCACTCCCACAGCATGCCCGGCAGTGGTGCAGCTGTGACTTGGGCCATTTTCTGACAGCACATTTGGGCCAATGTCATTAGAGCTATTCAGTTACCTCCCAATCTCTTATGGCACCAAGGTAGTGTTTTTCTCTGTCACAGCATTCTCTTGGCAGTGGTGTTCCGGTCACATTGCCTGTGAGTGAGAGAGAGAGAGAGAGAGTATTGCAGGTTCTTTGCACAGAGCAAGGACTTTACACATCTAAGTTGGATGTTCTTGCCTATTTTCATCATTTAGTCCAGTTTCCTGTAAAAATCCCCTTTTAGCTTTAACATCCTTTTAAATGCGCTTCGTGGTGACCAGATATCTTTTGTTTAATCCCATACTGCTCAACTTCTGTTATTGTTTTGTTTTCTCATTTTCATGGAAAGGCCATGGTATGCATCCTGGATTCAATACCCAAAGGGCCACCATTGGCTTCCAGTGATTGGTTCAGCAAGTTACTTCAATTAATCTCTGTGAGATGGGTCAGAAGGATGGCCATCCAGCAAAAGGTTCTTGTTCCTATTTACCAGCTTGTGGCCCCATTTAAGAATCAGGGGCTATGGCCGGGAGTATGGCAGGTAACATTGCTACTTAGATAAGTTAAATGCAGGATTATAAAACCTCTGTCATCTACTTTATTTGGATAGTCATGCATTTGCAGTTGGATACCTTCTCCAGGCACCCCTGCATCACATATGCTTGCTGATCTGAGTAGCTGGGGATATGGGATCCTCCCTACCCCTGATCCTTTTAAACTACAGCACTTGCATGTCAGCATTTTTGATGTGTCACCTTTCCTTTCTTTAGCAAGTCATCAAGGGCATCTAGCATCTGTCACCTGCTGTGATTCACCCCTGGAAGTTGCACGGGTATCCCTTGGCCTTCATGCACATGTTGGGTTGGCCTCTAGCGGGGTTATGAAATAAGAAGTTAGGTTTTGGTCTCTTAGTTATTTATTGTATTGGGCATTTGTTTTTTTGACACCTGCACTATTCTTGTTTGCAGTTGAGTGAGTTGGCCAGCTACATTATCTATAAGAAGATTGTTGCATACATGGCAGGGAAGTGCTAGCTGGTCAGGTGTTTTTTGGGATAGCATTATACCTGCCCAAGACTGCCACATATAGCACATCCTTATAAGGGTATGCTATAATGGCCTGTAGTAAAAGAAGCTCTTGCATGCTGGATTTCTCTTCCACAAGAAGTTACCTCAGCGAATGAATGGTTATTGTCGAAGTATGATATTTCATCTAGTATTTACAAGGTGGTATCATAGCTGGTACAGCATTGGGGCTAGCTTGAGGTTAGTCTCCTCATTCCGGCAGGTGAATTGAAGGGTGCTTTGTACACAACTTTGATCTAGTCTCTAACATGTGTAGGATAGCTTTAAAAGGACCCAGGTAAGGTAACCCTGAAATATTGTAGAATTGTAATATCCCTGTGTTTGATAATGTCGTTATAAGTTCATTCATTATAAGTCATTTTGTGAGATCTTGTGGATCTTTCAACCTCGCACAATATAATAGTTATTACATTTTTACTGAAAGGTCTCCAGGCCAAACACTAGGCAATTTGGCACTATTCATCTGTGCTTGAGAAATGAGCTTGGTGGACCCCTTGTAGTTGGGGTGATTCAAGGATATTTCCCTTCGATTATCACTGCAGACAGTGCATTTCACCTGATAAACCCCTCAGGTTTCAGGATGGAGGACTAGACAGGCACATGGCGATACTCAGCATATTCCAGAATGAAGGCAATCAAATATATGAATGACAATCTGTGGTACCCTCTTGTGGTTTTGGAGAGGTTGTGTTATCTCTGGAGCTACATGCAGTATGTTTTCAGTATTATCATGGCTTACCATTAACAAGAGCAGCGAGGGTTGATAAAACTCTAGCCAGTATTAGTGGTTGTGAGATATGGCCACAGCTAGATTAGTGGGATACCCACATGTGAGGTGTCAGGCTTGTGGTGGAGGTTGACGATGACCCAGAGTGTATGGCATGTGCAATTCTTGAAAGCTAGTTGGATAGAGAATACCAAGTAGTGTGGTATCTCTGCTCCTATGTTACATTAGTGGGTGACAGCGAGATGAGTTGCCTGCCATGTCTTTAGCTTTGATGACCCGGATTGGCTTGTACATCACCCAAATTGTGTTGGCATGCTTAATGAGTGATACCTGCTCTTTTATAGAGAAAGACTTCATTGCACCGCAGAGAGCTTCATCAGTAATCAGGATCCATTTGCAGGATAACCAGAGGGCCGAGGTTCTGAGTCCCGCAACAGTGCTGCATTGCTATAGCATAATACTATAAAGCACTTGTGATTTGCAGACTGCTTCGATGGCCCTGCGACCACAATGGCACTACATTGCTATTGCAAGAAGTTATGGAGCAGTTGGTGAATGGAAATTCAGCAGACAAGGGAATGGTAACCTCTAGGGATTGAGAATATATTAGTAATTGATGTTTTGTAATTGAATGAATGCTAGTAATTTAGTAATTGAATTGTTGTAGTCAATTGACCAATGAGGCAGCCATATTCATTCAATAAAGATCTTCTTTTCGAATAATGGATTGGTAGAGTTGTCTCTTACAAGTACTGTATGATAGGAAATTTAGGACAGGGGTAGTGGTGAGGGGGATTAATTATAGGTAGGCAAGAGGAGGAGGTCACACCTGAGATGGTTGTGTGTAGCACTTAGATTTACTTTTAAAAGAATTTGATTATTTTAATAATCTTTCTTTCACATGTTCCAGTATAGTGTCTTTGGATAAAGACTTGTGCAGGTAAGTATGTAAAATACTTTGGGGCAGATCTTAAAACCTGCGCGCGGGCGTAGATTTGTTCGCACAACCCGGCGCAAACAAATCTATGCCTAATTTTTATAACATGCTTGCGCAGCCGCGCGCATGTTATAAAATCCAGGGTCGGCGCACGCAAAGGGGTGCACAATTGTGCAACTTGTGCGCGCCGAGCTGTGCAGCCTTCCTCCATTCCCTCCGCCTCCCCCCACCTTCCCCTCCCTTCCCCTACCTAACCCTACCCCCAGCCCTACCTAAACCGCCCCCCTTACCTTTGTTGGAGAAGTTGCGTCTGCATCCTGGCAGGTGTAGCTTACACATGCCGGCTGATGGCCGGCCCGCGATCCCGGGCATAGCGGCAAATGCCTGGAGGCTCTGCCCATACCCCCACCCTGCCCCCTGGACCGCCCAGGACTGCCCACGCCCAGCCCCTTTATGCAAGCCCTGGGACATACGCGCATCCCCGGGCTTGTGCGCGCCGCCAAGCCTATGCAAGATAGGCTCGGTGCATGCAGGGACAGGTTTTCAGGGTTACGTGCGTATGTTACATGCGTAACCCTTTGAAAATCTGCCCCTTTATTTTTTCTCTTCTCTTTATTGGTGTCTCTCTGAAGTTTGTGTTGTTGCCTGTAACATTTGTTTTTCTCTTTAAATCTCTCTTTCTGTTCTCTCAATGTCTCAGCAACCCTTGATAAGTAATTCTTTCTGGTAAGTGTCTCTGTCTAGCTGGACTTGCACGTATGTGCACTTAATTGTAACACAGCGAAGCAGAAGTAAGCACTGGTGAAATTCAGTGCTGCATCAGCCCCTCACCAAGGATAGCTGAGCTGGGCTGACTGGTGAAGCTGGATATTGTACCTTGAGCAGCTAAGGGGCCATGATAAATGACCTCCAGTCCCTGGATCTTTCAGTGTGCTGTCTGTTGCGGTGTCTTCTCAGCTGTCATTTTCTTGTCTCTTGGAGCTTTCCTGACTATTCTTTAAAATAAATAAAATTTGTGTATGCCAATTACACTATTGCACCCTCTCTTCTGAAGATGTGTTAAATTATGTGGCTAAGTGTGGTGTTTTTGCTGGCTAGTTGTACTTTTGCTAACTTCATGAACACATATAAGGATAAGCAATATACCCTTCTGTGGCTAACAGAGGGAATAGGTGAAGTCTCTTCCATTTCAGTAATCTCTTACACACACATTCACTCACTCTTGCTCTCTTTCCTTTCACACGCTCTCACCACTTTAATGCTGTGTTGTCTTAGATACTGATGAGCTTCAGTATAATGTAGTTTATTCAGAGATAGAAGATAGGATTTCACCTTCTTACTCCCTCTTCTTCTTTCACTCACACTCTTGTGTCTCTGTTTCTGTTATACTGTACAGGAATTTGCTTCTGTTCAGGTGATTAATACAGTAGCTGTCCTTGTGGGTAGGAGGCATCAATGGTTAGTGTCTCTCTCTAGAACATATTGCACTAATGTCAGTCTCCCAGACTGTCACATTTAATTTACTGCCTTTTCCCTTATGTATGTCTTCATACTCTGAACCCAATCAAGACAGCATTGAAATACACTACAATTGTTTGCATGAACACTGATGTCTTTTCCTAGAATTGCTTTTAACATATATAAGGTTCATCATAATATCCGTCCACAGGTATCAGATTTACTTATTAATAGGGATGTGAATCGTTTTTTGATGATTTAAAATATCGTCCGATATATTTTAAATCGTCAAAAATCGTTAGAGCTGCGATACAATAACAATTCCCCCGATTTATCGTCAAAAAATCGTAAATCGGGGGAAGGGGGAGGGGAAGGGGTAGGGCGGGAAAACCGGAACACTAAAACAACCCTAAAACCCACCCTGACCCATTAAAATAAATCCCCCACCCTCCCGAACCCCCCCCCCCAAAAATGCCTTAAATTACCTGGGGTCCAGTGGGGGGGGGGTCCCGGTGTGATATTCCACTCTCGGGCACACTAAAACAACCCTAAAACCCACCCCGACCCTTTAAAATAAATCCCCCACCCTCCCGAACTCCCCCAAAATGCCTTAAATTACCTGGGGTCCAGAGGAAGGGTCCCGGTGTGATCTTTTACTCTCGGACCTCCAGTGCGTTGTAGAAATGGCGCCGGCGCTACCTTTGCCTTGTCATATGACAGGTCAAAGGTAGCGCCGGCGCCATTTTGTTTTTTGTCCCCCGACGTCAGGAGCATAGGAGATCGCTCCCAGACCCCCGCTGGACCCCCAGGGACTTTTGGCCAGCTTGGGGGGGCCTCCTGACCCCCACAAGACTTGCCAAAAGTCCAGCGGGGGTCCGGGAATGACTTCCTGCAATCGAATCGTTTTTCCGTACGGAAAATGGCGCCGGCCATACAGCGTATGGCCATTTTGCGCAAAATGGCGCCGGCCGTATGGCAACACGATTCGACTGCAGGAGGTCGTTCCGGACCCCCGCTGGACTTTTGGCAAGTCTTGTGGGGGTCAGGAGGCCCCCCCAAGCTGGCCAAAAGTCCCTGGGGGTCCAGCGGGGGTCCGGGAGCGATCTCCTACGCTCCTGACATCGGGGGACAAAAAACAAAATGGCGCCGGCGCTACCTTTGACCTGTCATATGACAAGGCAAAGGTAGCGCCGGCGCCGTTTCTACAACGCACTGGAGGTCCGAGAGTAAAAGATCACACCGGGACCCTTCCTCTGGACCCCAGGTAATTTAAGGCATTTGGGGGGGTTCGGGAGGGTGGGGGATTTATTTTAAAGGGTCGGGGTGGGTTTTAGGGTTGTTTTAGTGTGCCGGTTTTCCCGCCCTCCCCCTTCCCCTCCCCCCCACTGGACCCCAGGTAATTTAAGGCATTTTGGGGGGGTTCGGGAGGGTGGCGGATTTATTTTAAAGGGTCGGGTGGTTTTTAGGGATGTTTTAGTGTGCCGGTTTTCGATTTACATGATTTACACGATTCACACGATATTTGAAAAACCCAAACTGCGACGATCCGATTCCCTCCCCCTCCCAGCCGAAATCGATCATTAAGACGATCGATCACACGATTCACATCTCTACTTATTAATATATACTTTGGGTCTCAGCATTTCATTTGTAATCAACGGTGCATATCAAAGTGCATTCATTTGAGTACATACATTCAAACTATTTTTTAAATGTTTTTCTTAATACACTTAAAAATCTGAAGCAGTATTTCCTACTTCTTTCAAAGGCGCTGCATCTGGTCCTTCAATTTTTGCCTGATAGGGTACCACGTTTCATTGCCTACTTCAGGGGCATTAAGGTATTAATTCAATGATTTTTATTCATACCAGTGTGTTACAAGTCATTTACTGGGGTCCCCCTAACTTCCCTTAGGTGGACTCTGGCATTTTGTCATAGAATTTCTCTGGTTTTAGATCTATTCTGGGCCACTTTCCCCAACTCTTCTAAATGCTGCAGTTTTTAGCCATTAAAAACCCCAAAACCCCTATCTGACTTCAAATTGGGACTAAAGAATTTCCCCTCACCCTCCCGTCGCCATCATTTTTCATTCAATTTGGGCTATTTGTATTGTTTTAATACACTTTAAAACCAGTAGTATTAAATGTCCAGTCCGTTAAAAAATAAAGTGAGGGCTCCCTTTCACTTCCCACACCACAGATCAGGGATTATTTTATTTTTAAATGCATTATTTTCCCTTTTATTTACTTTTAAAATTTGCCCCGTTTCTGCTGAAAAATGGAAGTGACCTCATCTGTTCATTTCCTGTGGCGGCTGGGAACTGGCAATCTTGCTGGGGTTTTTTCTTAGGGCCCCTGACACCAAAGAAGCACTCTCTTTGGCAATGGTAGCATTCCCAGGACTGCTGCGGCACAAATAAACGTCACTACATGTTATGGGCCCGACCCGCGGAGGTCCGCGGGCCGGCCCTCCACCTACCCCAGGACGTCTGTTGCAGCCGCGGCGTTCCTGAGGCCTAGTCAGGCTGGCAAGTTTCTTCGCGGCGTTCCCTCTGCAAGGGAGATGCTGCCAAGGTCTGGGCTGGCCCTGCCCCCTAGGCGCATGCGTGGGGACCGATTCTTAAAGTGGCCAGCACGGGAATACAGAGCACTTCCCAGGACTGACTCCAGTTTTCGTCTACTGGTTCCTGACTTCGGCGTTCATCCAGGAGGTCTTGCCTAAGTCCAAGTGGCTTGGGTCCTCACGAGCTTCTCTTGGGGGGACCGCGGGCTTCCAGTGGTGAAGTTCCAGTTGGCCTCCTGGCTCCAGCTCTACTTCTCCATCCTCGGGAAACTGACTCACAGGAGACCGCTCATAAGTCCAAGTGGCCCGGGTCCTCATGGGCTCCTCCTGGGGGGACCTCGGGTCTCCAGTGGTGAAGATCCTCCTAGTCTCCTGCCTGTGCCATCTCCCGGCTTCGACACCCACTGTTTATCTCCACAGTTTTCCATCATCTGTCCAAGTCGGCTCAAGGGTCCATGAATCCAACAGTTTGCAAGGCCATGGACCCAGCAGACGTGGCAGGCTTAAAAGCCATCCCCGGAATTGCCCAGCGTCTGCAGCAACAGGAAGTCTGTCTTGATGCTCTGATGGTGACCGTAGAAAGACTGGCCAATCGGATTGATGGAACACCTGCTCTTGTACCTCCTGCGCCAGTTGCCGCGTCCGATCCCGGACTGGCAACGCCCACACAGCTCCCGGCACCTTCACAGTACTCAGGGGAAGCGAAGAACTGCCACGGATTCCTCAATCAGTGCTACATTCGATTCAATCTGCTGCCCTCCCAGTTCTCTACGGATCAGATTAAAACCAGTTATATTATCTCTTTACTAGATGGGAAACCCCTGGCCTGGGCCTCTCCGCTATGGGAGCGTGAAGACCCCCTTCTTGGGAATCTGGAACAGTTTTTCTCGGCCTTTTGACATATCTTCGACGAGCCTTCTTGTAGACCAACTGAGCTACTCCAGCTATGCCAAGGCAATCGGTCTCTTGCCGAGTATGCGGTGGAATTCCGTACCCTGGCAGCCAAGCTAGATTGGAGGGACGACAGCCTCCATGGCATATTCTAGGAAGGTATCTCTTCAAGACTCCAAGACGAGCTAGCGGCGAGGGACCTTCCAGATGACCTGAATAGCCTGATTGATCTGGCTGGACGGGTTGACTGCCAAATCCAACGCTGCTTTCGTGAAGGGAAGACCGGTCATAAACCCGGTAATTCGGGGTCTACATTTCCCCGACCGGCACCTTCCTCCTCTGCCTCTCCTGGAGACCAAGGCATTGAGCCTATGCAATTGGGTCAAAGTCCAATCTCTCATGAAGAGAGAAGACAGTGCCGCACACAGGGCCTGCGCCTATATTGTGGCGGCAAGGGGCACTTCCTAGCTCGATGTGGTGAGTGGCCGGAAAACGCAAGAACCTAAGGATTATTGGGGAGCTGACCCTAGGTAATACAAGTTCCGCCTCCTCATGCCCTGTTCCCTCGTCTACCCCGGAGGTATGTTTGATACGCTGGCTTTGGTCGACTCCAGAGCAGGAGGGAATTTTATCCTCAAAGACCTCGTCCAGCAGTTGCAGATTGGGGTCCAACCCCGAATTCCTCCTGTATGGGTATCTTCTATTCACGGTACTTTCCTCCTGGGCAGTATTTCTACCTGTACCAAGCCCTTGATTCTTCGTGCTGGCCTTCTACATGTGGAAGAAATCTCTTCCCTTATACTGGAGAGGTCCATTCACCCTATCATCTTGGTCTTGCCCTGGCTGCAGAAACATTCCCCAGTTATAAACTGGGATACACTTCAGATCACATCTTGGGGCCCGTCTTGTTTTGACTCCTGCCTGACAGATATTCCTCATCCCAGTGTGCCTCTCTTGACCATGCCCATGGTGCTCCCGCCACAGTACCAAGATTTTGAAGATGTCTTCTCTAAGGAGAAAGTTGAACTCCTCCCGGAACATCGGCTCTTTGACTGTGCAATAAATCTGATCCCTGGCACTACGCCTCCCAGGGGGGTGGGTTTACCCCTTGTTGCTCTCGGAAACTCGGGCCATGTCTTCATACATTCAGGAGAATTTGGAGAGAGGCTTCATTCGGCCCTCTAATTCCCCCGCCGTGGCCGGGTCCTTCTTTGTGGCCAAGAAGATTGGGTCACTCCGACCCTGCATCAATTACCGCGGCCTCAACGCCATCACACGGCAGGACAGGTACCCTTTGCCTCTGATTCCTGAGTTACTAGACCAGCTGCAAGGAGCTAAGGTCTTTACCAAGCTGGACCTCCAGGTTGAGTACAATTTGGTACAGATACAACCCTTTTACTATTTCCCCCTCATCAGAAATAGTCTATCATCGAAGCTTTCATCATATATCAACAATATTATAAACACAATGGGCTGGATTTTAAAAGGATTTACGCGCGTGGGGGTGGGGGGGTGGTACGCGTGCCGGGTCTATTTTAAAAAGGCCTGGCGACGCGTGTGATTGCATTCAATACTACAGATGGGCACTATGAATATTTGGTCATGCCCTTTGGCTTATGCAATGCCCCTGCGGTCTTTCAAAACCTTATGAATGAGGTCTTGAGGGATATGTTGCATACCTCTGTCATAGTGTACCTCGACGATGTGTTGGTGTATTCTAAAGATTTGTCCATGCACCACGTACAAGTGCGGCAAGTACTACAGAAACTTCAGGACAATCATCTCTTTGCCAAGTTAGAGAAGTGCCAGTTTGAGCAGGAATCCTTGCCTTTCCTCAGATACATAGTCTCATCCACGGGCTTCCACATGGACCATGATAAAGTGGCGGCCATTCAGGATTGGCCACAGCTGGTAGGGGTCAAGGCCCTACAACGCTTCCTGGGCTTCGCTAATTTCTATCGCCAGTTCATACCCCATTACTCCCAGATGGTGGCACCAGTTACGGCCCTTACCAGGAAGGGTGCCGATGCGAAGAACTGGTCCCCGATGGCAATAAGTGCCTTCCAGAGGCTGAAGGAAGCCTTTCTTCTTGATGTCTGTCTCCACCATCCAGATCTGCAGCATCAGTTTATCGTAGAGGTAGACTCATCTGATCTTGCGATAGGGGCTGTCCTGAGCCAGTTATGCATTAAAGACAAACCCCTACCATGTTCCTATTATTCTCAAAAATTCTCTCCGGCAGAGAGAAATTACAGCATTGGTGACAAGGAGCTCCTGGCCATCAAGCTCGCGCTGGAGGAGTGGCATCAGTGGCTGGAGGGGGCCCAATACCATGTGATCATCTATACGGACCACAAGAACCTATAATCCTTGTGCCAAGCCCAACGCCTCAATTTTTGACAAGCTCGATGGTCGCTTTTCTTTAGCCGCTTCAATTTCCTCCTCCGTTATAGACCAGCCTCCAAGAATATTAGAGCTGACACCCTCTCTCACACACGACAGAAACAGAGGATAACCCTAACCCGCCTCAATATATCCTTGATCCAGCCAAAGTCCTTCTCGCAGCTTCAGAGGTGGTTCCTATGGATAAGATGGTCATGCCGGCTCGCCTCCACTAGAGGGTGTTGTCATAGGCTCATAACTCATTGACTGCCGTTCATTCGGGGGTCGCTCGGACCTTGGATCTGCTGACTGAATATTACTGGTGGCCTCAGGTCAGGAGAGATGTTCATCTCTACGTCAGCTCCTGCCCAACCTGTGCTCAACAAAAGACGCTGACTGGTCACCCATGGGGCCTCCTTCAACCATTACCTATCCCCACCGAACCATGGACCCATTTGTCGACCGACTTCATCGTGACTTATCACCTTCAGAAGAGAAAACAGTGATATGAGTCACAATCAATAGGTTTTCGAAGATGGCCCACTTTGTCCCCCTCACTAAATTACCAACAGCACCCGAGCTCGCTAGTCTTTTCACTCAGCACAACTTTTGCCTACACGGACTGCCTCTCCATATTGCCTCTGACCAGGGCTCACAGTTCACGGCTAAATATTGGAGAGCACTCTGCAAGAAATTTGGGGTCCAATTGGACTTCACGGCTGCCTTTCATCCCCAAGGCAATGGCCAAGCGGAGCGTACAAACCAAACCTTGAAAACTTTCCTCCGAGCCTTCATAGGAGACCTACAAGACGACTGGGTGGCGTTACTCCCCTGGGCAGAATTCTCCTACAACCACCATAGGCATTCAGCCACCGGCAGATCTCACTTACAGGTAGTTTATGGGAGACATCTCCAACCCCCTTTGCCGTTGCCATTGGCGGTTCCATCACCAGCCGTGCAACTCACAGCCCAACAGTTACACAATCTCTGGGGCTCTACTCAGGAGAATCTACAACGCACGGCAGTCACGGCGAAGAGGTAGGTGGACCATCTGCGACGTCCAGCTCCAACATTCCTTCCCGGGGACAAGGTATGGTTAAGTACCAAACAACTTCATCTGTGGGTTCCTTTTATGTGCTTGGCTCCGAGGTACATTGGCCCGTTCCCAGTCACAGAACGAGTGGGTGCTGTCTTCTGCCGACTCCGCCTTCCCTCTACGCTCAGAGTTCATAATGTTTTTCATGTCTCATTGCTCAAGCCATTGGTCTTGTCCATTTTCCACATCAAGATCCCTGAACCTGTCACTCCCGTGGCTCAGTAGAACACTGTCTACCAAGTAAAAGAGGTATTAGATTGCAATTCCACCTCAGAATATGGAAATATCTCCTCTCCTGGGAGGGCTATGGCCCGGAAGAGAATTCTTGGGAACCTGCCTCCAACATTTTGGATAAATCCCTTCTTCAACAGTTTCATCTACGCTACCCTGCTAAGCCCAAGCCCCCAGGAAGGGGGCGTAGAAGAGGAGGGTACTATTATGGACCTGACCTGTGGAGGTCCGCGGGCCGGCCCTCCTCCTACCCCGGGATGTCTGGTGCCAGCCGTGGCGTTCCTGAGGCCTAGTCAGGCTGGCAAGTTTCTTCGTGGCATTCCCTCTGCAAGGGAGATGCCGCCGACGTCTGGGCTGGCCCTGCCCCCTAGGCGCGCGCACAGGGACCGATTCTTAAAGTGGCCAGCACGGGAATACACAGCACCTCCCAGGACTGACATCAGACCCTCCCAGGGTATTTAAACCCTGCACTAACTCCACTCCTGGCCTTGCAACAAGGTTCACTCTGGTTAGAGTTGCCTGTTGCTGTTCCTGACTTCAACTTCCGTCCACCGGCTTCTGACTTCGGCTTCCGTCCACTGGCTTTTGACTTCGTCTTCCGTCCACTGGCTTCTGACCCCGGCTTTCATCTACTGGCTTCTGATTTCGGCTTCCGTCCATTGGCTTCTGGACCCGGCTTTAGTCCACTGGCTTTTGTCTTCAGCCTTTGTCCACAGACTTCTGACTCCAGCTTTCGTCTACTGGTTCCTGACTTTGGCGTTCATCCAGGAGGTCTCGCCTAAGTCCAAGTGGCTTGGGTCCTCATGAGCTCCTGTCGGGGGGACCGCGGGCTTCCAGTGGTGAAATTCCAGTTGGCCTCCTGGCTCCAGCTCTTCTTCTCCATCCTCGGGAAACCGACTCGCAGGATACCGCTTGTAAGTCTAAGTGGCCCGGGTCCTCATGGGCTCCCCCTAGGGGGACTTCGGGTCTCCAGTGGTGAAGATCCTCCTAGTCTCCTGCCTGTGCCACCTCCCAGCTTCGACACCCACTATGTATCTCCACAGTACGCCATCATCTGTCCAAGTCAGCTCAAGGGTCCACGAATCCAACACTGCGGCAGCCTGGGTCACCCACAATGGCGGTGATGACCTCTTATTCTGCTGTGGCTGGACTCCCACTACTGCCGACTGGCACAGCTGATGGCTTCCTCCCATTTACAGCTACAGAACAGGAACGCTTGTCTGCAGCTGCACAAATCAGCTGGCTGACTCCTCCACCCCTCTCCCCTGAAGCGTGGGAGGCACTCGCAATGGTCATGGCAGCCCTCTCTTCCTCCCTTCTCTCTTGCAACACTATGATGCTTAATGATGACTCTGCCCTCTCATGGGCCCTGACAGTCCCCCCTCCCCCCACCAGCCAGACACTCAGCCCAGCCCAGGCACTACAGCAGCAACATCATCTGCTTCCTTAAAAAAAAAAAAAAAAGAACCAGCAACCCCAGTTCCTCCAGGACTCTGGTCTGTATTTTTTATTTTTATTATTTCTTTGCCCCCATATTCCTCTAATTTATGCATTTGTTACACATGCTGTACAAACCTTCGGTCTAAAAGTTGAACACTGAAAGGATATTTTGCATTTACCTTCAATTAGCTGACACATGGTAATGTCAGAGACTTATTGCAGTTAAGGTCTTACAAGAGCAGACTTAACATAGGTTTTTTTTTTATTACAAACCATGCTATAATGCTTGTTTTATAGACTCTAGCTAAAATCACTAATCACCAATGTGACCTGGAGTCAGATAATTAGTGCATTGGCATACTCATAATTTTATACAGTCAAGTGCAAAATTCCAGCCAAATTTATGCGAGATGCTCAAGGGTAAAATGCCTTATCTGTTGAAGTCTTCACTGGAAGGACAACTTTGGTGCAGTCATTCATTTGTAAAAAAAAAAAGGAGAGGGACAGCTAGACCTATAATTTTATTACTTTCTTGAAATTAACTATGGATAGAACACTATATGAATACATTTTTGGGGTAATTTCCAGTCATTTATCAATATACAAGCTGGTTTTATACATGTAAATGATTGCTTTGAATTGCCCTGAGTTAGTGGCTTCACATGTACTTTTATGCACAGAGGAGAGGTATTCCGGGGAAAAGGGGGGGGGGGGGGGGAAGCAGAGTTAAGGTGGAGTTGTGACTTTGCGCATACTTGGAGAAGATGTAAGTTTGTGCGAGGTGATTGGCATGTGTATTCAGCAATGTCAGATTTATATATTGAAAATAGTAAAGTCTGCGTATACCAATATGCAGGCCGTTATAAAATTACCCTCTAAGGGGTAGTTATTCAAACTTACAGGGTCACTCTTCAAAATGCAATAATTGTTTTACTGCACAGCACGAATGCAAACTTTTCATAGGGGTGGGATTGGGGAGGGGTTTGGGTGTGATTAATTAAAAATGAAGGGCAATATCATGCTCAGTGATAGCAAAAGTTGTGGTTTTAACACTGGAAATAACTACACCTGTTTTCCTGGTGTTATGCCTGAAACGGCTGTAATGCAATTTGTGATACCTTTTTTAAATTGCATTTTGACCTTTTCTGGGCTTGGGATGGGGGGAGGGGAGAAAGAAAGAGAGAGAGAGAGAGAGCTTCTAGGGACGCCCTCCAAAGAGTCTGCTATTTATATCTCTATAGGAGAGCCAGCTAATAGCTCATTTGGAATGCGGAATGTCTCACAAAGATGAGATTTCTACTATGCTATCTCACCCTAGCTTGATGATACCCTGTTATAGAATCCATCTCTCTCTCTTTCTCTCTCTATCAGTTCATGGGGTGTAAAAACTTTACCACAGCCCGCAATAGTACCTACACGAAGTGGTATTGTGGTGCGGTAATTAAAAAATTACTATTAACATGCCCCTTTTTCTTACCGTGGGCATTATCCATGCATTATTATATCATTTTGATGAATCTAGGGGTAAGTTTGCTAAATTCCTCCCCAGAACAGGCATTTCCCACCATTTATCCAGCTATCTACTTAACTGGCTAAAGGACAGCCACTGAACAAGACTGGATATTCAACTGCCACCATTTATTTATTTATTTATTTATTTATTTATTTAAAAACTTTTATATACCGGTATTAGTATGCATACATCATACCGGTTTACAATGTAACTTTAAAGGTAGAAGTTACAATGAACAGGGAGGGCGAACAAGGAGGAGTATACAAAGAGCAGGAGGTGGAGGAATTAAAGCAATAAATAAAAACTGCAACGGACTATTTACAGGAATATACAAGGCGTAGGCAAGATCTTAGCCAGATAAGTCCCTATTTTTCTGGCTAGGTAGCACTGAATATCAGCCTCTAAATGCAAAAATAAAAGAATATGATGAAAAATTAAATGGGAATATTAAACATCCATTGAAGTTGACCAATAAGTGCACATCATAGTATTCATGTGAATATTATTAAATGAATTTTTATAAATATAGGTCTTCATACAAATATACCCACTGACAAATGTAATGCATTTGGTGTCCTTAAATATAATCATTGGTCCAAATCTTTTTTATATTTACAATATGATTATAAAGTGATTATAGCCTAAACAACTTTGCTGTGAAAATCAACCATAAAAACAGAAACATTTGCAACTCATAGAGATGAAATAAAATCAATAGTACTTAGCTTAAATTATACTTAATCCAGTAGGGTTGTGCAGAAGAAAAACATTTGTTTCAGTTCATTTATTCATTTTGTTGGGACCCCAATTCGTTTCACTTGTTTCAAAGCAAAAAAAAAAAAAAGTTTATTAGTTTGATTCATTTTTCATTTGCCATTAATGTCAATGGGGGGAGTATTGCAGCCTATTTTTGGCTGCGGAATTGGGGTTTTCTTATCAATTTGGATGAAACTCTGGAGAAATCATCAGAAGGGCAAAAGAGCTCCAAGGTACTTAGACTGGGGCAAAGTGGCATGAATAGCCTAAGGCACTGTAAAGGAGCAAAGGGGTACCAGGAGTGGCAAGAGTGTTTTAACAAAGGTGCAAAGCAGCAGCAAGAGTGTCAAAAACACCCCACAGCTTCAAAAGAGGGCACCGATAATAGTTGCATGAACCCTCGAAGGCAGCACAAGAGGCAACGTGGCACGACAAGTGGCATCAATATCCAACAGCACAATGAAGGGGGAACATAGCAAGCAGAAAAGGTTTCAGAAAAAACCACAAGGCACCGATAAAGGGACAAAGCAGCAGAAAGACTAGCATCAAAACACTGAGGAACCATGATAGTGGCAAGAACACCACAAGGAGAAGAGCTTTCTGATGTCTGGTGTATGGTAGCAAGGCAGAGTGGCAGAACATTGATAGGGGCAAGACAGGCTGGCACAGTGGAGGTAGTCAGGTCCCTGTGGTGTTGATAGGAGCATGACAGGCAGGCACAGTGTAGGTAGACAGGTCCCTCTGGTGTTGATAGGGGCAAGACAGGCAGGCACAATGGAGGTAGTCACTAGTCATGTCCCTCTGTTGTTGATAGGGGCAAGACAGGCAGGCACAGTAGAGGTAGTCATGTCCCTCTGGTGTTGAAAGGGGCAAGACAGGCAAGCACAGAGAGATGACCACCACCGCGCCCTCCTCTGGAACCCCCTCCCTCTCTCGAATTGGGCGGGGGGAAGGGGGATGGGGCCCCCCGCTTGTGGTGTGACTGTCAATCGGGGCGTACTGTCCACCCGACCCATCTTGAAACACTAACCAAAGAGTCTAACACGCATGCTAGGATCTGAAAGATGATGAACTATGCCTGGGTGGAGCCACCACAGGTGCAGATCTTGTTGGTTTTAGCAAATATTCAAAAGAGAGCCCCGGGGAGAGTTCTCTTTTCTTTGTGAAGGACAGGGCACCCTGCAATGGGTTTACCCCAAGAGAGGGGTCCAAGCCTTGGAAAGGTCACGGTTCCAGTGGCATCTGATGAGCTCTCGCTGGTCTTTGAAAATCTGGGGGAGATAGCAAATATACAAACGAGAATTTTGAAGGCCAAAGTGGAGAAGAGTTCCACGTGAACAGAAGTTCAACATGGGTCAGTCGGTAATAAGAGACAGGTGAGTTCCGTTTGGAAGGGATGTGCGATGACCTCCGTTGCCCTCGGACGATCGAAAAGGAGTTGGAATCAGATCCCCGAACCCGGAATGGCGGAGACTGGTACCGCGAGGCATCTAGTGCGGTAACGCCACCGACCCGGAGAAGCTGGTGGAAGCCCAGGGAGAGTTTTCTTTTCTTTGTGAAGGGCAGGGCACCATGGAATGGGTTTGCACCAAGAGATGGGCCCGAGCCTTAGAAAGCATCATGGTTCTGGCGGCATCTGGTAAACTCTTGCTGGTCTTTGAAAATCTGGGGGAGATAGCAAATATACAAGCGAGAACTTTGAAGGCCGAAGTGAAGAAGAGTTCCATGTGAACAGCAGTTCAACATGGGTCAGTCGGTACTAAGAGATAGGTGAGTGCCGTTTGGAAGGGATGTGCGATGGCCTCCATTGCCCTCAGCCGATCAAAAAGGAGTCAGATTCAGATCCCCGAACACGGAGTAGCGGAGACGGGCACCGCGAGGCATCTAGTGCGGTAAAGCCACTGACCCGGAGAAGCTGGCAGAAGCCCAGGGAGAGTTTTCTTTTCTTGTGAAGGGCAGGGCACCCTGGAATGGGTTTGCCCCGAGAGAGGGGCCTGAGCCTTGGAAAGCATCACAGTTCCGGCGGCATCCAGTAAGCTCTCGCTGGTCTTTGAAAATCTGGGGGAGACAGCAAATATACAAGCGAGAACTTTGAAGGCTGAAGTGGAGAAGGGTTCCATGTGAACAGCAGTTCAACATGGGTCAGTTCAGACTCCTGGGTTCTGCCTCCTCACCAGCAGATGGAGACAGAGAAGTTTTGACTGACTCTATCCTATACCCTCAGGTGCCACATTCAGTCCATCAGTATTACATGGTATCAAATAGGGGTGTGCATTTGTTTGCAATGTATTGGCAATCCGCAACGTATATGCCATATTTGTTGTATTCGTGGGGGTCATGAAATGTATGGCGAACCCCCATAAATACAACGTATCACTAACAAATAAGCCCCACCCTCCTGACCGCACAAGACTTGCCAAAAGTCCCTGGTGGTCCAGCGGGGGTCCTAGAGCGATCTCCTGCACTCAGACTGTCGGCTGCCGGTATTCAAAATGGTGCCGATAGCCTTTGCCCTTACTATGTCACAGGGGCAACCATTGCATTGGTCGGCCCCTGTCACATGGTAGGAGCACAAGATGGCACCGGCCGTCCATTGCTTCTACCATGTGATAGGGGCCGACCAATGGCACCGGTAGCCCCTGTGACATAGTAAGGACAAAGGCTATCGGTGCCATTTTGAATCCCAGCAGCCGACAGCCTGAGTGCAAGAGATCGCTCCAGGACCCAAGCTGGACTACCAGGGACTTTTGGCAAGTCTTGGGGGGGTCAGGAGGGTGGGGGTTGTAGTTAATTAAATTTAAAAGGTTGGGATGGGGACTTTTTTGGGAAATGAATACATATGTAACTAGTGAATGGATCGGTGTCCCCAAGAACGAATGCAATGGATTTGGGTCCCGACGAATATGAATAATGAATGGGATGAATCCGTCCCTGCTGCACATCCCTAGTATCAAAGAGTTTACGTTGAAAAAATTAGAATATTCAAAGCAGGCTGGTCACCTGAATACTTCTGCTAGGAATAATGGAATATGACTCCGATTCTATTTTGTTGGTTTTCGGAACTGGGACCATGATTAAGAGGATGGCCAGGGGCATTCATATTGTGCCGCTAAAGGTGAAATTATTGGACTGGTGCAAGACAAACCAAAGTGAAAGCATTTGCCAAGAATGTTTTCATTAATCAAGAACAAAAGTTGGAGGTTCGAAGAAGATCAAATACCATCTTAGTTCTGATCATAAATGATGCTGACTAGCGATCCGGTGGCGTTATTCCCATTACCTGCCAAGCATTTTCCGTGGGTTCCAGGGTTTGTATGGTTGCAAAGCTGAAACATAAAGGAATTGATGGAAGGGCACCACCAGGAAGATGAAATTGTTCCAGCTCTTCATCATTCACAGTTTAGTACTGCTGCCATACTGCACAAGGTAGAAAACTATGTGTATGACTCTCGGGACTGGTCCAGCTGCGGAAAGTATTGACAGATTGATAGCTCTTTCTCGATTCTGTGGGTGGTGGTGCATGGCCATTCTTAGTTGGAGAGATTTGTCTGGTTAATTCCGATAACGAATGAGACTCCTCCATGCTAACTAGTTATGCGACCCCCAGTGGTCAGCATCCAACTTCTTAGAGGGACAAGTGGCACTCAGCCACACGAGAACAAGCAATAATAGGTCTGTGATGCCCTTAGATGTCCGGAGCTGCATGCTCGCTACACCGAATGGATCAGCGTGTGTCTATCCTTCGCCAACAGGTACGGGTAATCCGCTGAACCCCGTTCATGATAGGGATTGGAGATTGCAATTATTTCCCATGAATGAGGAATTCACAATAAGTGCAAGTCATAAGCTCACGTTGATTAAGTCCCTGCCCTGTGTATACACCGCCCGTCACTACTACCAATTGGATGGTTTAGAGAGATCCTCGGATTGGCCCCGCCAGGATTGGCGATGGCCCTGGCAGAGTGCCGAGAAGATGATCAAACTTGACTATCTAGAGGAAGGAAAAGTCGTAACAAGGTTTCCGTAGGTGAACCTGCGGGAGGATCATTACTGATGCCCCGAGGGAGGGGAGGGAGAAGCGGCCTGACTGCTCTCCACAAACCACCACCCCTGTTGGGGAGGTGGAGCATGAGCGCGTGATAGGACTTGAAAGATGGTGAACTATGCCTGGGCAGGGCAAAGCCAGAGGAAACTGACGTGCCAAACGGTCATCTGACCTGGGTATTGGGGTGAAAGACTAATCGAACCATCTAGTAGCTGGCTCCCTCCGAAGTTTCCCTCAGGATAGCTGGTGCTCGGGCCATCCACCAGTTTTATCTGGTAAAGTGAATGATTAGAGGTCTTGGGGCCGAAACGATCTCAACCTATTCTCAAACTTTTAATGGGTAAGACGCCTGGCTCGCTGTGCTGATCTGTTTTGAACCCTTCTAGGACACAGGGCCGTGTGGTCTTGATGAGGCAACAGTAACAGAACCAATGCACAAAGGAAGAAAAACCTCCCTTTGCCTGCCGGTGAATGAGCAGGTCTTTTTAAAATTTTTAAACTAGTGACTAGGTACTGGCAGATGCAGGCCTAAACTCACCACCAAAGGCTTCAGAGCCTGGGATATTGCAGAACCCCACAAGGTCCTCACAGCAGCACTGTCCAAATGCCAATGTGCTTGTACTTTGCTCCAGGCCCACTGTATCTCCAGTCACATTATCCTGGCCCTACCTGGAGCCTGATGACTGTCACTGCAGCTCCATAGCCCACAGGTCCCTGCCACAAAAATCAGCTGCTGTCACAGGCTTATGCCACCACCGCTGGCAATCCTTTTTATTATTAGTATTATTATTATCACTATAAGTGCAGATCTGTTCTGACTCTTTCAATTTTCCCAGCTCCCACTTGCATGGAAGGCCACCGTATGAGAAGAAGAAAATGGTTCCACTTTCAAGTACTGGGTTCATGGCTGGTTTGGACCAGCAAGCGTGGCTCATGAAATGTGATTCTGGGTTATAGGAGGGTAGCAAAGGGCTTTTTTATTGTTGTTTTTTTTTTTTAAATCAGGTATCAGGTGCAGCATGGTAAGATGCAAGTAAAAGTCTTCTTTCATTCGACTGAGGGAACCTCTGCTCCCATCCAGTCTCTCCTAGCGAACACTCCGTGAAAATACTACCACTGGTCTCGGGGGCTGCCTGAAAGATGAGAGTTGAACCCCAATGACAAGCTTCCAGTCAAGGGAACCCCAAGCCGAGCTAGCCTAACTACCCACAAGAAGCAAAACATGCACCTGGGGCAGCCTGGAGGGCCTGGAATAACGGAGACAGAAAGGTGAGCTCCTCATGGTCATTGGGTCCACCCCAGGCTCCACCCACTCCATAATTCGGAGGCAGAGCACCTTCATAGTTGTGACCTCCCCCACTCAACTAAAGATGGAGGGTGGCTCCTAAGCCAAGCTGGTCAAATCTTGAACAGCTAGATTTAGTGTTTCCATAACGAACTTGTGCTGATAAGAGCTGAAAATAAAAAAAAACACCAACCACCCTCGGATCCCTCCTTCCCTCTTGCACCCATCTCAAAATTAACCCTCATCTCCCCAACCAGAACAGACTCCTTTACTCTCTCTCCTTCACTGCTTGATTTGAAAAAAAAAAAAAAAGGGGGGGAGGGACAGGTGTCTCACATCCTCTTCCTCCCTCCTCATGGCCTATTCTGCCAAACTGATATGGTGGATAAGGAGGCCAATGCTCCCATCCTCTTTACTTCTCTGCTGGCTGATCCATAAAAAATAAAGCTGTCCAGGGAGGAGGAGTGCAATGACCCCCCTCCCTCCCTGCCTCGCTCCCGGCCTGACTGAGTAAACAATACCTCCCCTATTGGCATCTGCTCACCCTTCCCCCCTCACAACTTTCTAAAACTTTAAAAAAAAGAAAAGTCAGCTGGCATCAGGATTCTCCCTTTGAAAAAAAAAAAAAGCAAAACAGTACCCCAAGCCCCTTCTACAACAATGCTGGAGATATCCCCCCTCCCCACCCCCTCTCTCCTGGACATGAAGGAGGGAGGACAGGACACTATTCTTTTTAGATAAGAAGTAGCATAGGATGAAGAGGAGGAGCTTGTGTGTGGTGTTTTTTTTTTTTCAAAACAGTATAAAGGGTGGGATGGAGGGACAATGCTGTTGCCAGTGGCTTTTTTTTTTTTTTTAAGTTTGATAGAGTTTGGAAGGAGGAGGAAAAG
This sequence comes from Rhinatrema bivittatum, assembly GCF_901001135.1. NCBI lineage: Eukaryota > Metazoa > Chordata > Amphibia > Gymnophiona > Rhinatrematidae > Rhinatrema > Rhinatrema bivittatum. The sequence goes on along the minus strand of NC_042616.1, from coordinate 440,948,778 downwards.
AAACTGCTGATGATGAAGGGATTCCTTATGTGTGTGATCAGGTCAGCAGAGAGGGAGTGAGGAAGGAGGAATCAATTCCTCTCACTCAGGACCAGTTTACTTTTAGGGATTGGCCAGCGGAATGGAAGAGAGAAGGGGGCATTAGCTTCCCGGGACAGTTTATTTGTTTGATTTTTTTTTTTCTCGTTTTACTTAGGGATGAGAGGGAGAGAAGCAAGTTCCGTCCATCAGCCACAAGGCAGCCTTGCTTATAAATTTTATTATCAGAAGAGTGGCCCAGTTAGCTTTAGGCCTGTTATTTGGCTGACCAGAGTTAATCAGTTAACAATGGCCAGACAGCGCTGAATATTACCCCCAGAATGACCCTAAAACCTTTTGCTTTTGTTTGGCAAAATTGTATGTGGATTGTGTTTTATAAAAACAAAATGTATCCATTCAGTTAATGGAAACATTCAAATCTCAGGTTTTATCCAGCTAACTCCAAAAGTTATCTGGACAAACTCTTTGAATATCTGCCTCAGTATTTTACTATTTATATCTGTGCCAAGCATGCCTGAATTCTATCAGCACTGATTTCTATCGCCTGGAAACTCTCCTCTCCAGTCCTTCTGATCAGTTTTGAAGGCAAATAATATACTCTAGGAGCTGACCATAATATCTCTGTGACAAATACTAAGTGCTCTAACAGGTATTTTTTAAGTGAATAGATTGGGGATATAATTGATGACAGGAAATTTAGCAGACATGGATTTAAATGTGGCTTGCTGTTCTCCAATGTTTACACTTTAGCTGTGAAATCCACATGTTTTTTATTTATTGCTAAATTATTCTCTAGAGGTGTGCATTAGTTTAAAACTAAATAGAAAAATGAAACGAATAGAGGCCAATTTGTTTCTTTCATGGGGCTCCAAAACAAATTGAATGGGCCCCACAAATTAAATGAATCCTTTTTGTTTCATTTGTTTGAAATAGAATGATTTCTATAAGACATTATAGTCAATAGACTCAAAGAAATCATAGGGAGAGCAACAGGTGCATGTGTACAGCTAGAAATTGATAGTGTAAACAGGCAGTCAGCAGAGAAGGGGAAGAAGGGCATGTTGTCAAGGAGATGAGAGGAATGACGTATCACAGCTAAGCATTTTATTAGTCTGACCTATCACTGTGGACCAAGTACAATAATGCTGATTTTGAAGACTGAGGGTGTCAGAGATTTGCTCAAGAGTTCTTGGTAAAGATTTTTGCTGTGGCATATTATAAGGTCTTACTGTGCCAGTTCATCAACAGCCCCTCACACAAGAGAGGAAAGCAAAGCAGTGAGTCAACTCTGCATCACAATGTCTCATTGCAGATTTCTCTTGATTTCCTTGGTGCTCTGTTGTTCCTTTCTGGTGATTGAAATCTCAAGTACACTTGAGATTAGTTATTTACTCTCTGTTTGCCTGGCAGCAGGGAAAGTGTGGGCTGTGGGCACTAGGCAGTACTGGGCATGAGTGATCAGTGAAGGCAGGGCAGAGATTGCAGCAGAACAGGCTGTATTTTGAAGCCTATCTGTGTCAGAGAAATAGTGCTGACAGATTGGACAATGTGATGTTCACTGTTTGCTTGGCAGTGGTCACAATGTGGACAATGGGCACTAAGCAATGGGCATTACAATATCAGTTCAAAATATTAAATCTTTGTTGTAATTTTCACATCCCCAATGTAGTAAAAACAATCGTCAAGGTCAGGGAAAGGTAGAGCAGAAGAGGTGAGGAAGCCAAAAAGCTTTATTGTATATTTCTGTTCAAGTAGTGCAATGTAGTGCAATATAGTTCAATTTAGCTAATATTAGGGATGTGAATCGTTTTTTGATGATTTAAAACAATCGTCAGATATATGTAAAATCATCAAAAATCGTTAAGAGTCGCGATACAATAGAAATTCCCCCGATTTATCGTGAAAAATCGTAAATCGGGGGAGGTGGAGGGTGGGGAAAACCGGCACAACAAAAAAACTCCTAAACCCACCCCGACACTATAAAACAAATCCCTTACCTTCCCCCACCCTCCCGAACCCCTCCCCAAAGCCTTTTACGAATACCTGGTGGTCCAGTGGGGGCGCGGGGACCAATCTCCCGCTCTCAGTCCATCGGCGGCATTTTGGCTGCCACTCAAAAATGGCGCCGATGGCCCGATAAAAAAAAACCCCACCTGACCCTTTAAAAATGACCCCTTAGCTTCCCCCACCCTCCCGAGCCCCCGAAAACATTTTAAATTTACCTGGTGGTCTAGTGGTGGTCCCGGGAGCGATCTCCCGTTCTCGGGCTGTCGGCTGCCACTCATAAAGATGGCGCCGATGGCCCATTGCCCTTACCATATGACAGGGTATCCATGCCATTGGCCGGCCCCTGTCACATGGTAGGAGCACTGGCTGGCCGGCACCATCTTTAAAGATGGCCGCCACCATATTTAAAGATGGCCATCGCCATATTTAAAGATGGCTGCCGCCGCCGTAAAGATGGCCACTGCCATCTTTAAAGATGGCGCCGGCCATCCAGTGCTCCTACCATGTGACAGGAGCCAACCGGTCCCCGCGCCCCCATTGGACCACCAGGTACTCGTAAAAAGCTTTGGGGGGGTTCGGGAGGGTGGGGGAAGGTAAGGGGTTAATTTTAAAGGGTCGGGCCTCCCTAAAAAAAAATAACGATGTGAATCAGAACCAATTCCGATTCACATCACCCACGATCAGATTTCCCCCCCCCCCCCCTCTAGTCGAACCCGATCATTAAGACGATCGGGCACACGATTCACATCTCTAGCTAATATAATGTTCTTTCCTGATTTATGCTGTGCTTGCTATGAGTAAAGATAGAGGTTACTCTTTAGATTATAATAAGCATAAAGGATATGTAAACAAATTTGAACAAGGTTGTATATCAGTAGACTTTTTGGCTCCATGGATGAGATAAAAGATAGAAAATGTAGAAAATAGAGATAAAAGGTAGAAAATAGATATAAAGATGTGTGACCTTTTCCTATCAGTGATAAGATGTGTTGTGCTTGTAGGTAATTGCAAATAGAACCTAGATCAGCTGACCTGTTGATTATTCAAGACGAAAATACCTATGGTATATGATTAAAATGCAGAAATGTAATTGAAGAGACAAGGGTGATCAGTGTAAAAGAAGACTTTATTGGAAAAAGCCCGACTCTGGCCGAGTTTCGCTCTCGCAGGAGCTGCCTCAGGGGCTAAGGGCAAAAAATATTTCTTAGACGAAGAAATATTTTTTGCCCTTAACAGCCCCTGAGGCAGCTTCTGTGAGAGCAAAACTCGGCCAGAGACAGGTTTTTTCCAATAAAGTCTTCTTTTACACCGATCACCCTTGTCTCTTCGCTTATCAGCACTTTGGATCAGCTTCCGAAATGTAATTGAATACAGCAAAAGTAAATTTAAATGTGTCCAAAATTGGGCTGGTTGACACCAGCAGTGGCAGTGCCAGGAAAAACCCAAAAAGTAGTCCTACACCAAAACTGAAGAGGGTTTTCTTGGTTTGTTATAATGTTGACTAGAATTGTACACAGACAGGCTATATATTTGTGCTCAAATCTCAACACACATTATTACATTTCAAAGGAAAACTTTTCTTTATTCTTTCATTAAATATTTTTCACTGTTTTTGTACACAATTGAATACTCTTCATACAAAGACATTTTAAAATGCTTGCCATTCATACCCACTCACACATACACATTCAGACATCCCCAAACATAAAACCCATATCATCCTACAATGTTTACTCCACAATTTATATCTTTTGTTCCATTCCTCTATTAATCTTGTTAACTTTATATCCTATTTTTTTCTTCAAGTCCCGCACAATTATGTATTATTCTGCAGTCCAAATTTCCTTTCTCAAGTCCTGAAGGACCTCAACACCGTCACGGGCTGTTTCACCAAACCTTGATCCAAACCACATCATTATTCGAACTCTTTATTCAAAGTTCAAAAAAGCCACCACTTCTTCACAGATGAAACACCTTCACCGGGCCACACCCGACGCCATGGCGTTTCGGCGGCTGCCCTGCCGCCTGCATCAGGGGACAAACTTCTGTACCAACTTCGAAATTCTACCGGCTCGTTGGTTCGACTTATATTTCACAATGTACTTGCAGCACTTCACTTCCAAAGATTGGAACCATATCTAACCGCTAGCTTTCAAACAGATCTCTTAGTACGGATCTAAATATAAATCATAAATAATAAAACAATTACTACCCCACTTAATTCACCTCCCCCAACCCCCACACAAAAACCCATTCACACTTACCCGCAACACTTCAAATCCTGACTCATTCAGTTTTATCAGCGGCTGTGAGCCCAACCGCTAACCCATCGGCTTTAATATGCCAATGCACCACCCCCTACATCCCCACACATTGTGACATCACTGACGCACTCCTATCCTCAATCATAATAATACCCTTCACACTAAATGGAACAAGGGACTGAGAATACTGCAATGGAGATTCAGAAATTTAAATATTCCAAATTCATCAGGGATGAAAACTATTATAAATGGGGTACCATTTATCAATGGATGGGTCTGAATGGGAGACAGAGAGAAAGGCGAGTGACATTCCAAAATTCTTCAGATGACTCCTCGGGAGATGAGAAGGAAGAGGGAAGGAGAAGGGAGGAGGGTTTCAGGATGAAAAGAAGAGGAAATGTGGAGCATGTATATAATGAGACATCAGGGGAGCCTTTTTTTAGGGCCCAGGGAAACCCAATCAGCATTCCTAGGGGGGCAGCAAGCAAATGGCCGAGGCAAGTTGGAGCAGGGGGAAGACAGGATAGGAAGTTTTTGAAAATATCCATCCCAAAACCAGGTCACAATTTCAGGGACAACAGCAGTGGTAAATTTGTCAGCAAGAACATTAACTTTGGACCAGACTAAGGTGTTAGAGAGGGGGCTTTCGTTTATACCTACAAATCACACCAATATATTTAAATTTCATGTAGCTGTGCATAAATTTGTGAGGATATCGAGATTGTTGTTCAGTAATCAGAATACAAGTGACAGTGACTTATCTATAGTGCGCCCTAAATCCACATGGTATCCACCGGGACCCATTGATCCTGCTATCCATACCTTTCTGTCACAGGTAGAAAAGGACATCAAAGAGATCATTCCCAAACAATGTGTAGGGGGGGTGATTGATAATTTATCTAAGGCAGAGAGGAAAGCTTTGAGTATGTCACAGTCATATGAGGACATTATAATTAAACCTGCGGACAAGGGGGATGCAATCATAGTGATGAACATTGAAGATTATAGAGCTGAAATTGCTTCTCAGGTCATGGATAAGCAATTTTACAAAGAATTGTAGGGTGATCCCACGAGGGATTGAAAAATGGATATTGACAACATTTTGGAAGTGGCATTGAAATCAAATTGGATCACTCAAAAAGAATGTGGATTTTTGAGGGTTGAGCATCCAGTGGTGCCGGCTTTCTATATATTGCCAAAAATCCACAAAAGATTATAAAACCCACCAGGGAGACCTATCATATCCTCGAGGGGTTCATTGTTAGAATCATTGTCCATTTTTGTGCACCATCATTTATGACCCTTTGTTGAAGAATTGCCATCATACGTGAGATTCAGGGCACATTATCATTATTCTGGAAGAGTTTTCTGTGTCTTCTGGGAATATGTGGATGTTTACCCTAGATGTCACATCACTATATACCAATATACCTCAAGGTGAGGCAATAGAAATGGTTCGACATTACATGATGAGAAGGGAAGGTAGGGTAAGGATTCCATTGAATTTGTGGTAGAGTTAACATCATGGGCAATGACACAGAATTATTTTTCTGTGGGTGAATGGTTCTTTAAGCAAGTCAATGGGGCCATGGGGGCATCGATGGCGCCTGATATAGCGAATCTCTTCATGGGTTGTTTTGAAAAGGATATTCTGGCTAACACTCCATTCAAACATCATGTGAAGCTTTGGAAGCGCTTTATTTATGACATCCTCTTGATCTGGGTAGGTCCATGGGAGGATATAGACAGCTTTGTGGAGTGGTTAAACCCACAAAATTCAAATTTACATTTTACAGCAGAGATCAGTGATAAAGAAATACATTTCTTAGATATTCTGATCAGGGTTGAGAATAAGTTTGTCTTCTCTATCTTTAGGAAAGAGACAGACCACAATACTCTTGTCACCCAGTGAGATTAAAAGAGAATATTCCTAAGGGACAGTTTCTTAGGCTGAGGAAATTTGTTCATCCCCTTCAGAATATATGGTTAAGGCTCAAGATATGTTCCAGAGATTAATTAAGAGGGTTTATCCTAAGAAAGTGTTAAAAAGGGTGATGAAAAGAGGTAGGTGGGCTAATAGAGAGATACTTCTGAAAACTAAGGCAAGGGAGAAGCAGTCTAATGTAGTGTGTACATACCTTCCAGATTCATGGAAGGCACGTAAAACTATCATCAATCATTGGGGCACACTGAGGTTATATCTGGTTTTTGTTGAAAAGGCTTTGCCTTCTCTAGGGCGTCTAATCTTAGGGATAGTCTGGTACATGCCAGGGCCCTGGGTGTGAAGGTAGTGAGTGGGACACATAAGGGACATGGTCCTTGTGATCATTGTAATATTTGCCCTCAATCGTTTAGTGGTGAGGCGGTGACATTTAATGACAGACAACCGTTTAAACTCCGAACATGCACTACGTGTGAATTGGAAAGGGTGATATATTTTAATTTGGTGTCCATGTGGCCTGAGATATATTGGCAAGACAACCCATAAGTTAAAAACACATATCCAGGAACATATGAGTTGCATCAGATGTAATCAGATAGAGGCACCCTTAGTAGAGCATTGGGGGGATATACATCATGAAGCGGAGGAGTTGAAATTCACTTCCCTGGAACAAGTTGAATTGCAAAGGAGACGGGGAGATGTCAAAGTATTGCTCATGAAAGAACAGAGGTATATATTTCAATGGGATACGGTGGTGCCCAGGGGTTTAAACAAAAAAATGAAATGGAGTGTAATGTTTTGACCAAAGGGAATGTAACTTGTGGGTGTATCTGGGCGTTGCAGTATTCTCAGTCCCTCGTTCCATTTAGTGTGATGGGTGTTATGATGATTGAGGATAGGAGTGGTTAAATGAAGGGTGTGTCAGTGATGTCACAACATGTGGGGAGGTAGGGGGTGGTGCATTGGCATTTTAAAACTGGTGGGTTAGCGGTTGGGTTCACAGCTGCTGATAAAACTGAATGAGTCAGGATTTGAAATTTTGCAGGTAAGTGTGAATGGGTTTTTGTGTGGGGGTTGGGGGAGGTAAATTAAGTGGGGTAGTAATTGTTTTATTATTTATGATTTATCTTTAGATCTGTACTAAAAGATCTGTTTGAAAGCTAGCGGTTAGATATGGTTCCAATCTTTGGAAGTGAAGTGCTGCAAGTACATTGTGAAATATAAGTCGAACCAACGAGCCGGTAGAATTTCGAAGTTGGTACAGAAGTTTGTCCCCTGATGCAGGCGGCAGGGCAGCCGCCGAAACGCCATGGCGTCCGGTGAGGCCCAGTGAAGGTGTTTCATCTGTGAAGAAGCGGTGGCTTATTTGAACTTTGCATAAAGAATTCGAATAATGATGTGGTTTGGATCAAGGTTTGGTGAAACAGCCCGTGACAGTGTTAAAGTCCTTCGGGACTTGAGAAAGGAAATTTGGACTGCAGAATAATACATAATTGTGCGGGACTTGAAGAAAAAAAGAGAATATAAAGTTAATAAGATTAATAGAGGAATGGAACAAAAGATATACATTGTGGAGTAAACATTGTGGGATGATATGGGTTTTATGTTCTGGGATGTGTGAATGTGTATGGATGAGGGGGTATGAATGGCAAGCATTTTAAAATGTCTTTGTATGAAGAGTATTCAATTGTGTACAAAAACAGTGAAAAATATTTAATGAAAGAATAAAGAAAAGTTTTCCATTGAAATGTAATAACATGTTGAGATTTGAGCACACATATATAGCCTGTCTGTGTACAATTCTAGTCTAGCTAGGAGACAGTACATATACGGTAATAGTCGATAGCTTATGTTGTTATACTATTGTACAGTTGTTTGATATACTGATTTTTTTTACCAAAAAAAATCCCTCATGCTGAAGGAGAAAAAACTGGCACAAGACAAAAGATGCTCAAGCTTAATCATTTCTCTGTCCTGAGTGTGATACCACTAAAAGGTACATTTTTATAGAACCACGCGGGAGTCCATGTGTGCGCAGTTCCTGGCACACGCACATGGATGTGCTGATTTTATAACATGCACATGCCAACGTGCGCATGTTATAAATTCAGCAACCCACATGCATATGTGCGCCCGATTTTATATTGGCGCGAACATATGCGCATGGGTGCCAACTCATGTGTGTAAGGGGGGAATTTTATTTAGAAGCATGTGGTGACTCGATCAGGCCTTCACCAGTTCCCTCCCAGTCCGCTCCATTAAAGGAGCGGACTGGGAGGGAACTTCCTTAACCCCTCTACATACCTTGCCTTCCTTTTCCCCACTCTGCCATGACCCTTAAACCTCTCCAGCCTAATCTTTTTTATTTGAGAACTTATCTGCTCTCCTCACCAGCCCCCACCCCTGGCCCACCCATTTTTACAAACCTGGCTCTTCCGCATGTACTGGGAGATGTGCACATGGCCGGGCTGTTTGGGGAAATGCGTGCAGCGTGTGCACAACCCAGTCACGCGCATATCTTCCGGTATTGGTGCGCGCCGGGTTTTAAAAAATTAGCCCATTAGAGTGGTGCCAAAGATTTCATGCAAAACCATAAAATCAGGAAATAGAACAAGCTGAGGGCAGCTCAGTGATATGGAAAATGGTCTCCAAATAAAGCAGCCCTCACTACTTTCCTGGAAAACCAACCCGCAATCATTAGAGAATCAATCTATTGTGATGTACTAACTGTGATAAAACCTTTACATTTGGCAAACTCATTCTACAAAAAAAATCTAAATTCCACCCTGCACCGTGGGGGTCTTTGTGCCACTCAACCTTGCTTCCATGCCCAGACCTTACACCGTGCAGCTTCATTTGTCATTGTGCCTTGCTGTCATACCCCAGAGCTTTTATCTTTATCTTTTATTTAAAAGTATTAATCGCCAAAAAACCCCCCAACCTAGGCGATGTACAGCATAAAACATACATAAAATAATAATTATACATTACATACTTGCATCAGCAAATATACTTGAAAATAGACAGACAGTGGACAAATCAGGAGATGCTTGCAATAGTGCCATAGCTTAATAAAAAGCCTGCTTAAACAGCCAGGTTTTTAATAGGGATTTGAAAGTTTTTAAAACTGTCTGCTAAGCGCAGTTCCAGTGGAAAGTCGTTCGAATAGGTGCCATGACAGAAAAAGCACTGTCCCTGATTGTACACAGCCTGGCATGGGATGGTGAAGGCACATCAAGAAGGCCTCTTTGTGAAGAGCAAAGTTGTCGGGTAGGGCAATATAGATGTAATAAAGCATTGCCCTACAAAGAAACAGAGTCAGAAATCAATTTATGATGGCAATTTTGTATTTAATATGTTCATTGATGGGTAACCAATGTAAATTCATCAGGACGGGAGCAATATGATCCCGTCTTTTGGTTCCAGAAATGAGACTAACTCCTTGCCAGTCTGGGGCAGCTGCTTTGCACCTCTCATGGTGCTTTGGAAACTTAAAGCCACTCTTTGTGCTGCTAGACCCCTTTATCAGTGCCTGCCTTGGAAGTTTTACTGCCACCTTTTCTGCTTTGTTCCATATTCATGCTGGCTTGGGATGCTAATGCCACTTTCAGTGCCGGTTTACCACTTGAGATGCCATTAAGTGTTTATGGCACTATTGCTGGTAAGTGATAATCTAGTTTAGAACCTTGGGGTATTCCTCCCATACTTGATCACTTCTTGGTTTGTTATTCTGTAGTGTTTTGTCCCCAGCACAAATATTTGAAAAAGTCTATAATTGCAGACACAGGTTTCACTACTGGACATGCCATCATCTATTCATTCAATAGTCTTCCTTTCCTCCAGTATTCTCAGCCTCATTCTCCCACCTCGGGAATGCTTGATTAGACTAGGGTAGTTTCTCCAAAAAAGTCATCATTCAGAGGAAGAACTGCTGGTACAAGACAAAAGATGTTCAAGAGAAACCATTTACTGAATACCATAAAAGTTTACAGTAGTAAGAGGGAAATGCATAACCAAGTTGACAGCATTCAAGTACAGGATATGAGAATAATTTTTTGCCCCAAAAAGCCCTCATTCTGAAGGAGAAAAAACTGGCACAAGACAAAAGATGCTCAAGCATAACCATTTCACTGTTCTGAATGTGATAATACTAAGAGTTCTTCCCATTTTTCCTGCTTCTTTGCTTCTCTTACTGTAACTTGGAGAAATCCTGCCAATGCTGGTACCCCTTTGCTCCTTTATGGAGATATGGGCTATTCATGCCACTTTTGGTGCCACTTTCCAGTCTCTTCTGTCTTTCTAGGTATCTTGGAGATCTTCCCCCTTCTGTTAATTTCTTCCAACAAATTTAAAGACAATTGATTAAAAAAAAACAAAACAAAAAAAAAACACATAATATCGGCTGAAAATTACCTGTAATGCGTCCCCATTGACTTTAATTGTAAACAAAAATGAATCAAACTAAAAAACACTTTTTTGTTTGCTTGTTTAGAAATTAAAGCAATAAATTAGGGTGCCCATGAAATGAATTTTAAAATGAAACAAATTTTACAGCTTCGCATGCCTATATTCTCTGGTATAGAAGAAACCTGAAATTCAAGCAGTAAGTTTAGCATTATGGTCATCAATGTAACGTATGCATGCCATTTTTTGTATACTCTTGAAGAAAGTGAGGCTTCATCAAAATTCTGAGATATATTTCACAAGTTATTCTATGGCCACCCAGATGTGATATAATTCTATTACTTTATGTCTTACTAGATCACAGACCTGCTCTCAAACTTTCATTGTTCACTGTCTATGAACATTTATAGATGAAAAAAACTCCCCAAGCTGACTCAAGAATCTGTGGTCCCCTGTCTTCAGCCACTGAAAATGATGCCTCTACTCTCACAAGATCTAACCAAAGGAAGTTACTAGGGAGTCATGCTCCATGTTTCCAACCTTCAACAAGGAAAAACGTTTTCATTGGCAAAAACACCTTCCCCCAAACTGCCTCAGGGCAGCACTTCTGTGATATCACCAAAGCAGAAAGACTGCCAGCAGTTCATTTGGCTTTCAGGGCTTGAGGAGGATACTGCATTACAGGTCTTGGTGTTGTCTAAAATTCTGGCAGTGAGGAAACATCTCTCAGGAAAGACTCCAAGAAATAGGTCCATTATATCAAGAAGGGCTAGGGGAGACTCCTCCGGATAAACTCTAACCTTAACCTTCCTTTTAATCATATTAGACAAAACAAAAACTCAGCCCAGAGACATTCACATACCAGATAGGAGCTCAGAGTATCATATGTACCATTGTGGCATACATATTGATCCTCTATTCCATTATTTGATTGTTCCTATAATTTCCCTGTATCCCCCCTTTCTCCAGGGAGTACATTTTGAATGGCTTAAGTCTCTCTTTGTAGTGTTTGTCTCATAAGCTTTGTATCATTATAGCAAAGGTTTCGTGAATTGCTTCCATCCTCTCAATGTTCTCACTAGTGACTGACCTATACTACGACAATATTACTCCCTTAACCTTTTACTTCTATGATATATCTCTGTTTATGCTAGCCTTTCTAGTTTCTTTATTACATTGACTAGCTCCCTTGCAGTCATTGGAGTTGATTATCTCCTCTTTGGAGATTATTGATTAATCTTTCATTTATTGCTTGTTAGTTATATAAGTTTTTCTGGAAGCATTATTTATGTTATTTACTTTTATATTTGCATATTATTTGGTTGGACTTTATATATATTATACTTTGATTATGACAGTTGCCATGCTTGAGTGCTTGGCAATTGATGGTAAGGAGAAGAAACAAATGAAACCTGAGACTGTATGCAACTTTGGGCCATAGTTGAAGGGATGAACCAAGCCCTGCACGTGGGAGGAAGACCGGGACCCTAAACCAGAAAACAATAAATAGAGACTTGATGTACTGAAAAGGATTCAGAAGGGAAAATCCATATCTTACCTTTCATGTTAACCATGATACCAAGAGTAATCTTCAAGAAAATATTGAAGAAAGTCAAGCAAGTTTGGAGCTTGTGTGTGAGTTCATTTTTGTAAGCTTTTTAAACATAGTTTTTAATAAGGTGAATATCTTTTGCCTGTAAATTGTTTAAAATTTCAAACTGAATTGAATCAAGTCTTTAATTTACAATTACAAACTATTCTGGTTTATAGTTTTGCACTGCAGCAATAAAGACAGGTTAAGCATACTCTAAGACGAATGTCCTGCCAAAAGCAAAGGTAACCATTATTCCAGGTAATTCGTATAACAGGTGCTCAAAAGAACCTCTAGAGAAACAGAATTGCAAGGAAAAATAGTAAAATCTGTTCACAGAACTGTAATGATATAAATTGAAGCTAAAAATAGTAACAACAATAGAACATAGAGTCTCAGGCACAGTATTTTCAGTTTCTCTAAGGATCTCTAAGTGCCATTAGATTTATGCTGCAGCATATAAATCATAGCACAATCTTTGTGATACTGACAGGAAAAAGCATCTGTCAAGTAACCGTATGCACGTTCTAGGAAGGAAAGGAAGTGTTCAGTGCAATTACAGCTCTAATGTACCATCCACAAGCTCAAATAGTAAAATTTAGCAAAACTTGGGTTTCAAGGTCAAAAATAAAGAGGAGAGTCCTGTTTTAAGAATTGTTCCATATTTAGTTGGTGGCAGTTTCTTTGATGTACTGGGTTCTGACACGTCTGAGAAGATGAATCTTATGTAAACTCAATGATCATGAAATATAAATGTTTGCATTGATCAGTCATTAAACATAATAAATAAGTCCAGCATGATCATTTAACAAGTTTAACAATGATTTTATATGTGCAATGGTATTTTGGGCTGGTTTTGCAGAGAGATGTTGATTTGTTTCATTTGTTATGTTCACATAACTATTTTATGTACCTAAATATTAAACTTAAGCATATACTGGCACATTTTAAAAGGGGCACGCAGGCACCCATAAACGCTCATTTAAAATATCCCTGCAGCAAATGAGAGAGAAAGACAGACAATCTGACAGTATATATCTCTCTCACTGTAAGAGGGGCACTTTCACCTCAGGGTAGTTTATTTATTTATTTATTTTTTTTGGGGGGGACAGTATAACAAGGGGCTCAGAACCTTGCACCCTAGACAGACCAATATAACATGCCCCCCCCCCCCCAATAAAAAAAACACCCTGAGTTGAAATGCCCCTCTTGAAATGGGAGATATATATGTATTATCAGATTGTCTGTCTATCTCTCTCTCTCTTTCTTTCTCCCTCCATTTGAATAAATAAACAGGAAGTTACACCTGCTTCCAAAATTTGAAGGATGCTGGTAAATGCTTTCCCTGCCCCATTTCCACCAGGCAGGTTTTATTTATTTAAAAGTATTTCTATACCCTCCAAGGTTCAGAGAGGGTTACACTAAAACCATAGAGAGTGGAGGAGTAGCCTAGCAGTTAAAGCAGTGGGTTATGAACCAGGAGACCAGAGTTTGAGTCCTGCTGTTGCTCCTTGTGACCTTGGGTAAGTCGCTTTACCCTCCATTGCCTCAAGTACAAACTTAGGGGTGGATTTATCAAAATGTGGTAAGTACCGTATGTGATAGCAAAAGGGGTGTGGTTTATGCTAATATAGCATTTATTGCAATTTGTGCTAATTACCTGAGCTAAGTTAGTGCAAATTGTGATACCATTTTCAGATTCTGTGATAAGTGCCAGACCTGTTGTATTTCCTTTATTCAACCACCAGGGGACCATTGTTAATGGTCCTAGACACATGGGGGGGGGGGGGGGGGAAGAGAGAGCAAGCCTGACCATAATATCATGGCCCATAGGTAGGTATTTGTATTCCTATGTTAGGCCCACCTAGTAACTCGAGGTGGGGTTTAGGTAAGAGTGTAGGGGGTTAGGGGCCACTTTGACATTCTACGTGACACCTACAAACAGAACAGTGGTCTCTTGTGAAGATTTGCTGGCCTTCGGAGTGAGGAAACTCACTCCAAGATGAGATTTGGGCAAGGTTCTCTCAACCTAGCTTGATGGACTCTCTACCTGGGTAACATCAAGCTAGGTTGAGAGAACATTGCCCAAATCTCACTTTAAATGAGAAAATGTATGTATAATAAAATTAGATAACATGGTATAGCATTTTTTATACATAATTTATTGTGCTGTTTATGTAAGTTGTTGAACTTATTGTTTTTTTTTTCTTATTAATTATTTATTACATTTATGTTTCATTAACTCTGTATTGATTTATGTTTCATGAAATTACATAGTTTTATATTTTTACATAATAGAATTATCTGTCTGTTGCACTGGGAGTGGACCCTTGGCCTGGTACAGGATTGGTACAGCCCTCCGGTTGGACCCGGAGAGCGCCTGCCACCAGGAGGAGGAACACAGGAGGAGACAGAAGCTAGCTGGAGCTTCGCCAATAGCAATCCGGGGTTTCCTCAGGTTGAGCCCTTGGTTACCCGGGCCACCTGGACTTAGGTGTGCCCACCACGAACAAGGGTGCACAGTCGGTGTCCAGACAGGCAAGACCAGAGGTCGCAGGAGGCAAGAAGAGTGAATCAGAGTGTATAGCGAGGATCAAGGCCAGAGTATCAGTCCACAATGGTCAATCAAAGCAGGGTTGGTAACAGAGGTCAATCTGGGCGTAGTCAGGTTAAGTTGAAGGTCAAGTTCCAGGTGGCAGTCAAGAGTAGTCGGAGTTCCAGGCAGAGGTCAGGTCAGGCAGTGATCAAGAGTAGTCGGGTTCCAGGCAGAGGTCAAGGCAGGTGGCAATCAAGAGTAGTCAGAGAACAGGCAAAGGTCAGTACCGTGAGAGAGTACTACCAGGAGTGAAGAGTCGAAGGAGCAGGAGATGCTGGAATGGGAGATGCTGGAACAGGAGATGCTGGAACAGAGGGACTGGAACAAGAGACACAGGAGCAAGACACTGGAATGCAGGAAAGCAAACTAGAGACCCCAGAGTGTACAACCCGATTGCCAAGGCCCCGAGCTAGGGGCCAGGCTGAGGTATAAGTACCTTGCATGAGTGACGTCAGATTCGGGCACCGCCTGAGGTCTTCCCGTGCTTGGGTCTTTAAATCCGATGGAGTTACGCACGCGCGCACACGCTAAGGGAGCAGGGCCAACACCGAGGAGGGCGCCGAGCCCCGGCGTGAG
The DNA here is from genome assembly GCF_901001135.1 of Rhinatrema bivittatum. Lineage (NCBI taxonomy): Eukaryota > Metazoa > Chordata > Amphibia > Gymnophiona > Rhinatrematidae > Rhinatrema > Rhinatrema bivittatum. The sequence continues at coordinate 440,933,359 of NC_042616.1, read as the reverse complement.
GAGAGCTGCAATGACGAAGGCCGTGAGGGACTGGAGACGCCTGCGGAGGACGTGGTTGGGGTCGGTCAGAGCAGGAACTTGAGGCTGTGCTGGTAGAGGGTCACACCAGGTAAGCAGGCCCAGCCGTGGAGCCAACGCGACCGGGAAACGCAACACTGTCGGATAGTTTTATTGCATTTATTATTGATTATTTTACATTGCAATTTATATTAGCTATGAAAACCACTCTGACACAATGTGGATTTATGGTATATAAAATTAATAATAACAGGTGCAAACAACAGTGGCATGGATACTCCAAGGTATCATGAGAGGAGAAAAGCAGCACCAATAATAACAGGGTTACCCAAAGCAACAACAGAGGGTCAAAGCAGCACAAACAGTGACATGAACACGCCAAGGCACCATTAAAAGAAGCAAAGCAGTACCAATTGAGGCATGAACAATCCAATTCACAGCTTCAGGGGTAAGGCAACAAGAATTGTGGCATAAACATCCCATGTCGTAGAGTAAGGGAAAGGGAAGTAAGCTCGGTGGCATCAAAACCCCAAGGCACAGAATGAGAGGTATGGAAGGAAGAAGAGTGGACTCAAAACCCCAAAGCACTAAGGGGCCGATGCAATAAAGTCGCGTAGAAAGCGGGCGCTGAACAGTCAGCACCCTCTCTCGCACCCCAGGTGACCCCGAGGGGGGAGCCATTCAATATTAAAATTAGGGAGTCACATTAACAAGGAAGCGCTAAGGTCACTTGTGCGACCCTATCATCTCCTTGCTAACACGAACCCAATTGGTTTTCGTGACTGCCGTACGCTGGTCACAAAACCCATCACCGACTTTATCGGCATTGGTTTTCCTTACTGCCGGACAGCAAAAAAACTGATGCCGATAAACCCGGCATTGGTTTTTGCTGGCCATTACAAAAACCAACACCAATAAACCCGGTGTCAGTTTCCTTAAAGGTGAACGGTAGTCACGAAAACTGACACCGGGTTTATCGGCGTCAGTTTTCGTGGCTGTCTGCTGGTAAGGAAAACTGATGCTGATAAACATGGCATCAGTTTTCATGATGGGTCTGGCTGTCAATTTCTTTTTTTTACTTTTATTTCTTTTATTTTTCATCCTACTTAATATCACAATGATATTAAGTAGGAGGCAGTACAGAAAAGCAGTTTTCAGCTTTTCTGTACTTTTTTTTGATGAGCACAGCTATTAATGCCTGCTCCTTGCTCATGTTTGCTCGAGTTCCAGAGTTGCTGTTTCAGTTCCTGCATGCCTGTTCCTGTACCCGTCTCTGGCTCCTGCTTCTGCTCCAGATTTCCTCGTTCCAGTTCCCACTTGTCTCTTGCTTCCTCGGACAGATCTCCTCCTGCCTGACCTCTGGATTAGACCTCAACATGCATCCTGCTGCCTTCCTCTGACCTCTGGCCCAAACTGACCATGCACCTTGCCGCCTGCCTCTGACCTCTGGACCGGACCTTACCATGCTCTCTGTCACCTGCTTTGTCCACTGGACTGGATCTGATTCTGCCCTTGGCTTCAGCCTTAGGCCTCTCTCTCTTGTCTGCCACCATGACCTCTCTCACCAACTTCCTGGGATTATCCACGCAGGGGCCCACCTAAGACCAGCCGGCCCAGGTACCCAAGGGCTCAACCTGGGTACCGGATGCTGGAATCGGGTGCTGGAATTGGTTCCAGTTTCGGTATCGTGGACCCGTGGGAAATTCCATTTCCCACAGTCTGGATGTATTTTTTTTTTTTTTTTGGCTATCCCGAGCCAAAAAAAAAAAACCCACTCCCGACCTTTTAGATCTAATTATTTACAATCCCCCACCCTCCCGACCCGCCAAAACTTGCCTAAAGCCCCTGATGGTCCAGCAGAGGTCCCGGGAGCAATCTCCCACTCTCGGGCCATCGGCTGCCAGTAAACAAAATGGTGCTGGTGGCCCTTTGCCCTTACCATGTGACAGGGTCTATCCGTGCCATTGGCAGGCCCCTGTCACATGGTAGGAGTAATGGACGGCTGGCGCCATCTTAGAAAATGGCCTACAAACAATCTAACTTTGGTTTATTTGCTGTCTTACTGACTATTAAAAGCACAAACACAAAAACATACTAAATAATGTTCCCCAATAGTTAACTTTGCCCAATACTTTAAAAAAAGAAAATTTCCCAAGCAAAAAACTTACTGATTCCTTTCAGCCACCAGCAATGTGATCCTCTCCTCTCAATGCTCCCACTGGTTTGTGGGTTACTGAGCTCTTCCCTTGCAATATATATTGTGCTTCTAAGGTAAATTTGTGCAAAACAATCCCTTTGGAGATTTACACTACAGTTAGTTGTCCTGAGTGACTTACTGCTGTTCTGATTAACAAATGATGGTACCTAATCAAATCAATCACACAACCTTAAAATTTCAGTTAGTCAGCCAGAGTGACTCACTGTTCTCTTGATTAACAAATGTTGGTACCTAATCAAACCAAATCAAACTACCTTAGCACCTATCCAAGGTGAGTAACTGAACTGAAATTTTCAACCTTTTTACTTAAGTATATACTGCTCCAAGCTTATTTCTAGCTTCTGGATACCTTTATATATATATATATATATATATATATATATATATATATATATATATATATATATATATATATATATAAATACAAACACTCTAACTTCTGCTTATTAGTTTCCTTACAGGCTATAAAAAATAAACACACTAACTACTGCTTATTTGCTGCCTTACTATTTAAAAATACAGTCTAACTTCTGTTTATTCGCAGCCTTACTGACTTTTAAAAGCACAAACTCACAAATACACTAAACAATATTGCCCAAATAGCTAACTTCTGCTTATTAGTTTCCTTACAGGCTATAAAAAATAAACACACTAACTACTGCTTATTTGCTGCCTTACTATTTAAAAATACAGTCTAACTTCTGTTTATTCGCAGCCTTACTGACTTTTAAAAGCACAAACTCACAAATACACTAAACAATATTGCCCAAATAGCTAACTTCTCCCCAATACTTTTAAAAAAAGATAATTCCCTAAGCAAAAAACTTACTGATTCCCTTTAGCCACCAGCAAAGTGATCCTTTCCTCTCAGTTCTCCCGCACTCACTATCACAGGGCAAGTCTCTTTCACACACACATTGTGGACCTCTTCTCTGGCTGCACAGTAAGGCCTCTTCTGCCACTGGCTATGGGGAAAATGCTGGCGGCACCTCAGATTCTTTCCTGACACCAGCTGTGGGAGAAATGCTGGAGACACTGTAGGCTCTTTCCTGCTGCCAGCTGGCGGTACTGCAGTGACTCTTCTTTGGATGCTGAATCATCCTTTTGCTGGCAGGAAGTAGGAACACTGCCATCACATCACAATTCCACGCTGCTGCAGGACCTTTCTTTTGCTGGCAGGGAGTGGAAACCCTGCCAGCATGTTGCTGCTCTGTACTACCAGCCCTGCAGGTTTTCCTGCCTTCAGAGTTTGCCTGAATGAAGGGTGAGGTGGCTGTGGCAGGAAGGTTTCAGGGAGCAATTTTGCCGCCTAAAAATCCTGCCACCTGAAGTGTTCGCCTCACCCTGCCTCATTATAGGACATCCTCTTTATACCAGACTGGGTGAGAGGTTTGAGGGGGATTCAAGGGGGAACAAGACTGAGGCACACTAGGGATACATCCTTTTGTGTATCACCCTTCCCACCCAGAATTCAGATTCTCCCTCCCAAGATCTCAAGTTCTATTTCCCAGATTCTGGAAACTCCATTCCTACCGCTTCCTTCTTCTAGGTCCTGGAACCCCCTCACAAGCCCTAATCCCAGATCCTTCCTCCTCTGATCTCCTTCTACTGCTTTCACCCTCCTCTTCACTATCCCAGATTCCCAATTCTCCCCATCTCCAGTCCTTTTTCTCCTTTCCCCAATCCTTGTCATCTCACCTCTTCCCATTTGATATCTCCTCCTTGTGCTAATACTAGAGACCCCTTTTCCTCATGAAATGAAAACAAAATAAATTATATGGAGACAAGTAAGGTGTAAAAATATTTGTATAATGTAATGTAAAAGATGGAAATATTTGCCTGTGATCTTCAGAATTTTCTAATTCCTGCTTTAGGAAACTGTTTGACTGTACCTTAGATCTACACCTCTTTGACTGATCTTATTTGGGCAGGGTGTGTGTGGGGGGTGGGGGGGGGGAGGCCATTAGCAGCAACAGTGCCTAGAGGTGTCAAAAACCTAAATCCATCACTATTCAGCATCTGGCAGAGTTGCCAAATAATCTTGCTAAAGGAGGGAGAATCCAAAGTTTCAACTAGCTTTGCCTTCTGATTGTTTATCCCCGTGCACTGTGGTTTAAACAGTTTCTGCTTCTCCTAGAATGCAGTAGGATAGAGGTATCTGAACAGAATGGCTTTGGCAGGTCATGACATGTCCCCCTAACTGGATGATCAAGTCCAGGTTTTGGCTTTTGCATGCATGGAATTACAGTTCTTATTTTGTTAGTGAAATCAATTGGAAAACCAGAACTACAACTTCATGCATGCCATGGGGAAAAATCTGAGATTAATCAGTCTGTTCAGTTTACTTAGGGCAAATAGACAATGTTGTTTTGGGGGTTAGAAAGGAGTATCAGATGTATAACAGTAAATGAGTGTGCATCATGGATGGCCCTGCCAATGCGTTTTCAGCACATATTGGCTAGGCTTCTTTTCCATAGTGTTCAAGATAGGAGTTCTGAAGGAGTCCACTTTCAATGCATCAGGTTCTTCAAGAAAGGATACCCTTTCTGATAACTGGTCCTTTCACAATGGGTCAGTTAGCATAGGAGATTTCAGAAGGTAGCTGACATAAATGGCATCATTTTTTTTTGTACAACACAAATGCGGGAGCGAAGAACTGCACTTCAAGCATTCAATAACAACAGCAGGGGAAATGCAGTTAAGTTCAATGAGACCCCACAACTTGATATTGGTTTCAAAATACACTTTTTATTGGCGGCAACTCCATTGCTTAGAAAGGCACAATTTAGACAGGGTCCCCCGACACGGACCCGTGTTTCGCCAAACGCAGCTGCATCGGAAGGGACTTTAAACGGGGTTCATAGGCTGTAACATAAAAGGAAATTAACAAAATAAGGGGGACTCTTAACAAAAGGATCCAATATCAAGCAACATATATAAAAACTTCAAACTTAAAAAAACAGCACACGTACCTTTTTTAATGCTGTGCTTACTTTCATAATTAATTCACAGAAAGAGCAGACAGTACCAGCAACAGCTCAGCGTTTAAAGAACCCAGAAAATTAGAGCCAAAAATTTGACCAATCACAATACATTAAACTGCCAAATAACCAATGAAAGAACAGGTCTAAGGCATACAGTACAAACAAAAATATTAAAGTAAAAGTACAGAATACTGGAGAAAGAAACATGGGTCCGTGTCGGGGGACCCTGTCTAAATTGTGCCTTTCTAAGCAATGGAGTTGCCGCCAATAAAAAGTGTATTTTGAAACCAATTTCAAGATGTGGGGACTCATTAAACTTAACTGCATTTCCCCTGCTGTTATCATTTTTTTTGTAACCATACATGCTATTACTGTGGCCACTCTAGTATCGCAAAAATGTACTGTTCACCTGATAAAACTGATTGCATACCATGTTAATTGGTGTTTTTACCAGCACATTACATTTTTGTTAACTTGCACACTAAACAATTTTAAAACAAGTTTATATTGCATAGGACTCTACTTTTAGACCCACATTAGGGGCTGAGTACATAGAATATTTTTGTTCACATGCGTGAGCATATTTATTACATATGTTACTAACACAGTTTATTGCATAGGTCCTTGTGGGTAATTTTACAAAATGTAAGTTATGCATGAATAACATTTTCTTCAGGCACAGATTTCATAGAGCCAAAAGAAGGTGGGTAATAGATTGTGTAGCTGACGGCTGATGCTCACTACCATTTCACCTATGAAAACTATTTTTGAAGAATAAAATATCCCGCCACCGTTTATATTTTTTCCTAAGCAACATAATAATGAGAGTTTCAGGAATGGATGATTGATGTTTTCCCTACATTGTTATGTTTCCACCAATTAGTTCTATTTATAGATGGATGTTAGGTAAATGTGATCTGATAGCCACACATGTTCTTTACCACTGGAAATCCTTTGTTGTATTTACAAGAATGATGCATGCTTAATTTTCACTTGGAAAGCATGACTGGAGGCTTCTATGTGTCTTTTATTTGCTCGCCATGACCTCAAATTATTTAAATGTCAAAACTATCATTTTCAATGTACTTAGAATTTATAAAGGTAATATAGCCTGCTAACAAGCATATCCATGCTGACATTGCATGTTGCTTTCTCCTTTTAGTTCCTTCTCCAGCAATAAAACTCCTGAAGGAAACACGGTTCTCAAGACTCATTGACCCGAGTTTCCCAATGATGAGTAACAGACAATTAAACTAGGTTTGTTTCTATTTGGATGTAAAGCTGCAGCTCTGTAGTGTTTCATTTGCTAGCCTTCTGCAATTGTGCAAAAATATCCCAACTCAATATTATGTAATCGTATGTCTTGAACTGTTGTTTCCAATAAACTATTTGCCTCAAAAATACATTTTCTATACCACTGGAAACCTGAAGGTCAGTCATTTTCAATGATGTATAGCAATTGTTAGGTAGTAAAATAATCCAATTTTATTGAACTGCAAGTTGTAGGTAAAATGTGATAAATAAATAATTTCTCTGAGGTAGTTTCAGCCACCAGTAATGAATTTGCTTTAGTGCCTCCAGGTCTGATTTATACAAATGTTTCCTTTAAAATATATTTGTCCCCTTGTGTTTGTGGAATATATATTAGGTCTGCACTGTAGACTGAGAGCACAGCAGATCATACTAGATAGGAAGGCATGACCTTGAAGCTTGCCATAAGCATAAGCAATGCTAGCAGCATCATTATCTGTGCCCTTCTAATCTTCATTCCAATGTTAATCATAGTGTCTAGCTATGTCCATTTCCATCAAGGGGGAAGCCCATCACCTCATAAGACTAATCAAGCTTTACAAACTGCCCCAGAATATCCATCAAAGCCAGTGTAATTGATGGCTTCTATAAACTTTTCTACATTTTAGGGTCATGGTCACTGACAAATATGTCCATCAATACTAAATGTCCTTTAAAAATAGACACTAATTAGTGTAGACAAGTTCAGAAGCATACTATATATACAGACCTTGTTTAAGATTGACTTAGATGGTGCTCTTCTGAAGAAAATAAATGAGAAGGCTGAGCTGTGTAATGTCGGTTATTCTTCTTGCAGGTATATTGGCACCTTCTGTCTTTGAGCATATAACACTAATTTCTCTAGGTGTCTTTTTTTATTGCTGCTCCACAAATCAACACTCAAAATGGCAGAAGCAATCTGTATACTAAATAATTTATCATTAAGGATTAGAACCCATGGGGTTATTTTCAATAGCTCACCTACCCCTTACATAATATTTTTGGAACAAAAATACTGAAAACTGCAAAAAGGTTAAAGTAACATAAATTAAAAAAAAAAAAAACAATTTCAAGAGGGCCCAGTGGCTCAGTGCTAAACTGTGCACTGTCATATGGATAACCCAGTTGCTATTCCAGGAATAGGGTTCTGCTTATAGGACTGCCTAATCCTGAGAAGTTGCAAAGATAGTGTTCACAGCTCCTGGGCGAGAGAGCTTTTCCGTCCATGCTCAGCAGTGACACCTAGTGGTCAGAAGTAGGGCCTCTGTTGGTTTCCAGATAAATTCTTGGGGGTAGATATTCAAAAGCCATTTAGATGGATAACTGAAAATGTATCCACCTAAATGGTATAGCTGCAATATTTGGCAAATATGGTAGGGGTTTTCCTGAGTGGGCGGTAGGCATTTCGTGAAGGAGCAGAGTTAGCCAGTTAAGCTAACTAGCTAACTCTGGTTGTGCTGCAGGCAGGTCCAAAATTAGCTGGATATACCTATCTAGCTAACTTTTAAGAAAGCAAGGTGTTTAGGTGGCACAGCTGCACTGCTGAATATCCCGGATAAATTAGGAGGATAGGTCTATCCAGCTAATTCATCTAGCCACTCAGCAGCTGAATATGGACCCCACATTTTTTCTGGAGCCTGCTGGCAGAGGACAGTTGCTGTGATACCTAGAGGAAAAAAATCCAGGTAGTAAATGAAGGCTTATGACACAAAGAAACTTGTTCCAATTAACCTGGAAGCTCACAGAATCAGAGGAAAGTACAGCCCCCCTCCCCCCAAAACCCCCCCTAAAAACCCCACATTTCTCTGAAATGCATTGCATCATCATTGGCATTACTAAAACTTTAAACTATCACAGTTAGTTCTGTTGAAAAATCAGTCATAAAAAACAGTGAAAACAATGCAAGAATATGTCTGCATATCATTGTTTCTGGAATGTTGCTTTTGAATCTGTTCATGTTTATCATTTGACTGCTATCAACAGGGTGTGTTGGAGACAAAAAAACAACAGATGTGGTGCAGAACAGAGTCAATGTGAATGGCGTATATGTAAAACTATAAATGCCCCAACTCTTTACACAGCCAGCGATGGCTAGTATTAAGAAAAAACAATGTGATTGCACCACCAACATCTTATTCTTTTTTAAAGATAATCCCAAGGGTCCTCTGTCTCAGTGCCTCCAACTCTTGTTAAAGTGATATTGACGAGGGTTCCCTGAGTCTGTCCTGCTTAGGGAGAGAGGGAATCAGGGAGGGAAGTGTTTTATGCAGGACTACAATCTTTTTATACAACGCTAGACTTTTTCAGATGAAAGAATACTCTAGAAAATGTGTTCACAAGGTAAAGATCCAAGGAGGATGACTCAGAACCAACATTAGAAAATATTTCCTCACGGAAAGAGTGGTGAACTCATGGAGTGGCCTCCCTTAAGAGGAGGTGGGGGAGACAAAGATGGCAACAGAATTTAAGAAAGTATGGGATAGTCACCTAGGATCCCTAGCTGTAGAGAACTAAGGGAAAAGCTAAAAGATTAATTGGAGTCTATTGCATTGCACCAAAAATGAAATCAGGCTGATTAGAAGGGCCTTACTGTTTTATTTTCTACCATATCCACTGTTTCAATATTTTACTGTAACCTGAACTACAAATGCAATTTAGCTCAGCTGATCTCTGATTAAATATTTGTTGTGAAGATGAAACTAAACTGGAGTGCATGAAGGATGGAGTCCAGTGAGTAGATAGGGCACAGAAAGATGCATCTGCCAGAAACTTTTCCTTGGCAAGGAAGAATGAACCCCATACTGCAGCTGAGGATGGAACCTCTACTGGCACTGAAAGAAAGTGGTAAGTTTGCAAGAAATATAAGAATTGAGAGAGAAGGGAGATCCAGCCCATTGTGCCCCTTAATTTTAACGTCCACCAGGTACCAACACACAGTTCAATACCATGAACCAGAGCAGAGAGTTGTAGATCAGATTGAGATTCCCAATTTTTTTCAAGACCTACAAAGTAAGAAAACTAAAGGTTGAAAGCTAAATGATCTTTAACCAAAAAATGATTATACATAGAAAGGTAACCTGGGTCTAGTAGAGGTCCAGCTTTCAGGGCATTATGCAAGTGAAGCCAATGAAAATACATAGACTTTGGGAGGGAATGAATTGATACCAAATTTGAAAAGAGGCTCATTTTAGCATCATTAACAACTTAAATCAAAAACCATATCCCACATTGTTGCCACTTCTTTCAGTTTACAGGGAATTTGTCAACTAAAATCTTTGGGGCAGATTTTCAAAGCCTATGCGCACCTGTCCTACTTTCAAAAGGCCCGGCAGCGCACGTAAAGCCCCGGGTCGTGCGTATGTCCCGGAGCTCAAAAAAAGGGGCGGGGAGTGGGCGGGGAGTGGGCGGGGGCATGGCTGGAGCCTTTGCTCACAGCGGCCATTTGTCGCTGTGCCCAGGATCACGGGCCAGCCATCAGCCGGCGCATGCAACCTACGCCTGCCCGGAGGCAGGCACAACTTATAAAATAAAGGTAGGAGAAGGATTTAAGTAGGGCTGGGGGGGCGGGTTAGATAGGGGAAGGGAGGGGAAGGTGGGGAGGGCTGAAGGAAAGTTCCCTCCGAGGTCGCTCCGATTTTGTAGCGGCCTGAGAGGGACCGGGAAAAGCCATCACGGGTCCCCTAGGACTCGGCGCACACAAGATGCACTAGTGTGCACACCTTTGTACGCGCCGACCCCAGATTTTATAACAGTTAGTACAGTGTGGACACTGACCACATTTATAATGTCCCAGTGTTTCTGCCTCTTTTAAACTGGGAGAATGTGCATGTACAAGCTTGTCTTGTAAGTTACTCCCTCTAGATGTCACAATTGTAGGGTTTTTGAAAGATGTCATGTAGCTGCAAAAGAACGGCCAATTTCAGACAACAGTATTCCGAAAGAAAACAGATTGGAACAACTTCCAATCTGTTTTCTTTCGGAATACTGTTGTCTGAAATTGGCCATTCTTTTGCAGCTACATGACATCTTTCAAAAACCCTACAATTGTGACATCTAGAGGGAGTAACTTACAAGACAAGCTTGTACATGCACATTCTCCCAGTTTAAAAGAGGCAGAAACACTGGGACATTATAAATGTGGTCAGTGTCCACACTGTACTAACTGTCACCATCCACACACATTCAAATGTGGGCTGCCAGTCAGCCAATTCTTTCGCATCAGGCACATTTGTTCTGATATCAAGGAGTTTGAGAAACAAGCTGAGATTTTGAGCAGCAGATTCCTCCAACGTGGTTACCCCAAGCAGGCAATAAAGAAAGCATACAAGCGGGCCAAATTCTCCGACAGACACTCCTTATTGGCCTATAAACCTAAAAAAGATGTGCCTGATTTGGTCTGTGTATTGAAACACACCACTGCAACATCTGTTATAGCTACGGCAATTCGCCAACACTGGAATCTTTTGCAGCTACATGACATCTTTCAAAACCCCCCAACAATTGTAACATCTAGAGTGAGTAACTTACGAGACAATCTTGTACATGCACATTCTCCCAGTGTAAAAGAGGCAGAAACACCAGGACATTATAAATGTGGTCAGTGTCCACGCTGTACTAACTGTATCGAGGGGGATGGTTGGGTGGACCCGGTGTTAAAGTACAAAGTATTTAGGAAGTTTAAAACAAATTGTGATTCAACATACATGGTATATGCCATCATCTGCCCTTGTCCAATGGTGTATATAGGCAGAACAACCCGCAGCATGAAAACACGGTTAAATGAACACAAATCCCAGATAAATACCCAGACCATTAAGGCACCGATTGTCTCACATTGTTTACAGGCTCATCATGCATTCAGTCATCTGCAGTGGACCATCATAGACCATGTCAAGGAGTCTCCACAGGGAGGTGATTGTTTAAATATATTAAACCATCGGGAATTGTTCTGGATTTTCACCTTAAAAACCCAGGCGCAGCAAGGCTTAAATGAAGAGCTAGATTGGAATGCATTGGTTTGACACATGGAGTTTGCGGGACACAACGTAATGAGTGATTGGTCGGTTTTGAATGAAGGGATGTAGCATATAATCACATTAGCTGTTTTAGTGCAATCTGAGAGCGTTTTGTGAGAAGAGACAGAAACTACCACAAATTTCTATGTTTGAGATGGTGCAATAAGGGAAGCATGATGGCTTGAGAAAGCTAAAAAGTACGGCTCCAAAAAAAGAATGGTTTGAATGAAGCGAGCACCATGGCTTTGAAAAGAATGGCTTGAAACAAACATGTAATTCCGATTGCTCAACATCTTAGATATATCCCCTGAGGAAAGACCCTTCGCCAGGTCTGAAACAAGGCCTTGTCGGGTGGACAACGACATCCATCAATATAAGTCAGTTTTGTTTTAACACTCTGCAAGTAGAGCATCTGTAATAACTGGTTGTTGCCATCAGAAGGGTAAAAAAGACTTTTTTGCAAATCAGTTGGCCAATTTTTAGCCATTAATGCGGATAAACCATCTGGGAAGCAGGTTATAAAAAACACCATAAAAAAACTTTTTAACCCACACTTGCGCACATTTCAGAAACCAAAAAATACCTAGGATGGATGTGGATTGTTTATGATTAAAAATTGATACATTACATGGCGGTAATGATACTGAAAAAGTTTTGAAACGCTCCACCCTCTCCTTAAAAAATGTTTGTTTCGGTATCTTGAAATATATTGTTTTTAAAAATATCACGTGAAACATATAAAATGGAATCACGTTTTCCATAGTGAGAAACCAATAAAGTTATAATTAAGAATTCTAACATTAGATGAAATTCAAAAGCATAGAAAGTAGGGATTTTAAGTGTCTATTATTGATTTTGCCTCTTTTTCTGCATGACATTGCAAGATAAAAGAACTGAATGATGTATACAAAGAAAATAGAAGGGATAATGGAATAATAGCATGCTTTATTGCGGATCCAAAAGCGCCAGTAGATTAAACTAGCTCATGGGTGCCCCCTCAATGTGCCAACTTTTTCAGATGGGCTTTTTTTTTCCTGTACTTTCAGTTAACAGTAACACACATTTCCATGATGTCAATTATGATTCCAATTTTCAAAGGTAAAAATCATTTTACCCTAGTAAAATGCCTGTCTGAAAACTATGTACATTGTTCCACAACCTGCATAATTTTACTCATATACTAGTGGGGGTGTTCCCAGAGTGGAGTGAGGACAGGGAGAGAAGATGACAAGCATGATTGTGACTTGTCTTCACTTTTCCTAATATCACTGAAAAAAAAATCTAAACTACAATTCTGTACAAGTGCTCAGATGCTCTCACTGGCGGTACACTGTAATTATCTGATTAAAAAGCTGTGAATCTGGAAACCCAACTTATTTATTTGTATTCAACATCTTTAGAAAAGGATGTTGTGACCATTCAAATTGTAAGAAATCATGATATCTACATGATGGCTGTGATAATAAGGGGGAGAATTTTTGAAACCCTGTTAGTAATTTCTAGGTCCATGGGGACTCTGAAAATGGGATTGATGAGCACTATAGTACAAAAGCATCCAAGCATGTTGCACCTGCATTATAGCAACTCCAAATGGGAAGGACAATTTTTGTAATCATTTACATGGGTAAAAAAGGGGGTTATTTTCCAACTCGCATTAAGGCATTTTCGTATGTGAAAAATGACTTAACACATGTGAAAAGCACCATAACACATGATGTGATGCTAATTTTTAAAGGGGAAGAGTCAGGGGTGGGATTTTTGTAAAAGTTGGCTGGCTTCATGAAGCCATATTGTACAGATTTAATGCTGAAAACAACCACAACTTTTTCAATGATGTTAAGCTGTGCAATAGGCCCATAACACAAATTGTGATTTGGGCATTTTTAGAATGGGGAGGGATGAGAGCGAGAGTACATCTGGGAGTTGTAGCACCATGTTAAGCAGCTATTTATGCTACTATGCTACAATAGGAGGCCCACCTAGTAACTCGATATGAGGTTTAGATAGTAGTGAAGAGGTAAGGGGCCACTTTGACATGTGGAGTGAGAAGTACAAACAGAACAGTACACTCGTGAAGATTTGATGTCCTTCTGAGTGAGGAAAGTCGCACAAAGATGAGATTTGTACAATGTTCTCTCAGCCTAGCTTGATGGACTCTCTACCTGGGTAAAATCAGCTAGGTTAAGAGAACACTGTAAAAATCTCATTGTTGTGTGAGTTTCCTTACTCCAAAGGACATCAAATCTTCACAAGAGTGTACTGTTTTGTTTGTACGTCTCACCCTGCATGTCAAAGTGGCCCCTAATCCCTACACTACTACTCAAACCTCACCCCGACTTACTAGGTGGGCATCCTATAGAGATATAAATAGCTTACTACTACAAGGCCCTTGTAGATAGTCTCTCTTTCTCTCATTAACACACTTTGAAGTGATACCTGTGCTAAGATAGCACACATTGCAATAAATAGGCTATTACCATACACCCCTATTGCATGCAATAATTTGATGAATCTTGTCCAAAGCATTTTACCCTCAAAAATGGGCTCTTTTAAAACTTTTCATCCTCCACATGGTTAAAATAACATGCATAATTTTACCTGCATTATTTTGAGGTGCTTGCGCAGGTGGGATTAGGTTGTGAAAGGCAACAATGTGCATACTTTTGCCTGGAAGAAATACTGTACTTTCAGATAAAGCATGTACAAATCTTTATTGGGTACATTTTCTAATGGCAATAATTCAAGCAAAACTAAGTGCATAGTTTTACTTTGATGATTATTGGTACAACCCCTGCAGGTAAAATCTATCTGTGGGGCTTCCTCCAGTGAGGGCATTTTAAGTATTGCTCTATGCATAGTAAAGTACATGCTTGGATTTCAAAATTAAATCACTGCAGGTACTTTGCCTCCCCATTCTCTGACCCTTTTTCTCCATGGCTAAGTCTCAATGTATTGTGGAACTTGACCACTAGATTCTAATTATTAATACTTAGTGCATACGCTGCCGATAAACTTATAATAGAAAACAGAGTGCATTCGATTTTCCTGTTCATTGACAGTTCTGCACTAATGAACCTAATGAACTCTTCTTTTCCTTTTGTCCCTGGGAGATGTAATGAAAAGTCAAAACACAGCAAGGTCTTTCACACAGGGAGGGTAATTTTCAAAGACATTTCTGCCAGTAAAGCTTTGCTTTATCTGCAGAAATGGATTTTTGCAAAATGTTCCCTTTAATATGCAGTTAAACTTCCATGTGTATGTCCTGTTTGCATGTACATTTACCCACAGTGAGCAGAGCTGGAGTGGCAGTGTTGGAGAGGGTTTTGCATTTGTATGCAAACTTTGGGATTTTTATAACTGAGCATGTACTTTCTCCCAAAAAAAGCTCTGTGCACAAATTAGCTGGTTTATTTGTGCGGCTAGTTTTGCCAGGATATTTTCTTAAAGGAAAAGTTTGCATGAACTTTCTCTCTTTAAATTGGTATAAAGTGTGAAGACAGATACTTTAAAATGTATATGGGCTTTTACAAAATAACCCCTACATGTGGTAGGGATAGGCATTCATTTAATTTCATTGGAATCATGAAATGAAAGAAAACACATTTTTTTTTTTTAGTTTTGTGTTAGTGTGCACTAAAAGAAGTTAGTGCTCACTAACCATGCAAATAGGGGAAAATTAAAACAAAAACATTAAAAACTAAATCAAGCAAAAAAGATGCTAAATAAAAACAATACAAAAACACTCCACTGTGCAGTCCTAATATGTGATCAAGAGACAAATGAGAACAAGAAAACTGCCAATAACTAATAACTAAAATATTTGTTCTTTATTAATAGCTTTAATTTAATTTCCCCTACAGACAAATACACTATGTCTGAAATCCTGGCAACTGATGGATTAACTAATTTAGCTGCACATGTCACACTTTCATTTATTTTAAAACATTGTACCAAGTAGGTATAAGAAAGAAAATGATCAAATAATGACTGATCAATGAGAACTTTCTAACAAATTGCACCTTTATGATTGAAAGCTGAATGGAATACTGTGCATCCCTCATTGTTTGCATATATAAAAATTAATATCCTTGGTTTAGGATATCATACTGTAACATAGTTATTCAACCCAAGGAACAGAAGAAGTTGAATAATTAGTTACACATTATGGAGTAGATATTCAAAGGGTTTTGCACATAAAAGTAGCATATATGTGCATAAGTAGCACATGCATGTATTTATACTATTTTATAAACAACTATGCATTTTCCATTTTTTGCATACATTTTATCGGGGGGAAAAGGGGTGGACTAGGGGTTTTCCAGAGAGAGGTTAGGTTCAGAAGTGTGCAGCGTAGTCGCTATTTTGTAAGAAAAACTCATGTATATATAACTGAATTTATTTGCACACTTTTGTACCTGCTGACTCACCCAAGTGAAATCAAATTTTAGGTGAGAGGTCTTTGTGAACTGGTCAGGGTTTAGGGTGAAAAGCAAGTGGTTCTATGTGAACCGAGATGACTGGTTTAACCTGCAGAGGTATCAGCAAACTGGTGACTGCAAGTTAATACACAAGTAAATTTTTTAAAAATAGCATACATGTATACATTATAAAATTCCTGCCTCTGCATATGCATTGGGATTACTAAGCATATGTTATATTTTTTTATATGTTTAATATATAAGCATACATGGTTATAAAATAGGTTGATAAAGTATATATTTTTTTGCATCGTAAATATTTGCTCATACTTAAACATATATGCATACTTTTGTAGCAAAAACACAAGGCATTTTATAAACTGTGCAGCTCTCAACATTCAGTTTATAAAATACTAGCATTTATTTCTGTGCATCCGCATTCTCTTACACACATAAATGCTGTACCAAAGATAGACTTGAAAGTTAGGTTTCTTGGTGGTAGTGTTGTAAACATCATATAAGAACATATTAACTGTCATACTGGGTCAGACCAAGGGTCCATCAAGCCCAGTATCATGTTTCTAACAGTGACCAATCAGATCACAAGTAACTGGTAGGATTTCAAATAGTAGATAGATTCCATGCTACTAACATCCAGGGATAAGAAGTAGCTTTCCCTAATTAAGGTCTAGATTCATCATTCCTGCAGAATGATGAGCTGCCACGGTAAAGGGGGCAGAGGGGTGAAAAATGAGGAGGGGGACACTAGTGTGCAGCCAGCTGCATCACGGCAGTGTGGTGTTTCCTGCTGCAGTGTGGCCATGAGGCACACTATCACCTCCATTGCATCACGCTAAAAGGCGGTGCTATTTCCCACCCTACTGCCGGCAATAATGTCCAAAACATCATCGCTGGAAGCAGTGCCACCACCCACCCTACTGCCGGCAATAATGTCCAAAACATCATCGCTGGAAGCAGTGCCACCACCCTATTTCCCTCCCATACTGGGTCAGACCAAGCCCAGCATCCTGTTTCCAACAGTGGCCATAAGAACCTGGCATGTATCCACAAACTAAGGGGGTCATTTTCCAAGGAGTTACCGCAGGAGATAATTCCACAAATCACACTAACAGCCATTAACACAATTTGTGAATTTTAAATTCAGGGGGTGGAGCATATGCAAAGTAGGAAAGAGTTAATGCAGCCAATAGCTACACCTCTTTCATTTGCAGTATGTTGTGTGCTAGAGGCCAGAAAAGAGAAAGAGAAAGAGAAAGAGAGAGAGAGAGAGAGAGAGAGAGAGAGAGAGAGAGAGAGAGAGAGAGAGACTTGCTATAGTCTCTCTTCCCTAGACAGGTATTTGTATCCCTATGAGAGGCTCACCTAGTAACTCGAGGTGGGGATTAGGTATGAGTGTAGGGGGTTGGGGGCCGCTTTCACATTCAACATGAGACGTACGAACAGAACAGTGGTCTCTTGTGAAGATTTGCTGGCCTTCGGAGTGAGGAAACTCACTCCAAGATGAGATTTGGACAATGTTCTCTCAACCTAGCGAGGTTGAGAGAACATTGTCCAAATCTCCAATGTTCTCTCAACCTAGCTTAGCTAGGTTGAGAGAACATTGTCCAAATCTCATCTTGGAGTGAGTTTCCTCACTCCGAAGGCCAGCAAATCTTCACAAGAGACCACTGTTCTGTTCGTACGTCTCATGTTGAATGTGAAAGCGGCCCCCAACCCCCTACACTCATACCTAATCCCCACCTCGAGTTTCTAGGTGAGCCTCTCATAGGGATACAAATACTTGTCTAGGGAAGAGACACTATAGCAAGTCTCTCTCTCTCTCTCTCTCTCTCTCTCTCTCTCTCTCTCTCTCTCTCTCTCTCTCTCTCTCTCTCTCTCTCTCATTGCAATACACATGCTTATTAGCATAAGGTAACATCCCTTTTCGGAAAATGAGGCCCTAAGTCTATTCCATACTATTGTTGCTAGTAATAGCAGTGGCTATTTTCTAAGTCAACTTAATTAATACCAGGTAATGGACATCTCCAAGAACTTATCCAATCCTTTTTTTAAACCCAGCTCTACTAAATGCTCTAACCACAGCCTCTGGCAACAAATTCCAGAGTTTAATTGAGCGTTGAGTGAAAAAGAACTTTCTCCAATTAATTTTAAATGTGCCCCATGCTAACTTCATGGAGTGCCCCCTAGTCTTTCTATTATCCGAAAGAGTAAATAACCAATTCACATCTACCCGTTCTAAACCTCTCATGATTTTAAATACCTCTATCATATCCCCCTCAGCCGTCTCTTCTCCAAGCTGAAAAGTCCTAACCTCTTTAGTCTTTCCTCACAGGGGAGCTGTTCCATTCCCCTTATCATTTTCATCACCCTTCTCTGTACCTTCTTTAGTACAATTATATCTTTTTTGAGATGTGGCGACCAGAATTCTACACACTTACACAGTATTCAAGGTACGGTCTCACCATTGAGCGATACAGAGGAATTATGACATTTTCCGTTTTATTCACCATTTCCTTTATAATAATTCCCAAACTCCTACCTAACTCCACCCCTTCCCCTAATTTTAATTTTACCACCATGATAAGCCCATTATCATGTACGTTAAGGCATTAATGCATACGATAATGCCCTAACGCACATGATAATGGGCTATCGCACCTTGGAAAATGACCCTATACATTAGTTAATAACTGCTTATGGACTTTTCCTCCAGGAATTTGTTCAAACCTTTTTCAAACACTAATTGCTTTTACTACTTTCTCCAGCAATGAATTCCAAAAATTAATTGTGCATTAAGTGAAAAATTATTTTCTTTGATTTGTTTTAAAAGTGATACTGTAAGCATTGTGAGCCCTTGTGACAGTGGTGAAGTTGACGCAGCCTATGGGGTGAACCCCATAGGCCCTCACTGACAGTTAGCGGAGGTTTCCTGCTCTGGCGCTTAACCTATACCAGACCCTTTTCCTGCAGATTGAGCCCTTGGATGGATATAGGCGATGGTCTCTTGCGATATGGTGTAGGTAAAGGTTCAAGGCAAGGCAAGGGTCAGAGTCAGGCAGCAATCAAAATAGTCAGAGTCCAGGCATGGGGGTCAGAACCAAAGGGCAGTCAAAATAGTCAGATTCCAGGCAAGGGTCAGAACCAGTGGTCAGTCCATAGGAAGATTAGGAGGAGACAGAGAAGACTGACATGTAAGGACTGGCAGGAAGATGAGGACTGTAGATACAATGAGGTTGGGCTGGAGAGATGAGGATAAGTTGGGTGAGACAGGCAGGCTAGAGAGATGAGGAAAGGATGGATGAGGCAGGAGAGATAAGGCAAGATTGGGCAAAGCTGGAGAGGCAAGACAAGGTTGGTCAAGGCTGGAGAAAAGAGACAAGGCTGAAGACAGGAATCAGGAACACTAGCAAATCGCACTATGGAAGTAGCAGGACTTGTTGCTTTCCTGAGTTGCTGGAGTCATGGCTAGGTTTGAATACCCAGCTGTATTATGTCATCATGGAGCTCCAGAGTAGGTTTTCCTGCCATGTGGCTCTTAAAGCTCTGTGCATTGTGCGCATGTGCCTAGAAACTGCTGTCATGTGATGGCTGGGGAGGCGCTGTCGGTGTCCATGCCATGAGGGAAGGTCAGCGATGGTGCAGGGAGCATGGCCGTTGGTGTTCCAGACATACTGCGGGGATTGGTATGTTGGGCCTGGCCACCAGCAGTATCTGGGGTGAGTGCAGCACGTGGTGTCTTCCCATGAGCTGCCAAGGTAACAGCTACTTAGTAACTTCATGAAGTGTCCCCTAGTCTTTTTTAGAACATAAGAAATGCCATGTTGCATCATAGGAAAGTCCATAGAGCCTAGCATCTTAGCTTTGACAGTGGGCAATCCAGGGTGCAAGTACCTGGCAGTTTCCTTAAAGTAGATTCTGTTACTCACCCCAGGGATAGCAATAGCTTTCGTCTACGTGGCTAATAATGTGTTATACACTTTTACTGCAGGGACTTATCTAAAACTCTATTAAACTCCACTATGTTAGTTGCCTAGATCATGTCCTCTGGTACATGGAATGGGAAGCATATCTGAGAATGTTACCATGAAGGTTCTGTTTGTCAACATTCTACCTAAACTTGCCAAAAACCAAGGGTGTCTCCATAGACTCCCTGCCCCCTCTACTCCCTGTGGAGATGAGCGGCTGTTAAAATAAAGGAAATTTGAAAATTATCATTAGGCCCTACCCCCCAATCACCCAGCTCTCCATTTTAAAACAAATCTCTGCTGCACAGAGGCCAGGATTCCCACCCCACCCTAGCTCACACTGGACCCCCACTACTCACAAAGTAGGCCCTGGTGGTCCAGTGGGGGCTTGGAGCACCCTCTAGGCTCCAGGTGGTGGCCATGTTTTAAAATAGTGCTGCATGACCTATGCTTCTAACACATGAAAGGAGCAAAGGCCAGATGTTGCCATTTTGAAACATGGCCACTGCCAAACACAGAGCATAGTGAGCACTCTACGCTTCCACTGGACCACCAAGGCTTACTTTGTGAGTTGTGGAGGAGTCCAGAGGATGGGGTTACTGGATCCGGTGGCCAGATTTATGTTTTGAAGTGTAGGGGTGTTGGGTTGGGAGGCATGGTCTGGTGGTGATTTTCTAACTTTTAAACAATTATTTTGCAGTGGGCTGCCTCCAGGACCAGCTGTCGGGGGGGGGGGGGGGAATGGGGACAGAGGGTCTATGGAGACCCCTGGATTATTTGTAAATGTTTTTTGGGAGATGACTTGGTGGAGACATCAGCCATTTTAAGCAATAACCCCTGGGGCATCAGGACATTAATATCCCGATGTTGAAATTTGACAAACTGATTAGGATGAATTTAAATGCACACAGTGCTGGGGCTGAAATAATGTGAGGTATTTCAAATACTTTGTGTTATCCCCACATTAGGCCATTTATTGTGTGATAAACATAGCTAGAAAGCACAATTTGAAAACTGCCCCTCATAGCAGATAACGGTTTGAATACTGTGGCATACATACTTTAGCAAATACCCAAAAGGTGCAGGTTCTGTGGCAGGGTTAGAGCAAAAATGATAAATTACCCACAGGCATTTCATTTTGGAATCTCCTTGCATGCATTACTGCAGATACTTTGTACTTACTTCAAAGCACGTACAGTGTTCATGGGTACTTTTGTACCTGTAGTCCCTTCTGGTCTATCTTTTGAGAGAGAAACATTGCAGGGAATTCCTGTTTGAAATTTTCTTTCAGGTCCTGCAGCCTCCCTAGTCTCTCTCAAAATTGCTACTTAGATGGTATTTTTCAAATGGATTTACAAATTTAAAACTGTATTTTACACATGTAAATGCACTTTATGAATATAAGTAGGCTTTTAAGATTGCTAAAATATATGCCAATGAATTGTCCAAATGTTTTAGATATGTAAGTGCATGTTACACTAGTATATTGCTTTTGAAAATTGCTATGATAATATGTTACATTGTCAGGCATAACACCTTTTAAAATTACACCCTATAAGTCTAATATTTAAAGCAAAATACATAGATATTTATAGATAGAATGAGCAACCTGATAATTACCTTTCTCAATACTGGTTGATTTCCATAGCACACATAAGAACATGCCATACTGGGTAAGACCAAGGGTCCATCAAAGCAAATATGGCCACTGTGCTGGGAGCCTGACCCCACCCCTGTCCCTCCCCTGCTCCGCTCATGCCCCCGCCCCCTCCCTACCCCTTTTTGCAAGCCCCAGGGCTTTACGTGCGTCACCGGGCTTTTTTTTAAATAGGCACGGCACGCGTAGACCCAGTTATGCACCTAAATCCTCCAGATTTACGTGCGTAACCCTTTTAAAATCCGGCCCAAAGGTATTTAGCATATTCCTAAATTTCAAAAGGGAAGATTCTTCCTTTAAACCTCGAGATAGGACATTCCATAGTTCAGGGCCCTGAAGATCAGAGTCTTTCACAAGATTCATCCAAGCAGATGATTTTAAATGATGGAACATTCAAAAGATTTTGATTCAAAGATCTCAGGGTTCTTTCTGGGCTATAGAACTCTAAGGCAGCATTGATTCTGGAAGGAAATTAAACCATTCAACCTCTAAAAAATGAATATTAAAATCTTAAAGGATATCCTCCATTTGATAGGACACCAATGCAATTTCATCAAGATGGGTGATATTTGTTCATAAATTGGAATCTCAGCCACTATTCTTGCAGCTGTATTTTGTACATATTGCAAAGCCTTTAAAGATTTTTGCAGAAGGCCAAGGTAGAAGGCATTACAATAATATAATAAAAACAATGCTAAAGAGTGTACTACAGTTCTTAGATCAGACTGACTTGAAAAAGGTGCAATCTTCGCAAATTGTGTAGTTAGAAGTAGGCCCCTTACACTACTTTTAATATAAGTGGTTTTAAAGACAAAGTTGAGTCCATAACAATTCCAATGTTTCTTGCCTCTATCATTATTGGCATTTCTACTCCACCTATAGACAAATATTTAGGGATATCTATGTTGGGAAATTTTGATAAATATAGAATTTCTGTTTTTGATATATTTAGAAGCAATGTATTATTTGTTAACCAATCCTTGAGAGTAATCAAACTATCAAAGAGAACAATCAATCAAATCTATGATAGATACATAAATTGGAGATCATCGGCAAAAAGACAATACCCTACATCCAATTGGGAAAAGATACAGCATATTGGAGCAATGTAAAGTTTAAACAAACCAACTGAAAGGGCAGAACCTTGGGGGACCCCTGTACTCAAGTGAAACTCACCAAATGTTTTTACTGATATATAGATTGATTCAGTTTGATCTGTCAGGAAAGAAGAAAAGCACTTCAAAACAGTATTTCGTATCCCAATGTTAGATAAACATGTAAATAAAATAGAGTGATAAATAATGTCAAAGGCTGCTGTTAAATCTAAGAGGACAAGAAAACATCCAGTACCACAATCAGACCCCTGCCAAAAAGTATCAACAGTAATGTCTCGGAGTTATGATTAGCACAGAAATCATACTGATAGTTATCCAACACATGATGGGCATCCAAGAAATCCTGCCTTTGAAGCATAAAATATACTGCAGGGGAAGAGCTTAGTAACCACCAATCTTGTGGGAGCATTGAGAGAAGAAGTATATCTTGCTGGTGACTGAAGAGGATCAGTAATTTTTGCTTTGGGAAATTTCAGGACATAAAAGGTTTGGGGGAGAGGTGAATAGTGGGGTATATTCTTTAGTGTGTGTGCCTAATATAAAAGCCAAGCCAAATGTAGTTAAAAGTTTAGACTTTGTGTGTGCCTGATATAAAAAGCAAGCCAAAGACAAATAATGGTTTAGAGTTTGTGTGTTCCTGATATAGAAAGCAAGCCAAAAGTAGTTAATAGTTTACAATTTATGTATGTCTGATATAAAATGCAAGGCAAAGTTAGTTATTAGTTTAGAATTTATGTGTACCTGATATAAAAAGCAAGCCAAATATAGCTAATAGTTAAAGTTTGTGTGTGCCTGATATAAAAATCAAGTCAAAGGTAGTTAATAGTTTAGAGTTTGGAATTGGTTACTATTATAGATACTTGTTGTTTTGTTTATTATTTATTTGTTTATTAAGTATTTTCCAATTACATAATCTTATATAATTCAAATACATTTTATGTATTGCAACATTGTTTTACCTAGAAGGTAGTATGGTTAATTTTGTTTTTATCTTTTGGAATTGGTTAAGAGTATTGTATGGGTGGAGTTGTTTTTTTTAATTGAGTTGAAGGAAGTAGAAGAAAAAATAGCTTAGTAAACCAATGTTTTATTTTTTTGGAATCTCTGAGATATGGGATATTGGGCCAATTATTTTAAGCTTAATGTTCACAATTATGTGGGGTCAGTTTGATAGGCAATGAAATATAATTTGTATTCTTTTTATTATAAAACATTAAGGGCCGGATTTTCAAAGGCCTACGCACGCTGGGCCTATTTTATAAAGGCCCGGTGACGCACGTAAAGCCCCGGGATGCATCTAAGTCCCGGGGCTTTACTAAAGGGGAGGGATTGGGGTGTGGGTGGGGTGGGGGCCAGAGGTCTCCGAAAAAGCGGTCATTGCCGCTGTGTCAGAAGGGTGCCAGCGCACGCAACTTGCGCCCGGACGCAGGCGCAAAAGGTAAGACTAAAGTCAGGGGAGTTAGAGTAGGGCTGGGGGGGAAAGGTTAGGGGAAGAAGTGGGAAGGTCAAGCTAGGGGGGAAGGAATGGGGGAAGGCTATGCGACTCGATGCGTGAAATGTGCACAATTATGCACCCCTTTGCGTGAGCCGACCCCTGATTTTATAACTTGCGCACACAAGTTATAAAATTGAGTATACAAGTGTGCACGCCGGGTAGCATGCACAAATGTACACCTGCACGCACCCTTTTAAAATCTACCCCTAATTATATGAGATCTACATTTAGGTGAAATGAAGAAGAAAATAATAACATTTATATTTTGTTTCATTTTGCTCTAAAAACAAAATGGGGTAGATTTTAAAAAGCATTTACTCGAGCAAAACTGGTTTTTGCTCCAGTAAATACACTTTACTCAAGTAAGTGGGCTTTTCAAAATTGCTACAATATATGCCATTGAATTGTCCATAGGATTTACTCAAGTAAGTGCACTTTACTCGAGTAAATAGCTTTTGAAAATTGCTACGATAGTATGTCACATTTACATGCGTAACTCCTTTGAAAATGACCCCAATGATTGCAAATCTGACAAAATTTTGTTTTTTTCATGTTTCACCTGTTTGGCCACAGTCTATGTCCGAGCTGACATTGGGGACTCAACCTAGGCCTGGGCCCAATACAGGGCTACAACCTATGCCCATGCACAATTCCAGGATCTCAGTCTAGGCCAGGGCCCAATGCTGGTGCCTAGGCTGAGATCCGAGCAAAGGTTTAAGCCCCAGAAATTTTGAAAAGGCTGGATTTCCCTGTCCCCACTATACCAGATCCAAAGTCCCAGCTCAACCAGAGACCGGTCCAGAGATCAGTTCCCAATGCCTTGGCTTTGACCCGGGCCCAGGCCTGATGCTGGGCCCCAACCTAGATTCTGGGTCTTGATGCCTAGGCCTTAACCTGGACTCAAGCCTCATGCAGGAGTATTGGCCTCAGTCCAGAACCATGTCCAGACCTGTAAGGTGGAGCCCATATCTCCAATACATCATCCTCTTCTTTCTTCTTTATAATGTTGGTATCTGCTGGTGATGCACCAGAGTTAATTAACTGCCATACAACAAAATGGCAACCTCTGCTGTGGAGGAAAGCACCCAAGTTAAATAATTATGGTGCGGTCCCTGCGGATACTATCATTGTATAGAAGAAAGAAGAAAGGATGATGTTTTGAGAACTGAGATCCAGCCTTCAGCCCTTGTGTTAGACTAGATTCAAGGCCCTGGTGTTGGAACCCAGCATCATGCCTAGGCTCAGGACTTGGCTAATGCCAAGGCACAGGTGTCAGAACCCGGACTTCGGGTCAGGCCAAGACCCAAAAATAAGGACCCAATCTTCATATGGGGCTCTGGCATTGAGCCTGGGCCTGGGTTTGAGGCCAGTGCTCTGTTATTGGGGCCAGGCCTCAAAGCCTGGGCTTTGCATAGGGCTTAGACCAAGGTTGCAGCCACATACCATGACCTAGTCTTACTCAAGGCCAAGGTTTCGGCCTGAACCTATGCATTGTCTATGGATCCCCCAAACCGGGTAAGTGGGGGGTGGGTAGGATCCTGGCCCTGGCATTTTTATGTATGGAAGGGATGGGTTCTGGGGATGGGCAGCCTTCAAAGGCCCTGATTCTTTTTTTTTTTTTGCATTTTTGGGGCATTTTTTAATGTTTATTTCAATTTTGCAAATTAAAGAAATCAAACTAAACATTAATTGAAACAAAATTCTTGAAAATAAATACTCCAATAATAAAATTAAAAAACTAATTGAAATTTTTACTCCTGTGCAATTGTATTAGGTATTGTAATTTAGTCTCCAATGTGGGATTCTACCTAACTGATGCTATTTAATGGATGTATTTTAATGTATGATGGTTCTGTGGTGGATATTATTTATTTATTTTATTTAAAGTTTTTGTATACCAACATTCGTTTAGAAAACATCACATCGGTTTCCATAGAACAAAAAGTGGCCAACAGGGCTTTACATAGAAACTTAATAAAATAACTAGAGAGGGGGGAGGGGGAGCGGGGGGGGGGGGGAAGGGGGTAAGTGCTTTACAATGAAAATGTTAAAAGAACTGGGAAGGGGGGGGTAGAGGGATAAGGGAAACCAAGGTTATGCTGTACAAGTAATTCAAGGCAAAAACATAATTAAATGCAAATATAGCTTATGTACAATAATAATACACTGGGGGGAGAGAGTTAAGAAAGGGGGTTTAAGACAGGACATGAAGGGCGAGGGGAGGGTAGGGGGGGAACGGGTGAACGGGGCAGAAAGGAGCAGGGGACAAAGGAATGAAGAGGAGGGGCGGCTCATGTATAAGCTCGTGTGAACAACCAAGTCTTGAGGGTCTGTCGGAATTTCTTAGGGCACGTTTCAAGGCGTAGGTGGGTGGGCATAGCGTTCCATAGGGAGGGACCAGCTAGGGATATAGCACGTTGTTTAGTGGCTGTAAGATGAAAGAGTTTGGGAGAGGGTGTGTGAATATTTGCAGTGTAGGGGGTTCTGGCAGGTCTGGAAGAGGAACGAAGGTGTAAACTGTCTGGGAACCAGAGCATGTCAGCATTGTGTATGGCTTTATGGATGAGGGTAAAAGTTTTGAATTGAATTCTGGCTGTGATGGGGAGCCAGTGAAGTTGTTTGAAAATGGGGTGTAACATGTTCTTTTCTGCGGGTGCCTGTTAGTACTCGTGCGGCTGCATTTTGAAGCAGCTGTAGAGGGGCAAGGCTGTTCTTTGGAAGTCCTAGGAGTAGAGAAGTCTATTTTGGATAATATTAGGGCTTGCAGGGCAGTTCTAAAGTCGTTGAGGTGCAGGATAGGTTTAAGTTTTTTGAGGGTGTGTAATTTGTAGTAACAGTCCTTAATGGTGGAGGAGATAAATTTCTGAAGGCTGAGTTGAGGGTCAAGTGTGACGCCTAGGTCTCTTACAGATTGCGAGAGGATTGGGGGAACAAGGGGAGAGTTGGCTGAGGGGGTAGGTAAGGTATTGAAGGGTTGAGGTGAAATGATCATAAGTTCAGTTTTGTTGGGATTTAGGGCTAGGTTGAGTTGTGTGAGTAGACAGTTGATGGATGAGAGGGCACTGTCCCCCTATGCAGGGGTTAATCTAATTCATAATGTATGATCAAAATTAAATAAATTGAATTAAGTTCATAATTTTGAAGTCCTCCAAGGATGCTCAACTCCCGATCCAAGATGCTGCATGCATATTAATCACATTTTGCTAAACTTCCATTTGGCTAGTTCCTGCTTTTTCCCCTCAAATCTTACTTATAATTAAGCACAAATATAAGATTAGGGTGTTATCTGCAGATCTTAGAGCATCTGTTTCCTCTGACCTGAAGGACTCTTTCCTTACTGGTGCAAGGGCTATCTAGATGGAATCCAAGTATGGCTCCTTGGAGATGCCAAGTGATTATTCCCCTTACAGCCTTATTCAACCCCGCAGAACGACCTCCTGCAGTCGATCTCCTGCCGGCGCCATTTTCCGTACGGAAAACGATTTGCGGCAGGAAATCGCTCCCGGACCCCTGCTGGACCCCCAGGAACTTTTGGCCAGCTTGGGGGGGCCTCCTGACCCCCACAAGACTTGCCAAAAGTCCAACGGGGGTCCGGAACGACCTCCTGCGTCGAATCGTTTTGGTCTATGGCCGCCGCCATTTTGCGGTGGCCATTTTGCAAAATGGCGCCGGCTGAAGACTACACGATTTAGTGTGCCGCTTTTCCTGCTCTCCCCCTTCCCCCGATTTAGCTACGGACCGCCGCTACGGAGGTAATTTAAGGCTACGGACCCCCAGGTAATTTAAGGCATTTGGGGGTGGGGGATTTAATTTAAAGGGTCGGGGTGGGTTTTAGGGGGTTTTAGTGTGCCGTGTTTTAGTGTGCCGTGTTTTAGTGTGCCGCTGGACCCCCAGGTAATTTAAGGCATTTGGGGGGGGTTTCGGGAGGGTGGGGGATTTAATTTAAAGGGTCGGGGGTGGGTTTTAGGGGGTTTTAGTGTGCCGGCTCACGATTTTAACGATTTTCACGATACTTTACACACCCAAACGGCAACAATACGATTCCCTCCCCCTCCCAGCCGAAATCGATCGTTAAGACGATCGAGGACACGATTCACATCTCTAATGTGAGAGAGAGGAAGCCTATGTAGGGGGCAGTATGAGAGAGAGATTCTCTACCCCCCCTCCAGCTCTCCACTTATAGGTTACAGTGGAAGGGATTCAGTGTAGAGGTGAATGGGTGAGCAAAGGAGTTGGGGCCTGTAAGGATAGAGTGAAAGGGGTCTGAGCCTGTCCTCTGCCACCGGGGAAGGGGGGAGGGAGTTGGGATGGCAGGACCATTACGCCTCGTGAGATCCCCCTCGGCCACCACTGCAGCTCCTACCACCTCCGCCACCTCTGGCCCTTCGTGGTGCTGGGGGGGGAGGAGCGGAGCAGAGCAAAGACGTAGGAGGAGAGGGGACAAAAATCTCGCCCGTTTTAATGGGCTTAACGGCTTGGACTAAATATTTTACAATTCCATTTCAATGTTTCTGATTGCATTGTTAAATTGAATTTTCATAGATTTCGATTTATTTTAATTTTGATTTAATTATTTTGTGTGACATTGCGTTGGAATTGAGCTGTGTCATTTACCATACTATTGATTTAGGGGCAGATTTTAAGAGCCCTGTTCGCCTAAATCCGCCCAAATCCGGGCGGATTTAGGCGAGCAGGGCCCTGCACACCGCTGAGCCTATTTTACATAGGCCTACCGGCGCGCGCAGAGCCCCGGGACTCGCGTAAGTCCCGGGGTTTTCTGAGGGGGGCGTGTCGGGGGCGTGTCAGGGGCGGGCACGAACCGCGCGGCGTTTTCGAGGTGTGTCGGGAGCGTTCCGGGGGCGGGCCCGGGGGCATGGCCGCGCCCTCCGGACCCGCCCCCAGGTCACGTCCCGGTGCGCTAGCGGCCCGCTGGCGCGCGGGGATTTATGTCTCCCTCCGGGAGGCATAAATCCCCCGACAAAGGTAAGGGGGAGGTTTAGACAGGGCCGGGGGGGTGGGTTAGGTAGGGGAAGGGAGGGGAAGGTGAGGGGAGGGCAAAAGAAAGTTCCCTCCGAGGCCGCTCCGATTTCGGAGCAGCCTCGGAGGGAACGGGGGTAGGCTGCGCGGCTCGGCGCGCGCCGGCTATACGGAATTGATAGGCTTGCTCGCGCCGATCCAGGATTTTAGCGGATACGCGCGGCTACACGCGTATCCGCTAAAATCCCACGTACTTTTGCTTGCGCCTGATGTGCCAGCATAAGTACGCCAAATCGCGCGGTTTGAAAATCTACCCCAGCGTGAGTATAGTTTATGTTTTTTCTTTTTTCATTCTTTTTCATTTCTAGAATTATGCGGTTTACATCTAGACACGAATTGCTTCTTACATGGACAATTATATGTTGCATGTTCTTGAGTCGGCAAACCAGACAATCTCTATATCTGCACAGACAATGGAACAACAAAAAATATTGTATACCCACAAGCATTGTGAAATTAACCATATTCGAAACGTGCGCTTTCTCTTTTCTTTCTTTTCCATTTGACCAGACTGAGCCACAGCAACGCGTGGCCGGGTACAGCTAGTTATGAATAAAATCTTCTTGTAAGTTTCTGAAAAAGGAAATCATGTAAGATAGGTTACATATATTTTGTTGTTGCTAAAAGTATTGACATACATTTGTTGAAAATAAATAGCAACACTTTAGTTTTTCTTAATACACAGTTTGCATTTTATTGAATGACATTAATATGCATACAATCTCAAAAATATTCACTAAACTAATATACAGTATATTATATATGCTATGTAAGATATGAACTATGCTGTTAGAAGTGTAAACATTATACTTAATGAATAAAATATATTTTAAACAATATTATAAAACACTTATAATTTGTTGATATGTCCTTTTCTAAAAAATGTAATATGCAGCACTACCTGCTAAAATAATACTTTCTTGTAGAATTAGTGAAACATATTTCATAATGATTAAAAGTTCTATATTGTCAAAACTTTTCTTACTAACCGTATCTAGTTGGACTGCCTACTTTTCTGGTTCAGATCTAATTTTAGCTCTGAATACAACCTAGCTAACATTAAAATTGAATTATCTGGCCACTCTATTTGACAAGATCAATTTAGCTCACAAGTATTGTTAAGATTTAATGCAAGACATAAGTGGAAAAATGTTGAGATTTGGCAAGTTTCTCAAAAACAGATGGAAAGTTTCTTGTAGAATAAGTGATTTACAAAGCTTTTATAGCACCTGGAAACATCTCCTCTAAATGTGGATAAATGTTAGGGATGTGAATCGTTTTTTGACGATTTAAAAAAATCGTCCGATATTTTTTAAATAGTCAAAAATCGGTACAGTGTGCGATACAATAGAAATTTTCACGATTTATCGTGAAAAATCGTTACTCCCATTAGTGTCCACTAACAGGAGTTATTTGGGGGGAGGGCGGGAAAACCAGCACACCAAAACAACCCCTAAACTCACCCTGACCCTATAAAACTAATCCCTTACCTTCCCCCACCCCCCCAAACCCCCCAAAAACTTTTTACGAGTACCTGGTGGTCCAGTGGGGGTACGGGGACCGATCTCCCACTCTCGGGCCATCGGCACCATTTTGGCTGCAACTCAAAAATGGTGCCGACTCTTTAAAGATGACCCCTTAGCTTCTCCCACCCTCCCGATCCCCCCGAAACATTTTTAAATTACCTGGTGCTCTAGTGGTGGTCCTGGGAGCGATCTCCCGTTCTCGGGCCATCGGCGGCCAATCATAAAGATGGCGCCGATGGCCCTTTGCCCTTACCATGTGACAGGGTATCCGTGCCATTGGCCGGCCCCTGTCACATGGTAGGAGCACTGGCTGGCCACCGCCACCTATAAGGAAAGGCTAAAGAGGTTAGGACTGATCAGCTTAGAGAAGATATGGCTGAGGGGGGATATGAGAGGTCTATAAAATCATAAGTGTAATCATGAGAATTGGTTATTTACTCTTTCAAAAAATATAAAAACTAGGGGACACTCCATGAAAATAGTAAATAACACATTTAAAATAAATCAGAGAAAATTAATTTTCACTCAATGTACAATTAAACTCTGGAATTCAATTCCAGTGGATATGATAAAGGCAGCTAGCATAACTGGGTTTAAAAAAGGTTTGGACAAGTTCCTGGAGGAGAAGTCTATAAATTGTTATTAACATGATAGATTTGAGAAAAGCCATTACTTATCTCTGGGCATTAGCAGCAAGGGATCTATCTTCTGTTTGGGATCATGCCAGGAACTGATGTCCTAAATTGTCAACTATTGGAAAGATGATACTGGACTTGAAGGACCCTTGATCTAACCCAGTATTGCAATTCTTATGTTCTTATATTCTTATGCTTTCCTATCATGCCCCTTATATGCCACCTTATTGGTCTTTCTGCTACATGCCAACCTGTCGTGCCCCTGATGTATCACTTTCAAGGTCTTTTTACCACCCTGCCTACCTGCCATGCCCTTCATTTTCCATATTAATGGTCTTATCGCTACTTTTCCTACCTGCCATGCCTCAGATATATCAAATTGGAAGTCATACTGTTAATATGATTACCTGCCATGCCCTTGATGTATGAACATTGGAGTTCTGGTGTTTTCTGTTTGGATTTCAGCCTAGTTTCCCACCCTTTTTCGTTGTTGATTTTGCTTGGGTATTTTGCACCCAGAAACAAAAAACATTTTGAATTAAAAAAAACCCACCCTACCTCTATTCTAGTTCTTCATTTCATTCTATCCCTCTACAATCCCAGCTTCATTCTACTATCCTGCTTCTTTTTCAGTTATATTGAGAATATAACTGAAAAAGAAGCAGGATAGTAGAATGTTTTTTTTCTTGTAAAATGTTTTTTTTCTTGTCCCAAGAGTAGTAAATTACCTGGACCGGATGGTATACACCCCAGAGTTCTGAAGGAACTAAAAAATGAAATTTCAGACCTATTAGTAATAATTTGTAACCTATCATTTATATCATCCATTGTACCTGAAGACTGGAGGTAGCTAATGTAACCCCATATTTAAAAAGGGCTCCAGGGGAGATCTGGGAAATTACAGACTGGTTAGCCGGACTTCAGTGCCAGGAAATATAGTGGAAAGTGTTATAAACATCAAAAATCACAGAACATATAGAAAGACATGGTTTAATGGAACAAAGTCAGCATGGCTTTACCTAAAGCAAGTCTTGCCTCACAAATCTGCTTCACTTTTTTGAAGGAGTTAATAAACATGTGGATAAAGGTGAACCAGTATATGTAGTGTACTTCGATTTTCAGAAGGCATTTGACAAAGTTCCTCATGAGAGGCTTCTAGGAAAAGTAAAAAGTCATGGGATAGGTGGCGATGTCCTTTCGTGGACTACAAACTGGCTAAAAGACAGGAAACAGAGAGTAGGATTAAATGGACAATTTTCTCAGTGGAAGGGAGTGGGCAGTGGAGTGCCTCAGGGATCTGTACTGGGACCCTTACTTTTCAATATATTTATAAATGATCTGGAAAGAAATACGACAAGTGAGGTAATCAAATTTGCAGATGATACAAGCAGATTGTGATAAATTGCAGGAAGACTTAAGTCAGTTTCTGTCTGCCTTCCGGCAGACTTTTGATGAACCCGTCTGCAAGCCCACTGAGGTTTCAGAATTGCTTCAATTACGACAGGTTACTCGGACCGTAGCCGAGTACGCGACGGAGTTCCTCACCCTGGCCACGGAGCTGAATTGGAGAGAGGATTGTCTGCACAGAATCTTCTTGGAAGGGCTATCCTCGTGCCTGCAGAATGAGCTAGCAGCGAAAGAACTCCCAGATGACCTCAATGGCATGATAGAATTGGCCAATCGAGTGGATCATCGGATGCGGTTTCGCCTTCCGGTAGTCAGGCCAGCGAGAAGGCCCTCATCTTACTCCAAAAGTGCATCTGAAGCCCTTTGGGTACCCGCCGAGGAGCCCATGGAGTTGGGTCGTGGGAGATTGTCTCCTCAAGAGCGCCGGCGGCATGCGAGAGAAGGACTTTGCTTTTATTGCGGCATGGCAGGCCATCGGATAGCCGCATGTCCAGCATGACCGGGAAACTCTCGGGCCTAGGACCAGAAGGAGGTCTTGTCCTGGGCTATACCGCATCCACACCTCCGCTAACGTTGCCAGTGGCATTAACCTCGACTGATGGGGAGTTCCACACGCTAGCCCTAGTGGACTCCGGCTCTGGCGGAAATTTTATTATGAAAGGCCTGGTGGATCATCTAAAGATTCCACAAGTTTGTCTCCCTGCCCCGATGGTCATTTCCTCGATTCAAGGGAAACCTTTTCCCAAACGGGTCACACACACTACAATTCCTGTCCAGCTTTGGGCTGGGGTCCTGCATCAAGAACAAATGTCATTCTATGTCCTGGAGTACTCCATCCACCCGATCGTCTTAGGTCTCCCCTGGCTCTAGGAGCACAAGCCCCAGTTCGATAGGAAGACTTTGCAGCTAGCTCGTTGGGGGTTGAGCTATCATGACAACTGCCTCCGCTCTGTGGTTCCAGCATCCTGCCCCATTGCTTCCACCAGCCTTCCAGACCTGCCAGCCCCTTATGCTGCATATGCGGACGTTTTCTCGAAGAAAAGGGCAGAGATTCTTCCTCCCCATCGGAATTTCGATTATGCCATCCAGCTCCTTCCTGGCACCGAACCGCCTCGGGGTCGCACCTACGCCCTCTCACCCGCTGAAACGCAGGCTATGAGCGAGTATATCAAGGAGAACCTGGAGAGGGGCTTCATCTGGAAATCCAAATCCCCGGCCGGGGCTGGCTTCTTCTTTGTCGCGAAGAAGGATGGGAGTCTTTGTCCCTGTATCGACTACCGGGGTTTAAATGCCATCACGGTCAAGGATCGTTACCCTTTATCCATTATCTCGGAGCTCTTTGACCGGCTACAAGGTGCAAGGATATTTTCTAAATTAGTCCTTCGAGGGGCCTACAACCTCATCTGAATTAAAGAAGGTGATGAGTGGAAGACAACCTTCAATACCCGAGATGGCCACTATGAGTATTTAGCCATTCGGGCTCTGTAATGCTCCCGCGGTGTTCCAGAACACCATGAATGAGATATTCCGAGATCTCCTGTACAAGTGCGTAGTAGTGTAACTGGATGACATTTTAGTAGTCTCAGATTCCCTGACCATCAACATGTCATCCAGGTGTTGCAACATCTCCGAGAACACCAGCTATATGCAAAATTGGAAAAGTGCCTCTTTGAGAAGGAGTCCCTTCCCTTCCTGGGATACATCATCTCCAACGAAGGCTTCCATATGGACCCTTAGAAGCTGCAAGCCATTCGGGAATGGCCCCAGCCATCCGGACTGAAGGCACTCCAACGATTCTTGGGGTTCACAAATTATTATCGATCATTCATTCCCCACTATGTGACCTTAGTGGCCCCGATGACGGCCCTAACATGGAAAGGCGCGGATCCAAGAAGTGGCCTCCAGGAGCGGAGGCCGCCTTTCATCGCCTCAAGGAGGCATTCCTGCAACAGCCATGCCTTCGGCATCCAGATCCACAATGGCCGTTCATCATTGAGGTAGATGCCTCATCGGAAGGCATAGGTGCCGTCTTGAGTCAGACGTCTGATACTCATAAACTTTGTCCGTGTGCCTTCCTCTCACGCCAGTTCTCCCCGGCAGAGAGAAACTACACCATAGGAGATAAGGAGTTGTTGGCGATCAAGGTCGCCCTCGAGGAATGGCACCCCTGGCTAGAGGGGGAACAGCATCAATTCACCGTCTACACGGACCACAAGAATCTCGAATACCTGCACTGGGCACAATGACTCAACCCTCGGCAAGCACGCTGGGCTTTGTTTTTTACCAGGTTTAATTTTGTGCTTCGCTACAGACCGGCAGAGAAGAATGCCAAGGCTGACGCCCTATCACGGGTATTCGAATCAGTGGAAGGTTCTGAGGAACCGCGATTCATCATTGACCCATCCCACATCCTCTTGTCTGCTACCACTGCCGTCCCTCCAGGGAAGACTCTGGTTCCGCCGGGCTTGCGGAAACAAGTGTTGGCATGGGCTCACAACTCCCATTCTTCCGGTCACCCAGGACAATCCCGGACCCTACAAAACCTGCGCCGCTATTACTGGTGGCCAAAGGTCAACAAGGACGTCCTGGCGTACGTAGTCCTGTTAGTCCTGCGCCCGCCATAAGAGAATCTTTGGTTCTATCGCAGGCCTACTTCAGTCGCTACCTGTGCCTTCTGAACCATGGACTCATGTGGCTACCGACTTTGTGGTAGACCTGCCACCATCCAGTGGCAACACAGCAATTTGGGTGGTCATCGACCGTTTTAGTAAAATGGTGCACTTCGTGCCATTGCCAGGGTTGCCGTCTGCTCCGCAATTGGCTCAGCTGTTTGTCCAACACGTCTTCAGGCTACATGGCCTCCCTAAAAGCATCCTCTCGGATCGTGGACCACAATTCACTGCCAAGTTTTGGAGGGCCCTTTGTTTGAAGTTCGATGTCACGTTAGACTATACGTCCGGTTACCATCCTCAGACCAATGGCCTCGCTGAGAGAACTAACCAGACGTTGAAACAATTCCTCCGACTGTACGTCAACAAAAAACAAGGTGACTGGGCTAGCCTGCTACCCTGAGCTGAATTCACGCTAAATTCCCATATCTCCATGGCAACGGGATCCTCCCCATTTCAGATAGTTTATGGAAAACAGCCACGACCGCCACTGCCTGTCCCCACCACAGTGACGTCTCCAATAGCCCAGCTCTCAGCTGAAGAGCTGCATCATCTATGGTTATCCACGCAGCGCGCCCTGATCAAGGCTGGTCAGGCAGCTAAGAAGTATGCAGACCAGCGCAGGAGACCATACCCGCCTCTCTGACCGGGCCAAAAGGTTTGGTTAAGTAAGCAATTTATCCATCTGAAGCTGCCATCATCACGACTAGCTCCGCGAATCAGTGGGCCATTCCCCATCATCCGGCAGGTGGGTGCAGTCTGTTATCAACTTCGCCTCCCTCCGTCTTTTAAGATACACAATACTTTCCACGTCTCTCTCCTGAAACCTCTGGTATTGTCATGGCCTTCCAGCATGCCTCCAACTCCCCAACCTGTCGCCTCCAAAGATGACCTCACCTACCAGGTTCGGGAGGTCCTGGATGTGAGAAAACATCGCAAGAAGTGGGAATATCTGTTGGCTTGGGAGGGCTTTGGCCCAAAAGAAAACTCTTGGGAGCCATTGGCTAACATCCTGGACCGGAGCCTATTGGACCAGTTCCACAGAGACCACCCGGCTAAACCCAGGCCTCAAGGGAGGCGCCCTAAAGAGGGGGGTACTGTTGTGTCCCGTGGCTGTGGCAGGCCATGACCATGGTCCCCTACCTCATCCGCGACGGTGACCCACCGCGGCAGCCTCAGGGGAAACCCCTGACCGGGTGCTTGTTGCCCCGGCGCCGGTCCCCGGCCTGACAGTCGGGGGGAGAGCCGTCCCTGCTCTGCCCCCATGCCGTTCCTGCAGCCTTTCCTCCACGGAGGAAATTCAGGATGGCCGCCGCCATCCTTAGGCACGACGCCACGCCCCCTTCAGAGATTTAAAGGGACCTGACCCCTTGAACAAGCCTCACCTGTCCTTGATCAGCCTGAGCAGAGGAAATATAAAAGGGAGCTTCCTCTGCTCATTCTCTGGCTTGGCAACGTCCTCAAGCACTGTCTAGTCTGCTTGCCTCGGTGAGTTCTTGAGCTTCAGATCCCTGTTCCTCTTTCATCTTGGTCTTCTCAGTTCCTGACTTCGGATTGGCTTACGGTGATTCTCTGGTGTGTGACTCGGATTGGCAAGCGGTGATTCTCTGGTGTGACCTCGGACTGGCAAGTGGTGATCCCTCGGTGTGTGACCTCGGACTGGTAAGCGACAACTCTCTGGCACCTGATCTTGGACCCCTCCTGGACTCCATCTCCAAGGGCCCGCCTAAGTCTCAGTGGTCCGGGTCCCTACGGGCTCCTCCTGGGGGGACCGCGAACTTCCAGGGCGAAGCTCCAGTCAGCCCTTGCACCGATCCCGCGACTCCTCGGGGTCCACCTAAGTCCCAGCAGTCTGGGTCCCTACGGGCTCCTCCTGGGGGGACCACAGACTTCCAGGGGTGAAGACACAGCTCCTCTTCTAGCCTCTTCATCTGCCTGCAGTCATCTCTGCCTCCAGAGCCGAGGGTCAACTGCGCTCCTCTTCTGTTCTGCCTCGCCACCCGACGAGAGAACCTATGGATCCTCTGCAAGGTATACCATCCTCTCATCAGCCCAAGGGTCCACAAGCCTGAGCATAACAGGAACAACTTAATTATAGACCTCTTTCAGTCCATTATTCCAAGAAGAGTTCATGTCAATCATTGGTAGCCCCAGGAAATCCTATAGAAATTCAAAAGTCTGGTCTAGTTTCTTAAGGTTAAAGCCCTTCAGCTTTCTGACTGCAACTTTGACCTTAGAGAGATATATGTGGGGAACATTGAAATACAGAGAGAAAGTAATCATGAGAGAGTTGGTTCAGATAATTGGGATCAACGATTAAATGTGTTGGTAAAATAACTTTTTCAGAAGAAAAAAATTAAGTTTGATATCAAAAGCAAGCCAATCCAGAGATGGTTTTAAAGGTTCTTGATTCAGATGAACTGAACCAAATCACAATGAACCTGGAAGATATAGTAGGCCAGACTGACAAACTGAAGAGTAGCAAATCAGCTGGCCCAAATGTTATAAATCCCCAGGGTTCTGAGAGATATAAAAATGAAATGTCAGACCTATTCCTAGTAATTTATAAACTATTACTAAAATCGTCCATTGTACCTGAAGAATGGAGGGTGGCTAATGTAACCCCAATATGTAAAATGGGCTCCAGGGGTGATCTTGGAAATGATAGAACAGAAAGCCTGACTTCACTCCTAGGAAAAATTGTGAAAACTATTCTAAAGTACTGTTAATTCTAAACAAACCACTGAAGCAATATGTAATATAAAACTTTAATGAGACAGACAGAGACAAAGGAAATAAAGACAGATACTGGAACAAAGTACAGATAAGTTTGTTCCAGGGAGCGACAGGTCCATACAAATGTATAATCACCAAGTCACTCCAAGTTCCAGTAATGTGTAGAACCTTTTATACCTTCCATACTGACCAATCAGAACATATTGAGAGTTTTATTTCTAGATAAGTGCAGGGCTTCTGATTTGGGAATATATTAGACCAATCAGCTAATGGGTCTGGGGTGTTGGCTGGCTGCATTCCAGCAA
The DNA here is from genome assembly GCF_901001135.1 of Rhinatrema bivittatum. Classification (NCBI taxonomy): domain Eukaryota; kingdom Metazoa; phylum Chordata; class Amphibia; order Gymnophiona; family Rhinatrematidae; genus Rhinatrema; species Rhinatrema bivittatum. The sequence continues at coordinate 440,894,848 of NC_042616.1, read as the reverse complement.
GTAGTCAGAGTCCTTTGTTTCCTTTAATTTCAAACTAGCATTCTTGAATACAGCAGAGATGAGGTACTTCAGAAAGTCAGTGCATAATATAACATACAGTACAAAATCAGAGAATAAATATCTATATATATATATATATATATATATATATATATATATATATATATATATATATATCATGATTTAATGGGACATAGCCAGCATGGATTTACCTAAGGGAAGTCTTGCCTCACAAATCTGCTACATGTTTTTGAAAGAATTAATAAACACGTGGATAAAGGTGACTTGGAAGATGTAGTTATTTGGATTTTCCAAATGCATTTAACAAAGACCCTCATTTATTTATTCATTCATTCATTCATTTATTTATTTATTTATTTATTTATTTATTTGAGAGATTTCTAAGAAAATTAAAAAGTCTTGGGATAGATGGCAATGTCCTTTCGTGGATTGCAAACTGGTTAAAAGTCAGGAAACCAAGAGTAGATTTAAATGTTCAGTTTTCTCAGTGGAGAAGGGTAAACAGTGGTGTGCCTCAGGTTTCTGACATAGACCAATGCTTTTTAATATATTTATAACTGATATAGAAAGAAATGACAAGTGAGGTGATCACATTTTCAGATGACACAAAATTATTCAGTTAAATCACAAGCAGATTGGGATAAATTGCAGGAGGACCTTGTGAGACTGGGAGATTGGACATCCAAATGGCAGATGAAATTTAATGTGGACAAATGCAAAGTGATGCACATAGAAATAAATAACCCAAGATGTAATCACATGATGTTAGGTTTCATAATAGACGTTAACCACCCAGAAAAATATCTAGGAGTCACAGTGAAATCATCATCTGAGTGTGCTGCTGTTGTAAGAAAAGCAAAAGAAAGTTAGGAATTATTAGGAAGGGAATATTGAATAAAACAGAAAATACCTCTGTATTGATCCATGGTGAGACCGCACCTTCAGTACTATGTACAATTTTAATCACTGTATCTCAAAAAATAAATAGTTTCACTGAAGAATGTACAGAGAAGGGCGACCAAAATGAAAAAAGTGATGGAATGGCTCCCCTATGAGGAAAGGCTAAAGAGGTTAGATCTCTTCAGCTTGGAGAAAAGATGGCGGATATGATAGAGGTCTATATGGTTTAATATCACAAATAAGATACACAAAATTCACACGAAGACCTGAGTTTTGAATTTCAAAACATGGACGTTGCCAAAATGGGGACATACCTGAAGAAAGAACTAGAAGACTGGAAGAAAATAGGGGAGGTGGAACAACAGTGGCTCAAATTAAAAGGAAATATTACAAAGGCAACACATTTGTATGTTAGAGAAGTAAACAAGAGGAAAAGGAATAAGAAACCAATCTGATTCTCCAAGGAAGTGGGTGAAAAATTAAAGGCAAAAAGAACAGAGTTCAAGAAGTAAAAAGGATCCCAAAAAGAGGAACACGGAAGAATACCTGGTGAAATTGAAGGAAACAAAGAAAGAATTCAGGAAAGCAAAAGGTCAAGAGGAAGAAAGGATTTCCAAAGAGGTAAAATAAGATGACAAGTCATTTTTCAGGCATATCAAAGAAAGAAGGAAGGTCCAAAGTGGTACAGTGAAATTGAAAGGCGACAAGGAGCAATGTGTGGAGAGAGATGAAGAAATTATGGAAACATTAAACAAATACTTCAGTTCGGTATTCACTAAAAAAGACTCTAGAGAAGGACTAATGCTGGTTGACAGGATTGTAGATGGTGGTGGAGTAGATGAAATTCCATTTATGGAAGATAATATATGGGAAGAGCATGGAAAATTGAAAGTAGACAGGGCCATGGGGCCGGATGAGGTACATACCAGGATACTGGGGGATATCAGAGATGTGATGGCATGTCCGCTGAAAATCTGTTCAATATTTCCCTGGAAATGGGAGTGGTGACATGAGATTGGAGAAGAAAGGGGTTGTTTTGCTTCAAAAGAGTGGGAGCAGAGAAGAGGCTGGAAACTGCAGACCAGTTAGCCTCACCTTGATAGTGGGAAAATTAATGGAGACTCTACTGAAGGAAAGGATAATTGAATTATCTACAATCTAGGATGCTGGATGTGAGACATCATGAATTCACCAGGGTCCTATCCAACAAATCTGACTGATTTTTTTTTTTTTATTCAGTGACTAGAGAATAGGATTGAAGAAGAGCACTAGATGTGATTTATTTGGATTTTATCAAAGCTTTTGATATGGTCTCACATAGGAGATTAGTGAACAACATGTGAAGTTTGGGAGTGGGTGCCAAGGTAGTGGCATGGATTGCAGATTGGTTGACCTGACAGGAGACTGCATATAATGGTAAGTGGAACCTATTCTGAAGGAAGAATGGTGTTAAGCAGAGTGGCACAGGGATTGGTTTTGGGACTGGATCTGTTCAATATCTTTGTGACTGATTTTGCAGAAGGGATAGAAGGTAATGTTTGTCTTTTGGTGGATGATACTAAGATCTGCAACAGAGTGTACATGCCTGAAGAATAGAGAGATTGAAAAGTGATTTAAGAAACCTTGAAGACTGGTCAAGGTTTTAGCAGCTGGGATTCAATGTCAAGAAGTGCAGAGTCATGCATCTGGGGTGTGGTAATCCAAAAGAAATGTATGTGATGGGGGGATGAAAAATTAATGTGCACAGACTAGGAGAGGAACTGTGGGTGATAATGTCTGCCAATCTGAAGACAGTAAGGCAATGTGACAATGTGATTACTAAAGCCAGAAGAATGCTGGAATGCATAGAGAGTAGAACAACCAGTAAGAAAAAGGAAGTAGTGATGCCCTTGTACAGGTCCTTGAAGAAGCTTCCCCTGGAGTACTAAGTTCAATACTGGAGCATGTATCTCAAAAAGGATAGCCAGAGTAGCCTAGTGGTTAGAGCAGTGGCTACAAACCAGAAGACCAGCATTCAAGTCCTGCTATCACTCCTTGTGACCTTGGGCAAGTCACTTTACCCTCCATTGCCTCAGCTACAAACTTAGATTATAGGCCCTCTGGGGATAGGAAAATACCTACAGTACGTGAATGCAATGCACTGTGAAAAGTGGAATATCAATAAAATAATAATGGGGGGGGGGGGGGGGCAAAAAGGGTGACCAAAATGGTATGGGGTCTTGATGAGATGAAGGATCTGAATATGTACACCCTGGAACAGAGGAGGTGCATTAGGGATATGATACAGACCTTCAGATAACTAAAAGGACTTAACGATGTGCAAACTTTGAATCTTTTTCTTTGGAAAGGAAATGTTAGAACTATTTTTTTCATTGAGAAGGTAGTGGATGTCTGGAATACCCTTCCAGAAGAGATGGTGAGGATGAAAGCAATAAACAAATTCAGAAGGCATGGGATAAACACTGTGGATCCCTAAAGTCTTGAGGATTATAATGAAGAAAAGGGTGCATGGCAGTAACCTGCATGGAATGGCAGTTAGTATCCTTAACCAGAAGTCATGGGTGATTACTACCCTTAACCAATTAACCTTGATGATTTAGACACTGCTGCAACATCACTTTCCGCTTTTATGGTGGGGTGGGGAAAAAGGGGTATTGGATTCTGAAGTCAGCCAATGCTGAGCCCTGACTTTTATGGTGTGGGGTACTGATACACTGACATTGGGGTTAAAACTTCAGCGGTCAAGTCCAAAAACAAATAACATGAAAGCAGCATTGTCTGAATTATCAGAAATGCTGCTCACCATGTAAAAATGTTGCAGTAATTTTCTTATGGGGTTGACAGTGGCTTGGTCATGCTTGTAAGTATGCTATTCTTAACATAAGGCATGGGGTAACTTGCAAGGAATGGCAATTACTACCCTTAACAAACACACTGTGTAACCAGCACAGAGCAGCAGTTATTGCCCTTGATGGACACTTGGAGGTAACCTGCATGAAGCGACAGATGCAGCCATGGGAAGCTTGCTGGGCAGACTGGATGGACCATTTTGTCTTTCTCTGCTGACAATACTATGTTACTATGTAAAATCATGAAGGGACTTGAACAGGTAAATGTGAATTGGTTATTTACTCTTTCATATGATACAAGGAGTAGGGGGCATTCCATGAGGTTAGCAAGTAGCACATTTAAGACAATTCTTTTCACTCAGTGAACAAATACTCTCTAGGAATTTATTGTCAGAGAATATGGTTAAGACAGTTAGTGCAGCTGTGTTTAAAAAAGGTTTGGGCAAGTTCCTGTAGGAGAAGTCCATAAGCTACAATTATTCAAACTGATTTAGGGAATAGCCACTCTTATTACCAGCATTAGTAACATGGGATCTATTTAATGTTTGGGTACTTGTCAGGTGCTTGTAACCTGGATTGGCCACCTTCTTTATGCATAGGATTGTGAATCTATTTTGCTAGCAATTTGTCTGACAAACATAAAAAGAAAGATGACTCAATAGGTTTTCTCAATTCATCTGCTTGTAGATTAAAATCCCCTAATACAAACAGATGGGAGCTTTTGATTTACTGTTCATTTATACCTGCAATAAGATCATGGAAAAGCAGAGTGGTAATAGGGGAACTAAGAAAATGAAATTAAGATTCATGTGCATTTGAAGGAAAAGGCATTCAGTAAAGGTTTTGGTCAAAAAATTCTTCTCTCTTTAAGATTTACAGAGTTGTGGTAGATAACTGCAATAACACCACCTTTCTTTTGGATTTGAATTTGTGAAAAAAAAAAAAAAGTGTAATTAGTTGGGCAAACTTACTGAAGGCAAAAGGTGTCACCTGATTAGAACCAGGTTTCTATAACACAAATTATATGAAAATCAAGGAAAGTCTCAAGATCAGAAATGAGGGAGGATCTGTTAATAATGACTTATGAGGACCATACTTGCCCATCCCCTTGCATGTGAGTATGATACTAAAATAAGACATAATAATAGAATTGATAAACAAGCCACAAGCTCTGCAGCTGGAAGTTTGTTTGGATGGGTAAAACATGCATGATATGGGATGGTGTGATAGCATCTGTGTTTTTGATTGTGTATCCTTCTGTGCCATGGCATCATGACACAAGAATTCCCATAGTATTCACTCTGGCCCATTCCAGATGTGTATGATGATGTTAGAGACATATAATCAAAAAGAGATAATGTGCAAAGGAGAAAATAAACTGAAGGGGATAATATATCCCATTACTTTTAGCAGATGTCATTCTAAAATCCTCACATAAAAGTTTGAGATTCCCAACTATTCAGGAGGGTTGTTAAGATAGGATGCAAATATTTTGATTCAAGTGTGATGAACAAAAATATCTGTGCCAACATTTTTTCTGAAGGCTGAAATTTGGATGAGTGAAGTCCAAGAGTATTTTTATGTGAATTATCAGAACCATGTGCATGAAGAAAAAATCAGATATATCAGCGATTTCCTTATGGTACACTCAGTTTTTACCAATATGGGGAACTACAATGCATGACTAAACTCACTGCATATGTTCTGAATTTTTCCACACATTAAAAAATCATGCAGTTGACACTATAGTAACACATAGACACCAAAATAATATGTAGAAGACTGCACAACAAATAAGTGATTTTATTTGCAGCTACATTTTGCTGAAAAAATAAGTGAGTTCTTAGTATGTGCTGCACCTCCTAATGCCTATTACATGAAGTCATTCTAATGAAAAGCAAAATATATCTTTAAAATCTTTGTGCTGCAAGAGCATTTTAACACTTGACAATTACTCTAATGGGATTTAGATCAAAGTGCCCTTGTAAAATTGACAAGTATATTCAAACTTGCTAAAAGTATTTCCAAATTAGGTGCATTTCATGGCACCTTTCAAGGTGTTATTTCAAGAGAAAGAAACATTTCAAAGTCCACTTTCTCAAGGTGTCTGTCTGAGATAGAAAGTAAGAAATAATGTTTTTTTCCAAAGAATGTACTGCAGTATTACACAATAACTGTTTCATTTTATTCACATCCCCTTTTATCTATTTTCTTTTTTTTTTGTGTGGGGTGCACATGGACTTCATTCAGATCTGAATTTCGAGCCCAGTTAACTCAGTTGTCACTTGTTTATGATGATGGTAGGAGAGGGGGAGGAAGAGGGGGAGAACATAAGAAATTGCCACACTGGGTCAGACCAAGGGTCCATCAAGCCCAGCATCCTGTTTCCAACAGAGGCCAATCCAAACTACAAGTACCTGACAAGTACCCAAACATTAAGGGGCTGATGTTAAAAGCCCTGCGCGCATAAATCCAGCCAGATTTACGCGTGCAGGGGATTTGTGCACCGGCGCGCCTATGTTGCATAGGCTGCCGGTGCGCGCAAAGCCCCGGGACACGCGTAAGTCCCGGGGCTTTGCTTGGGGGGCGCGTCGGGGGCATGTCGGGGGTGGTGCGGCATTTGGGGGCATTCCAGGGGCAGGGCTGATGCCTCCAAACCAGCACCCGGGACGGGGAATGGCACGTCAGCAGCCGACCGGCGCGCGCAAGTTATGCCTGCCTTGGGCGTAGGTAGGGGGGGTATTTAGTTAGGGCTGGGGAGTGGGTTAGGTAGGGGAAGGGAGGGGAAGGTGGGGGGTCTGGAAAAATTGTGCACCCCCCTGCGTGCGCCCACCCTGGATTATATGACATGCGCGTGGCAGGCAAAGCAGTCGAGGTCAAACACTTGTAGGAACACAAGGCCTGGATGAACAGGCACAGCAATCAAGGTCAAACACTTGTAGGAACAGAAGGCCTGGATGAACAGGCACAGCAATCAAGGTCAAACACTTGTAGGAACAGAAGGCCTGGATGAACAGGCACAGCAATTGAGGTCAAACACTTGTAGGAACACAAGGCCTGGATGAACAGGCACAGAAATCGAGGTCAAACACTTGTACGAACACAAGGCCTGGATGAACAGGCACAGCAATCAAGGTCAAACACTTGTAGGAACAGAAGGCCTGGATGAACAGGCACAGCAATTGAGGTCAAACACTTGTAGGAACACAAGGCCTGGATGAACAGGCACAGAAATCGAGGTCAAACACTTGTACGAACACAAGGCCTGGACTGACAGGCAAAGCAGTCGAGGTCAAACACTTGTAGGAACACAAGGCCTGGATGAACAGGCACAGCAATCGAGGTCAAACACTTGTAGGAACACAAGGCCTGATGACGAGGGTCTTCCGTCACTTTAAAGGGTTTCCAGATCAGAGATGTCTTTTGTGATCCTCCCCTCTCTAACACCTTGGGGGTGGATGCTGGCAGTGGAGTTGAGGTAGTGGGTGCACCCTGAGAAGCAATGCCAGAGGGGGCATCAGTCACCCTCTGTGCCTGTACTGACTGCTCTTCCTCCTCCTCGATATCACTGTCATCTCTCCCCTGCTGCACATTTGTGGAGGCTAAGACAGGACTAACTGATTCTACCGAAGATTCGTCAGCTATTACTTCTTCCGTTTCTGATGAGAATCCCACACAAGAAGATTCTTCATATGAATCAGAAGCAAACAGTGACTGCGCTCCCTTGTGAACGCTAAGTGTTAGTCAAGACTTCTGTCCCCCTGCTGCTTTTGGGTGTCTACATTTTGTCGGGGATGACTCTGCCTCCCCTTCCCTCTCTTCCAAAACTACAGGGCCAGAAACAAGTGGTGGCGATGGCGATATATCATGGTCGGATTTCATTTTTTTTGGCATGGAACTGCCATCCCCTACAAAGAGTTTAGATTGCGACAGTTGCCTTTTTAGCTGTACTGGTGGTGTTGCACTAGTGTCTTTTGAGGTGCCTCCTCTGCCAGTCCCAATCACTCGATTACATCTCTCTTTCCCCGACATTATGGATTTAATGTCACTGAGTAGTAACACTGCCCACTGTCACGATGCCTGGCTGTGCACTAATGTGTGTGGCGTGCCCACAGAAGCTGCTTGCTTGTAAGCACAAAAGAGGCATACTGCCTGGGCACTTGACTGCACAGACCCACTCAATAATAAGGTTCACTCTGTTTAAAATGCCCACTGCCCACTGTCACGGTGCCTGGCTGTGCACTAATGTGTGTGGTGTGTGCACAGAAGCTGCTTGCTTGTAAGCACAAAAGAGGCAGACTCCCTGGGCACTTGACTGCACAGACCCACTCAATAATAAGGTTCAGTCTGTTTAAAATGCCCACTGCCCACTGTCACGGTGCCTGGCTGTGCACTAATGTGTGTGGCGTGCCCACAGAAGCTGCTTGCTTGTAAGCACAAAAGAGGCACACTGCCTGGGCACTTGACTGCACAGACCCACTCAATAATAAGTTTCAGTCTGTTTAAAATGCCCACTGCCCACTGCCACGGTGCCTGGCTGTGCACTAATGTGTGTGGCGTGTACACAGAATCTGCTTGCTTGTAAGCACAAAAGAGGCATACTCCATGGGCACTTGACTGCACAGACCCACTCAATAATAAGGTTCAGTCTGGGGTAGATTTTATAAATTTACGCGCGTGCGAGCAAAGGTACGCTGGATTTTATAAGATACGCGTGTAGCTGCGCGTTTCTTATAAAATCCGGGGTCGGCGTGCGCAAGGGGATGCACATTTGTGCAACCTGCGCGCTGAGCCTGGCGTGCGCTGCCTGTTCCCTCCGAGGCCGTTCCGAAATCGGAGCGGCCTTGGAGGGAACTTTCCTTCCGCCTCCCCTCACCTTCCCCTCCCTTCCCCTACCTAACCCACCCTACCTTTGTTGGCAGATTTACGCCTGCCTCTGGCAGGCGTAAATCTGCGCGCGCCAGCGGGCTGCTGGCGAGCCATCACTCGACCCAGGGGCTGGTCCAGAGGCCTCGACCATGCCCCCAGGCCGGCGTCACGCCCCCGACATGCCTCCCGCCCCGCCCCGAAATTTGCGCCGCCCACCTGACATGTCCCCGACATGCCCCCTTTGCAAAGCCTCGGGGCTTACGTGCGTCCCGGGGCTTGCGCGCGCCACCGAGCCTATGCAAAATAGGCTTGGCGCATGCAGGGGCCTTTTAAGAGGGTTACGCGCATAACTTATGCACGTATCTCTTTTAAAATCCGGCCCATTGGTTTTAAAATTGATTAAAACACATTGGCCTCTAAGCAATTTAATGCAGGAGTACTATTTTTGGATTTAATTATTTTGCACCTGTATTCCCTAGTTAAGCCAAGAATTTTGAATTGGATACGAGAAGTTATTGGAAGCCAATGAAGCTCCTGCAATGAAGGAGTCACATGATCATATTTTTATTTACCAAAAATGAGTTTGGCTACAGTGTTTTGAGCTAGATGTAGAAGAAGAATCGAGCAGAATGTAAGCCCATGTGTGAAGCCTTATCCAAAATTATGAAACTTTGTTACCGTAGATAATTGCCGTAGTATCTTTAAAAATCTTCCACAGGAAACTAGAGTGTCTGACTATGGTCATCTGAATGACATCTTTGCTTCTAACCCTCGTCATACTTTACCTTTATTCTTACATCACTGCATCCTCCTGTACCAGTCCACTCTCTGCCTGGTCAATAGCTGATTTCTTTCTTGACAAGGTTCATAAGATTCATCTTACACTCTCCATCAAGACTCACACTTCATTCTTCTCCCATTCATTTATCTTCTGATTTAATTTCTTCGTTTGATAAAGTCACAGAGAAGGACATTGATCTTCCTTTCTCCTACTCCAAACTCATTACTACCACCTCTGAACCTTTGCCACCTACCTCCTCAGATCTTTCTCCCCTTCAGTCATCTTTTTCATCTGTCATTTCTTGATCTATCACTTTGCATTGTTACTGTTCCTATGGTCTTCAAACATGAGCAATCACACCACTCTTCAAAAAAAAACAAAACTTCACTGGACTCCAAGTGCATTACTCTTGAAGTAAAACAGACCAATTATGCAAGATTCATGCTGTGATTAAAAATTGCAAAGCATTTACAGGACTATTTTCAAATCTGCCAGTATAGGTGCAGAGTTTGTAGGCACATTTGCTTATAGATTTTACACCAGTTTTCAAAGGGAAAATATTAGCATACTTTCCCCTTGAAAATTGCCAGAGAAAAAAGTAATTTTATAGATTTGCACCTGAATTTTGTGTGGGCATTTTTTCCTTTAAATACCATGCACATAGTTTTGAAAATGCAAAACTAACTGGGTCATTTATCAAAATGTGTTAGGGCCTTAACGCGCATGATAACACCGTAACATGCGCAATAACATCATAACACACGCGATAAAAACCACAATGCAAAATGCATATGTAAATAAAAAATTGAGTAGTCAAGTGGGTGGAGTTTGGGTGGAATAAATGTAAATGCAGGATTTAATGCAAGAAATGACCACATTTTTTTTGTGCATTACATTGAAAAAACTATTTATTGTGATCCCGTGGCCAATATCGTGGATCATGGGTATTATCACAGCGATGATCATGTGTAATTAAAAAGAGAATAATAATGAACACACCTTCCAGGCCTTCCTACCCAATAAAAACACCTGTTCTTACCTGGTCTAACTTCCTAAAGTCATAATGTTTGTGGCAAGTTTAATATTGAGGGGATGCTGGATGCTTTGGGAGGCTCACTGTAGACAAAAAGAGGAACAACAACAACCCCAAGAACAGACAAGGGCAGTTCCAAGCCCTCCTAGGGAAGTCCCTGCACTGGAGGCAGAGCCACTGGCCCTGCAGGGTCAGGGCCCTTGGCACCACCTGGCACATATGCGGCCACGGCAGGGGAGATACAGAGAGTGCATCTTTTCTCCATGAATATCCTTACTGGGCAAGCCAGAGGATTATGTAGAAGGGATGTGCATTTGTTTACAACAAAATAGCATAGAGAGACAATATTTCCTTCTTTGTCATGGTTCGGAGGGCAACAAAACGATAACACATGGATTTTGTGTGGTTTTCTTATTGTATATCGGGGGGAGAAAGGGCACATAAAAAAAAAACCCCCAAACCCACACCAACCCTTCAAATGTAATTAATTGCAACCCTCCACCCTCCCGAACTCCCAAGACTTGCCTAACACCCCCCCCCTGCCCAGACTTACCAAAAGTCCCTGGTGGTCCAGCGGGGTCCCGGGAGCGATCCCAGCCATCCATTGCTCCTACCATGTGACGAGGTTGGCCAATGGCACCAATAGCCCCTGTCACGTGGTAAGAGCAAAGGGCTATCGGCGCCATATTGATTAGTGGCAGCTGACAGCCCAAGAGGGACTTTCAGTAAGTCTTGGGAGGGGGTCGGGAAAGTCATCTGGGGTTGCAATTAATTAAATTTGAATGGTTGGGCTGGGTTTGGGTTTTTTGGGGGTTTTTTTACATTTGAAGGGTCGGGGCGGGTTTCGTGCTTCGGTTTGGGGTCAGACAAAATAAAATCAGCCCGAACCGTGGAAAAATGAAATTTCCCACAGCAGGCCGATAACGAAGGCCGAGCCAAAAGGTTCGGCCGAATCACATCTCTATTATGTAGTTTGCAGATATCGCTTTAACTCTGTCTATCCTGTAATTATATGAAGAAATCCAAGGGGATCTGGATCCGGTCACTGAAAGGTCCCTCGCTGGGCCTGGCCTCACCAAGCTTTTGGGCACCCTGCATTTCATGGCAACCTTCCAAACGACAATAGGGATTGTGGGGAGAATGTCCCAAACCACTTTTTCCTACTGTCTGGACCAGGTCATAAGAGCTGTCTCTGACCACAGTAAACGCTACATAACATTTCCTTGGGACAGGCAGGACTTGATGGACTTGAAGAGAGGATTTTATGACTTCTCAAACTTTCCCAATGTTCTGGGAGCTATCGACTGCACTCACGTAGCCATCATTCCACTCCGTGACAGGGAGGAGCTGTACCGCAGCAGAAAGCTCTTCCACTCCATCAGTGTGCAAGTGGATTGTGATGCCTGAATGCGCATTCTCTGTGTGGTGGCCAGGTACCTGGGAGCCATGCACGATTGCTTTATACTTTGATAATTGGGCCTATGTGAGAATTTTGCGGACAGCCTGTATGGTGACAGTTAGCTCATAGGTAAGAGACACGCTTCTGTCTATATTCCAACTCTGGCTATGTGTTTGTGCCAAATGGCACGGATGTGGGGGTGGCTGGGGGGGGGGGGGTGTAACAGCAACCCTGCCATGACAAATGGCTTGTACAGTTACATCTGCAGGCCCTGCCTTTTTCTCCCCATGCTGCATAGGCTTGCTAATCTTGTGAGGGCAAACAAAACTTATTGTGTAAGCAGGCACTATACACTTTTAACATGTTCATTTTCAAAATGGCCCTGTTCCTAACATCCCATTGGAAGCTATTTAAATCTCACTGGTTAATCACAAGATTGAAGTGTCCACACTGTGAACACTGTACAATCACGTGTGGCTGGTTAGTGATGTGTCAGTCAGATTGTTGGCCATAGTTTGTCTTGATCCTCACATAGCTGAACCAGAAGCATTGTCCTGTGTATGTTTTAGACTGGCATATTTCCTATGTCAGGGCTCAGAAATGGGTTTCTAAGGAAGACATTCTGCAGAGTAGGCAGGGAAATTCACAATCACATCATGAGGTACTTTTTTTTCATCTACCACAGTTGTGGCAGCTTTTATTTATTCCTTCAAGGTTGGCAGACTGCTACACATCAGTATCTTAGCCTGGTTGTGAGGGCCTAGCACCCAATTGTTGGAATACCCAGATGTGATTTAGTAGTCCGGAAGAGCAGAGCTACTTTTGGCTACTGCTATCCTGCATATATACTGGCCCAGAACAATGTGACATGCACTTAGGCAAGGCAAATCAGCCTTTAAGGCTCAGGGAATGGTACAGGCTACATTATACAATCTTATAGGATGCTATGGTTTGCAAATCAGATCTGCAAGTGACAATGCTATGACTGATGACAAATCTTTCTTTGCCACAGGAGACTCTGGGTACGGTTGCAGGACATTGCTTCTCATCCCCGTTGCCAGTCCCAACATGCCGGCAACGACAAGGTACAATGAGGCCTTATACACTACCCACTGTGTCTTCGAACACACCTTCAGAGTTCTCAAAAGTCGATTTCACTGTTTGGACAAGACAGGTATAGCCTTAATGCATATTCCACCCAAAGTTGGAGATATAGTGCTGCTTTGCTGTGTCTTCCATAATCTCGCTCTACGCCATGGACTACGAATGAACCCGAATCTCCTCCCAGATCCCCCATGTGTCCCCATATGAGACGAGGACACTATATTGAGTGGCAGCCAGCTTTGCCAAAACCTTATACAATGCTATTTTGCCTGATAGGCCTCATCTACCACATCTTCTTTCTAGGGAAGGGAGGCCAGAATAGTGTTAGATGCGGCTCTCCTCTCTATCATCTTTTTTTCTCTCACTGCTTCTGTGACTGGGTCAGTGTGTAACAGAAAACATGTATGTCTACTCAGGATTTGTCTTGACAATGGAGCAGTACAGTATACTGGAAAAACAGCTCTGAAAGTAAAGATGACATAAAATACATGTGGCTGTCTTAATGTGTTTTGCCTCATAGTGACTTTAAGAGGCATGTGTAGCACGTGGGTTTGTGAATGACTGCCAACACAGTGTTCATAGTTTTGGCCTAGCTGGCACTGTGTGGCTTGCCGGCCCTCCCCAATGGACTCCATCCTAGTGCTCACATGTGGATGAGATAGTGCCACAAGTGTGATGCCACCTCAGCTGGTCCTCGAGCATGGAGAGCAACAGCCCTAGAAATGCTGTAAATATCAAATAGCTCTGAAGCTTAAAGGCACAGCCTAAAGGTACAGGTAGACAGTTAAAGGTTTCAGTGACATTTTACTGCCTCATTCTGTAGCTGAGAAACGTGTGCATGTGAAATAATACACCTGTACTGGGTCGCCTTACTGTCACATAGCGGTGCCAAGACACAGCTGATACCACTGCATTACCTGCTTCAGAGCAACTGCTGACTAAATTTTCCAAATAGATCCAGATTTGCAGGATATGTTGATCCAGACCTGGTCTTACTCCCATGCATGCAGGTATTGATAATCTTGGCTTTGCTTGGAAAAGCTATAGGGAAATCTGATAGAATCCCTGTATGCAATGTGTTCCAAACCAGGACATGATTTACCTGTCCAGAAAATTGGAGGCAGTTGGCAACCCTACTGCTGACATTTAGTGCTCTAGTAGTATGCCTTCCCTTACAGCCTTGGGTAAAGCACTTGTTCTACCTGGTGCCATTCTCACAATGCGCACAGGTTCTTCCAAGGTAGCATACCTCTTGGTGGTTGCATGCACCCCGACACACATGCACTGTACTACTCATACACCTACCTATGCAACTTGTAAATGATAATTTGCAGAAGGTCAGGGCCATGGCCATTGTGATGTTATGTAGATTTGGTTAGCTTCTCGGCAGTAGGCCAATACACTGTGTCCTGTTTAATATGGAGGCAGCTTGTAGGCTTATGAAGTCATCAGCTAATAACAGTTTCTTTAACCTTAATACTATACACAGAGCAGATCACTGTAGGAGCATGCCTGCCCTGCTCACCACTAACTATAAAAGTAACTTATACCACATAAGGCACAGTGTAGAGGACAACAGCTCTTCCTGATTTCCCCAAGTTGTGGCACGCATGTGAATCAGGAAACCCCCTCCGCCCGCAGCATGTATATGAGATGTAAACGAACGGATTAGCTATTCCCTCCCATACAGTAACACGCGCCCTGATTATCACTTTTTAAACCTGCAGTTTTGCCGCGCGTTTAACCTGCTAACTTACCGCCTACCCTTACCCCTGCGTTAGAGGCAGGGGTAAGGGTAGGCAGCAAACTTTCCCCCAGCCCTCGCTCACCTGCCCTGGTGGGTGAGCGAAAAAGGGGCAGCCCAGTCCTCTCTAACCTCCTCCCGAAGCAACGAAAGCGAAAAAGGAGAAAAGTGACATGTGAAGTGTAACTTACTTTTCTTGCAGACCTCCTCCTGAGACGCATGCGGCTCCCCTGCCTCCTGGGGCTGCCCCCTGCCTCCCGGGGACAGCCGGCGGCGAAAAGACAGCCAGCGGCGAAAGACAGCCCGGGCCCTCTGACACGATCGCTCCAGCTGCGGCTACTTCTCCTGCGTGCATTCAGCCTGTGCGTGCAATTTGGCCGCTCAAGGCGTGACGTCACTACATTTGGCGTCACGGTGTGTGACGTCGGCGTTCGCTGATGCACTGCCTTGAGCGCCCAAATTGCATTCATTCACCTTCGCCGGCGCTCAAGGCAGTGCATCAGCGAACGCCGACGTCACACGCCGTGATGCCAAACGTAGTGACGTCACGCCTTGAGCGGCCAAATTGCACGCACAGGCTGAATGCACGCAGGAGAAGTGGCCGCAGCTGGAGTGATCGTGTCAGAGGGCCCGTGCAGGCATCCATCTTCGCAGGCGGGGCCGCTTTCGCCGCCGGTTGCCCCCGGGAGGCAGGGGGCAGCCCCCGGGAGGCAGGGGAGCCGCGGTGCGTCTCCGGAGGAGGGCTGCAAGAAACGAAAGTTACACTTCACATGTCACTTTTCTCCTTTTTCGCTTTTGTTGCTTCGGGAGGAGGGTAGAGAGGACTGGAAATCCCGAGCATAGAAGAACCGTCCACTTCCTGGTACCTGTCATTTCAAATGTCATTTGAAATGACAGGTACCAGCGCACCCAGGTTACTGTATAGGCGCTGTATAGTGCTCTATACAGTAAAATGGATTGCGTGGGCCTAACCCTTCTCGGACACTTCTTGGACACGGCTTGCATTTGCAAGCTATTTAAATACAGTATCGATCGGTAGGTGAGCCGGACTGTGCGTGCAGCAAACGCGGGTGCGCCCGGCACTAACGCAGCTCTTCCTACCGCTCCCTACTGTATCGGCCCGTAAATTCTGCCTATTTTAGACAATAACATTTTGTAGTGATCTTAAGAAGAAAATAGCTCTTAACTGCATTAAGTTAATCCAATAAAAAAAAGTATGACATGCAAATAAAAAAAAAAAGAAGAATACAGGTCTGGAACGACCATCCCCCTCCCAAGATGTACCTTTTGAGGCTCATGAGAAACATTTGGAAGATCTTGAAAACTCTGTGGCTGCCTTTGATCCTCACTTTTCATCATCACAGAATTCTGGGATGGCTCACATAAAGGACAGTTTAAATGCGCATAACAATTTGGAGTCTCTAGAGAACTGTTTAAGAGCTAATAATCTGCAATTTGTGAACATTCCTCTTGCTAGATTAATGTCACCCATTGAAATGTTTAAGAAATTTATTGGTGAGGTTTTAGTTATTGAAGAAGAAAGAATTTCAGATATTTCTAAACTATATTATTTGCCTAGGCAGAAGACTGTGATTAGTGCTATAAGCAGATTAGATTCTTTAATTGATTGTCCTGTTTTTGGAGGATTCTATTTATGTTATACCAGCTATGGTCACTTTGTATTCTTCATTCATATATAATTATATATAAAAAAATATTTTTCTCTTATTGGCTATTGGTATTCAGTGCCCATTAGTGCCCTGTATAGGATAAGCGCCAGCATTCAGCCTTTTTCTGCTTAGCTGAATAAGTCTGGGAAAGGTATTTGGCTCTCCTATATTTAGCCAGACAAACTTATCTGGCAAACTATAAAATAGTTGAGCATATTTAGTGGTGCAATCGTACCGCTGAATATCTCAGCCAAGTTAGCTGGATAATTTTATCTGGATAATTTGCTCAACTGAATATTGGCTAAATATTGGCCATAGCATTTCTTAGGTATTAAACAATTAATATAATATAATATTATATAATATAATATATTATATATATATATATATATATTATATATATTATATATATATTATATATATATATATAATATAGATATATATATATATATATATATATATATATATATATATATATATCTATTATATATATATATCTATTATATATATATATATATATATATCTATTATATATATATAATATATATATATATTATATATATATATATTATATATTATATAATATAATATAATAATATAATATTAATATAACATTAAACATTATTAATTAATATAACATTAAACATTATAGCTAAACACATAAACACTGAAAAACCTGCTATAATCCTCGGAGACTTTAATTTACATGTAGACGCTACTCCACAATCTATCAACTGCCAAACCTTTCTTTCCTCACTCAACCACTTGGGCTTCGCTCAAATTATCAACAGTCCTACCCACAAGGCAGGCCACACTTTGGACCTCATCTTTATTAACGAACTCTTCAACATTTACACCAACCCCACTTGTTTACCAGTTCCATGGTCAGACCACAGAGTCATCCACACAACCCTTAGGATCAACAAACCTCCACCTCAAATCACTACCAAATCCACCATCCAATTCAGGAAACCTTGCTCTCTAGACATACTCAGTGAAAAGGTGTCCGAAGCTTTAAATCAACTTGACCTCACAGACGCAACAACTGCTACCACCTCTTGGATCAATATTAACAATAAAATTGCAGATAAAATCTGCCCAACCACAACTAAAACCATACAACCTACATTAGACAATAGAAAACCTTGGTTTACAGCCGAACTTAAATCCCTCAAACAATCTCTTAGAAAAAAAGAGCAAAGCTGGAGAAAAAACTCATCCACTTCGACACAAACCATCTACAAATCCCACCTCAACTCCTACAGGAATACTATCCTTAGAACAAAGAAAGAATTCTATGCAAAAAAAATACACAACTTCATTTTCGACTCAAAGGCCCTTTTTTCTTACGTCTCCTCTCTAACCAAACCATCTCCTCTCACGATCCCAGACCACCAAGCGCTCAAACAAAGCTAACGAGCTAGCCAACTACTTCAAGACAAAAATCACTAACCTTACCCATTCAATTACATCCAATAGCCCCACCTTAACACACCATCTAACAACAGTGCCGCAACAAAACACAAGCTTGGACTCATTCGAGCTCACTTCTTCACTGGAGATCGAAAATACACTCAAAAAACTAAAACCATCCTCACACCCATCAGACCCATTACCAACAAATCTCCTCATTGCCATACCAAACACCATCTCAAAACCAATAGCAGAAATTATCAACACATCCCTGTCTCAAGGCTCAGTTCCTAACCAGTTAAAATTGGCAATCCTGAAAACCGTTACTGAAGAAACCAAATGCTTCTCCATCAGACCCAGCTAACTTCCGACCGATTGCAAACTTACCACTCATCGCCAAACTGATGGAAAAAATTGTCAACAAGCAACTGTCAGAATATCTGGAAGAGCATAACATTCTGTCCCCAGCTCAATATGGCTTGCGAAACGACTAAACACCGAATCTCTCTTATTATCGCTCACTGATACCATCCTCGTGAACCTGGAGAAAAAACAATCTTACCTGCTGGTTCTACTTGATCTTTCTGCGGCGTTTGATACGGTAAAACATACTACACTTATAGACCAACTAACTAATATAGGGATCAAAGGCACAGCTCTCAATGGTTTCACTCCTTCCTAAGCAACAGATTCTACAAAGTAAGGATAAACAACAAAGAATCACATCCAATCCTTACAGAGCAAGGAGTCCCGCAAGGATCCTCACTTTCTCCCACCCTATTCAATATCTACCTCCTCCCTCTCTGCCACCTACTCTCAAACCTCAAGCTTACCCATTACCTCTATGCAGACGACATTCAAATCCTTCTCCCGATTACAGAATCCCTTCAAAAAACCATCACTTACTGGAACGAATGCCTACAGCCCATTAAGGAATTACTCTCAAGCCTCAACCTAGTATTGAATGCCAATAAAACCGAAATGCTCATTGTCTCTCAGGATCCACTCACAATCTCTTCTAGCTTCTCTCTACCAAACGCTAATAACATGTTCTCACCGGACGTCAGAGACCTTGGAGCATGGCTTGACAATCATCTTAACCTAAAAAAGTTCGTAAACAATACCACGAAGGACTGCTTTTACAAACTGCAAGTCCTCAAAAAACTTAAACCCCTCCTTTATTTCTCCGACTTCAGGCTAGTACTTCAATCCATAATATTATCAAAGCTCGACTATTGCAACTCCCTGCTACTAGGTCTACCCAACAACACGATCAAACCATTACAGATGGTACAGAATTCTGCTGCCAGAATTCTAACAAGCACTAACAAAAAGATCACATCACCCCAATCCTTAGTAATCTACATTGGCTTCCCATTAAACAAAGGATACTCTATAAGGTACTCACAATCATCCACAAAGCGACAAACAAAATAGCTCCCATCACGTTAAGCTTTCAACTCCAACCGCACACATCTTCCAGACCTATCAGAAGCGCTTACAAAGGATCACTGCATGCCCAACAAGTAAAATCATCTCTGAGCAAAAGAGCGCTATCCTTAGCAAGCCCCCACCAGTGGAACATGCTCCCCCCAAATCTAAGACTTGAACCCAATCATCAAGAGTTCAAAAAAAGGCTAAAGACTCTTCTTTTCCAACAAGCCTTCCCAGACTCACAATCCTACCAAGACGGAAAGTCTTCCAAATAAGAAGTATCCCCTAATTACGGTCACCATACCAAGTCCTACCTTCAGGTCTCTGCAACTGGACAACAATCTTTGAGTTCTAAAAATTAATCTTATTTATATTTTCCTCTGCAACTGGACTACAATTTCTAAGTTCAAAATTCATTTTATCTTATTATTTATATTTGGCATGGTTAATATGTCACTATATCCAAGTTAAATATTTAAATTATACAGTTTATATTACATAATTTTATTAATTACAAGTAAAACTATTCTATATTATTTATTATCATTATGTTAAATTGTCATCCAGTTATAATGTTCCATATGTACCACTGTTCTATGTAAAGCCCCCTTATCTCTGTTGGGCAGTTTATCGTTATATGTAAACCGGAGTGATTTATAGTCTCTATAAGAACCTCGGTATATAAAAATTAAAAATAAATAAATAAATAAATTGCTTCTTGTTGTCACTGATAATTTCATTGAGTTAAAGACTCAGAGTTGTTCCATCCAATAGGATGAATGTGCATGCATTAATGCTAATACTTAATATTATGATAATGTTTCAGTTTAAGAAAAGAAATAGCTGGTTATGACAACAAAACTCACATACATTGCAAATAATTACAATATGTTAAAGTAAGGTAGGAATTTAGTTATAGGATTCATTCAGATCTGCAGAAGACTAAAATAGCTTATCTGAAAATAGATGACCAATAGTTTAGCTTATGTAGCCTTACTTAGGGATTCATCCTACCTATACAATGCTGGATTCCCTATCTGCAATAGACTTCTGAAGGGAACTGTCCCAGAAATGAGAAAGCTAGGTGGGCACCAAACCCTTTTTTCTCTACAGGCAATAAACACACTGAAGTAAAACAACATTGCTTTTATTATACAGGAAACAGGACTGCATTAATAAAGCTATATATAAAGGGTTAAACATGTAGGGCAGAATTTTAAAAACATACGTGCGTAAAATCCAGATGTTTACGCGCGTGACCAGGCCTTACGCTTACTGAGCCCATTTTCAAAGGGCCCAGCCACACGCTTAAACCCCCGGGACTCATCTAAGTCCCAGGGCTAGCAAAAGGGGCGGTCTGTGGGGGTAGGGAGGGGCAGTCTGTGGGCGGGGCCAGGTAGAGCTAGCGGCACCTGGCACAGCGGCCATTTGTTATTGTGCCAGGGGATCACGCGCTGGCAGGGTGCTGGTGCGCGCAACTTGCCCTGCTCGGAAGCAGGAGCAAAAGGTAAGATAATTAATTTGGAGATTTTTAGGATAGGGATAGGGGGAGGGCAGGATAGGGGAAGGGAGGTTAGGCTAGGGGATTGGGAAGTTCCCTCCCAGTTTGCTCCTTAATTGGACTGGGAGGGAACTTAATTGCAGGTGCATGTTATAAAATTGCACGTCCATGTGTGCATGCTGGGTAGTGCGCACATATGGACGTGCACGCGTACCTTTTGAAAATCTACTTCATAAAGTACAAATATCTATCAACAATGCAAACCAGATTTCCACTAATTTTCTTCCCGTAGAATAATAACTAAGAATAATATGCATATCACCAATACATAATAAACTGTAAATAATATACATAGTACCAATAATATACATGGTACTAAAATATAGTATAACTCTACATTTCAGTGAGCACACTATAACTCTCTAAGTTATATCATGCTAATCACTGGACCCAGTAATACACATGCATTAACAAATCCAATTGTCCTTTGGCCATCTACAGGTATGAGTTGCGATGTATATTGTTCCTTAACCCTCAGAAGTTAAGTCACTTAATATACCTTCAATCTTCTGAGTGTGACAGCAATAGTGAAGCACACTACGAGTTCAATATGGATGTGTAAAGAGATTCCTATTCTACTCCTGGGGTACGGTGATGGGATTGGGGATTTGTGGATTAATGTTAAAACAATATAGAATTTAAATGTAATTGTAATCCATGGGCTTACATGTGATGAAGGTGATGCTGAATATAATTGCAGTGAATCTGAAATTCACAAAGCAAAGTATGCAAAGCCTTTTCCCCAGTGTGTCTGAAAAGGGCATTTATGCTCCCAAGGATCACTGGATAGCATCCTGATATCTATTCTAAGAAGCCTTTATCCTCTGCAAACACTGGCTACAACAAACAGCACTTATGTCACAGACTGCAGCAGCCTGACAGCAGTTCTCTGGAAGACCCCAGCAAACACCAGGATATGTAAATACTGGGGTGCTGCAGTTTCTAGGGAGTTGCAGCTGGTCTTATCCCAATCTGTCTACTTATCTCTTCTTGTCCAGTCTAACTTAAATACTTTGGAAATTCCTGCAGGAGACAGCAGGCTCAAATAGGCAGAATCATAGGGGTAGATATTCCAAAGCCATTTATTTATTTTTATATTCCACTTTTCGGCACTAAGGGCTTACAGTCTAACCCCTAGATTCATTAAAATGCTATTAATATAGCAGATATAGTGCCTGTGATAAAAAAAATGGGTGTGGTTAGGCTAATTTCCTGTCTTTGGTTACACATAGGCAATTTCCTCAAAGTGCAATACGGTATCACAGTGAATGTAATTTTATGCAGCATGCGTTGATTTATGTGCTATTTCATTTATGTATATACCAGCTGCCTCTGAGTGAGAAAGAAAGAGAGAGAGAGAGAGAGAGAGAGAGAGAGAGAAAACTTTAATAAGGAGATGGAGAACAGGACTCTATTTAATCTAGCCCTATAGATGGCCACATTCATCTCAGGGTGGGTTTGGGGGGTTGTGTTACATACACAGTTAGAATTAACTGCAAATTTGGAATCACTGAAGAATTTCTATCCTTTGAATCGATGAAAGGTACAACAAAAGGAGTTGATTTGTACAATGTAGTCTCTAGCAGTCTGCGGGCATGGTATAAATTAGGCTGTACACGCATACATGTGTGCACAATTTTATATGGATGAATGCATGTGTGTTCACATGCCGCCTCTTCTGCGTAAGTGGGGTGATTTTAGAAGACATGAGTGCTGATGTAATTACCAGCTTCCCCAGTTCATTCCCAGATTGCCCACGTAAGGGATAGGACTTTCTAACTCCCCTAGTTAAATAACCTCCCTTTTACCCTCTTAGCACCAACCCTTAAAACCCTGCTGACTTGCCAATAATTTTTATTTTAGTACTAATACAACATCCATAGCAGCAGTAAAGTTATGCGGCAGTAAAGTTATGCGGCAGGGGACCCTCGGTGTGTGCTTTTGCAAGTAAATACTTTTGTGCACATTTCATATTAAAGTCCAAGAATGAGACTATAATGGCAAAGAAGACCGAGAAGAAATTTCTGTGACACACTATCTAACACAGCGCATTGAGGACTTGGACACAGGTGCCCTAGCATATTGAGCACACAAGTCCATAGTTTGGCCTGACTTGGCAAAGTTGCTAAACATTATCTTTCATGTCCACCAACCTAGTTTACATGTCTTCTCAATGGTAGAGGATATCTTGAGCTCTCATCACTCAAGACTGGTGCCAGAGTTGATAGATAAGCCGGTCTTTTTGAAGATCAATTTGCCTTTACTGGGCTTTCCAAAAATTTCAATGTGAGTGGCAAGATGACTAAAAGCACCTTGGAAATCTTGTTGCCACTCTGCCTAGCTACCATGCTCCTTGAGGTACTTTGCTGCTACTATGTCCAACTGTCTTAACCCAGAAGTACCATCTTGGGGGTATTGCTGCCATATATCTACCTGCCATGTCCCTTATGTACTAACTTAAGGGTCTTAGTTCCACTTTTACTATCTGCCATTCCCCAGATGTACCACTTTAGGGGGCTTCCATGCTCCTGATGCTACTCCTAGGGGGTTTGATGTTTTGTCCTAAAAATAAAATGTAAAAGAAAAGAAAAAAATATTTCTCCTTTCTCACCAACTCTTTTCTAGTTATGTACCTTACTGTTTTGTTGTACATCTCTAGGATCCCATCCTAGTTCTCCCACCCTTCTTTCTTGCTTATGGCTGGGTGATCTGTCCCTGAAATTAAATGTAAAATAAATTGATTACAAATGCAATTTTCTCACCACACTCACCTAGTTTGCTCTCCATCTTATACTTTTGTTGAAAACCTCTTGTATCCTAGTTTAGTTCTCCGATCCTGCTTCTCTCTTATTTATACTGGGATGTTTTGTCCCCAAAAATAAACAACGTTAAAAAATAAATAACATTTTCTCCTTCTACCCCATCTCTTTCTCAGTTCTAATTCCCAGTAACACAGCAAATGATGGCAGAAAAAGATCCAAGTAAATTATCCAGTCTACCCAGCAAGATTACTTTTATTTTATTTTCTATAGTTATTTTGTATTCATTAGTCAGAGAAAGATTTAGTATTTTGGCACCCCTAGTCACTAATGATTCTGTTGCCCCTACCATTCCCTCTGAGGTTGGCCAGCAGGGAGCAGAAGATCTAAAGCACAGTCCCTAAATTTTCTGTGGCAGGTCAGGGGTAGATTTTGTAGCATAAAATTTAAAAATTCTGCATCAAATTGGCAAACATTTCCATCTTTTGATTTACATTAAAATAATAAATTAGCTTTACAGTATATTTATTAGTATAATTACTTTTATTTGTATTTGTGAAGAACAGTTGTCTCAAATATCAGTACAGGGAATATTTTTCTCTTTCTGCTGCAGGCTTGCTCTCTTTCTTCTCCTGTTCTCTGCATGCTGCTTGGACAGCAGAGGCTGGATCAGGAAACAGAGTGATGTTTTCTACTGAATGAGATTCAGCATCACTGAGAAGCAGCAAATCTGCCAGCTTTCTTCCCCTCCCCCCTCCCCCCGATTTTTGCTGCCCTAGGCACAGGCCTAGTGTGCCTATTGACAAATCCAAGCCTGCCCTTAGGGTGGTAATATCACACACACAGGGAAGAGCAGAGAAATCATACAACAGAAGAAATATGTGTACTTGATATAAGGATGATATTCCTCAGAGATGCTGTAACTCTGAAATCAAAGCAGAGATCTGTTACTGAAAACAGGCTATATAATTATTCAACTAAAGCAAAACCCTCATTCAGAAGAACGTAAAGCAGGCACAACAGAAAACATATACATCAGAATCTTTTTATATGTTCAGATTGTAGGAAAGGGTTCAGTTGGGATGTGCATTTGTTTACAATGAAAATCTAAAACGTGACAAATAAGGCTAATTCATTTTATTTGGGGATCACAAATGAAATCGGAGGTTCCCCAAATGAAACAAACGTTATGTTTTGTTTCATTTTAAACAAATGCATCAGGCCTAGGTCTAGGCCCAAAACCATGGGGTATAGGCCAAGGCCTAAAGGATATGCCTGAGCGTGATGCCAGGCTCCTGGCAGAGGCACAAGTAGACACTGGAGCATTGGCCAAGACCCCCAAAAATGTAAAAAAAACCCCCACAAACTTAGCTCACACATCATATATCTGTTGAAGACCGGGTCTCTACACCAGGGCCTTGACCCAGCCTGGGGCCCAAGCTAGGATCAATATCGTAACCCAACTTGGAGGCTGGATCCTGATATAAGGGCCTTGGTAGTAATTTGAATACAATATTTTATTTTATTTTTATGTTGTGTATTAAATTTGTTTTTAATTTTATGTTTTAAATCCCATTATGCATGTTTTATTGTAACTAGCCCTGAACGTGGGATATAAATACTTTTTAAAAAGATACATAAATAAGGGGCCTGATCCCAGGCCAGATGCCGCAACCCTACCGGGAGGCTAGGTCCCAACATCAGGGCCTCACCCCAGATCTAGGCCCAATACCACGACTCAGCCCAGAGGCCGGGTCATGACACTATGGTCTTGGCATATGCCCAGGCTTGATGCCATGACCCGAACTGGAAGTCGGGTTCTGATGCTGGGGCCTTGGCCTGGACCCAGGCTCAATGCCGCCACCTGGCACAGAGGCTGGGGCCTGATGCTGGGGCCTCAGCGCAGGCCAGAAACCAAGCCCAGGCCTGACACCAAGAACTGACCTGGAAGCCAGGTTCCAACGACGGGACATAGGCCCGGACCTAGGCACGAAGAAATGGCGCTATTTTGATGTAAGACATTGTACGGCATTGCTGTACATCAAAATGGTGCCGCTGCTGGCGTGAGTACACCAAAGTTAATTAACTCCGGCTCAACCCCAGCAGATGCCAAAATTGGGCATTGAAGAGCTGAAGAAAGAAAGTAACAGACTTCAGAACTCCCAGGACTGGACACTGAGGGCTGGGCCTGACCCTGAACTGAGGCCTAGGCATCGGGACCTGGACTCCTGGCCGAGGCCCTGTCATTGGGCCTGGGTTCAGGCCTAGGCCATGGCATCTGGACCCAGCCTCCAGCCTAAGCCAAAGCCCCAGCATCAGGACCTATCCAGTGTCCGTACCAAGGCCCTGGTGTTTGGATCTGGCCTCTGGGTCAGATCGTGGCTTTGGGCCTGGCTCGAGCCTTGGCCTAGGCCGAGGACCCAGTATGGGACCCGAGCTCTGGGTCAGGTCTTGGCATTGGGCTTATGTCCGCGCCCTAGCCTACACTTCGGCATCAGGACTCATCCTCCAAGTCGAGCCACAGTGTCAGGCCTGGGCTCAGGCTCTGGCTTGGCTGAGGTGTCAGCCTACCTAAGTCCAAGGCTTCGGTCTAGTTGCCGTTGGCACATCCCCACTGGACCAGGTAAGTGGGGGCTGGGGTGGGGATCCTGGCCCCGGCACTTTTTCCAGGGGGGGAGGAGGGAGGCCTAGTTTTCATTTTTTGGCCTTTTTTTAATAGCTTGATTTGGTTTTTTTTGGTTTTTTTTACATGAATCAAGCAATCCACAAATTATGAGGGAAAATCCTCCCTAAAATGAACTGAAAAATGAAAACATTTTTTTTTTTTCCTGCACAAACCTAGGTTTCAGTAGGAAGAGAGAACAAATGCAACACTAGAAATTTAACAAAGGAAAGAGACTGCTTAATTACAGAATATGGGAAAAGCTTTCTTAATAAAGCAGAAAATCCACACTGATGACAGATCATTCTCATGCTCTGATTGTGACCAAATTTTCAATCTGAACAAAATTGTATAATAATCCCAAAATTCCATTCAACAGCAAGATCAATTTCAAGTAGGGAATGTATCAAAAGTTTAAATCAGAAAACTATTCCCTTGAATTAAATCTGATAAGTGGAAAGTGCTTCAACAGAAAGACAGACATCTCCCATACCACTCTCTCTTGCTGACCTGAAATATTCCTTATCCTAAACCTTAGGAGTCTTTCTTTCACTCTGCATTGCTGCCATACCCAGACTTTTCACCTTGAGGGTACTGCTCTCACTTTGCCTTGTTGTCATATTTAAAACACTACACCTTGGGGTGCTCTTGTATCTGGGGAGGGCTGCTTAGCACCTCTCATGGTGCCTTAGGATATTGATACCAAGATTGATGCCACTTTGCCTCTTGTACTGCCTATGAGGATTGATGTCTCTGTTGTTTGTTCCCTCTTTTGAATCCGTGGGATTTTCTTCCTACACTTGCTGCTTCTATGCTCCTCTGATGATCCTTTGGAGAATTCCTGCTACTGCTGGTACCTCGTTACTATTCCTTAGGCTATTCATGCCACTTCCAGTGCCACTTTGCCACCATCTAGTCTTTCCCCCTTCTGATGATGTCTTCGTAAGTTTCATTACACTGGTCTACATCAATTTTGCTGACTACAAGATAACATGTGATCTTTATGTATTTTAATGTGCTGAATCCAAAAATCACATCCGTTTCTTCCAGTCATGTCCGTTTTTTCCGCAAAACACTGTCTACTCATAAACTCTTATAGCAATAACGTAACATTATTATTTAGATATGCTGAATACACAAAAAGATAATGAATGCACAGAAAGACATGCTGAATACGCAAAAAGAAATGCTGAATATACAATTGGTATAACCAATAGGAAGACTGCTTATTAAACAAGGTTATATTGATGCTTCTAGGACAACAAAGCAGTTACACAAAATGTCCTTGCTTCCTGTGCCTTTGGGATAGTCGAGCAAAGGCAGAACATTATACAAGGAAAGAATGGCCTGCTAGAGAAAAATTTAAGATCGGTGAAAAGAATATTAAGAATAAACCACTTGTTAATTCTCAGAAAGTGTTGCTCCCCCCCATTGCATATTTATTTATTTATTTATATATCGAGTTTTATATACCGTCATTCAGTTTCGCCATCACAACGGTTTACAAAGTTACGATGTTTAACAGTGTTTCCAAAACGGTTCATATGGTTGCTAACACAGAAGATATCATTTATGAACTAGGTTTGTAGATATAAAATTGGGGCTCATGAAACAGTTCATTAGGTCTTTAGATCAAGATGTTTCAAGTACCTGTGTACCAAATGTTCTGCTCTTTCACATGAGAAGTTGAAAGCTGGCATATTTGATGGCCCGCAAATTAGGCTTCTAATCAAAGAAAAATAATTCCTCTATACCATGAAAACCATAGAAAAGGATGCTTGGTCTGCTTTTTCTGACGTGATTACAGACTTTCTTGGCAACTTCAGGGCCGAAAATTATAACCTTTTAGTTCAAAATTTGTTGATTGCTTTTCAAAGACTGGGAGCAAACATGAGTGTCAAATTGCATTTCCTTGATAGCTACTTGAACTACTTCCCCTCAAATTTTGGAGCTATGAGTAAAGAACAAGGAGAACACTTCCACCAAGACATCAAGACCATGGAACATAGATATCAAGGCAGATGGAACACAAACATGATGGCAGACTACTGCTGGTATTTATAGCATGACAACCCTGGTCATAACTATTCCAGAGCATCCAAAAAGAGAAAATTTCTCCCTAACAAAATTTACACAACTATTGCTCTCTTGGTTAGACGATAGACTCGTTTTTTGCATAAAACAAATATATTACATGCTATCGCTTCTTCAGAACTTCTTATTACCTTTGATATTCGACTTTATAATCTATCATCAAACATTTCTCATTTGTGAAAAATTTGACATATTGCATATTTTTTTACTTCATATTTGGAATCAGCACCTTTCATTTGGGTAAAATCAGCAAAAATAATTAGGTCAGCAGAAAACCTTTTTTCAAATGTAGACCAGTGTTATTATTGATTAGAAAATCCCAATTTTCTAGCCCAAAATAGGCTACATTGCTTCCCTTTTTAATTCAATAGTAGAATAAATAAATAAACAACTTAATTTTTTCATTTGACACAAACCAAACAAATGGATGTGACCTATAAAATGAATTAAACCAAAATGAAAATGTTGCTTCTGCACATTTGTACAGTTTATATTGTTAATATGTGGGGACCTTCATTTTCAGCTTTTACTTTATTTTTCCTGGGAATTTCAGTGCTATAACAACAACAAAAAAATCTGTAAAAATATTACTTTGAATTATTTTTTTTTTCATAAAATAATGCTCATTTTAGGTCACTGTTATACTTAGAATGTTATATTTTGATCTAAACTTCCCATTCCCTTCAAAACATAATGCAAAACACAATTTGTTATTAATAAGGTAATATGTTAAACCTTACACCTGTGAGTGTAATCACACTTATATATGAATCCAGATGGAGAAAAGATCAGAATAGTTACTGCAAGTAGGTTTGTTGTGGATTACAAATGAGAACTCTCACCTTAATAATCAGCATGTGCAGTTTTCAATTCATACATTGAAAATGATACATGTAACCCAGAACAGGCAAAATCAGAGATTAATAAACATTTTTTTCCCAGAGATACAATAATATTTAGGGGCTTTTTGTGCATACTAATGTAAAGCCAGCTAGGCTTCATTATGCTTTAAGAATTGTCCAGCATTTGGAGGTTCAGAGGGTGGTAGTATATAAAGTCAGTGAGTTCTTTCCCCAAAGGGGATGGGCAATGTGGAATGGTATAATGGATCGTTTTGTGGGTGAATGGGAGAAAGAACAGGAGTTGTAACCTGGATCCAGGAGGGCTGATGTGGGAGAATTCTTGCTTGGTGGTTCTGGCCGTAGATTCCAGAGATCTTCAGGAGAAAGCAGTCTCCCTCTGGCAATTGTAACAGGCTATTTAGAAGGCTACTATTTTAACTAGTGACATCTGAAGCCAGTGATTTTTAGATAAGAGTAAAGGGCAATAATGAGATAAAAGGCTGTACACAGGCAACAACGTAGGGGGCCCCCTGCCACCCAGCTGCTCTCCATTTGTTTTATCTCATGGATTAGTAGGGGGTGGGGGGTGGGGGCCAAAAAGTTTATTCTGTGGCTCTCTCTCATACACATACAAATTCATTCTCTCACACATAAACACACACAGGGTGGCTCAAGGCAATCTGCTGCCTGAGGTTTGGAAACCCCCTTCCCCCCCACCCCAGGCATGGTGCAGATAAAATTACAGAGAGAGTGGTGGGTGGGGGGGGGGGAGGAGGGAGTATCCCACTTGGATTCTAGCCCTCTTGGTGATTTGAAATGCTGGGGAAGGGGGTATGTGAGGGGAAGGAGGTATGTGAGGGTCAGGGTTCTTAGAGGAGTGGAAGATAAGAGTGCTAGGGATATTCCAAGAAAGTTCCCTCAAAAAAGCAGGATACTTGCAACCCATTTGGTATTAGACCTATTGTAAACAACGTTAGGTATGCTTTGCCTCAGAAATCTATGAATTAACTGAATTACAAATTACAATACAATAAACCTCCCATATCAAAACAGTACTAATTGCCAGAGCTCAAACAATATTAACCCTACCCATGAAAAGCAACACTGCAAATATTACATCAGGCCCTAAAACACCAATACACTTGCTATTAGGAAAGCAGAACAAGCCAGGAACATAAGAACATAAGAAGTTGCCATACTGGATCAGACCAAGGGTCCATCAAGTCCAGCAATGGCCAACCCAGGATACAATTACCTGTCAAGTACCCAAACATTAAATAGATCCCATGCTAGTAATGTTGGTAATAAGCAGTGGCTATTCCCTAAGTCAACTTGACTAATAGCAGTTTATGGACTCCTTCTCCAGGAGCTTGTCCAAACCTTTTCTAAACCTTGCACTTGTTCACATTAAATTTATCTTCCATTTGGATGCCCAGTCACCCAGTCTTGCAAGGTCCTCCTGCAATTTATCACAATCCGCTTGTGGTTTAACCATTCTGAATAATTTTGTGTCATCTGCAAATTTGATCACCTCACTCTTCGTTCCCCTTTCTAGATCATTTATAAATATATAGATACCTACACAGAAAGTACACACTGGTGAGTAATTCACCTCAGTCACACATGCAGAACATAGACAGATCCTCACCAAATACAGAATAGGGAAGTCATAACCTATAAATAGAAACATGCAGACAAAAGTGAACTGGAAACCGCAACAAGCCAGACAAACAGTACAGCAATGGAAAAAGAAAAACATCACCATTTCTTATAAAACATAGAACAATAAAAACATAAAATAATTATTATAATACTAAAACTATACTAATAAAAGGAATATTTCAAAATAGCTGATGAACAGAGCTTCCGACAATCAAAAATTGAAAACATTTTAGAAGTTTCCTAATACCTATAGAATATTTTAAAACAGCAGACACATGAAATACCATCCAATAATTAAAAAGAATGAAGGATTTTAAAAAACTTATCCTGCTCTCTGTACCTAGGAACTGTTGATTCCAGTCACCCTGAGATTGTTGTGAATTAGTCAGAGGTGGTGTCCTGCACAAACTTTTTTTTATCTCTTTCATATACAGACACTCTGTAACACCCATGTTTATCTTATACACACTCTCTCACATACTCACTCACACTAACACTCACACATGCTGACTCTCTGACATGTTCACACTCATACACTCACTGTTTGCTCACATACACTCACAGCCATACACATACATGCTCACCAACTTTCACATATACTCTATCTCATCTTCACATACTGACTCATCCTCTCATCCTCACACACACACTCACTTGTTCACTGACAAGTACTGTCATGTAGGGATGTGCAGACAAAAAGTTTATGTTGATAAGTCCATAAGTTGAAGGTGAGGGTCAATTTCGGTCAGTATGGACATATGGAGAATTCCATAAGTTGAGGCTATGTCCATACGTTCACCGGTTCCCTAAATAAAAACTTAAACCCCCCACCCTCCTTAATCCCCCCCAAGACTTACCAAGACTCCCTGGTGGTCCAGCGGGGAGTCAGGAAGCCATTCCTGTATTCCTTTGCGAGGAGCACGTGACGTCGGCGTCACGTCGGAGTGACGCGGACATCACGTGATTCACCGCGCCTCCACTCCGGGACCCTGGCTGGACCCAACTGGAACTTTTGGCCAGCTTGGGGGGGCTCCCTCTGCCCCTGCTGGGGCTCAAGCATGAGGCCGACCTGCAGCACCTCTCCTTGCCGATCCACCCCGTCCACCCAGACGTCAAAATGAAAAGGCTTCCCTTCAACTGGATCATGGACCCGGCCAGGGCAGGTGAGCAGGGGCTGGGGAAAAGTTTGCCCGATTTATTTCTTTCTTTATTTATTTATTTATTTATTTATTGTTTTTGTTATACCGAGTTTCATGACTGGCATCACATCAACCCGGTTTACAATTAACAATGTGTGTAAAGCATAGGTAACGTGATAAACAATATTCCCAATAGAAATGTGAACTTTAAATACAGAGAATCAATTAAAGGGTGTGAGAGAGTTACAATAAAACAGGGAAAATTAACTTGGAGCTGGAAGAGGGGAGAGATTGAACAATGCAATAATTACATTTCAGCCAATTAGTTTAGTAGTATAACAGAGTGAATAAATAAGCCTATGTGAATAAATGAGACGGTACATAAATATGAAACGGTAAAATATTTTACCGTTTCATAACGGTAAAAGATTCACTTTGGTCTTGTCCCGGGGAGTGAGGGGGTCAGGCAGTGAAGCGGAGCTGACTGGGGCTGCTCCGGAGCTTTCATCGCGGGAGACCGGCACCCATGGACGCGGCCAGGGCAGGTGAGCGGGGGCTGGGGAAAAGTTTGCCCGTGAAATTTCATCTCAGCATGCCTGATGCTCCACACTAATGCAGGGGTAAGGGTAGGTGATAAATTAGCAGGTTAAACATGCGGCAAAACTATAGATTAAAAAAGCGATAATCGGGGCACACGTTACTGATTGGGAGGGAATAGCTAATCCGATTGTTTACATCTCATATACATGCCGCAGACGGAAAGGGTTACCCATTGATTTAAAGAAGCGGTAAGGATGGGTTAAAAGGGATAGTGAATTGCGGGTTGGCCTTATGCGGCCAAATTGCGGGTACAAAGAGGGTTAGAAACGGGGTAATCGGGACCGCATTTTACTGTATCGGCCTGTGAATAAATTTAAAAAAAATGTTTTTACTTACATTGGTGGTCAGGGGGACCAAGGCAGGACCCCAAGATCCAGGCCGCAAGGAGGAGTCAGCGACGGCATGAGGCCTGCCGTGAAGAAGTCGGCGTCAAGCCTGACGCAACGAGGATGACAGCAGGAGAAGCAGGGACGATAGCAGCCAGCGGCACTCTGGCTGTGAAGGGGCAGGCTGCATAGGTCGTGGTTCTGACCACGGGCCAGGGAGCAACCAAGCCAGCGTCCCACCAGCAGAAGGTGAAAGGCCGCTCGCAGGCTTATCCTGCGGAAGCAGCGCAACCATGACCCAGCACCTGAGAGTTTGGCTTTATCACTGCCTCCCGTCGATTACCGACAGAAGCTTGTCAGCAGAGCTACCTGTTGATAAGCCTGAAGGCAGGCTAAGGCGTCCGTGGATGGAGAGTTTTGAAGGGCAGTTTGTACCGCCTCAAAATTTTGTAACCTGATGCGACCGCCTCACCCTGCCTCATTCTAGAACCGGCCCTGAACACACCCACTCATACATGTTCCCTCTCTCTTTCACACATGATCCCAGAGAGTCAGAAGCATGCTGGGCAGGAAGAGGCAGGAGAAAGAGAGGGGAACCAGAGCTGTCAGAAGTGGCAGGCTAACATTGGAGTAGGACAAGTGTTCCTTAGCCCCTATGACTGGCCAGTCATGTCATTCAAGGAGGCATTGCTTCCACCCCCCACCAACAGCCATATTACCTACATCTCCTGGAGCACTGGGTAACCCAGCATAAGTCCTGAGGGGAGCAATGAGATAATAGGCAGGGTGGGAAGGCTGGGTTCAGGGCAGGGTATTCTGGGTAGGAAAGGGATACAGGAACTGCACTAAACTATATGTTTTTATTTAAACATCAGGTAAATTTCAAGTTGCTAAGGGACAAGGTTCAGACCTGAGGGAGGAAAGTACAGCCTATAGCGACATTTCATAAAAAGCTAGAGCTGTCAGCTGGATTGAACAAGAGACCCATTCCCTTCCTCCATGCCCCGCCTCTGTTTCTCAAACCTCCCATACTACCCATGTGTCCATCTCCTCTTGTCTCTGTCCCCTCTGTGCCTTTCCCCTCTCCTCACTCTGTACCTCCATCTGTATTTTTGTTCCTCCACCTTTGTATCTGTCTCGGCTGGCTCACTGCTGTCCCTCTCAATGGTCCGGGCCCAGCCTGCTGTGAGGGAGGAGGGGGGGGGGGAGGGAACAAGAAGGCCATTGCTACAGAAATCTGTAGAGACACTGGAAGCTGAGAGTGGCTCTATTCGCCGCCTCCTCACCCCATGCCTTCCAATCACAGCACACAGTGAGAGAGGAGGCGGGATCCAGACAATCATTACCATGAAGATCTGCAGAACCCCTGGGATATGAGGGCTGGGCCCCGCCTCCTCTCCCTATGCTGTCCAATCACAGCGTAAGAAACAAGGCAGGGAGCAAGAATAAAACACAGCTCTCCTCTTACTGACTCCAACCCTGCCTTTCTCTTCCTGTAATTAGGAGACTGTGGAAGAGAGGAGAAGCCACTGCACAACTTGTCTTTTAGAATCTGGTTGGTAGTTCTTACTGGATGCTGCACAGAATGCCTGAAAACCTGGCTGTCAGGTCCAAATCCAGGCATTTGGCAGTAGAGGAGGACCAGAAGGGGCAGTAGAGGAGGACCGGAAGGCTCATCTGCATATGCTCCCAGCATCCCCCGGGAGGAGTCCAGAGGTCACCGCAAGCGATCCAGGGATTGACTTCCACAGCCCCGCTGAATTGTTATCTGAGTCATTCCTGGTGAGCTGAGCTGATTTCCTTCCGGCCCTGGTCCCTGGCTTGCCAGTCAGGGGGAGGAGCTTCGATTACAAAAAGGACGCGGCTGCGGCAGAAGCGCCGCCGCTGAATTGTTACATGAGCTGTTCCTGGTGAGATGAGCTGATTTCCTTTTGGCCCTGATCCCTGGCTTGCCGGTCAGGGGGAGGAGCTTCGATTACAAAAAGGATGCGGATGCAGCAGAAGTGCCGCCGCTGAATTGTTACGTGAGCCGTTCCTGTTGAGGTGAGCTTATTTCCTTCCGGCCCTGGTCCCTGGCTTGCCGGTCAGGGGGAGGAGCTTTGATTACAAAAGGATGCGGCTGCAGTGTGATGATGCTGCCGCGCGCGCCGAAGGGGCGCTGGTTTTGCCCGGCTTAGCCCGGAGAAGACCGGAGGAGAAGCAGGAGGAATATTTTTCTTAAAAATATAGAGGTAATTACAAGTTACTTGTTATCTTTGCGGCCACAGAGACATTGTAGTGTGAGTTTATTATATGTTATCATTTTGTGATCAGCCTTCTTATGCGAGAAGCCCTCCTAGTTAAAGCTTATTATTAATTTTACCTAACATGCCACATACTAAAAGGAAGGCGCATGTTAAGGAGATGTCTTCAACACCTGTTGTGAATATGAATCAACCGCGGATAGAAGACTTACAAGAACTTCATCTATAACTTCGGGTGGAGTCGCAGAGGAGGTCACTGTGGAGCAGGAGGTGAGCCCCAAGACATTCAAAACATCTTTGAGCCCCGGAGCCCCAGTAAAACCTGCACCACCATTGGCTAGGAATAATGATTTTCATGATCAATTGGAATTAGCAGATACTCCTGGAGCCCAGAGAGGGTCAGATGGTATGCCTGTACCCTCGGAGAGTCTGATATGGGAGGACTCCAGGGAACCAGGAGTAAAAATATCTCTGAACCAGAATGGAAAGACCACTATAGGGAGGAGAGATGAGGATGTACAGATTACAATTTCAAGGGAGGTAACATCTTTATCCCCAAAGAAATTTTCCTTAGAAGAGATAGGGAATATGATTATTTCTATGCAAAAATCAATTAACAACTTGTCTGTAAAAATACAGGATGTATTACAGCAGTATTCTGTTCTCAATCAAAAGGTTGGAAAATTGGAGTCTACTGTGAATATTCTAGGGGGGAAGATGGTGGAGAATGAAAAAATTCAATCAAATTTGATTAGATCTGATAAGATATGTATGGATAAAATAGAATCCTTGGAAAATCAAATTACAAATTTGAACTTTAGGATTTTGAATTTTCCAAAGATTCATTTGATATCTCCGATTGACTTGTTTAGAAGCTATCTAAAAAATATATTGAAGTATTCGGAATCTGCAATTCCGGCTATTTCATGAATATATTACCTACCCCAGAGGGGAGAAGAGAAACATCAAATGGAAGAACAATCGGAGATAAATCTAGATTTAACTGACATATTAGAGAAGTCTTTTGAAGTTAACATAAAGACAAGGGCCACCTTAATTGTACAATTCACATTTTTAATGGAAAGAGATTCAGTATTAAAGTTGTATTTCCGGAATCAAATGCAGAATTCCTATGGTCAAAATTTGGAATTTTTCCTGATTTAGCCCATACCACACAACTTTGATGAAGAAAATGTATTTCAATGAGGTCTGAAGTTGTTGAGAGAGGGGCTAAATTTATACTTAAATTCCCTTGCCGGTGTTTGATATTATATCAAAATACAAGGTATATTTTTAATTACCCAGAACAGTTGAGATTGTATCTGGACTCCCACTCCTGAAGAGCCTATAGAATAGGGGGAAGTAATAATAAGATGAAGTGATAACATTTGCAGCTATAATTTTCTTTTATTTACTGCTCCATGTAATAACCTACATTGTCTTGAAAAATTTTCCTTGTATTATGTATTAGTATGAAGAAGGATTATGATAAATCTATTTGATTGTCTGGTTATAAGATTTAGTGTATTATCCTCTCAAATTCTATATTCTGTTAATAATATATAAATTCTCAATTTTCAGGATATTCTTTATCAAAGTCAGTATATTTTTCCAAAAGGAGGCCTCTTGCAGGCAGTCCCACCACATAAGCAGGTAATACCCTTCCAATCCATATCCTCACCAGCACTATCTAGGAGAGCCAGGAGAAAAGATAACATCAAACAGGGGATATCGATAAGAACAATGCAATAGCTTGATAATTAGCTCTTCTCGCCATCTGCATAATGAGATGTTGTGAGCCATTATCCATATCCAATCTTGTTGTGAGCCATTATCCATATCCAATCTTGCTCAGTCAATGTCATTTGGAGATCACGTTTCCAAGACTCAGTTAACACAAGGGGAGGATCTATGCACACCAAACCCTAAAAATTA
This sequence comes from Rhinatrema bivittatum, assembly GCF_901001135.1. Lineage (NCBI taxonomy): Eukaryota > Metazoa > Chordata > Amphibia > Gymnophiona > Rhinatrematidae > Rhinatrema > Rhinatrema bivittatum. Next base: position 440,857,808 of record NC_042616.1, on the reverse strand, counting down.
GGTTTATATAATGGAGAAATAATGCACCTTGGGACATCTTCCATAAGGAAGAACCTCTGTATCCAAGAGGGCAATGTGGGCTCCAGGCCATCCACCCTTTGACGTTCAAGGATCTCCACTGTCTTTTTTATAGAAATGACCCCTCTCTTATACAGAACATCTCTGAGTGTGAAAAAGATTTATAAATAATACTATCTTCCTATCAAAGCTGTCCCACAATTTTCAGACCCAATCTCCATCAACCTATTGCATCCACACAGAAGAATGAAAGAAAAGTGATGCATTGACTTTCAGAGGGGACAGTGAACATAAAGCTCCTCCAGATATATTAAGGTGCTTGAAAATCATTCTCCATACCTTTAACATATGGGAAAGCACAGGAGCTGCTCAACTTATTCAGCAGACTGTACAGAGGAGAGGTCTTAATACTATATATGCCAAATCAAGTCCCTCCCCCAACCGTGTCTCCAACGCATACCATGAAACCTGTGTTTCTCTATGCAGCCACTATATAACCTCTTGTAGTCTAGCTGCCCATTAGTATATTTGCAAATTGGTAAAATCCATCCCCCCCCCCCCCCCCCCCCCATATTATATGTCCTCCAAAGAGTTCTCAACTGGATGCATGGCAGTTTATTGCACCAAATTAATTTGGAAAGCAATGCTATTAATATCGGTAAAAAAAAAGTATCTGGCAGATAGCATGGAACAACCTGAAACATATACATTAGGTGAGGTAGTACATTCTTTTTCAAAATAGCAATTCTGCCTGCCCAAGACACAAAACTCACATTTCATTCCTGCAAGTCTTTCTATATTTCTCCTACAATCAGAGCCATATAAACCTGCTAATTTCTTGATAATAAAGATCCCAGAATAAATAATACCATTTACTGCATTTTTAAATGTGGAAAAACATGCAGGTATATTCTGTAGACCAGCTGTTTCTCTAGGGAATACTTCCAATTTACCAAAATTAATTCTATAACCTTACATCTCACCATAATCTTCCAAAAATACAAAGAAGTGCATAGCCTGACGATATAGGGTTGGTGAGAAATTGAAGCACATCATCTGTATACAGTGAGATAACATGATTACAGGACCCAACCATGAACTCCATAATGTTTATGGAGTGTAGCTGGGTTCAAAAAAGGTTTGGATAAGTTCTTGGAGGAGAAGTCCATTAATGGCTATTAATCAATTTTACTTAGGGAATAGCCACTGCTATTAATTGCATCAGTAGCATGGGATCTTCTTAGTGTTTGGGTAATTGCCAGGTTCTTGTGGCCTGGTTTTGGCCACTGTTGGAAACAGGATGCTGGGCTTGATGGACCCTTGGTCTGACCCAGCATGGCATGTTCTTATGTTCTTAACTTCTTATTTTCTTAATGGTAGAACACTCTCTCTAATCTTTTGTGCTAGGGCCTCTATAGCTAGGGCAAACAGCAGGGAGGACAGTGGACATCCCTGCCATGTGCCTTGCAGTATAGGAAAAGGTTGAGATCTATAAACATTAGTAACTATCCTAGTAGTGGGGTGAAAATAAAGAGGCCTGACCCAGTTACTAAAGCTTTCAGGAATTCCAAATTCCCTCAATACCAAGAACAAAAATAATAATTCCAGCCTATAAAAGGCCTTCTCAGCATTCAATGCCAACACTAGGCATGGAGTCTTTTTTAGCTCTGTCATTCTATTAAATAACCGGCGTGTGTTAGCTGTTGAAAGCTGGTCCTTAACAAAACCAGTTTGATCAGGGTTAATCAGGTACTCTAACAGAGATTCCAATCTCCAATGGAGCACTTTCGCCATTATCTTAACAACTGTTTTCAATAATGAGATAGAGCAATAAGAGCTCATAACTAATTTATCTTTGCCTTTTTTTTATGGATCAACACAATATATGCATAAAGCAGTGAATTCTCCATCTCAGGAGATTGTTGCAAATAAGAAAATAATTCCAGCATCCTTGGGCTTAATTCACTAGTAAACCTCTTATAAAAACCTATACCCATCAGGTCCCGGGCTTTTTTTTTTATTAGGAAGGCTCATGGAAGCCTTAGCTACTTCATCCAGAACAGGAGCAGCCAATCTCTTCCTCTTTTGCTCAGTTAACCCCAGCAACTGAATCTGCTATAAATAGGCAGCTATTGACAATTATCCACCTGTGTAGCATAGATTTCCTTGAAATAATCCCTGAAGAAGTCGCTTATCTAAGAAGTTGCTTATCTCTGACAACTGAAACTTGGCTTTCCCTTTATAGTCTCAAATTCCACTTATGTGCATCTTGGCAACCCTTTTGCATATGGATTGAGCTAATAAGGTCCCCATTTTATCCCCATGGACATAAAAGCATTTCTTGGCATATTTAAAGGTCTTCTCTTTTTTGCCCAATTGTTCTGTTTGCAACAGCTGTCTTGAGGACATTTCTCAATACTCCCTAGGCAAACAACTAATCTTATGATGGTTTTCCAATGTTTAAATTTTTTTTTCTCCAAAGACTTCTCTCTGCAGTCTTTGTTTATCAATATGGATTGCATAACTGATAATGTGGCTCCTAAGAACTGCCTTGAAGGCTTCTCACAAGGCAACAGGAGATTGTTCAGCATCTGCATGTATCTCATGAAAGTCTTCAATAACCCTAATAAGCAGTGTACAAAAGTCCTCATGCCCTAATAGTGAGGTATTAAAACACCAGAACTGGTCACCTCTTAGGTCTGAAGGATATTAAATGGAAGAAATACAGTTGTGATCACAGATTTGACATGCATGATATCTATGGAAGAAAATATTCCACTATGTTCAGCAGCTCATAAAAAAAAATCTATATGACTATATATGTCATGCCTCAAAGAATATCACATATAATCTCTGCTAGTTGAGTACTGAGCATTGCATATGTTAATAAGTCCCAAGCATGACATAAGATGCTGCGCAGCCAGCGACTAGTCCCTATCTTTTGTACCACTGGACAAGCTGTCCACAATTGAATCCAGCATACATTCCAGTCCCCCACAATGATAAAAAAGGCTGATGAAGAGTAAAAATGTGGGGTTATGTGATATGGTGAAGCTGAACAGACTTTTCCAGCTTCGACTCTAGGCACCATCCTCCCAAAATCAACTGGAATCTACAGCATCCTGATGAGTGGGACAAATCTTTTTGAAGGGAAGCTGAACTATATGTCAATCGACAAATTTAAGTTAAAATCTCACAATAATATGTCCTTGAGAGGGGGAAGAAAGGAGAAATAACAAAGATGCTGCAGACAAGATGGCACTGATGCTGGGATGCAGTCCCTCTTCTCCCCAACAAATAGACCCACAAAGAGACCCGCAAAACAACCTTATAGCTCAAATGACTAACGCCGTGTCAAAGCTCTAGACTCGAGATTTAATGATCTATCTTCACAATTTCAAGAGCTTAAGAACTCTATAGAGGAAATACACCTGTGCATCAACCATGCGGAGGGTTGCATTTCATGCTTGGAGGATAAAAACATATCGCTAACAATGAAACTCTCTGCTCTTGAAAAAAATAGTGGTGGATCAAGCAGAAAAGATCGACGATCTCAAGAACAGGGCCTGACGCAATAATGTCTGAATAGCGGGACTCCCTGAAGCCATAAAGGAAAAATATCTGGAGCAATTCTCAGAAACCTGGCTACCTGAGTCTCTGGCATTACCCGAGTTGGAAGGGAAGTTGCGTATTGAGCGAGCCCATCGTTTAGGTAAAAGGAAAGAAGGGGACAAAAGACCGCACATTGTTATTGCAAAAATTTTGAATAGGTTCCAAAAACAGCGGCTGATGCAAGCGTTCAGATCACATACAAACTTCATATACCAGTCTGCTCCTGTCTGTATGTTTCAGGACTTTTCGGTGCAGTTAATGCAGGGAAGGAAACCGTTCAGCCTGTTATGTTCAGATTTATATCAAAGAAGTGTACACTTTCAATTGCAATATCCTGAGAATTTGAAGGTTTGGCATCTGGAGAAAGCCTTTGCCGCAGGGCTAAAAGGAGACTGAATTCCCAAGAGTTTCTTTTTTCTTATTTCTTCTGAACTAATAAGATTGTATTCTTCTTAAAGTCCACCAGGAAGAACGCTAATTCCTTGTTATCATACAAGTTAATTGCTGTGCATTATAAGCCTTTGTTCCTTTGGGTTAGTGGTAAGCAATACAGTTTATTGAAAGCAAAAGATGAAGTAAACAAGACACACGGGGCCATAGACATTAATGGCAGTTTACCAAAAGGGGATTACCGAAGGTTGACTTTGCCATGCAGCTTTGGCTATCGACAACCCGGACTCAGTCATGAGTAAACAGTCCCGCTGTTCAGGGGAGTCCGATGGGAGCGGAAGCTGCGTAAGACAACGGGAGTCCCACCAAAAATGACTGCAAGTGAGCGGTTAAGATGCCTCTATAGCCTGATTAGCTTTGCTCAGACTGGGACTCATGGTGACACCCCATCAATAGCAATATACTAAAGAAAGTATAGAGGGTGTTGCGGTGCTTCCTATTCCTTTTTGTCTACCTATGTTTTTCTTCTCTCTTATCACTCTTTTCATTTTGATATCTCGGGGGTTGGGTAATCAGACTGTTGAAATCAGTAATATGTTTGTGAACTCTTGCAGGGCCAATACCCCTATACTAGAGAGGATATTCCTTATGACAGGTTGTGTCATTAACATTTTCTGTCATGGTAACGGCTTTAAAATCTAAGTTTTATATCATCATTATATTGTTATCTATCCGCAAGTAACTCTCAGTATGTGGGTGGATGGTGCCGAAGCACATTGATAACGTGCCCTCAATATCTCCTCTGAATGTTTAGAGGTGGTAAGTTACTGGAATGTTTTATAGGGGCAAGTAGGAAGTTAGGGGGGGAGGAGTTTTAAGGGGGTAGAGGTATAGTACTCAATTTGGTTTGGATTCTTCCGGGTGCATTGAGGAAGTAGGGGCAAGCTATGTTCATTAAAATGAACTCTCTCTGGTTCTCCCTAAATTGCGAATGTGGACGTTCTACATTATCTTTGAATTTAGGCTGGGAGGTTCACAACTTTCTAGTATTTGACACATTGTCTAGTAACATAAATCAACTCTTGTATATATTAATCTGGTATGAGATTGGCCAGCCAGATTGTTAACCAGCTGGGTAGTCCTATAAAACGTGCAAAGGGTCTTCAAGCACTCAAAAGAGCTAGAGTAGATATCGCTTGCTTGCAAGAGATACACTTAACCAGTGAAGAAAGTAAAAAGTTACAATGCGATTAGGTGGGAACGGTATACTTTTCCCCTGCAAAAGGGAAAAAAGCAGGGGTAGCAACCCTTTTTAATAAGAATATTGTTTTTCAACTTACAGTGGAGATAACAGACCTGGAAGGCAGATACTCCATCATCACTGGCAAAATAAGTGGGAAGGACATTCCACTTTGCAATTTGTATGGGCCCAATTCTCCCAACCCTTTGATTTTTTAAAATATAATGAATCTCCTCACCATTCACAGGCAGGGTTGGCTTTTTATAGCTGGGGATTTTAACACAATATTAGACCCTTCTATGGCTAAGTCTTCAATACCAGCTAAATGGTCAACAGGTACTCCCAACACATGCTTAGCTAAAACGTGTAAAAACTTACAACTTCTGGATTTGTGTGCACCCTATATCCTGATGAACAGGATTACACCCATATCTCCAAAGCACACTATACATTATATCATATTGATTATATACTAGGTGTCCAGAATGTTTTCCCATTTATTAGGAATGCCTACATAGGGCATGCCAGTGTATCAGATCACAAACTTATATGGGTGGATATAAAAGAGCAGCAATCTCAAGAATGTTGGTGGAGATTCCTGTCTTACATGAAAAATGATTTAGAATTTCAAAAATTCCTCCAAACTAAATGACTCCTTTTTAGAAAATCCAATATCCATCTCATGGAGAATACAAGCCTTTTTTTGGGAAACCAGTAAGGCTGTTCTTAGAGGGGAAATAATTTCCTACCTAAGACACAGAAATAAATGCCTAAATACCAAGATTTTACAACTGGAAAATGATTTGGTAAAGGCTATGCGAACAATGATCAAATGGCTTTCCTTGGAACATTCAAATAATTACCACATAATTCTTAGTTCCCTATAAGCCCACTTACAGCAACGCGTTCTGAAAAGTTTCCAACACGTGGAACACATTTATTTCCAATATGGAAACAAAACTGGAAAATTGTTAGCCAATCTAATAAGAACTCATCACAGTAAAAGTTTTATAGAAAAGCTAAAAACATCACAAGGTACCTGGGCAGTCCGAGGGGCTGATATCAGAGAGGTGCTATGATCCTTCTATGAGAAGCTATACACTGATGACAGGCAGGGGGGTCAAAAGGAGGAGGATGAGTTTTTCAAAAGCCTTCAGTTACCACAACTTACTGCCCAACAGTTATCTACATTAAACCTGCCCATTACAACCACGGAGTTATCAAACACCATCAAAGCAAGTAAAGTGGGTAAATCCCCTGGACCAGATGGCTTTTCATATGATTACTTAAAAATCTCAGAGGAGCATGTTCTAGAACCTATGTGCCAATTTTTCAAAGATGGTTTAGCCAAGGGGGCCTTTCCACGAGATTTCAATAAAGCATATATAACAGAACTACCAGTACCTAAACCAGGCAAAGACTTATCCCAGCCTGCCTCTTATAGACCAATATCTCTGTTTTCATTTCATTTCATTTATTAAAATATATTAATCGCCTATCACAAAATAGGTCTAGGCGATTTACAATAAAACATACATAAAATAATCTGAAAATATAGAATACAACAAACAGTCATACTGTTAATGACAAAAAATAAATAACAAGCACAAAACAGAATACATTTATCAGAGGTTCAAATTGTTTTCACCAATAATAATTATCCATCTTCAGTTAGAGCATACGATAAGCATATTGAAGAAGAAAGCTTTTTAATTGATGCCTACATTTTATACATTATCTTGTGTGCTAACTCATATGGAAGGGAATTCCATGAGGCAGGAGCAGCTACTGAAAAAGATGTTTCGAGAGTTGAGGAAAGATGCGCAAGATGAACAGAGGGTATGTCAAGTAGACCGAGTTGTGAAGATCTCAACCCACGAGTAGGTTTAAGGATTCTTAGTAAAGCGTTGGTCCAAGGAGGAGACTCAGGACTAAGTAATTTGAAAACTGTCATAGCAATCTTATACCAAATCTGCTCAGAGATAGATAACCACTAAACTATGGTTTCTATGTTTAGCAATTTTGTTGTTTATGATAGTTTCTAGCATTTTGCCTGGCACAGACATTAGACTCACTGGTCTGTAATTTCCTGAATCACTCCTTGATCCCTTTTTAAAAATTGGTAGGGATGTGAATCATTTTTCTGACGGATGAAAATATAGTACAATATTTTCTTATCTGTCAGGTATCGGGGGGGGGGGGGGGGGGGGGGTCCCTGAAAGTGATAGGAAAACCCCCACAAAATTTTCATGTGGTTTTCTTATCATTTTGGGGTAGGGGGTGGGAAGAAAGGGCATACAGAAAAACAACCCCCAAACCCAGCCCGACCCTTTAAATCAAATTATTTAGAATCCCCCACCCTCCCGATCCCCCCCAAAACCTTTCTAACGTGCCTGGTGGTCCAGCGGGGGTCCCGGGAGTGATCTCCCACTTTCGGGCCATTGGCTAGGGATGTGCAGAGGGATGCCATATGTTGCATTTGGGATTCATATTCGTTGGGGGGCACATACGTTGCATTCGGCAAGAGGGGCCCCCGATAAGTTCATGCATTAATTCTTATTCGTTTCCCAGCTAAAATTGAATTAACTACAACCCCCCCACCCTCCTGACCCCCCCAAAACTTACCAAAACTCCCTGGTGGTCCAGCGGGGGGTCCGGGAGCCATCTCCTGCACTTACACCCTTGGCTGCCGTTATTCAAAATGGCACAGATAGCCCTTGACCTTACTATGTCACAGAGCTACTGGTGCCATTGGTCGGCCCCTGTCACATGGTAGGAGCAATAGATGGCCGGTGCCATCTTGTGCAAAAGTAAATAGTAGCCGGCACCATCTTGACAAAAGTAAAGAGTAGCAAATTATCTGGACCAGGCAGTATACATCCCAGAGAACTGAAAGAAATGAGAAATGAAATTGCAGACCTACTGTTGGAAATTTGTAAACTATCAATAACATCATTTATGGTACCTGAAGACTGGAAGGTTGCCGATGTAACACCAATTTTTGGAGATGTGAATCAGTACTGGACTCATTTCTGGTATCGGGTTTACATCATTACAACCTTCATCATCTCGATCATCTCAGTCGGGAGAATAATTAACCAAGGAGGCCTCATCTTCTAACACCATTTCCTCTCCTGTTGCTGCATTGTCCATTGCATTTTTTCCTGCACGATCTCTTGGGTTGGATTGCCTGTTCTCTTGTATTTTGCCAAAATTAAGCAAGCTGGAAATAGTCAAAATATCAGTGGGGCACTAGGAGCTAGATAGAAATGAAGCTGCAGAGTAGCACTCCATCACATAACCTCCCCGCCCCCCCCCCTGGGAGTTCTCTTTACTTGCAGATTTTACCCACATTTTTCAAAACAGATTTATGTGCCTAAATCTGCTTTGAAATTTATGAGTGTGCACAGAACCCCACACCTGCCCAAAAGCAGGTGTAACTTTGAGTGTGTGGATTCCAATGCATATTTTTGAAAATATAAATTATGTGCATAAATATCAATCCCAACCCTGAATCTGCCCCCCAGAATATCTATTTCGTATGCACATAAAAGTACATGCAAAATCATGTTCTGCATGTACTATTACACGCATACACCATGAACTTATTTTCAAAGAGCTGCTTATGCACATAAAATTGTGAAACTGTGTTTTACGCACATAAATGCCTTTGAAAATTACCCCATAAATAAAATGCAAATTCTAAGTTCTGCTATTAACCATAATTTAAACCCTTTCAGAGACAACATTGTGACTTTTTTTATTTAGTTTGTTTTTCAGCCTCAAGCAAAGAACGCAGCCACAAAAATTCAATTTCTTTAAATATTAAAAAGGTGTTTATTATCCAAACTTTTTGAAACTCATAAAGGCTCCCAGAACACAGTATACATCAGATGGGAAAAAACAAACTGAACTATTTTACTTGCACATTTTCTAGGGGCTGTCAAACAAAAGAATTTTATATGTGTGCAGTCTTTAGTTTCTGGCAGGATTTTGGATTGGTGTCTACTGCACAGTACCTGTGGAACTTCTGCATCTTGAGTGCCAAAGTGTCATTTTTTTTCTTGTTTTTCTTTGACTATCCATACATTTTAAGGTGAATTTCAAAACATCATGCATGTAAAAATTAGCAGACACACATATAAGTAACTCTACTCACATAGGGGTAGATTTTATAAATCTATGCGCGTATCTTATAAAATCCGGGGTTGGCGCGCGCAAGGGGGGTGCACATTTGTGCAACTTGCGCGCGCCGAGCCCTGTGTGCGCTGCCCGTTCCCTCCGAGGCCGCTCCGAAATCGGAGCGACCTCGGAGGGAACTTTCCTTCTACCCCCGCAACTTCCCCTCCCTTCCCCTACCTACCCCCCCCCCCCCCCAGCCCTATCTAAACCTCTCCCCTACCTTTGTTGCTAAAGTTACGCCTGCCTCTGGCAGGCGTTACTCTGCACGCACCAGTGGGCTGCTGGCGCGCCATCACCCAACCCGGGGGCTGGTCTGGAGGCTTTGACCATGCCCCTGGGCCGGCACCACACCCCGACACGACCCCGGAACGCCCCAAAATTTGCGCCGCCCACCCGACACGCCCCAACACGCCCCCTTGCGAAGCCCCTGGACATACGCGCATCCCGGGACTTGCGCGCACTGCCGAGCCTATGCAAAATAGGCTCGGCGTGCGCAGGGGGAGTTTAAAAGGTTTACTCACGTACCTTATGCGCATAACTCTTTTAAAATCCAGCCCATATTACACATTTTATAAAAGTCCAATATTTGTGCATATTTTCACTTTCGCACACACATATACACATGTAAAAAGAGGCAGTCTAAGAATGATCCTAGGCAGGACCAACAATTACAATCTTAAGTTGCTATTTTAAAAGGCACTTACATGAGTACATTTTCAGACTTGCATATTTTTATACTTCTGAATTATCTGGTGTAAATTATATTAAACATGTTTATTGTATAATACTGACTGGAAGGACGTCTGAGTGAACTGGTGTGTGTGTGTGTGGGGGGGGGGGGGGGGGGGGGGGGGGTTTGGTTAAGGCTGAAGAACCAAGAGGATCTCAATGACCTGGATAAAGACTGGGCAAACTGGTGGACTATTTGGTAAAACTGGTATATTTCATTGACGCATACATGTTTTAAAATATACCTACTTATGCATGTAACCTGGGAGTTATGCAGGTAACCACTATTTCATTTTCACATGTAAAATATATGTACCTATTTTTTAAAAGAGGTGGGTAAAGTATGAGTGTTCAATGCATCGATATACATGGTACAATACATTATGTGTATTCACTCATAAGTCTACATGCATGCATATATATTGCAGGGTAGAGATATGCATATTTTTAAAATTCAAGAATTATATACTTGCATGTTATAAAATACTATAGTAAATCTATGTGTGACTATATACACATGCATAGACAACTACTCAGAGTTATTTGAATATTATCCTCTTTGATTTTATTTTCAAAGTGAACCTAATTGGTAAGGATAAGGGATGTGGTTTCACTTAAAAATGAATGCAAGCTGAACTGAAATGGCCATTTTGTCTTGGTTTGAGTTACCTTGAAACGAATACCCAATCCCTCTGAAAAAAAATTCCAGTTTTTCATTTTTGGAAAATAGTGCATCATTTTCAAATTGTACATGCTATTTTCCAAAAAATGAAAACTTTGAAAACAATGTCTTAAAATTAAATTTGGACCACAAGAGGCCCAAATACATATGAAATAGACCAAAGAAAATATGATTACATATCCCCAGTAAGGATCATAGGGCCCAATATGCAAAAGAACATATCTATGTAAACTAGCCAGATAAAATTATTCTGGCTAATTTACATGGGATATTCTGCAGCATGACTATGCTAATGAATATCACCATATTTGGTGCCACTTAGCTTGATAAGTTATATTACGTGCATAGGAAGAGGAATGGACAGCAGAAAAAGGGAGGCATTATTGCCCCTGTCTAAATTCCTGGTGAGACCTCATTTGAAATACTGTATACATTCTGGAGATTGCATCTTCCAAAGTACACAGATACAGATACAGTCAGTACAGAGGTTTGCTATTAAATAGTCAATGATGTTTGTTATAAAGCATAAGGGGCAGACATTGGTCTTAAAGATATATGTTCTAGAGGAAATGTGGGAAACAGGTGATAAGATAATGACATTTAAATTCTTCAGAGATTTCAGTGAAGAGGAGGCAGGCCTCTTTCAATGGAAAAGAGTTTCTGAATGATGGATCATAGGATAATGGTGAAAGGGTAGACTCAGGAGTAATCTAAGAAAATATTTCTTTACAGAAAGGGTTCTGGATGCATGGCCCAACCTTTCAATGAAGGTGGTGAACAGAAGGACAGTATCTGATTTCAAGAAAGCATGAGACAAGCACAGATGATCTCTGAGGGAGTTTTAGGGATTGTAGAGCTGAGCAGTTGGTATGGATAAATAATATAGGCTGTACTGTCTTTTCTGATGTCATATTTCTATATTTGATTTAAGGAGAGTATAGTTGACTGTCCAGAGAGCCATGCATTTGTGATCTGCTCACAAATGTTTCTGAAACACACTTTTCAGAGCCAACTGCTTGCACCCAAAACAGATTTATTCCATGTATCAGTGTTTACTTCACATTTAAAATTTACAGTTTCTCTCCTGAGACACTAGGATCTCCGCACTAAGGTGCATTAATAGATTGGTGTAGGCTATCCCAGTTTCCTAGAATCATAATGCACTTATTTCCCAACTGCACATTTTCCAGATTTAAAAGCCCTAAATGAAGGCTTGAGTGCCAAAGTGTCATATTTTTCTTGTTTTTCTTTGACTATCCATACATTTTAAGGTGAATTTCAAAACATCATGCATGTAAAAATTAGCAGACACACATATCATTTCTGCTTCTTGGTTCAGGTAAGCCCTTTCTCTCATTGGGCTCCCCATCTTGTTCTGTCTCTCTCTCTCTCTCTAGTTCTGTCTGAAAGGCAATGTTCTCGCTGGCTTAAGACAGAGGCTGATTTTATAACTAGCCTCAGCTGTGTCTCCCAATCAGTAACACACATTTTCCAGGCTGCTATCTTGTAGACTAATGGTTAGAGAAGCAGGCTAAAACCGAAAGAAACCATCCTTCACCCTATGTTGCTTCAGGCACAATTTTGCAAACAGTGGACCCCTGAGCCGAGGCGAGTGTGGTCCTTACCTGAAAGAGGATCCACCAGGCTCTCATCATCAGGAGGTGGATCTAGATACCAGTCTGGGGTCGAGGCGGGTGGCCAGCAACGTGATCCAGATACCAGTCCAAGAGTTGAGGCAGGCAGTAGACAGCAGAATCCAGAAAACAGTCCAAAGGTCGAGACAGGCAGCAGACAGCAGAATCTAGGTAGCGATCCAAGGGTCAAAACAGGTGGCTAGCAGCAGAATCCAGTAAAAAGTCCAAGGGTCTAGACTGGTAGCAGACAGCAGAAGCCAGATACCAGTCCAGAGGTTGAGGCCAAGAGTCAGTCCAGAAGGCGAGGAGCAGGACCAGGAAGCAGGGAAAAAGGGCTAAAGGTACCAAGGGGCAGGAACCAGGCAGGATGAGGAGTAGAACCAGAATGCAGCCAGCAGCTCCAGGAAGCCTGTTGCAGAGGCAATGCTGGAGAGCAGGGACCAGGTTGAAATAGTCCCTGCTTGATGATGAAGGCAGGGAACTGTGGGAATTTTCCTGCCGCAGTCCCTTTAAGCCCCAGAGGGAGGTACTCGAGTGCGCCTATGCTGCTGTCAGGTTCATGGCGCTGACAGTGTTCCTTGCCACTGTGAAGAGTCACCGGCAGTGGTGGTTTCTTGCTGCCGCAGAAAAGGAAGGATCCACTCCAGGGCCCTGATGGGTGAGGAAAGTCAGCTGCGCAACCTCATTGCTGGCAAGTGTAACAAACTAAGATTGGAAGCATTTTGGCAACAATGAAATGTCTACTGTATCTGAACATAATTTGCCTTGAGCTACCAATGAACAAGTGTGATCTAAATAAGTGAAACATTTTGGGCAGACATTTGCAGTGGTCTCACCCCAAAATCAGGCATGAAATAGAGCTACTTTATCCTAATTAATTCTCTGCCAAGGATCTCAAAACTACATTTCCGAGGGAGGTCACGTGTTGTGGTGAGCTGGGAAGGCGGATTTCTTCTCGGCTCCCAGGGCCCGCTCCTAACATCTCGATTAATCCTCGTAACATCAAGCTTACAACCAACAGCTGAGTTAGTAGAGAGTAAGGCATATGTCGATAGTTACATATATGCAGCAATCTCCTCCTGTAATGGCTTCAAAAAGCAGCAAGAAAGATAAAGAAAAACTGTGAGGAGTTACAACCGGGACCGATAATGTCGGCACTAACTCTGCTTCAATAATCACCATTGGCGACATTAAAGAGGCCATCCGTGAAGTGCTGGATGAAAAGTTGGCAGGACTAACTGCCCAGTTGGAGAGGTTTGAGCAGCTGTTGAAGAAATGAATCCCCGAATGGAACAAGCTGAAGGTAGGATCACCCTGCTAGAGGACGATGCAACCTCATGTGAGAGCAAACGGACTGAGCAAGATAAAAAGATATTGGACATGCAAAATAAAATAGACGATTTAGAGAATAGAGCGAGGCGCTCTAATCTCTGATTTCTGGGTTTCACTGAATCGGTGGACGAGAGAAGCCTGTGCGAGGAATTATAATCGTGGCTGCCATCAGTACTTGATCTAACTGACTTGCAGGGGAAACTTGTCATAGACCACGCTCATCGTCTCGGAGCGAAGAAGGACGTGGCAGGCAAACCGAGGCTCGTGACTGCAAAAATTTTAAATTATGCCCATAAAAATAACATGAGCATCCCGCAAAATGTCGGAGCTTATATACAATGCTCACCGCATACGAATCTTCCAGGACTACTCTTCAGCAGTCTTGGAGCTGCGTAAACAGTTCGCACCTATGTGTTCTGGCCTACATAATTCGCAAATTAAATTTTCCCTATTATACCCGGTAAAATTATGGGTCTGGCATGCCGAGAAAATGCACATCTTTGAGATACCAGAAAAAGCCCGAATTTTCATGGACGCACTGAAAAAAGGACCGACTAGCTAAATAGCTTAGTATAAATGGTGCAAACACATTACATTTCTTTCTCTCAAATGTAATGATACAAGACCAAACAGTTTCATGTTTCTTGTTTGCTTAGTTTTGTGAACTTGCGCCGTTATGACTGCCAGCTGCGATGATATATAACAGAAGTCCAGTGCTTGAGGAACATTTTACTTTAGGGAGCTCCCATGCCTATCACGATACTAGAATGTCCATGGGACTCTTAGCATAAGCTTCCTTTTTCTTTTGACTTGTTCTAGGTGAAATGAAAAGATGACCTAGTTGTCTCTGAACCTAGAACTGTGAAATGGAAGGGAGCTGTACTATTTAGTGGGGCTGACATTCCCAATGGCTCTAGGGACAATCTGGAGCTCACTGGCAAAGAAATAGGGGACTGCAAACCAAGATCTGTGCTGCGCAGGAGGCGCTTCAGTGTGTCGTTATGCCCTTAGGACAGTGCTGTATTGCCTTACAATCTTCCTTAAGGGAAAGTAAAGCTCAATTGCTGACTTAAATAACCAATGGGCACCAACTCCCCTGCATAAGACTGAGATCATCAGAGTCAGAGGAGCTACATGAGATTTTTAGAATCTTTAGATGATCGGACACTAGCACGTAGGGTTGTGCACAATTGCATGAGGAATATCCAACATGCCAGCGCGATAGAAGATGGGTACCAGGGCACATCGAACCTAACATTTCTGCCTCAATAATGAGACCATTTTCTTGGACTGGGGGTTCGTGGGATATGAGGGGACAGAAATGGGGTTTCACAAATGGGGAGGGAGGGTGGAGGGATGGGGGAGGAGAAGGGTTGGGGAGCAAGGAAGGAAGAGAGAAATATTATTGGTCTTTCCCAATTATATTTTATCACAACAGATCTTGGGTATTCAAAATGGAGGTGGATTGGAGGTCTCTCTTTTATTATTGCTATGGTTACAATACCAATTTTAACTTGATTTTTGCTGCACACAAAGCGGGAGGGCTAGGCTGGGAGCCTCTTCGCTTAATGATCTTAGTGAGCCTTTTCTATTTGACTTCAAACTCGCTTATGATGAATAAATTAGTCTCTTGGAATGTAAATGGTTTGGGATCCCCTATCAAACAGAAGAAGATATTTTCACATCTTAAATGATTGCATGCAGACATAGCTTGCCTGCAAGAAACTCATCTGTCGGCCGCTGAAAGCCAGAAACTACAAAGGGAGTGGGTGGGATCTTGCCTTTTTGCAGCTGCTTCCAATGGGAAGTCAGGGGTAGCCATACTGATCAGCAAAACATCACCCTTGCAGGTACACAAAAACATTTCAGACCCCGAAGGAAGATTTATACTAATGATGGGAGAGTGGTCTGGGAAGCCCATCACTATGTGTAATGTTTATGCACCTAATGCATACTCCCATTCCTTTTTTGTTCATCTAGGTAACCTAATCACTGTTCATTTGCAGGGCACCCTTTTCCTAGTGGGTGATTTTAATTGCATTCATGATCCTTCATTGGATAAAAACCCTGCCCCACCAGCAAAACCTAGGCCGCTAGGGACCAAACAAAAACAGGGGATAGCTTTTTTATGTCAATATCTTAACCTAATAGATATATGGTGAACACTGTATCTGGAAGAGAGAGATTATACTCATATCTCCAGGTCTCATCTATCGTTATCCCGTATAGATTATATTTTGGTTTCTAGGGAGTCCTTTCTCCATATCTAAAAATAAAATATAGAAAATCAAGCAATATCTGACCACTCACCAGTATCTGTTGTAGTTACTTTAAGGCCGGATGCAATTTTACCCCGTATATGGAGGTTCCCAACTCATCTGAAAGATGACATTAAATTTCAGAAATTCTTAAGAGACAAGTGGCAAGCTTTTCTCGACACCAATTGTCAGCATATCTCTGAGCCCCAATTATTTTTAGAGACAGGAAAAGCAGTACTACAGGGGGAAATAATAGCATATGTTCACTTTCATAACAAATCATTGAATAATGACATCCTTCAGTTAGAAACATTGTTAAAAGAAGCGAAACTGGACTTAAACCAGACTCCATCTGAGACCAAAAGAGCAGCATATTACAATTTACTAGGACGACTCAATACCGCCCTTACCTTCTGAGCCCAATATGGTTTTTGCAAAGGAGAACAATAATTATTTAGATATGGGAACAAACTGGGGAACTTATGGCAAACATAACATGCATTACCAAACAGAAGTCACATATTATTCGCACAAAAATTCCATGGGAGACATAACAACAAAACAGAAGGATATAGGCGAGATCTTCTGTTGTTTTTACACAGTATTATATATGGATGATCCTGTTGTGGAAGAGGAGGAGGAAGCCAATTTCTTTCAGAATTTAAAATTGCCTACCCTTTCGACAGCCCAGTCTGATTTTTTAAACCGTCCAATTCAAGCCTTAGAAGTGCTTCATGTGATCAACTCTGTATATTCGGGGAAATCTCCAGGCCCAGATGGCTTCTCATATGATTTTTTTTAAATCCTTAGTACGTATATTATTACACCATTGACTAAATTCTACTTAGATGGCCTTACAAGAAACACATTCCCAGCCAACTTCAACATGGCCCACATCACAGTACTTTCGAAGTCGGGAAAAGACCCTTAGGTACCCGCTTCTTATCGGCCTGTTACGACTCTCGCTGCCCGACATCTCCACTCCGCCCTCCTTACGTCTTTGACAACTCCTCCCAAGGTTGATGGACATCTGGCCGTCGTGGCATCTGCCTGCCGTCCTCTCCAGCGTCCCCGGTCTGGCTTGGGCGCTGCATCCTGCCATGTTGTTCAGCTGCCATAGGGCGCATGCGCCGCATAGCCCTGCTTCTTATTCCTTCTTTGGAGTGAACCTCAGGGGCGTCCCATTGTGATGATGTCATGCATCCCGGATACAAAAGCCTACTCTGTTTGCTAGCTAAAAGAGTTAGCAAGGGACTTCTTACAGATGGGATTTGCTCTCCATACCTAGCTACTCTGCCTCTCCTTATTGGACTTACTCTATTGGGATACACGCTCCTCGGGGGCCTCTCTCTTTTCTTTCAGGTCGCTGTCTGGAACCGGTACTTGCTCCTTGAGGACCCATGTTCCCGTACTCGCTGCCTGAGCTCACTTCTACTTGGAAGAAATCGCTGCCTACACCATCAGTGAGTTACCATCTAGACTCTCTCAAAACTGTTCCCTGGAACCAGGTACTCACTCCTCGAGGGCCTGTCTCTATTCCAGCTTCTGTGTTACCTTCCGGGAGAAACCGCTGTGTGAGGTATTCTACCAACGAGGCTCCATACCAGAACCCTGTGTATGCTCCACTGTACTCACTATCTCAGTTTCTCTCCACTACAGCACAGCTATTGAGGGATCGCTGCATCTCTACTCACTTCTGCCACTCTTGTATCTTCTCAACTCTGTTAATAAAAGATAATTCTGTGTTGTGTGTCCTAAAGCTGAGCCTGACATGTGGCCCCTCACGGGACTTCCCCCTGTGGGCGTGGTCATCTGCCACAGTGTCCAAGGGTCCACCCAAAACCTTACAAACAATAACACAGCCAATATCATTGCTTAATTGCAACCTGAAACTCTTGGCCAAAGTGTTGACTGAACAATTAAATGTAGTTTTACCCCACCTCATTTCTTACCACCAAGTAGGCTTTGTTAAGGGAAGGAAAGCAAATGTGAACATTATTAAATTGTTAATGGCAACCACGATCTGTCAATCCCAAAACATACCGGCTCTAGCCATTGGCTTTGACTCTGAGAAAGCATTTGACCACGTGTCATGGTCATATCTCTTCTCTGTACTATGTAGTTTCGGTTTTTGGAACGAGTTTTTACAATACATACTCCTTCTATATGACAAACAGCTTTCCCATATAATGACTAATGGGTTCCTATCTGATGATATCCATATTTGCAGAGGAGTTAGACAGGGCTGCCCTCTATCACCTCTATTATATATTTTATCCATAGATCCCTTGTTACGACGATTGAATGAATTTCCAAACATCAGAGGTTTTGGAGGCCCAGATCACATATTCATGGTGGTGGCATTTGCAGATAATGTGCAGGTTTTATTAACAGAGCCTCACCGCTCACTCCCATCAGTCCTACAGCTACAAAATCACGGGCCGATACAATACAGTGCACTCCGACGGAGCACACTGTTAGCCGGCATTTGGACGTGCATTTTGGACGTGCTAGCTTTACCCCTTATTCAGTAAGGGGTAATAGCGCGTTCAACCCCCCCCCCCCCCCCCCCCCCGAACCTAATAGCGCCCGCAACATGTAAATGCATGTTGATGGCCCTATTAGGTATTCCTGTGCAATTTAGAAAGCAAAATGTGCAGCCAAGCCGCACATTTTGATTTCAGAAATTAGCGCCTACCCAAAGGTAGGCGTAAATTTCTCCGGGCACCGGTAAAGTGCACAGAAAAGCAGTAAAAACTGCTTTTCTGTGCACCCTCCGACTTAATATCATGGTGATATTAAGTCAGAGGTCCTGAAAGTTTAAAAAAGTAAAACATTAAAAAAAAAATTAATATGAGCCCACGGCTGTTGAGTCGAAAACCGGATGCTCAATTTTGCCGGCGTCCAGTTTCCGAGCCCGTGGCTGTCAGCGAGCTCGAGAACCGATGCCGGCAAAATTGAGCGTCGGCTGTCAAACCCGCTGACGTCACCGCTTCCATCAAAAAAGAGGCACTAGTGCCTCTTTTTACCACCGGGCCTAATTTAAATAAAGATACTGTATCGTGCGCACAGGAGAGTGGCTTGTGCACGCGCCGGGAGAGCGGACATTCGCCCGCTCTCCCACATTTTTACTGTATCAGCCCGTCAGTTTGGTCGATTTGCGGGCTTAAAAATCAATCAGGACAAGTCTGAAGTCATAGATGTGACAGGCACAGTTTGCACAACATGGCAGGGAACCTTTCCACTGAGGTGGGTAACTGGTGATCTTAAATATTTAGGAATTAAAATCCCATTAAACATATAGGATATTTACAGAGCCAACATTCAGTCTTTACTAACTCATACTATTACGTCTCTCATTTGCTGTAGCTTTTTGCCCTTGTCCTTACTAGGACTGATTCAACTCTTTAAAATGATCTTGCTTCCCAAATGGTTATATATATTGCAAATGACACCCCTATGGGTGACCAAGTGAGACTACAAAACACTATCCTGGGCCCTACAACACTATCTTTGGCAATGAAAGGGGGCTAAGCTTTCACTAGAGATCATGATGTGGCCACCAGGGGAGGGAGGACTGGGCCTTCCAAATTTACAAGATTATAATTTGGCATGCCGCTTGCGCTATGTGAGGGATTGGATTCTATCAAGTTCACATTTTTCCCCATATCAAAGCCTTTTGGAATGGTACTGAGTGTCATCCCTTAACTACCTCCTTCAAATCGATAGCCAATTGCTACCCAACCGTTTCTCAGAACACATCTGCACTAAGATCCTGCAGACGCCCCTGGATGCAGCTCTGCACACTCTGTCATCACCTCCATCGTTTTACTCCGTTGATCATGATTGCACATCATCCCTTATTTATACCGGGTCTAGATATGAGTATCTTTCAGAGATGGCAAAGACGAGGCCTCACCTATATTTATCAGCTGTTCGAACCCATTTCTGGGAAACCTTTAACATTCAAGGAGTTGCAGCAAAAATTCCAGATAGTGGAGTCAGATTTCTTCGCTCTGTTTCAGGTCTATCACTTTATACAGAGCAAGGCACGTCAATTGACTGATTCAGTCCATACCAAAAAGATTAGGTCAGTCCTATAGGTAGAGAAGGGTCAATGTCCTCCTATATCTGAGTTGGTAAAAGCAATAATAGTAATCACTAGGGATGTGAATCGTTTTTTGACGATTTAAAATATCGTCCGATATATTTTAAATCGTCAAAAAATCGTTAGGGCCACGATACAATACCAATTCCCCCGATTTATCGTTAAAAAATCGTAAATCGGGGGAAGGGGGAGGGCAGGAAAACCGGCACACTAAAACCCCCTAAAACCCACCCCCGACCCTTTAAATTAAATCCCCCACCCTCCCGAATCCCCACCCCCAATGCTTTAAATTACCTGGGGATCCGGCGGTGGTCCAGAACGGCGGCGGTCCGGAACGGCCCCCTCAATAGAATCGTGTTGTCTTCAGCCGGCGCCATTTTTCAAAATGGCCACCGCAATATGGCGGCAGCCATAGACAAAAACGATTCGACGCAGGAGGTCGTTCCGGACCCCCGCTGGACTTTTGGCAAGTCTTGTGGGGGTCAGGAGGCCCCCCCAAGCTGGCCAAAATTTTCCTGGGAGTCCAGCGGGGTTCCGGGAGCGATTTCTTGCCGCAAATCGTTTTCGTACGGAAAATGGCGCCGGCAGGAGATCGACTGCAGGAGGTCATTCAGCGGCTGAATGACCTCCTGCAGTCGATCTCCTGCCGGCGCCATTTTCCATACGAAAACGATTCACGGCAAGAAATCGCTCCCGGAACGCCGCTGGACTCCCAGAAAAATTTTGGCCAGCTTGGGGGGGCCTCCTGACCCCCACAAGACTTGCCAAAAGTCCAGCGGGGGTCCGGAACGACCTCCTGCATCGAATCATTTTTGTCTATGGCCGCCGCCATTTTGCGGCGGCCATTTTGAAAAATGGCGCCGGCTGAAGACAACACGATTCTATTGAGGGGGCCGTTCCGGACCGCCGCCGTTCTGGACCACCGCCGGATCCCCAGGTAATTTAAAGCATTTGGGGGGGGAGTTCGGGAGGGTGGGGGATTTAATTTAAAGGGTCGGGGTGGGTTTTAGGGGGGTTTAGTGTGCCGGCTCACGATTTTAACGATTTTTCACGATAGTTTACACACCCAAACGGCAACAATACGATTCCCTCCCCCTCCCAGCCGAAATCGATCGTTAAGACGATCGAGGACACGATTCACATCTCTAGTAATCACAGAAACCCAATGTTTGGAGGGAATCAACTCGAAATGGAGAGAGTGGTCCCTTTTTACTCTCCCCTTTATTGACTTTAAAAAAATGATTGTCTTTTCTTCCTACAATATCAGACAATATCATCCTGAAAGAATATCACTATACATTTATTTGGCAAATGTACATCACACTCACTCGAGCCTACCAGATGAAGATTGCCACTTCTAAGCTGTGTCAGAAATGCAAATTATATGAAAGTACCTTCTTTCATTGCTTTGGGAGTGTCCTGTAATTCTGAAATTCTGTGAAAAAATTCAGCTACAATGTGAACATCTTCTACACACTACTCTGCCTCGACACCCTCACCTATAGCTGTTTGGAACCACCTGCTCCTTAAGTCTCATTCTCAAATCAGCAGATCTATTATTCCTCAACCGGGCAGACCTGATGGGACGGAGAGTTATCTTATCCAAATGGTTAGTCGAGCAAGGCCCGGACCATGAACAGTGGTTCCAAAAAATGCTTCACCTATACTCTTTAGAGTATATAGTCGCCCAGAATGAATTGCCCAAAAATCATGAGACCCACCAAAAAACATGGGCTGAATTTTCAAGATATAATTCTCCCACAACGAATCAGGTCCCAGGGACGCCTGAAGAAGGTTGAGCCCTGATCTCAATGAATACAAGAACTATATCTGATGATTATTGGCTCTACCACCACATAAATCTTTCATCCAGCAATAACCTCCATCACCTCCAGGCATCAAAGGCACCAATAGTCTGAGACCATGGTTGTACATCATGGGTACAGCCTTTCCCCCCCCATCGAGTTGATTCGATGGGGGGGGAAAGGCTGATGTGCACGGAGCAGGAGAGAGACCTTGGGGTGATAGTGTCTAATGATATGAAGTCGGCGAAACAATGCGACAAGGCGATTGCAAAAGCCAGAAGAATGCTGGGATGCATAGAGAGAGGAATATCGAGTAAGAAAAGGGAAGTGATAATCCCCTTGTACAGGTCCTTGGTGAGGCCTCACCTGGAGTACTGTGTTCAGTTCTGGAGACCGTATCTACAAAGAGACAAGGACAAGTTGGAGGCGGTACAGAGAAGGGCGACCAGGAAGGTGGAGGGTCTTCATCGGTTGACATACGAGGAGAGATTGAAGAATCTAAATATGTACACCCTGGAGGAAAGGAGGAGCAGGGGTGATATGATTCAAACTTTCAGATACTTGAAAAACTTTAACGATCCAAAGACAATGACAAACCTTTTCCAACAGAAAAAAATCAGCAGAACCAGAGGTCACGAGCTGAGGCTCCAAGGAGGAAGACTAAGAACCAATATCAGGAAGAATTTCTTCACGGAGAGAGTGGTGGATGCCTGGAATGCCCTTCCGGAGGAAGTGGTGAAGTCCAAAACTGTGAAGCACTTCAAAGGGGCATGGGATAAATATTGTGGATCCATCAGGTCCAGAGGACGCATATAAAGAGCAGGTAGTAAAATACTGCACGGAGCGGCAGTAGCCACAGAGGCATTCACGGAGCGGGATGCCAGTGGCCAGTGGTAGGTGTCCACCTTCATGGAGCGGAAGGATGTAGGGCTGTCATCTCCCAATTAAATAAAAAACAAAAACAAAAAACAAAACAGGGATGGGATCCATCAGGTCTAGAGGACACATATAAAGAGCAGGTAGTAAAATACTGCACGGAGCGGCAGTAGCCACAGAGGCATTCACGGAGCGGGATGCCAGTGGCCAGTGGTAGGTGTCCATATAAAGAGCAGGTAGTAAAATACTGCACAGAGCGGCAGTAGCCACAGAGGCATTCACGGAGCGGGATGCCAGTGGCCAGTGGTAGGTGTCCACCTTCACGGAGCGGAAGGATGGAGGGCTGTCATCTCCCAATTAAATAAATAATAAAAAAACCCAGGGATGGGATCCATCAGTTCTAGAGGACGCATATAAAGAGCAGGTAGTAAAACACTGCATGGAGCGGCAGTAGCCACAGAGGCATTAACGGAGCGGGATGCCAGTGGCCGGTGGTAGGTGTCCACCTTCACAGAGTAGAAGGATGAAGGGCATCCATCTCCCAATTAAAAAAAGAAAAGAAAAAAAAAGAAAAAAAAAACAGGGATGGGTTCATGGGCTTATAGGTATTACCAATTATTAGGCTTTTCAATATTTGATGATAGTTAATGTGACTTTCAAGGCATTCTTCACTTTCGGTGCATGTCCGGCATGACTCCTTGCTTCAATGACAGGGGAAAAGAAAAACTGATACTTCACACATTTCCAGCATTGCCCTCTGCTTCATGGCAGAGAGCTATGCTGCCGCTTACCCAACTAATCAAACTTAATATTTCACTTGGAAGCAGCTCCAGCACTGCTCTCTACATTAATGGTGGGGGTGAAAAGGGAATTAGAACATAAGGTTACTAAGAGCCAAGAGAAACAGTTAAGTATGAGAACAAATGTGTGAAGCTTGCTGGGCAGACTGGATGGACCGGTTGGTCTTCTTCTGCCGTCATTTCTATGTATATGATAGTAGGACAATGGCCAGCTGGGTGTAGCTTTGAAGGATATAATGGGAAAGACCAGAGGGAGGGAGGGTAAAGAGAAGGGGGGAAGATAAAGGGGACATACTAGCTATAGCTTGGGTTATTTACCGGACCTAGTAGAAACTACACAGGTAATACTATTCAAGCTCTAAGTTGCTTTACGGCTTGTGATAGGGATCGACCCTTTGTTAACTGTTACGAGTTATATGGTCGTTTATCTGTCATGAAAGATGTTTCATAGCTGCTCTTTAGAACTTACAATATTTCCCATACTAATACTTGCTATAATGATATTAATGATATCAATGATTACAAGGATAGTAACCATAACAGTACTTAGAGCAACAGCTATAAAATCTGATATAAGTAAGTATGTACTGTTAATGTTTTAACCTGCTACTGAAGGGAATTGCCAACTGCAGATTTTATGTACCTATGGCAATAACACTGTTCAAAAACTTTGTTTAGTTGTTGTTTATTCCCCTTGTTAAACCAATAAACACACAAAAAAAACCCCCAAAAAACAAAACTACATTTCCCATCAGCTTTTTGCTTCCTGTTCCTTCTGGCTTTACAGTCTCTTAGCCAACTCATGTTTGCTTTTGTTCTTATTCCCTTAAAGCAATGCTCCCCCATTCTTTCTTTAGAGCTCCCTTTGCCTTCTATAGTTTCTATCTTGTTTCTCCGGTCTATGTGAATCCCCTGCGTCACGATAAAGAGATACAGAACAGGTCTCATCATGTTTCATGAATGAGGCAGAATTTTGCCAAGTTCTTCCAGCTGTATCTAAACAGAAACACTCAACAGATCCTTATTTGACTGATATATGTTAATCTTTTAAATTTGGGTATTGCTGCTTTCTATAAGTGCCTCATCTAGTGGTACTGACTGTATGACATCAAATCTGTATGTGCAGAATTCTACCCTAAAATTTTCTACCCTAGATTTTTAAACATTCATAAACATCTTATTTCTCAGTACCCCAGGGTCTCTCCAATTTTTTTTTTCATATTTTGCCTGTTTGTCTCTGATCTGATTGGATTTTTTAGAAAGCACCTTTGCAGAATAGAAGTAAAGTCCATCATCCAATAAACCGACACATTTTAGGACATCTCTCAAATTAAGATTTTGTTGTTTGTGAACTCATTCTTTGAATCTAATATGAGTAGGGATGTGAATCATTTTTTGACGATTTAAAAAAATCGTCCGATATTTTTTTAAATCGTGAAAAATCGTTACAGTGCGCAATACAATAGAAATTTTCACAATTTATCATGAAAAATCGTTACTCCTGTTAGTGTCCACTAACGGGAGTTATTTGGGGGGAAGACGAGAAAACCGGCACACCAAAACAACCCCTAAACCCACCCCGACCCCGACCTCGGGCCGTCGGCTGCCAATCATAAAGATGGCGCAGGCCAGCCAGTGCTCCTACCATGTGACAGGGGCCAGCCAATGGCACGGATACCCTGTCACATGGTAAGGGCAAAGGGCCATCGGCGCCATCTTTATGATTGGCAGCCGACGGCCCGAGAACGGGAGCTCACTCCCGGGACCACCACTAGACCACCAGGTAATTTTAAAATGTTTTGGGGGGATCGGGAGGGTGGGAGAAGCTAAGGTGTCATCTTTAAAGGGTCGGGTGGGTTGTTTTTTTTATTGGGCCATTGGCGCCATTTTTGAGTGGCAGCCAAAATGGCGGCGATGGCCCGAGAGCAGGAGATCGGTCCCTGTGCCCCCACTGGACTACCAGGTACTCGTAAAAAGTTTGGGGGGTTCAGGGTGGGTGGGGGAAGGTAAGGGATTAGTTTTATAGGGTCGGATCTCACTAAAAAAAAATTAACGATGTGAATCGGAACAGATTCCGATTCACATCTCCAGTGATCAGATTTTTTTCTCCCTCCAGCCGAACCCGATCGTTAAGACGATCAGGCACACGATTCACATCCCTAAATACGAGGCTGTTTTAAAATCTTAACCCTTGATTATCTCACTAAACAGCCTCCTTATTGATTCTAACCGTTTTCTTAATAAATGAAGCTCCCAAAGTCTCGTTTTCCCTGTACATTTGTCCTGATTAGATTATAAACTGCACTCTGCATGGATTGTCCCTTAAATGATTTTGTACAGTGCAATGTATGCTGAGTAGTACTATAGAAGTTTTAAGTAGAAGAGTTAGATATATTTCCCAATTCACCTAGTTCTTCTAAGAACCTATTTAGGGCCAGTGTATTCTTTCAGTTTTTACTAGTAATAACAGGGCTACGGTTGCTGAGTGTTTTAACAGTTCAAAGTCAAATCTCATATTTTTTAGATTTAAACTCATATGTGCCACAACTTACCCCAAGATACTGAGGCCTGATGAGACCTTAAGCTGTTATTTGGCTAAATGCTGTTACTATATGAACTACTCAAAAGAGAATGCTGCTTGGTGTTTTATGTGCACCTTGTTGCTTCTGTTGCTGAGCTGTTTTGCATGAATTATGGCAGGGCGTCCTGCTGTTTTTGAGCTGTCATCCATGCTGATCTGTAAGCCATTGTAACAAATTTTACAGCAATATTTTTTTTAAAGTAGCACACTCTCTCTGTTTCATTTAGAGTTTAGTATGCTCAGCAAGTCAGTTATTTCCTTTTTCATTTCCTGTGATCTAGGCAACAGATAGTCACCACCAGCATACCTACACAGAAAGAAACCTTAAGGCTCTCCAGCTAAGAATCTTCTCTGCTTTCAGACAGATATGCTGCATCTGGCTTCCATTGAAACTGACATTGATTTCCACAACCTTTCTTTTTAGAGCAGACAGCTTTGAACACCTGCCCAATTAATGTCCCCAAACCATCGCCAGGTGCATGAGAAGAAAAATAAAATAATTTAAAAAATAGAAACTACTCCCTTGCCTGTCTTTTTTTGTTGTTGTTAAACATCTGCAATGCAACAAAACCTGCAGGGATTTAACCTTTTCCTACTGCTCTGGTACTGGTATTTAAATGCAATATATAACTACTTTTTCACAAGGTTTGGCTAGGATGCTGTCATACACTGAGGCTTCAGGAGTATTGAGATATGAGATCAAACACCAAGGGGCCTATACACTAAAACTTGTGCTACAATATCTTTTACATATGTGATACTAAAAATATAATGTAAATACTAAAATTCCATGTAAGGGGCAATGCTTTAAATGTTAGCATGGGCATGCAAAATATCTATATCTGTAGTGTGTACAGATCAGGTATTAACATGCACATGAACAATAAATGGTACCAACTAAAAATAGGCAGAGTCAAAAATTATCTTTTGGTACTTTAATTTGTTTTTTTAGGTCAGTCTTTCATCAGATTTGTTTGAAATGAAAACAAAAAGTTTTATTATTTTACATTGAAGTCAATGGAGAAAGACCCATTAATTTCAAAGTAAAAAAAATGGACAGCGGCTGGGGCCGAGGCCCAAGGATGGGTCCTGTCACTGAGGACTGGGCATGACCCTAAGCCTACATCTGGTGATAGGGGCTAGCCTGAGGACAGGTCTTTTCACAGAATTTGATGCTGTGGCCAGGTCAACGCTGGGTCCCTTGCTGAATCCTGGACTTGGGCTTATACCTAGGCCAGATGATGGGGCCCAGCCTCAGGCCAGGATCAAGTCTCTTAAACCCAGTCTTAGGCCCAAGTCCAACGTCAGAGCCTGGCTGAGGCTAGCTACCTACATTGAGGCCTGGGCCTAGGCCTAGGCCTGATGCTCATGCCTGACCTAAGGTCAGGTCCTGGTCACCAAGTCATAGGCCCATGTCCAATGATGGAGCCCAGCAGAAGCCATATTCTGCTGCTGATGCCTGAACATGAACATACTATCTCTGAGTGTTTGGCCCTGGCCTGACACCAGGGCTCTACAAAAGCATGGCCTTGATGTTGAGGCTGTCTAAGCTTAGACAGGACAACAGGGCCTGGCCTAATGCCAGATCCTAGTTGTCAAGATCAGGCTTAGGCCTGTGTCATAGGTCCAGGTTCATTGTTAGGGTATGGCTGAGGCCAGATCCTGAAATTAAGAAACTGGACTAGGCCCTAGATCCAGACCTGAAGCCTAGGCCATGTCTTATGCCATGGCCCGGTTGAGGATGATTCCTGACACCGAGACCTAGGCCTAGTCCTAGGCTCAGACACAAGGCCTAGGCCTGGGTCCAATGCCACAACCAGAGCCTAGCATGAGGTGGGGTCCCTGATTCCAAGATCCAGGCCTAGGCCTGGGTCTGAATCAAGGGCCCAGCTGAGGACAGATCCCATCACAGAGACAAAAGCCTGGGCCAGGCTGAAGCTGGGTCACAGTCACAAATGCCCAGGCCTATTCTTAAGGTCTAGGTTTGGGTCCAGTTCCAGAGTCTGGCCAAAACAGTGATCCATTGCAGAGATCCAGGCCTGGGCTTAGACCTAGGCCAATCACAGGAGCCTGGTCTGGGGACAGGACCAGTTTGTCAAGACCCAGGCCTAGGCTAGGCCCTAGGCCTGGGCATGATTTTAGGGTCCTGCCAAGGCCAGGGCCCACTGCCAAGACCTGGGCTTGATGTCAAGGCCTAAGGTCTAGTTCCTTCCGGAGGAAGTGGTGAAGACCAGAACTGTGAAGAACTTCAAAGGGGCGAGGGATAAACACTGTGGATCCATAAAGTCTAGAGGACGTGAATGAAGAGTGGGTGGGTGGCTCGCGGGAATAACGACTACTACCTGGAGATAATACCCTTATTCAATAAACATACACACGGTTAATGCAACTCCAACATTGCTCTAAGACTCCAACATTGCTTTAAGCTTCAAAGGCAAGAGGAAATGTGGAAAAAAGGATTTGCATTCACAAAAAATCGGGGAGTAGCTTGCTTGTTACGGCGGTTACTACCCCAAACCAAATAAGCCTGATACTTCACTTTCAATGCATATCCAGCATAGCTCTCTGCTTCAACGGCAGGGGAGAAAGTCTGCTACTTCACTTTCAATGCATATCCAGCATAACTCTGCTTCAACGGCAGGGGGAATGAAGAAAAGTGGATCTATATACAGACAACAACCAACAAGGACTGAATTACATAGTCTGGGAAACAAAATAAGCATGGGTATAGCTTTCTTTTGCGGCGGTTACTACCCCTAACTAATTAAGTTAGATATTTCACTTAGATGCAGCTCCAACACAGCTCTCTACATTAATGGGGGGGGTGGAAGGGAAAGAGAACCAAAAGGTTATTAAGAGCCAAGAGAAACAGATAAGTATGAGGAAAAAAAAAGTGTGAAACTTGCTGGGCAGACTGGATGGGCCGTTTGGTCTTCTTCTGCCGTCATTTCTATGTTTCTATGTTTCTATAAGATGCAGGTGTCCAGACAAGGCCTGGTTCTATTGACAAGGCCAAGGCCTGGGCCCAATACTAAGATTTGGGCTAAGGCCAAGATTGTTGCTGCGACTAAGGTGTAGGCTAAGCCTTGGGCCATGACCCAGCATTGGGCCTATCCCTAGGCCCATCTGTACATCAGATGTGCAGGTTCAAAAATGCAGAACTAGATCTTCATGGATCCATACACACAAATATATGGGTATGCAGTTATTTGAAAGTTATTCTCCCTATGATCATACTTAGTTCTCTTTTGCCCTGGGCTTATCTTCTTCCTTAAAAAGTGTTTAAGAATAGGATATGTTACTGTTGGTTGATGCCGAGGGAAGCAGTAGAGTTACTGGGTTCCCAGAAGAAGAAGTGAGTAAATAACAGAAGTAACACTGAGCACTAAGTCACATCTAATCCTTTGGAAGTCACTGGAAAAGAGGGAGGATAAGGACAATTCAGAAAATCTGAAGGGATGATTTGAACCAGAAACCTCTGAAAGTGCTACAGAGAGTTGTGCATAAATATGCCAACAGAGCTTTTGCATTTTATGCAACATGTGAGCAAGAGGATTCTGCAATTAATATTAGGTAACTCAGAGGAGATCTTTTTCAAAGATTGCAATAGAAAAGGCCTGTCAGATAATGAGCAAATTAGGGAGCAATTTGTAGCATATGTCAGCAACTTCAGTTACTCATAGGTTAGTCAAACATATCAAACATTGAAATAAGGTTATCAGAAAATAAATGTGTGAAAAATCTGCCAAGTTTCATACTTTTTGCATGAAGACAGCAGGTAGGCACACTGTTCAGTTTTCCTCACACCAATGGAGTAACACCTTGCTAAAAAATTGGATTTCATAAAATTACTTTCACAATACAGCAGGGCTGGTCTGTTGAGTTATCTGTGTTATAAAATCATCAATTAAGAACACATACCAAGAATCCACTAACATCCTCACAGGGTTGACTTACAGACCTGTCCATCCAGGTTCAAGGTGGTTACAGGTCTAGCGGGTGAAGGAACAATCCTGGGCCTTGATCTTAAAAATAGGTTTGAGAATTATTAGGGAACTCACATCTTTCAAGGCATGAAAGTTGGGATCTCACTGTAAATAAACCTGACTTTTCTGATGTGAGCTAATGGGATACATGTGCTACAAAATATTACTTACTGTAAAAGTACCTCGCTCTATGCTGACCGTCACACTGGGACTACCCAGGAAGTTCCCCTTGTATGGAGTAGGATAGTCTTTTCTTTGCTTGGTCTTGGCTCAAAAACAATACAGTTACCTGGTACTAGTCTCTGTAGAGGGTCTAACATGACAGACCCTGGTAGCTCTTTCCTCTGCACCTTCTGGTTCAGATTGACAGTAAAAGTTCACAGTTCCCTTTTAATTGCTGAGCCTGGCTCAGAGGTTCTCTCTGGTAGCCTCTGACATTCCAAACAATGACAAGTTCACAAAGACAGTCTAAAAGATTAGTCTTGCTCTAAGGCTCTCCTTTGCAACTTCTGGTCCTAGGTTTCACAAAAAGGGAAAAATATACTCATTGTTGAAGTCTAATCATTGGGCCTCATTTCACAGTCCTTGTTCTTCTAACACTCTTGGCTATATGGATGCCACAACTTGCTGTAGTCCTCATCCACAGAGGTTTATTTATTTATGTATTTTATTTATTTAAAAATTGTTTTTATACCGCCTTTACAAAATAATATTTGATCAAAATGATTTACAGCATAACAAACATAATTGTAAAAATAAATAATATGAAAATTAGAATATAATAAAATAATAAAACAAAATAACAATAAATACCATATACAAACAGAACTTAACAAAGGGCTATGATTTAACCGCAAGTTTATAAAAGAATGTATATTTGAGAGGGAAAACAAAGGAGAGAGAGAGGGGGGCAGGGAATTGGCAAGAAGAAGAGGGGAAAGGAAAATTGTCAATTGTATTGGAAATCATTGAAAACGAAACTGTATTGACCTTATTCTCTTATTAAATGTTGAAATGCTTTTTAAACAGGTGAGTTTTTAATGCTTTCTTGAAATCTCATGTATGTGATATAAGACGGATGGAATCAGGCAAAGAGTTCCAAAGGAACGGAGCTGCTACAGAAAAGGCTCTTTTTTGAGTTAACTCTAATCTTGCAGTTCGAGCAGATGGTAAATCTAGCAAATTTTTTGTAAGGGATCTAAGATGTCTTACCGGCTTGTATATCCTAAGAGTTGTGCATAGCCATGTAGATGCAGGGTTATGAATTAGAGAATAAATAATTGAGAAGATTTTATAAAGTATTCTAAATTTTACAGGAAGCCAATGAAATGAATACAGAATAGGAGAAACATGATCTCTGGGGGAAACACCTGAAAGAACGCGAGCAGCAGAGTTTTGGACCAATTGCAGTGGGTGAATTGTGGAATCTGGTAATCCCAAATAGAGTGCATTGCAAAAGTCCAACCCTGAGAAAATCAGGGCTTGTAGGACAGTATGAAAATCTTGAGTGAACAGTAATGGATGTAGTCTTTTTAGAAGATACATTTTAAAGAAAGATTTTTTTGTAATAGCAGATATATGATTCTTCATTGATAGGTCTGAATTAAGAATTACTCCCAGGCTGGTTGCCTGATTTTGAATTGGAATAGAAATACCGTTAAAGGTAAAATGAGAAGGGGGACCTATTGTAGATTCTGAAATTGAAGTAATGTAGACCAGTTCAGTTTTGGCTAGATTTAACTTTAACCTATTATGAGAAAGCCAGGTACTAATAGCATTCAGATAAAGTGTGAAGAGCGAAAGAGTAGAAAACCAGGAATAGTTATATGGTATCAAAAACTGAATATCACCTTAAAGAATTGGAGAAAGTGCTGATCCTTGTAGTACACCAGATGGTTCAATTCAAGAGAAAAATAATAATTAAAAAAGCCAGTATTCCTCTCAAACCCTGCTTGCAGGATCTGGACTTGACCACTGCCAATATGGCTTTGACAGCCTTTTTAAAATGAGTTCACCCCACAAAGAATTATCAGTTCCAAGTAAAAAGTTCAGAAGGCAGATGAAAGAAAAAAAATACTTCAATATTTCCATGCTCAGTTTGTCTTGGATCCCTAGACCTGTTGCAATTTATAGAAAAATACAGTTCCCACAAATACCTAGCTCAAAATTGTTAGTAACC
The DNA here is from genome assembly GCF_901001135.1 of Rhinatrema bivittatum. Classification (NCBI taxonomy): domain Eukaryota; kingdom Metazoa; phylum Chordata; class Amphibia; order Gymnophiona; family Rhinatrematidae; genus Rhinatrema; species Rhinatrema bivittatum. Next base: position 440,825,396 of record NC_042616.1, on the reverse strand, counting down.
TGCTGAACAATTTATAGCAGAAACAAATTCCCAAAAGTACCTAGTTCCAAATTTTCAATTACAAGCTGTTTGCTTTCCTTCCCCTTTTCACTATAGTTCTCACTCTGTCTCTATCAGTTCCTTATTTGTTTCAAATTCAGTCTCCTCATGGCTGATTGGTGGTGATTCAGATGGAAGGAACTCCATTTTCTCTTTCTATTCTACTTCCTCCTCTTCTTCTTCCTCTTCCTCCCTTTCCTCCTGATCCTGGCTCTCCCCTATATACCTCACTAGTCACACTAATTGGATGGAGAATCTACCTACCCTTAACTCAGAAGATCAAATTACAAATTCACAACACCCCTGGTATCAGGGATAGGGCACTGCGTGCAGGAAGATCACAATACCCCCGGTATCAGGGATAGGGCACTGAGTGCAGGAAGATCACAACACTCCCGGTATCTGGGTTAGGGCACTGTGTGCAGGAAGATCACAACACTCCCGGTATCAGGGATAGGGCACTGAGTGCAGGAAGATCACAGCACCCCCGGTATCAGGGATAGGGCACTGAGTGCAGGAAGATCACAACACCCCCGGTATCAGGGATAGGGCACTGCGTGCAAGAAGATCACAACACCCCCGGTATCAGGGATAGGGCACTGCGTGCAGGAAGATCACAACACTCCCGGTATCAGGGATAGGGCACTGCGTGCAGGAAGATCACAACACTCCCGGTATCAGAGATACGGCACTGCATGCAGGAAGATCACAGCACCCCCGGTATCAGGGATAGGGCACTGAGTGCAGGAAGATCACAACACCCCCGGTATCAGGGATAGGGCACTGCGTGCAAGAAGATCACAACACCCCCGGTATCAGGGATAGGGCACTGCGTGCAGGAAGATCACAACACTCCCGGTATCAGGGATAGGGCACTGCGTGCAGGAAGATCACAACACTCCCGGTATCAGGGATAGGGCACAAGTTCTAGTCACATTGACTGATCACATTACATTTTTTGTCTACCAACCGTTTCCATTTCCCATCCCCCCAACCATCACCTCAGTGGGAACCTTGGTAACCAATAAATAAGAGGGCAGCCAGCCAATAGGAATACAAATTCATTCCTAACTGACCTGAAAAGTGTCAATTTGTATCATTTTCTGTTAGTGCGCACTAACAATGGTTAGTGCGCACTAACCCAATTAACGATTTTCTAATGATAAATCGTTAGAATTCCTATTGTATCGCATTCTTTAATGATTTATGATGATTTTAAAATTATCGGACGATAATTTTAATCGTTGAAAAACGATTCACATCCCTATGGATTCTATAAGGAATGGGTAGCCAGTGTAGCTCTTTAAAGTTTGGTGTGATGTGATCAGATCTTTTGCTGTTTGTGAGTGCTCTGGTGGCAGCATTTTGTAATAGTTGGATTGGTCTTAGGATAGTTGCCAGAAGGCCCAATAGTAGGGCATTGCAATAGTCAAGTTTTGAGAAAAGTAGGGCCTGCAGTACAGTTCGATTGTCTTGGGTGTATAGGAGCAGTTTATGTTTTCTTAAGACCTGGAGCTTGTGGTATCCCACTTTTATCATGGTGTTGATGTGTTTTTTAAGGTTTAGTTCACTATCTAGAATGATGCCTAGATCATTTCTGTTGAGACTATTTAGTTTTTGGCTCTACCACTTTCACTGGGAAGCTGTTTCACATATCTACCACTCTTTCTGTAAAGAAGTTACTCAGAGGAAGCCCTCAATTTTTCCCTAAACAAAAGCTTCAAAAAATCCTTTAAATTACACAGTTCAGGTAGTGAGTACCAGAGGGGTATATATAAATCGCTAGAAAATGTTTATTTTAGTTGTAAAGGGTATAGTTTTTTAAATAATGGGTATTGGTGTGAGTGGATGGTTTAATGGGTATGGTGGATATTTATGGATATGTGAGCTAGTTGGAAATGTTGTAAGAAGTGTTTTCATGTGTTAAATAATTTGTTTTGAGTGTTTTGAAAGTTAAAATTTAAACTAGTTGCAATTTAAACTCCAGTCCAGTAACTTGCAGATAGGCTGAGCTGGGTTTTACCTTGCCAACCAGCTAGGAAACATGGTTTGATGGCATCACCTGGGCAACACAGAGTCTTTAGGGTGATGAGGATAGTGTAATGACACCAGAGAAAGACTAAGCACAATTTTGTTAGAAAGAACAAATCCCTTTTAGAAAGTATTCAAGTCTCTCTAAATACTTTAAATGACTTAACAAGGGAGAAAGGAGAAAACTGGCAGAATGTTGAGCTGTATAAGATGGTTCAAGAACTATTTAAATATGCGCCATCACTTTCATAAGGATCTACATAGGCTGGAAAAGTACCTGGCAATTAGAACACAAAGAGAACTGAGCTGGAAACCAAGCTGAGAGGGAGAGCTGTCCACTGGTTTTTCTCCTGAGGCTAGTAAATTTACATCAGAAAACAGCAAAAAAAAAAGAAAAAAAGAAGTAGCCAGACACATCGAGGATGATTGTGTGCTTGAATGAGTGTTGTATGAGTAGAAATAACCCAGATATAGGTAGAATATAGGACAGTTAAAGTTAAGTTACTTATAGCTGACCCACGGTTTGATAACTGTCAGCTTTTGAAGATTATCATTGTGAGTGGATGTTGAATGAGAGAAAGGAAAACACATAAACTAGGAATGGAATTGCTACAGCAAAGATACTGTAGTGCATCCCATTGTACAAGTTCAAAAGTCCCTGGGTTAGAGTAATACCACACCTGCTGCTTCCATGTGGTGCAAATTAAAAGGAGTTATGTTAAGGATCTAATACCAGGGCAATGAGCCAGGGAACCACACATCCCAATCTTCACTGGGTAACAGCTCACTGATTCCTATTCCTTTTTCCATATCATTATCGAAATCTCAGGTGTTTTTCAGCTGACAAAGAATTAAAATGATGTTAAAGAAACATTTTACCAGAATAGGACAGACAGAGTTAGGCTGAAGTCAAGTACTGTAATCAGGCCTTTATTATAGCATCTCTCTTTGGGTTATATCCTCTGAGGGGAGAGATGAGTGAATGAGTGTGGTTTAAATGCAAACACCTCAACGTGGGCTACTGATTTTCCTTTGCACTAGCCAGGGCTTAATAATTATCCTTTGATTTCTATTAGTTGGCCACATAAGTCTAACAAATCTTTGAGACAACATTCTATAGACAATCTGTATATTTTACAGAAGATAATTCGTTTGAGGTAGTCCAGTTTTTCCTTTTCGAATTGTTTAAAGTCAGGAAGTAGGGAGAACACGAACCTACACAGCAAAAACTCCAGCCAGCAAGAGCCAGCATTATACTCCAGCAGTGCTAGCCAGCCCAAACAATTCCACAGCTAAATATGTACATGATGCACCACCACCACCACAATAACTGTAGAGAGGAAAGTATGCTCAGATAAATAACACTCTTAAGTAAAACAAGAAATAGAGACAAAAGACAAAAACTCATAGAAATAAGAGACAATAGAAGGATACCCAAAAGAAAGAGCAGCAAGAAGGAAAATTTGAAAATAAGCTAGACAAAGATAAAAGAGGGAGAGAAAAAAATAAACTCTTGAACACACTTATCAAAGTAAGGATCAACCATAGCATTCATACTTCTCTGATAGAGGTTTCCATGAAAGACAAAATCAACACAAATTACTCTATTTCTAAAGGGAAGAAACAGATACAAAAACAAAAAGCAATTAAAGGAGTTTAAAAGTTTAAGTTGTACTTATCTGACTGCAATTCTGTATTTATAAGAACCAGTTCTTTAGGTTGTATATGCTAAAAGGAAAAGGAGATAGAAAGCTAAAGTTAGTTATTGTTTGGTTTAATGTGATATGAAATAAAAATTGTTAAAATTGTAACTCAAAAGGAAAGTTTATTCCTTTTCAACACACTTGCCTCCCCTCTATTCCCTGGGAGACAGTGCTGGGTAGGTTGCGTACTTGTTTCCCCTGTGGGAGACCGAGCTGGGAGGAAGTCATTGGATCAAGTAACCTGTGGAACACCATTACAGGACCTGCCACTATTGAAGACATAACTTCGACTATAAGCAACATCTCTCAGCCATGATGGGGATCCTCCCAGAGGTCACGGTTTACATACACTTGAATGACATCATTGGCAATGGCCAAAAATCAGTAAGCAAGCAAGTCAAAGAATATAGTGCATAATGAATTAAACGTCCACACAATTTTTCAATAGTTTTCATGAAAATTTACTCAGTTTGGCAACTCCACAATTTTTAAATGATGTAACATCATATTCAAGCAGGTCCCCCGACACAGAACCCGTGTTTCGCCACGAGGCTGTGTCGGGAGGGACTCCCGGCCATCTTTCATGTAGAAAATAACACAGAATTGACAAGGTTATTTCTGTCCCTCCCGACACAGCCTCGTGGCAAAACACGGGTTCCATGTTTCAATCAAGTACTAAATTCTATATGCCCTCCCCCCCACCCCCACAACATCCCTCCTAATATCAATGGTTTGGAAATGCATACTGGACAATATAGACTATGCACTAACAAAGCATGAAAAGGAGTAAAGCAGCACCCAATAACATATTTTTATAATTCTAAGAGCCCAAGTGACTCACTTAAACTGAGTTCCGGATATGGCAGCGACGATTGATGAGTGCTCTAATCTCCTCTGTTAGAGTCCCTTCAAAGGGAGTCCAAGTAGCAGCAAAGCCTTGCAAAAAGGACAGTGGTTTCATCTGAATATTGTAACCCTCTGTTATGATTTGTGGGTAAGTGGGCCCTTGGGCCGAGGTGCAAGTTGTTACTGCCTGTGGGGAGGCGAGGCATAAGTTTTTACTGCACTGTCAGGAGGTGAGGTTAGAGGCAGCGGAGAGCTCTGGGTGAGGCAATGGAGAGGTCCCACGATATCAGGAGAGGACCCCCAAGAGAGAAGACTGGAGGCAGTACCTGGGCAGAGACCCCGAGGGGAGGAATGCCAGACAAACTGCAGAGCAGGGGCCGTGAGTCTTAAGCAATCAGGAGGAACTCCGGAGGGCAACCCCGAGGGGAGGAGCTGCACAGCATAGGATTATGAGGAAATGCCATAGGCCAGCACACAAGACAGGGAAGCCAGAACTGAGCCTCTAGTGATGACATAGCACCGCCCTGAGGAGCAGGGAGGTGTAGGCAGTCCCAATGTAGTCCGTGGACATGACCCCGAGGAGTGGGGAGGCACACAGGTCTGGATGGAGCCAGAGGGAGCAACCCCAAGGAGCGGGAGATGTAACTAGTCCTTGTTCAGAAGGTGGGCACAAACCCGAGGAGCAGAGAAGTCCCTAGTAGAACTCATGAGTAATTGAGGTGTCCCAAAGGTAGTACTGAAGAACAGGAAGCAATACTGGTTGGAACCCAAGAGACGCAGAGCCAGCTCGAGGAGCGGGTTAGGCACGGGGTATGAGACCCCAGGGCATACACTGGCCCCCAAGGAGCGGGTACCAGATAGGGTTCAAGTCCAGAGCAAGTGTAGATCCAGGAACATGTAGTAATAGTCGAAGATGTACGGAACTTGTTGCCAAGTCGGCTAGCTGAGGGCGAAGGTGGAGATTATATATGCTGGTCTGATGTCATCAACCAAAGTTCTCGCCGAGGAGACTTGAAGAGAGGGCCCGGTGGCGCACACGTGCACACCTAGGAAGGCCCAAAGTGGAAGAAGATGGTGGCGGCGGCCGGGCTGCCATGAGGAGTCCCGGGGAACGCAGCGGTGAAAACTGGCCCAAGCCGTGAGCAGCCCCGGGGAGGGCAGGAGAGCAGTGCAGGAAGTAAGTACATGCGGTCGCAGCCGTCTGCGACCGACGGTCATAACACCCACCTGTTTCTTATAATAAGGCAGGATATTAAATTTAAATAAGTAAATGAATGATTAAATAAATAAATAAATACATAAATAAATATAACACCACCAGCTGCCCCATACACGAAGTCAACTCCATCCCATCCAATCTTGTCTAATCTTTCCATCCATGCTAGGCACCAATATGTCTAGCAGAAGGCTAAATATCAGAGGTGACAAGGCTGTATAAAGCCATCACATTTTTATGCCTTCTTACCACGTTTTCTTGTTCTACTACATGTCTTATGCCAGGGGCTTACCATTCAACAACTACAAATTTTTCACCAGATACAATATAACCTCTTGACTACTCTGCTACAACACCTATCTTGAGGACTGTTGGTTCCATAAAGGCAGACTCCGCAGATGGCTCTATCTTTGAGACAGGTCCCAATCTTGTGCTGAAACATTTTGAACTATATAACCATGCCTTGCAAACACATGCCATCTGTGATTTTTTTTTTTAATTGGAAAATACATTATAATAATATAAATAATAATAGTATGTATGTGTGTGGGGGGGGGGGGGAATTATAAAGTTAATGTTTATTTCTCTCTTTAAGAAAGAGAAGTGCAGAAAATATGTTCTAACTAGAAGACAAATCTCATGAAAGGTCCCAAAGAGCCCATGGGCAGGCTTCCCTTACGGTCTAGTTTCCTGACTTGTACTGTATCAGACTCTGGGTTTTTTCCTATAAAGGCTTGTAGTCTTATTGCAAAGGCCTAAATTAAAGGCTTTCAAGGATCCTCTTAGTGGCATGCCTAAAATACAGCTTTTTTTTTTTTGTTAAAGTAGGAGATTTTGTTTTCTATGAGCATACATGAATGATGCAGCAGAGAAATGCCTTTGGGGACAGCCATACTCTTTAAAAGGAAACACAGGCTGGAATGCTGAATAATTTAAGATGGAGTATGAAGCAGAGTAAAAGTGAAGGTTTTCTGCCTCTTTGGCACTACCTACAGGAGAAGTAATCCATTATAACTTAGCTTCTAACCTGACTCTCCCTCAGGGTTGCTGTTTTGATGTTTAGCAGGGGAAGAACTCCAAGGTGCAGCATTTAATGCAATGCTGCAAAAACTGCAGCAGGTGATCACAATCACTTTCTTGAAGGAGAATAATAAGTCTCCACATTAACATTTCAAACAACTGAAGTAACTTTTTAACACTCCAAATACGTGCTCTATTACAAAGTACATGAACTTACTGTTTCATTGTACTTTCTGTCTTCCTGAGTCCTCAGGACAGTCATCAGAGTAAGAATCCATGACCAACACCCATATCCTATATCACCTCAGAGGAATCCATGGAAAAATATTAACCTGTATTGAGATTCTTAGATATTGACTGTATGGTGGCAGCAAGGGATGAGTGTGTGTGTTGCAGTTTGATTTCAGGCATGAAAGTTTACTTATACTGGTCCTCTTAAGTTGGCACAGCTATGCTGAGTGAAAAGTGTGGCTTTAGCATTGCAAAGCGTGAAAGAAGCAGAGTATGTGGCTTACAGATAGATAAAACAGAGGATTATCTTCCCAGCAGTCTCTATATGTGTTTAACAGCCCTTCTTGAGTTGGTCAAAGAGGGTGAAGTGTCTCAAGATAAAGGAATACTGGCAGGATCTGGGATATCTGGCCATCATATTCAGAATTCATATATGTACATATCCAGGGATTTAAAATGCACATATATGAATTCTAAATGTAATTATAAATGCCCCTTTCCTTTTCTAAAGTATGTAAACATTATATGCAAGCACTACATGGAAGCGCTACAGGCAAGCCTGTGGTATAAAAAAAACCAGTTTGAGGTACTGCAATTGTTGTCTTTGAAAGAGAAATTCAAATGCATTCCAACTTGCTTAGTTGGATAACTGTAGGGATGTGAATCGTTTTTTGACGATTTAAAATATCATCCAATATATTTTAAATCGTCAAAAATCGTTAGGGCCACGATACAATACCAATTCCCCCGATTTATCGTCAAAAAATCGTAAATCGGGGGAAGGGGGAGGGCAGGAAAACCGGCACACTAAAACCCCCTAAAACCCACCCCTGACCCTTTAAATTAAATCCCCCACCCTCCCGAACCCCCCCCCCTACAAATGCCTTAAATTACCCTGGGGTCCAGCGGCGGTCCATAGCTAAATCGGGGGAAGGGGGAGGGCAGGAAAACCGGCACACTAAATCCCCCTAAAACCCACCCCCGACCCTTTAAATTAAATCCCCCCCCCCCAAATGCCTTAAAGTACCCTGGGGTCCAGCGGCGGTCCGAAACGGGCCGAAAACCGGCACACTAAATCCCCCTAAAACCCACCCCGACCCTTTAAATTAAATCCCCCCCTCCCAAACCCCCCCAAATGCCTTAAAGTACCCTGGGGTCCAGCGGCGGTCCGAAACGGGCTCCTGCTGTTGAAGCGTGTTGTCTTCAGCCGGCGCCATTTTGCAAAATGGCCGCCGCAAAATGGCGGCGGCCATAGACCAACACGATTCGACCGCAGGAGGTCGCTTCCGGACCCCCGCTGGACTTTTGGCAAGTCTTGTGGGGGTCAGGAGGCCCCCCCCAAGCTGGCCAAAAGTCTCTGGGGGTCCAGCGGGCGTCCGGGAGCGATCTCCTGCCGCGAATCGTTTTCCGTACGGAAAATGGCGCCGGCAGGAGATCGACTGCAGGAGGTCGTTCAGCGAGGGTTCCGGACCTCCACTGAATGACCTCCTGTAGTCGATCTCCTGCCGGCACCATTTTCCGTACGGAAAATGGCGCCGGCCATACGCGTATGGCCGGCGCCATTATCCGTATGGAAAACGATTCGCGGCAGGAGATCGCTCCCGGACGCCCGCTGGACCCCCAGAGACTTTTGGCCAGCTTGGGGGGGCCTCCTGACCCCCACAAGACTTGCCAAAAGTCCAGCGGGGGTCCGGAAGCGACCTCCTGCGGTCGAATCGTGTTGGTCTATGGCCGCCGCCATTTTGCGGCGGCCATTTTGCAAAATGGCGCCGGCTGAAGACAACACGCTTCAACAGCAGGAGCCCGTTTCGGACCACCGCTGGACCCCAGGGTACTTTAAGGCATTTGGGGGGGTTCGGGAGGGGGGGGATTTAATTTAAAGGGTCGGGGGTGGGTTTTAGGGGGATTTAGTGTGCCGGTTTTCCTGCCCTCCCCCTTCCCCCAATTTAGCTATGGACCGCCGCTGGATCCCAGGGTAATTTAAGGCATTTGGGGGTGGGGGATTTAATTTAAAGGGTCGGGGGTGGGTTTTAGGGGGTTTTAGTGTGCCGGTTCACGATTTTAACGATTTTCACGATATTCTAAACACCCAAACGGCAACGATACGATTCCCTCCCCCTCCCAGCCGAAATCGATCGTTAAGACGATCGAGGACACGATTCACATCTCTATTATCTAGATACAATTTACTCAGGTAATATAATTACATTCCTGGGGGTTCCAGGGTGCAGTTAATTTAGCCAGTTATCAGGCTAAACCTGATATACACAGAATTAGCCAGATAGCTTATTCAGCTAATTCTGGTTGTGCAATACTGCAGTCCTAAAGTTAGTGGATAAACGTATCTACTACCTTTAAAATAGTTGGGTATATTCAGTGGTGCAGCAGTTCCACTAAATATCCTGCCAAAGTTAGCCAGATAAGTTTATCCTGCTAACTTTTCTGACTGGACAGCAGCTGAAATTGGACTCCACGGTAACTGGGGCTGCTAGATTTAGTTAATTATAATTGTAAGTTTAGTGTTTATTTTCCTACATTTTTGGAGGGTACAAAAAATTAATGCTTATTTGACAAAGGAACTATTGTTGAATAGCTTTTCCCAATGAATCAACTGCATATGTTTGTGCAGCTGAGGAGTTGACAGTGTGGAAAAGGCACAAAAACCTATGATGGATCCAAGGTAAGCAAAGGGAAAGGTGAAGCCATAATAGGGGAGATGGTCTTTTTTTAGTTTTTTATCCAATAAAAACCTGGAGGTAAATATTCCAAAACATTTAGATGGAAAAATCCAAAGTTATTTAGCTAAATGAATATTTGGGTACTTAGTCAGGTATATTTTAGCTGGCTATCTTAGGGGTATTCCAGGGAAGAGTTAAGTTAGCCAGGATTCATTAAACTATTGCATGCAATAGGAAGAGGGGTGTGTTTTATGGTAATAGCTTATTTATAACAAAGTGCACTACACATAGGTATTACTGCAGAGTGTGTAATTACTGCAGAGTGTGTATTACTGCAGAGAGTGCAGAGTGCCACAATTGTTTTGAGAGAGAGAGAGAGGGAGAGCTTGATGGACTCTCTACCTGGGTAACATCAAGCTAGGTTGAGAGACCATTGTACAAATTTCAACTTTGGGTGAGTTTCCCTACTCCGAATGTCATCAAATCTTCACAGGAGTGAACTGCTCTGTTTGTACATCTCACTCTGAATGTCAAAGTGGCCCCTAACCCCTACACTAATACCTAAACCTTACCTCGAGTAACTAGGTGGGCCTCCTATAGAGGTTTAAATACCTAACTACTATAAGGGGCTTATAACTAGTCTCTCTCTCACTCTCTCTCTCTCTCTCTCTCTCTCTCTCTCTCTCTCTCTCTCTCTCTCTCTTCTCTCGCTCTCTCTCTCTCTCTCTCTCTCTCTCTCTCTCTCAGAATTACAATTGTGGTATTTACCACAAAGTGCAAAAAGGTTATCACTAAGATAGCATACTTTTTAATAAAAAAGCTATTACCAGAAAACACACCCCTCTTCCTATTGCATGCAATAGTTTGATTAAGTCTGGTCAGTCTAAAGATAGTGGGTACATTTTAAGATAACAGGTTTCACTATTGTATATATCTCCAAAGTTAGCCTGCCAAATTTATCCCACTAACTTTGCTATCCAGATAGTGACTGAATGTTAGGGATGTGCAAAGCCTTTAAATTTCAGGGTTAGTGCACGCTAACATTTTTTTGTTAGCGCGCACTAACCCCGAAATTAACTTTTCCTGAAATTTCGGGAAAAATTCCTTCGGGTTTCGGCCTCCCCGATCCAGGACAAATTAGGTAATTTCATTGAAATTGCCTAATTCGTCCTGGATGAATGCACATCCCTACTGAATATAGACTTCCTAATTTATTTATTTATGTATTTGCATCTGGGTGCTTTATTTGGTGAGATTGCATCTGTGTTCAGACTCTGCTACCGCACACTATCATTCTCATTCAATAAGACAGTGCTCCTGTTTTCACACTGTTCTACCACTTTCTCACAATTAAGGAACACATTGAATCTTAGTCTCAACTTCCACCAGCGTAGCAAATTCATTATTCAAGAATGTACTATCTAAATCCAATGATGTCCTTACGCTGTTGTACAAACTGATGACTCATAATGTCTTGTTCTTTGAAAATTAGAGACATCAGAGACCTCTAAAATCCCAATGATTTGGTGGAGGGGAAATCATGGATACCCCAGACCATGAAAAAGGTGAACAACAAAAACAAAACGATACATAAATTGTCCATCAACATTGAAACACCAGTGACCAACTTACAAAGAGAATTCCTCACACATGAAATATGGTCACGTAGGCGTAACAAATGCCAGATAAAAGTTAGCCAAAGAACCAGGACATTATAGATAAATTCAATCTAGATATCTTAGTGATAACAAGCATGATAAGTTGTGCGATTTACTTTGTGACCAATCAATTGCAGGGATATTGCTTACATCACTTCCTTTATGTGGTTTAATTGGATATCTTTTAAAGATATCCAGTTAAGTAGCACTGTAGAAAAAAAAATAAAACAAAAAATGGGCCTGTGGCCTGATTCCTTCCCTCCCCCTCCCTGTGGGGTCATACCTTCCCCACTCCCCAAACCCATCCGAAATGTGCACAGATCACACTCCCATCCTCACCCCTTCCCTAGTACTCTTTAAATATGTAAAGCAGGCTGCCTCTCTGAACCCCTCTCCCACCCGCAGTCACATTGTGTGGCCCCCTCCCATGCCACCCCAAATTCTTCCAACCCCTCGATACTTATAATCCCCTGCTGGGAGTGAGGTAAGCACTTACCCACTCCTGGCACATTCAGCACTGCTCTGCCAGAAACAACACTGGAAAATAAGCTATCCACAGTTTATGTTTCCAGCAGAGTGGGAGGTGCTGGGAGCAGGTAAGTTCTTACGTCATTCCCAGCAGGCTATTTTAAGTATTGGCATTTGTGTTTGGGGTGTGCTGGGGGATGGTATGGTGCCTCAAAGGACATAGGGATTGTGGTTATATGATGGTGTGATCCATGGTGGCAGGCCAACACGTTTTAAATGTATAGAGAACCAGGGAAGGAGTGGGAGTGGGGGTCTGACCTGTGGACCCCGGAATATTATTTGTACATTTTTGGGAGGGGGATTGAGAATGAGGGATGCATGGCCTAGCAGGACACTATATGAAATTTCAGGAGGGGGGAATCAAGCCATATTCCCTTTTATATCTTTTTTTTCCTCTACTTTGGCACTTTAATTTCTTACCCAATAACTTAAAAAAAACTAAACAATATATCCAGCAGATTTTAGCCAGATAACTTGCTGCTCACTGGTTTGCCAAATACATACTTCCAAGTGTTCTTTGAAAAGCTAAATTCAATATGGTTACTTGTGCAAATCTAGTTTATAGAAATGTGACTCACAATGCATGAATGCAACTTACCTTCCCTTTCCCTTAGTACGTGTCATAAGAACCTAAGAAGTGCCATACTGAATCAGACCAAGTATCCATCAAGCCAAGAATCCTGTTTCCAACAGTGGTCAATTTGATCACAAGTACTTGGCAGGATTCCAAACTGTAGCTAGATCCCATGCTGCTAATGCCCAGAGATAATTAATGGCTTTCCCCAAGTCTTCCTGGTCAATAACAGTTCTATGAACTTGTCCAAACTATATTAAACCCAGCTAAGCTACTTGCCTTTACCACATCCTCTGGCAATGAATTTCAGTGCTTAATTGTGCTTTGTGTGATTTGTTTTAAATGTACTATTTAATAACTTCATGGAATAACTCTAATCTTTTTTTATTTTTCAAAAGTGTAAACAACCAGTTTTCATTTACCCATTCTGCTTCATTCATGATTTTATGTTAAATCTGTTTTTATTATAAATAATGAACATTACCAAAGCATAACATTTGGTACATATTTTCTTAACTCTATCCATATTTTTACCCCTCCTCCCATAACCCTACCTCCCCCCATCCCTCTTTCCCTCCCTGCATCGAAGAAGCACAAGGATCACATATCAAATATCTATACGATTTAAAAAAAGACTTTTAGATTCATGTGGTAAGGTTAGAATAAAGGGAAGCCAGACTGCATTTATTGCTCTTCTAGTCTTGATAGACAGGTGATTAATAGCCAAGGTTTCCATGGTTAGTAGATTTATTATAGAAGAACGCCATAATAATATAGATGGTCCTTCTGAAGTTCTCCAGGCTGTTAGTATGGCTTTGCAAGCTAATAAAAAAACTTTTGTAATCCAGAGAATCGAGACCTTATTTCTTTTGAATGAGTTAGGAAAGATTCCAAAAAGTGCCACCAATGAAGAAAATGGAATTTTATAACCCACAACTTTATTTGCAGTATGATAAACTTTCTTCCAAAATATTTGAATTGTTGGACAACTCCAAAAGGAATGACCCAAGTGTGTTGTTCCTCCTTGATTTTATAGATCTCTATCTTAAACCGCTGGGCTCTCTTCTACATGCAGAAGAGCCCTAATCTCTTTAGCCTTTCCTCATAGGAGAATAGTTCCATCCCCAAAATCATTTTGTTTACCCTTCTCTGTACCTTTTCCAGTTCATTTATCTCCTTTTTGAGAATGGAGATCAGAACTGTATGCAGTACTCTAATTGCAGTCTCACCATGGAGTGATACAGAGGTATTATGACATTCTTCATTTTATTCTCCATTCCATTCCTAATAATTTCTTACTTTCTGTTTGCTTTTTTGATTACTGGCTCATGCTGAGCTGAGGATTTCAAAGTATTGTCCAAGATGGCACCTAGATCCTTTTCCTGGAAGGCAACTACTAATATAGAAGCTAGCATCATGTAAACAGTACTATTTGGATTACTTTTCCCCCATGTGCATCACTTTACAATTGACCACATTACATTTCATCTGCCTTTTTGATGCCCAATCTCTCAGTCTCACAAATTTCTCATTAAATTTTTGATTTAACACCGCAGAACAATTTGGTGTTGTCTACAAATTTGATCAGCTCACTACACTCATTGCTCCATTTTCCAGATCATTTATAAATATATTAAAAAGCATTAGTCCTAGTACAGATCTCTAGGGCTCTCCACTGTTTTCCTTTCTCCATTGTAAAACTGGCCATTTATTAGTCCTATTCTTTGTTTCCTATCTTTTAACCAGTTCTCAATCCACAATAGGGCCTTGCCTCCAAGCTCATGACTTTTTAATTTTCTCTGGAGTTTCTCATTAGGGACTTTGTCAAACAGCTTCCAGAAATCCAAATATACTTTATCATTGGCTCACCATTATCCACATGTTTATTAACTCCTTAAAAAATGTAGCACAATGGTGAGACAAGACGTCCCTTGGGTAAATCCATGTTGGCTGTGAATCATTAAACTATATCTTTCTACATGTCTTGTGATTTTGTTCTTTAGAATATGTTTAATGATTTTTCCCAGTACTGAAGTCAGGCTCATCAATCCAGGCTTCTGGATCACACTGTAGCCCTTTTTAAAGATCAGCATTACATAGGTCACCCTCAAATCTTCAGGTACAATAAAAGATTTCAAAGATGATACAGATTTCTAGTAATAGATCTGCAATTTCATTTGTTAGTTCTATCAGAATGCTGAGGTATATACCATCTGGTCTAGGTGATTTATATAACAGAATAGTAAATGATGGAGGAAAAACACCCAAGTGGTGTGTATTCATTCTGCCCAGCAAGCTTTATTTATTTGTTTATTTACTTTTTTTCAGCTAAGGGTAGTAACCTCTGCTCCATGCAGGTTATCCCTATGCAGGTTGCCCTGAACTTCCTTTCCATATTTTAGCCACTGTATTTACCCCAAGCTCTTTTCAATTTCATTACAGTTCTAATCTTAACTACATCTTCTAGATTTTTTGTTGGATGTAATTGTTGGATGTAATTGTTGGATGTAATTGTATATTTGTTTAATTGTTCAATCTGTTTGATGTAATTTTCTGTTCCTTGTTCTGTGTAAACCGAAGTGGTATGCACAAGTGCATGAACTCCGGTATATAAAAGCCTTAAATAAATAAATAAATAAATAAATAAATAAATAAATAAATAAATAGAAGGGCATTCTATGCATCCATCATCTTTTCCATGAAGAAATATTTCCTGATGTTGTTCTTGAGTCTATTCCCGTGGACCATCAAATTATAATCCCTAGTTCTACAGCTTTCTTTTCATTGGAAAAGGCTTGATTCCCATGAACCATTAATACCCTTCAATTATTTAAATGTGTGCATCACATCCCCCTATTTCTTCATTACTCTAGGGTATACATAGGGTATTTCATCTCATATGTTTTTTGATGCAGACCCTACACCATTTTGGTTTCCCTTCGTTGGACTGTTTTGATTGTGTCTTTATCCTTTTTAAGATATGGTCTCCAGAACTAAATACAGAAGAAACTTCAATAATGACCTATACAGGGGCAATATCACCTCCTTTTTTCTGCTGGTCATGCCTCTTTCAATGCAGCCTAACATTCATCTGGCCTTAGCTACCACCTTGTCACGTTGCTTTGCTGCTTTCAGATCATTAGACATTATCACCTTGAGGTATCTTTTCTAGTCCATTCATATCAAACTTTCACTCCCATCACATACAACTCTTTTGAATTTCTGCACCACAGATGCATGACTGTGCACCTCTTAGCTATTGAATCCCAGCTGCCAAAACTTTGACTACTCCTCAAGCTTTCTTAGATCACTTTGCCTTCTCTTCACTCCTTCAAGTGTGTCCACTCTGTTGCAGATATTTGTGTCAGCCACAAAAAGACAAACCTTTCCTTCTAATCCTTCTGCTATGTGAATCTAAAAAATATTGAATAAAACCAGCCCCTGAAGCAACCCTTGAGGCACTCCACTTATCGCTCCTCTCTCCTAAGAATAACTTCCAGTTATCACCACTCACTGTTGTGTGTGCTTTTCCTTGATCCAATTTTCTAGTTTCCCAATCAAAAAAGTCAATCAAATTCATTTAACGTGACCTTCCACTGGTAAACCATGTTGTCTTGAATCTTGCAACCCATTGATGGTGGATAGTTGACTATTCTTTCCTTCAATAGCATTTCCATTAATTTTCCCACCATCAAGGTAAGGCTTACTGGTTTGTAGTTTCCAGCCTCCTCTTTGCTCCCAGTTTTGTAAAGTGAGATGACCACCACCCTCCTCCAATCTTGTGGCACCATTCCTGTTTCTAAGGATTTGCTGAACTCATCTTTCAGTGGACTCACCAACATCTCTCTGAGCTCCCTTAGTAATCTGGAATGTATCTCATCAGGACCCAAGACCTTGTCCACTTTACTTCTTGCTAATTCCACCCAAACACTCTTCTGTAAATGGGGTTGTATCTACTTTATTCCCATCCGTACTCTTGTCTATGGCCAACAATCCTCCTCCAAGATCTCCTTTACTTAACACTGAATTTAAACATTTGTTTAATATTTCTACTTTCTCCTTATCTTTCTCTGCACAATCTTACAATAATAACTCTAATCTTCCTTTTTTGTCTGAAATATCTGAAAAATGTCATTTTACTTCTCTTTACGTCTTTGGTGATCCTTTCTTCTATTCGAGCTTTTCCCATCCTGATTTCTATCCCCATCTCTTTTAGCTTCACCAGATATTCTCCTCTGTGTTACTGTTATTTAGTTCCTTTGTACTTTTTGAATGCTAATCGTTTTGCCTTTATTTATTCAACCACCTCTTTGGACAACTATATTGGTTTTCTTTTCCTCTTACATTTATTCCATTTTCTTCTATACAGATTTGTTGTCTTTATTATAGCTCCTTTTAATTTGGTCCACTTTTGTTCCATTTCATCCATTTTCAACCAGTCTTCAAGTTCCTGCTCAAGGTACTTCCCTATTTCAACAAAGTCTGTATTTTAGAAATCTAGGACTTTGCCCTTCATGTGACATCCCTCTGTCTTGGCTGCTCTATCAGACGATACCATATGAGGGTCACTGATGCTCATTTGGGCACCTATCTGGACATTAGAGATACTACCTATATTTGTGAGTACCAAGTCTAGAATTGCTTCTCCTCTCAGGGGTTCCATCATCATTTGTCTAAGCAGAACACTTTGAACAGCATCCATAATCTGTGTACTTCTTATAGAGTCTGCAGCAGGGATACTCCAATCCACATCTGGTAGATTAAAATCTTCAACAAACAATACTTCTCCTTTCCTTCCCACCTTTGGGATGACTGCAGCCAGAGTTCTGTCCAGTTTTTCGGTTTCATTTGGAGGCCTTTAGACCACATCTCTATAAATGGAAGTTCCATCATATTTTTCTATGAGAACCCCAGAGAGCTTCTTCCTTTCCCCACAAACCCTACATTTCAGTTACCAGGATTTTGTTTTTGACATAAAGAGCTATTCATCCTCCTTTTCTGTCTTCTCTATTCTTCCTCAACTGCTCATAGCCCTGCATTGCTGTATCCCATTCATGAGGCTCACTGAACCACACCCCTGAAATAGCAACAATTAGGGATGTGCAGCAGGGATGGATATGTTTGAATTTGTATTCATATTCGTCGGGACCCAAATCTGTTACATCCATTTTGGGGGAACCCGATTCGTCCATTAGTTACGTATAGTAGTCGTTTCCCATTAAAGTTAAAAAAAATCCCAACCCTTTAAATTTAATTAACTACCACCCCCCATCCTCCTGACCCCCCCCCCCCCCCAAGACTTGCCAAAAGTCCCTGGTGGTCCAGCGGGGGTCCTGGAGCGATCTCCTGTACTTGGGCCGTTGGCTGCCAGTATTCAAAATGGTGCCAATAGCTTTTTCCCTTACTATGTCACAGGGGCTACCGGTGCCATTGGTCAGCCCCTGTCACATGGTAGGAGCACAAGATGGTGCCGGCCATCCATTGCTCCTACCATGTGACAGTAGCCCCTGTGACATAGTAAGGGCAAAGGCTATCGGTGCCATTTTGAATACCGGCAGCTGACGACCCAAGTGCAGGAGATCACTCCAGGACCCCCGCTGGACCACCAGGGACTTTTGGCAAGTTTTGGGGGGATTAGGAGGGTGGGGTTTTATTAGTTAGTGGTACGTTGCATTTGTGGGGGTTCGCCATATATTTCGGAACCCCACAAATGCAATGAATAGCGACCTATATATTGCGGATTGCGTATTCATTCAAAATGAATGCATTTCCCTAGCAACTATATCCAAGTCTGCTTCCAGGATTAGGGTCTACAAATGTGAATTTTTGTTGCTCAGACTGTGAACATTTATGCCCATAGCTTTCTAGATTTTCTCCTTCATTTTGCTGACTTCTTGGGCAGTGTTTTTTCCTGTCTGCTTAAGAGAACACTAATTTTGTTCTTTTCTCTACCCACTTCCTGCATGTGTCGGATATTTTGGGGGCTACATTCCCATTTCATTGATTTCCTTCTGCCACCTCCATCCTCTAATTTAAATGTATGACTACATATTCTTTCAATTTCTCACTTAGGATCTTTTTCCCTGCCACAGACAGATGTAGTCCATCTTTATTGTATAGTGTTCTATTAATCTATACACAGCCCCAGTCCCCAATATATCCAAATTATTCTTCTTTACACCAGTTTTTGAGCAATATGTTGAAGTTGTCTATATGGCTTAGCCTTCCCTTCCCTTTCTGTGAAGGTAATACTTCTGAAAATGCAATGGTATTTGCCATATGCCCGTGCTGTATCCCCAGAGTCTGGAAATCTCTCTGTACTGCTTGGATGCTGTTTCTAGTGATATTGTTGGTCCTCAGATGGATGATAACATCAATTTTATAGTCCTTGATTTCTTCTGCCAGCTGTGAATCCTGGAAAGCATTTAACTATTGTGTCCCTTCAAAATGAGTGCCCAAGTTGGTACCTCTAATGATAGAATCTCCCAGAAAAAGGCATTTTCTGTTATGCTGTTTGGTAGTATTTTTAGGTTTCTGTGCAACACTGCTTAAATTGCCTCTCACTTGAAGGGGCTTCTTGTTAGGCTTGAAAGTATTTAATAGTTTCCGTGTGCATTGAGTATCTTTCCATTCAGATACCACGTCAGTTTCTAGGGATGTGAATCGTTTTCCATATCGTCTTAACGATAGAAATCGTGTGGCAGGGCAAGAAAATCGTCTTAGGCACGATTTTTTAGTTAAAAAATCGTTAAAAATTGTTTTTTCCGATTAGTGCGCACTAACTCGAGTTAGTGCGCACTAACGGGAGTTAGTGCGCACTAACTGGGAGTTAGTGCGCACTAACTGGGAGTTAGTGCGCACTAACTGAAAATGATACAATTTGACACTTTTCAGGTCAGTTAAGGTCAGTTTAGGAATGAATATGTATTCCTATTGGCTGCCCTCTTATTTATTCATGTTACCAAGTTTCCTACTGACAGTATATGGGGGATGGGAAATGGAAACAGTTGGTAGCTTGACAAAACAAGTAATGTGATCAGTCAATGTGACTAGAACTTGTGCCCTAACCCTCATACCAGGGGTATTGTGATCTTCCTGCACACAGTGCCCTATCCCTATTAATACCAGGAGTGTTGTGATCTTCCTGCACACAGTGCCCTATCCCTAATACCAGGGGTGTTGTGATCTTCCTGCACACAGTGCCCTATTCCTGATACTGGGGGTGTTGTGATCTTCCTGCACACAGTGCCCTATTCCTGATACCGGGGGTGTTGTGATCTTCTTGCACACATCCCGATATCAGGGATAGGGCACTGCATGCAGGAAGATCACAACACTCCTGGTATTAATAGGGATAGGGCACTGCATGCAGGAAGTTCACAACACTCCTGGTATTAATAGGGATAGGGCACTGCATGCAGGAAGATCACAACACCCCTGGTATCAGGGATAGGGCACTGTGTGCAGGAAGATCACAATACCCCGGAGGAGTGAGGGTCAGGCAGCTCCCCCCTGTCTGTGAAGCCAGCCTCTCACTAGTAATGCAGGGAGGGAGCTGTCTCAGACTTCACCATCCTCCACCCCCCTTACCCACACACCATTCACTAGCTGGGACATGGGGGAAGTCAGGAGTGAGGGTCAGGCAGCTCCCCCCTGTCTGTGAAGCCAGCCTCTCACTAGTAATGCAGGGAGGGAGCTGTCTCAGACTTCACCATCCACCCCCCCCCCCCTCACCCACACACCATTCACTAGCTAGGACATGGGGGAAGTCAGGAGTGAGGGACAGGCAGCTCCCCCCTGTCTGTGAAGCCAGCCTCTCACTAGTAATGCAGGGAGGGAGCTGTCTCAGACTTCACCATCCTCCCCCCCCCCTCACCCACACACCATTCACTAGCTGGGACATGGGGGAAGTCAGGAGTGAGGGTCAGGCAGCTCCCCCCTGTCTGTGAAGCCAGCCTCTCACTAGTAATGCAGGGAGGGAGCTGTCTCAGACTTCACCATCCTCCCCCCCCCCCCTCACCCACACACCATTCACTAGCTGGGACATGGGGGAAGTCAGGAGTGAGGGTCAGGCAGCTCCCCCCTATCTGCAAAGCCAGCCTCTCACTAGTAATGCAGGGAGGGAGCTGTCTCAGACTTCACCATCCTCCCCCCCTCACCCACACACCATTCACTAGCTGGGACATGGGGGAAGTCAGGAGTGAGGGTCAGGCAGCTCCCCCCTGTCTGTGAAGCCAGCCTCTCACTAGTAATGCAGGGAGGGAGCTGTCTCAGACTTCACCATCCTCCCCCCCCCCCCCTCACCCACACACCATTCACTAGCTGGGACATGGGGGAAGTCAGGAGTGAGGGTCAGGCAGCTCCCCCCTGTCTGTGAAGCCAGCCTCTCACTAGTAATGCAGGGAGGGAGCCGTCTCAGACTTCACCATCCTCCCCCCCCCCCCCTCACCCACACACCATTCACTAGCTGGGACATGGGGGAAGTCAGGAATGAGGGTCAGGCAGCTCCCCCCTGTCTGCGAAGCCAGCCTCTCACTAGTAATGCAGGGAGGGAGCTGTCTCAGACTTCACCATCCTCCCCCCCCCCCCCTCACCCACACACCATTCACTAGCTGGGACATGGGGGAAGTCAGGAGTGAGGGTCAGGCAGCTCCCCCCTGTCTGTGAAGCCAGCCTCTCACTAGTAATGCAGGGAGGGAGCTGTCTCAGACTTCACCATCCTCCCCCCCCCCCTCACCCACACACCATTCACTAGCTGGGACATGGGGGAAGTCAGGAGTGAGGGTCAGGCAGCTCCCCCCTGTCTGTGAAGCCAGCCTCTCACTAGTAATGCAGGGAGGGAGCTGTCTCAGACTTCACCATCCTCCCCCCCCCCTCACCCACACACCATTCACTAGCTGGGACATGGGGGAAGTCAGGAGTGAGGGTCAGGCAGCTCCCCCCTGTCTGTGAAGCCAGCCTCTCACTAGTAATGCAGGGAGGGAGCTGTCTCAGACTTCACCATCCTCCCCCCCCCCTCACCCACACACCATTCACTAGCTGGGACATGGGGGAAGTCAGGAGTGAGGGTCAGGCAGCTCCCCCCTGTCTGTGAAGCCAGCCTCTCACTAGTAATGCAGGGAGGGAGCTGTCTCAGACTGGTATCAGGGTTAGGGCACTGTGTGCAGGAAGATCACAACACTCCTGGTATTAATAGGGATAGGGCACTGTAAGAGATGACTGTAGTAGATTGAATAAAGATCTGATGTTTCTGCTCTCCTCACACCAAACAAAAACAACACACAAGCAGAGAAGCCCTTCTTACAAAGCTGAGCTAGTGAGTTAAGTAGGAGGAAAAGTAAACATACTGGTGCCAGTGTGGCTACTTAAAAAATACACTTACCAACAATCAATTACATATATTTGAACTGTGTACAGTTCCAGCCAGGACCACCTTTCTAAAATGCACAGTGATTGGCAAATTCAACATGCACTAGCATTTCAGGTGCCTGCTAACAAAAATAATAAACAAACAAGTTCTAGTCACGTGAGTGCTGATCATTACATTACTTTTTTTGTCAAGCTTCCAACTGTTTCCATTTCACATCCCCCCAACCATATTGGTAACATCAGTAGATAAGAGCACAGCCAGCCAATAGGAATACATACATACATATTCATTCCTAGGTGACCTTTACTGACCTGGGAAGTGTGAACACTTTGTTTCATTTTCTGTTGGTGTTCGTTAGTTTCCAGTTCCATTTCCCATCCCCCCAACCATCACCTCAGTGGTAACCTTGGTAATATCAATAGATAAGAGGGCAGCCAGCCAATAGGAACACATATTCATTCCTAACTGACCTTCAGTGACCTGGAAAGTGTTTATTTGTATCATTTTCAGTTAGTGCGCACTAAATCGAGTTAGTGCGCACTAACGGGGAGTTAGTGCACACTAACTCGAGTTAGTGCGCACTAACACGATTTAACGATTTTTAACGATAAATCGTTAGAATTTCTATTGTATCGTGTTCTATAACGATTTAAGACGATATAAACATTATCGGACGATAATTTTAATCGTTGAAAAACGATTCACATCCCTATCAGTTTCTATTTCCAGTGTATTTTCATTTTCCAATACAGAAAAGGTGTCTTCCATGGGTATCATTTGGAAGAGTGAACGTCTCTCTTTCACTGGTCTTATCTTTCTAGAGCTTACTGTAATCCATTTTTCCCTGGGTGTCTGAATCTTCTGTGGGAGTGGATGCAGAGATTTTGAATGCTACATTATATTTGCTACTCTTTAGTTTGTCAATCCGTCATCTTATATCTTGAAGGTTCGCTGTGATTTGTTTCAGTTCCTCTGAATCATCTCCATTTAATACCATTTCAGGCAATGGGTATCTCCCAAACATCCTCCTCAGTAAATGCAATAGCAAATAATTCATTTAAGCTTTCAGCTATGGCATTGTTTTCCCTAAGTACACTTTTAACCCTTTGAGCATCTAACAGTCTTTCACAGACTTCCTGCTTCAGATGCATGGGCAGTGGAAGGCCTTTTTGATTTGGGGAGCCAACCAAACTATGCCTCTGCTCTGCCCCAAGCACCACTCATTCAAAATAGTAAAACCATTTTAATAAAAGGAACAAATATTTTAGAACAGTCAATGAATAGAACTTCTAATAAAAAAAACTCACAAACTTTAATATTTCCCCAAAACCAAATAAAATATTTCAAAACAGCCGATACACCAAAAATTAAAACTAGTAAACAGTAAAAACAATCTCTGGCCCTCTAAACCTGTTATCTTCTGATGGCCAGTCACCCTGAGAATGTTGTGGAATGGGGAGAGAGTGGCCACTAGGGATGTGAATCGGGCTTCGGACGATTGAAAATATCGTCGATATTTTCAAAATCGTCAGAAATCGGGGGCTCCCCCAAAACGATAGGAAAACCCCACGATATTGTTCGTGGGGGTTCTCTTACTGTTTTGTGGGAGGGTGGGAAAAACGGCACACAAAAATAACCCCTAAACCCACCCCGACCCTTTAAAACGAATCCCTTAGCTTCCCCCACCCTCCCGACCCCCCTCCCCAAAAACGTTTTACAGGTACCTGGTGGTCCAGTCTGGGTCCCGGGAGTGATCTCCAGCTCCTGGGCCATCGACTGCCACTAATCAAAATGGCTCTGATGGCCCTTTGCCCTTACCATGTGACAGGGTATCCGTGCCATTGGCCGGCCCCTGTCACTTGGAGGGAGCACTGGATGGCCAGCGCCATCTTTAAAAATGGCGCGGGCCATCCAGTGCTCCTACCATGTGACAGGGGCCGGCCAATGGCACGGATACCCTGTCACATGGTAAGGGCAAAGGCCATCGGTGCCATTTTGATTAGTGGCAGCCGACGGCCCGAGAGTGGGAGATCGCTCCCGGAACCACCACTGGACCACCAGGTACCTGTAAAATGTTTATGGAGGGGTCGGGAGGGTGGGAGAAGCTAAGGGAATAGTTTTAAAGGGTTGGGGTGGGTTTTTTGTTTATCGGCTCGGGCACAGCCAATAAACAAAACCGCGATCGGGCCAGATGGAAAAAAAAACACGATGTGAATCGGAACCGAAATCTGAACTGATTCCGGTTCCGATTCACATCATTCTCTAGTGGCCACACAAATGTTACCCTTTCTCTCTCTCACACTCACACATGTTTATTCTCTCAAACATTCCCCACATGCTTTTGCACAAACACACAAGCAGGCACTCTCATGTACATACAGGCACACAAACATGCAGGCAGGCAGGAAAGCATTCTCACACATATATTCACACATACATACATACACACAGGCAGGCACTCACAAACACATACATAAATGGACAAGCATGCACTCTCTCATACACACACAGAGAAGCAGACACTCTCACATACACACAGGGAAGCAGGCACTCTCTCTCACACAAACACATACAAGCAGGCACTCACACTCACACACAGTCGGACACTCTCTCATACACACATACAGGCAGGTAGGAAGGCCTCTCACACAAATGCACACATACACAAACAGGCAGGCAGACATTCTCTCAAACATAAATGCACACAGGCAAGAAGGAACTCTCATTTTCAGCTGCAACAGCCACTGTGGGGCAGGCTTTGAAGCAGCCTGAGTTTCTTCTTCAGCAGCCACGAGACAGAGTCCACGGTGGCATATCCAGACCTGTTTTTGGAGGAGCACGGCCTTACCACATGGGCTGCTTCCTCTTCCTTGGCTGTCAGCTCCTGATGAAACCATTCAAGTGCTAAACCTTAATCAAATAATCTCCACACCAGGAATGTACTAAATATCACTCTGAAAAAAACATCCCCTGCTATGCAGCAAAACATGTCACCGCAATGACCCCAAAACAATGTGCAAGCAAAATAATTTTATAGGTGTATGTGGCTACTTCATATGTGGCCTCCCGTACCAATCACAGTTTTTATCAAAGTCATACGTTTTTCACAACAACTTTCTTATTAGAAATAAGTGTTTATGTGCAAAAGAAAAAATAGGGTGGGAAGGTAGCTTTGAGGATTATAAATATAGCACTGTAACCGTGGTTGCTACGGGAGGCCACGTTTGAAGTAACCATCTACACCTATAAAATTATTTTGCTCGCACATTGTTTTCAGGTCATTGTAGCGGCATGATTTGCTGCATAGTAGGGAATGTTTTTTTCAGGGTATCATTCTGGTGCCAGCAGCTGAGAAGAAGGAAGCGGCCTGAGGCACTGAAAAGCCGCGATCCTCCAGCAGTAGAGAGGGTAAACGAAGGGATCATGGCAGTGATGGAAAGGATATAATGTGCCATACCACCTGCCACCAGTGAAGTTTCCAACAAAAATTTTGTGGGAGATTATGGCTCTTGTAGACCCCCTCACAAGTTACAATGCCTGTGTTTGGATATATCTGAAAATATTTTTATTTTGCCTCTATGGCCTTCATTATTTTTCAAATTATCTTTTTGCCTGCCTTATCAATGTATTGCATCTAATGACAGTGCTAATGGTTTCTATTATTTTCTTCAGTTGTATCCTCTTTCCTTGTTTTGAAAGAAGTTCTTTTGGCTAAAATAGCCTCTTTTACCTCATCTTTTAATCATTCTGGCAGTCTTTTGGCCTTTCTTCCCACTTTTTTAATGCATGGAATATATCTGGTCAGGACTTCCAAGATGGTATTTTTAAAGAATGTCCATGTCTGATATAAATTCTTAACCTTTGAAGCTGCACCTATTACAGTTTTTTCGAACTATTTTCCTCATTTTATCAAAGTCTTCTGTTTTAAAGTTAAATGCTAGAGTAGACATTTTCCTTAATGCTCTCCCTCCAGTTATCAAGCCAAATTTTATCAGGTTACCTCTCACACCAAATCCTGTGATTCTCTAAGAATTGTAAAATATATATCTCCCTCTTGTTGGTTCCTGATCCAGCTGCTCCATGAAACAGTCATTTATTTCTGCTGGAAACTTTACCTCCCTGGCATGTCCTGATGTGACATTTACCTGCTCAATATTGGTGTAATTGAAATCCCCCATTATATTGTATTACCAAATTGGCTAGCTTCCCAAATTTCTGTTTGCATTTTATAATCTATATGTTCATTCTGGCCAGGCAGATAGTAGTTTATCCCCACTATTATACCTTTCACCATCATATATGGAAATGCTACCCATGCAGATTCCATAGTGTATTTGGTCTCCTGCAAGAACTTTAACCTGTTGGACTCTATGCCATCCTAACATATAGCACCACTTCCCACCAAGTTGATCCAACCTATCATTCTGATATAATTCATGCCCTGGTATTGAACTGTCTCATTGCTTATTCTCTTTCTACCAGGTCTCTGAGATGTCATTTATGTTTAACTTTCAATTCAATGCTATCATTCTAACTCTCCCAGCTTACTTTTTAGACTTCTGGCATTTGAATACAGACATTTCAAGTTACATTTTTTATTTGTACATACAATTTTCTAGCAGTTGACATGGATAGTTTGGAATATTTTAACTCAATTTGTTCTGTTCTTAAAGATCTCAGAGCTACTTTTGTCTATATATGAACCTCTCTATATGGAAGCTGTGCAACTCCCCTGTTTTGTTAGTATCCTTTGAAGCATGCATTTCTGAGTTGGTTTTCCACCCATGTTCTAGTACAAAAGCTTCTCTATCTACTTTTTAAATGTTAGTACCAGTGGCCTGCTTCCAACCTGGTTAAGGTAGAACCCTTTTGGAAAAGAGTCTCCCTTTCCCTAAATGTTGGCCAGTTACTTTCAAAAGTAAAGCCTTTTCCTTGACCATCTTTTCATTCACACATTGAGATTCCAGTGCTACTTCTGCTTCTGGGGTCCTGCAAATAAAACAGGGATCATTTCAAAGAATGATACCCTGGAGATTTTCAATTTCAACCTTCTACCTAAAGCCTAAATCTGGCTTTCGGAACCTCCCTTTATCACTTTCCTATTTTATATTGTTACTAACCACCTGTACACAACAGCCGGCTTCTCTGCAGCACAGACTAAAATCCTGTCTAGGTGATGCTTGAGGTCCACTACCTTTGCACCAGGCAGTCAAGCTAACAAGAA
Source organism: Rhinatrema bivittatum (assembly GCF_901001135.1). Lineage (NCBI taxonomy): Eukaryota > Metazoa > Chordata > Amphibia > Gymnophiona > Rhinatrematidae > Rhinatrema > Rhinatrema bivittatum. Next base: position 440,798,278 of record NC_042616.1, on the reverse strand, counting down.
ATCTTCATGTCCACTAACCACCCAGCTATCTACATTTCTAATGATTGAATCACCAACAATGAGGGCTGTCCTAAACATTCCTTTCTGGACACAAGCCTTTGAAGCTCTCTCCTTGGTGAGAAAGGATGCAACTTCATCTAGTGAGCAGGTCTTAGCTACTAGAGATGTGCATTGAGGTTTTCTTTCAGTTTGGGCTTCGTTTTTGGACCCCCATGGAAAATTTCGTTTTTCCCATGGTTTGTGGTTTTTTTTTTTCATGGGCCCCCAATTTTCGTGTTAGTGCGCACTAACTCCCATTAGTGCGTGCTAACAAAAACTACAAATTTTTTCCTAAATTTTTCCAGAAAAACTCTTTCTGTTTTCGTCGCACCTGAACCATGCTGAATTAGACAATTTCATTGAAATTGTCTAAGTGAAGAAAAATTAATGCACATCTCTATTAGCTACATGATTAATTTATGCTACCCCAAGATGATGATCTCCTTCCAGGTGACTTTTCTCCTCCAAGGCAATATAGGAGTGGCCAGACTGGAACTGGGATTTGACTACTATGTCCATAAAGGTTTCCTCTATTTACCTCTATCTTCTTCAGCTCCTCAGGTCTGCCATTCTAGCCTCCAGAGATTCTATGAATGTGAAGATCATTTTGCATCAGGCTCACACATAAAACCTGTCATCATTTTGTAGATATTTATATATGTAGCACATGATGCAAAAGATTGGAAAGCTTCATCTCATTGCTGGGCTGCTGTCTGCATCTTAATATTGATGATGTTGCGAGTGCAGAGGTGTGGTCGCTTGCTCTAGAGGGATTTGAGCCCTTGGGCCATGGGGCAGCTCAGGAAGGAGCCCTAAGACATACACTGTGGGAGGTGAGAGTGTTCAGGCATGGGCTGAAGCTGGAACAAGGCTGGACCAGGATCAAGGCGTGGAACATCAGGAACTGGAACAAGGCAGACTCAGCCCTCTGCTGGACGTGCACACACTGGTGAGACCCAGCAACGCAATGCTGGTCTCAAGAGTAGCCCTCCAGCCACTCAGTAGCCCTTCTGGACCTGCTGTTTGGGAACAACAAGTGTGTGAGGCCAGATGGAGGCTGAGGGCAGAAACAAGATGAGACATGGAACTCAGGGTACTTGGAAGGCTCAGACCAGGTATCTTGGAACGTGGAAGATTCTGACAAGGATACAAGATACTTGGAAGACTCAGGTGAAGATTCAGGATTCAGAGTACTGCACCACAGTGTGCCCCACACAGCCGCCCATGACTGGTCGCGGACCATGCCGAAAGTGAAGCAGACTCCAGGGGAGAAAGTGAAGACTTGGAACCGGAAACATGACAAAGATTCGGGAGAGGCCTGCAATGAGGCGCGCCCTACACAGACACCCATGGCTGGATGCGGAGCACGCTGAAGTGGAGCAGCTTCTGGCTTGAGTCTAGGGCATGGACGGAAGCAGGAACAAGGTACACCGAAGACTCAGGATTCAAGCCTCAGAACTCGGATTCAGGAATAGATCTCAGTATTAAAAACAAGGGCCTTCCGGAGACATGTGTTGCAGATGTGAAGACAGGCCTGGTCCACAAAGCACCCAACACAGCCCCACATGGGCTGGTCATGGATCACAATGGTGGCACGCCAGGAAAGGTAGACAAGCAGGAAACCTGGAAGCAGGTCGAAGAGCTGGAGATGAAGACAACAGGACCAGGACTGGAACACGGAACGTGGAACATCAGGAACTTCAGGACATGGAACATTAGGACACCGAAGAGATAACAAAGGACTCCAATGAAAAACAGGAACAAAAACATCAGAACATCTAACAAGGAGCCATCAAGACATGAGAAAACCACGGAGGACCTTGACCGGAGAGAGAAGTATGGACGACCATGGATACTGTTTGAAGGCCCCGAGTGGATGAGAGCCCTTTTATAGGGCTAGTGAAGGAGCAGGCTGATGAGGTCATCCGGTGGGGCTGCATGGCTTTTCCCACCGCTGTCCCTTTAAATATTGTGATGAGGCGCGTGTGTGCGCCTAGAGGACGGGAGGTGGAGGAAGTCAGTGGTGGTGCCAGGGCCACGAAGAAGAGGAGCCCGCATCAGGGGGGCATGCTGGGGAACATGGCAGCAGCGGTCCGGGGTGGCAGCGGTGGTCCAGGCCGCGAGAAGAGGGCATCCTGCAGGACCAGTGGCGCTGTCAGGCCACTGGAAGAAGGCAGTGGTGGCATTGGGCCGAACCAGGGCAAGGTGAGAGGCTGCTCGCGAGTTGGGCTCCGCGAGCAGCATCATAACAATTGATTAGTTACTTAAGGTCGTTAAATGAGTAAAGATGCATTTATTGAAATACTTTACATGTATTTGGTGTACTTTATTATAATTTGGCAATGACCTGCAAGGGGACAGTAGTTAATCTATTAATAAAGGCTTGGTCACTCCCTTGTTTTATCTAAATCCCTGAAGAAATATTTTTTCTTTCTTAATTGAGATATGAGTTTATAAATCAAAGAATGTGCTTAGGGGTGGGTGGGAGGGAAAGAAAGTCACTAAAGAGTTACCTAGCTTTACTTTTTAAAAGAGGTACACAAACCAAAGATTAATTTACCCCATAATCTCTCCTCTCCCCCAAATTATGCCACAAAATTACCCAGCAAAGCAATACTTATCGATTCTCCTCAGGCACCAGCAAAATCACTTTCTGCTTTCAGTAATCCTTCAGTACTCTTCTATTTTTACCATTCAAACTTGCCTTAACAATATTTTTATATGTTTTTAAATAATTGAATTTTTCTAGGAGTCACTCATTTGCACAACTGAATAATGTGCTGGCATCCATTCTGATAGTGCTTGTGCAAAACATTTGAAGATACAATTGCTTAAAAATGGATATGAGGGCCTGTTAATGCTGCAAACTCTGTGACCTGTCTTAAGGGATTCTCTTATTTAATTTATGTTGAAGATAAAAACATAAATTGCAATATATTGAAAATGAATAGAGTTATCAAGCAGTTAAGCATATTTTTGGCAAAGAAACTCAAAGCCATGATAATTAGCAGAAACCTTATATCTATTTGAGAATAAAAATTCAAAAGATAGGTATACAAAAATATGCTATGCACTGTTTTACTGTGTTGGTTATTAGTATCCTAACTTAATGTATTCTTTATTACCCTGAAATTTATTTCATCAACATTCTAAACTGATTTTCATTTCTGTATTTTCTACATTTTCGCTTCCTAGGACACTATACTACCGCATTTATTGTGCAATAAAAATAATCTAATATGAAAAGCAGAAAGCATAGAAAACCGTAAGAATTAAATAGAAAAAAAAAGGTTACCTATGTTATGGAATCTTGCTTCATTAGGTTCTAGAAATGCTTTTCCATATCCCATCAATGGTGTAGAGAAATAATTTTCCTTTAGTTAATGGAGTTTAAATAAGACCCTTTATTTCAGCTCCATTAAGGTTGTCACCATTAAAAAATGATTTTGTTTCTCCATTCCTCAGAAATATAATGCAACAGATAAACCCAGTTACATTTGAACTAGAGCTTCCCTGAAACCTCCATATACAGACCCAGTGTTTTGCATGAAACTGTTCATGGATAACTCTCTTCCATACAGGAATCAGGCATCTTCACCCCCCAATCCAGATCCAGGGGCATAAGGAGTACTCAGTGAAGGCTATCTAGTATTTCAAGTGGGAGGATTATGGCTCCGCAAACATGCATTTCACTGGTAGTATTCCCACAAATTGGGCCCCAGGTACCCAGAGGTCTCCCCGGAATGGATGGGGCATGAATGTGTGTGTGTCTGGGGACATGGGAAGAGGTCATCAGGGCAAGACACTGACAGAGACTTCCACCTGGGCCAGTTCAGAAGTCAAAATAGGAGCCCTAAATGTTAAACTAGCTAGCAACATGGAGCAAGTAGGAGCAGAAGAGAATCAATAAAAGCAATAAAATGCTCTTGGCCTGATTGAGATAGGTGTGTGAAAAATTTGTGCGACTCACCGGCTGGAAACCATGGGTTCCCACAACGAGGTAACCACAGTATAAATTTCCAGGGCAACACTAGCATCTTCCTCGCTGTGCGCCAACCATATAGCATATACTTTATTAATATATTATCAGCAAGATGTTGTGGTACATCCTCTGAAACTATTGGTAAGAATATTGCTCCAGAGTGATATATATTTACTATATATTTGAGGAAATATTTTTTTTTCTGATACTTTCCATAAGGTTATGTTGGCTCCTAGGCCTGGATTTTCTAACGTCGCAGAGCTCTTTGTATCCCACGGTAACGGGGACGGGGGGGGGGCAAATGGGGGGCGGGCCTGCGAAAGCCAGCAGCGATTGCACCACCGCGGTGTTATCGCTGCCGGCTTTCGCACCCAATAGCACCACCGTGAAAGGTGGTGCTATTGAGCGCGCTACTGGCGGTGATAACGGGTCTTACCTTATCGCCGCCAGCGAAGCGAAGTTTCCATCGCGTATGCCCTGAGGCCGCCCCGACTCCTCCTCTTCCAGTCCTGACTCCACCCCGACTCCGCCCCTATCTAGCTATCGCATGCAAAAAGGGAATTTTTGCGTGTGATATGGTTAGAAAATGACCCCCTTAGTTGGAGGGGGGGTTGAGTGGGACGGGAAGAGGGGTAATTTCTTTGTCTTTCTAATGCCAGTTTCATACTTCTTTGCTCTGGCTGGGTGATTATCATACTAACCACTGGCTGTTATGTTACTGTCATGTCCTTGCTATTTTATTGGTGACTCGTGCTTCACCTTTTGCTGTTTATTTGTTTTTCTGTAAACTGAATAAAGGTATTATAGAAAAAGAAAATTATCTTATTGCCAATCCTCTGATTTTAAATTGGCCAGAATTCAGAAAAGTGGTTGCTGGAAATCAGGAACATATTTCCAGCAACAAAAAGGCTACCCAGCTCTGAATACTACTGAAGCTCCTACTGCCAAGGCATTGCTGCCAAGCTTGCCTGCTCTCAGACTTCATCTCACAATTTTTTACTACAAATTCCTGCTCCAGGCTTTCTGTTATCAGTTTTTCTGCAAGTTCCTTTTCTAGGCCTCATCTGCTAGAGTGCTGCAAGTTCCTCTTATTTCATTTAATTTCATTGTAACACAGCATGAACGTTCGTTCGTTGGATTGCCAGATGAGAGAGCAGTCTGGACTCCAGCTATTCTTCTACACTGTTTTATTTTTTACAAGCAAATTAGCAACCAAAAGCCCTCTTATCTTACCAGTGCTGGAAACAGAAACACAGCTGTTTACAGATAACTGGCTGCTTTAACAAAGCTTTTGCTTTCTTCTTCTCTCATTTGGGGGCCTCTATCCTCTCTGGGGCCTACCTTCTTGTACCTCTTCTCCCAGGGAAAACACCCTTCAACCAAGATTACCCTGTGGGTTATTTTAAGGTGGACCAGGATAAATGCCTAGTCCTAGACTTATAAGGAGGGTCTAACATAAACTCCTTTGCATTCACTCATTGTTTATACTGCAAAAACAGGTAGAACAACTTACTCAACATAGCATACTACATCATACAGTCTTACAACATCACATACTATGCCCAAATTATCAAACACAACCCTCCCACATTCACCATCATAAAAAAAATGATACCTACACATCCCAAGGCCTCCCCACAAAATTAAATCCTAAACAATACAATTCTCATCATCACTCTCAACTCATACAATACAAACCATTCCACTGACTTGCAGCTATAATCCTTTTAACCAGAATCCTGCTCTTTCCTTATCCTCTCCTCTCCTCTCCTCATCGTCATTGCAGAGAACAACCAGTGCCTGACCCTGTCTGAACATCCCTGCTCTGAACACATTCAAAATGTTTTCAGAGCAGGGAAAAGAGGGATAAAATAGCAGTGGAGGTGTATTACCATCTAACTGGCCAGAATTAACATTTAAAAAGACTTTGGACAAATTCCTAGAGGTAAAGTCCATAAATCAATATTAAGATGGAGTCGCAGAAATCCACTTCTTATCCTAGGGGTAAGCAGCATGGTATCTACTGATCTCTTTGGAACCTGCCAGGTACTTGTAACCTGGATTGACCACTGTTGGAAACATGATACCGGTATTGATGGACTTTCGGTCTGACCCAGTATAGCAAGTTGTATGTTCTTATATTCTCATGTTCTATGGAGATGAGCCATACTTAGTCCTGTAGGGATATGCACGCAAAACATTTTCAATTTGGTTTGTTCGGTTTGGTAATTCAATTTGTACAATTTGGGGCCCCAAAAACTATTTGTTTATTCATATAATCTTGTCATTTTCTATTAAGGTCCAAAAGCAAAACGAAAGTCGGTCAAGCGTAGCCACAGGTAAGCAAAAAATGGAACAAGACTGTTCGCCTTGGAAAAAGTGAAATATTTATTAATGACAATTGATCCAAATTAAAGGGAAAACTGCCCGACTCTGGCTGTGTTTCACCTGATCGGCTGCATCAGGGGCTCAATTATCCATATAGTCTTAATGGATTTTAAAATTCACATTTATATCATGATGGCAATATTGACTACATGTGGCATACAATATTATCCTAGTAACCACTTTGCGCTTTTTTCCTTAAAAATATCACAGTTCCTTTACATTTGGTTAAAGTACATGAGGATATCCCTTTAATTTGGATCAATTGTCATTAATAAATATTTCACTAATGTGTTTTTTGCTTACATTTTCTGTTAAGGTCAATAGGAGAAGTAGTATATTCTATTTTGAATTTTAAATAGGGGTTTTCTATTCATATTTCATGAAACTTGGAGGCAAATAGCAGTAGAGGAAAGAACATTCCAAGATATCAAGGGTGGTACAAAGTGGTGCCAAGAGTGGCATGAATAGCCCAAAGCACCTTGATGGGGCAAATCAGCCAAAACAGAGGCACCAACAGTTTGGTACATTGTGAGAAGGGCAAACAATCTCCAACAGTGGCACGAATACCCCAAAGCACTAAAGGAGGGTCAAAGGGCACCATCACATGTCATGACATGAAATCACATGACATGACATGAAATCCCCAAGGCACTAACAGAGGAGAAATCAGAGGTTGCTAAGAAGCTGACTCTGTATATTTTTGTTCAGTAAATAATAACTATTAATAAAAAATATCAGGTCGGGCTTCGGATCAGCCGCTCTGCGAAAAATTTCGTTTTGTTCAGTAATTTTCGGCAAAGTGCGTTAATGTGCACTAACGAGCCTTAATGCGCATTAACAACCAGTTAGTGTGCACTATCTCAGCATTAGTAAGCAGGATACTGGCTGAGATAGTGCACACTAGCTAGATGTTAATGCAAATTAAGGCTCGTTAGTGTGTGATAACAGGTTAGTTAGGACGCATTAACAGGTTAGTTAGTGCACCCTAATAGAACTTACAGCGCACTAAGTATGTATTAGTGCGCTGTAACTAATGTTAGTAAGCACTAAAAAATGCAACTTAAAAAGCAAAAAGTATCAATTCAGAGGAGTTCATTAGCTAGAAAACAGTGCACACTAATTGATATTACTGCACACTAACAGATATTTAGTGCGCACTATCACGAAATACGAAATTTCGGCAAAATATTTGCCACATCCGATCCATTATGTTTTAGACAATATTGTTGACATTGTCTAATTCATAAAAAATGAATGCACATCCCTAGAGATTATGCTAAGAAACATAAAAGCTATGCAAATAAACAAAAAATAGAAAAAGAACAAAAATCTATTAATAAAAAATATCCCTGGAGGTCACACGATGTGCTGAACCCATGAGGATGTGAAACTCGGAGCTTTGGCTGCCATATCCCAGTATTCCTGATCAATCCAGTACTATTATAAAAGAAAAGCACTGAGAAAAGTAACAGTGAACTGGGTACATGTTGATCGATCTATTTATGTACAAGTCATCAATTAATATGCCTATAGGAGTTTGGGAAAAGAATAAAAGAAAAATCAAGCATTTCAGAGGGAAAAACAGCCACCAGCAAAGAAAGAATGACCGGTATGACTTTAAATAAAACTTCTTTAGCCGAGCTAACAGCAGCAGTGGTGAAGCTGCTGACTGATAAATTGACTTCCATTTCAAATCAGATAGCCAATCTCAAGTCATCTATGTCCTAATTTGGTCCACATCTTGATCACGTTGAGGGGAGATTATCAGGAATAGAGGATGATTCGGTGGCGCTGGTGGGTGAAGTTCAAATTTTAGTGAAAATTTATGGCAATGCAGGAGGAAAAAATTGATGATTTAGTGGATAATTCACCTCACAGTAACACAGAGTACCTCAACTTTGACCATTTTTTGGAGACATGGATTCTAGAAGCCCTGAACCTGGCCGTAATACAGGGTAAGCTGGTGATCAAGAGAGTGCAACACTTGGGCACAAAAAAGGAGGGAGAGTCCTGCTCACCATTGTAAAAATACTTAATTTTGCCCATAAGTAACTGATAATGCAGAGATACCGCAAACAGAGGGAGATGTTATATCAAGAGTGCAAGATTCCAATGTTTCAAGATTATTCCTACAAAATGTCCTTTAAAAGTAACAAATTCTATCTGCTATGGGCTGCCCTGGCTTAGAAGCAGATTTAGATCATGCTGCAGTTTCCAGCATGTCTCGTATTTGGCATGCAGTTGCAGCCCATAATTATAACCAGGTAGCTGAAGCTAAATGAATTTCTCAGTGCTACCTTAACTGATTTAGATAACTTTAACATATACATAATTAACATTTCTGCTGAGTTAACTGAAAATTATGGTATTCCTTCCCATTATATGTTGAGTTTTGAACCAGAGCATAGCCTATTACTATTCAAAGGCATGAATCAGCAGTGACCGCTCAATGTTCCAAAGGGAAACATCTGTCTGCATATGGCAACTTCTATTTGGCCAGACTGGGAAATAAATATATAACCTGACAAGCATTTGTGGGCATTTGAATGTGTGATTAGTCTTTAGTTCTTCATCTTCATCCAGTGGTCAGTCTACAGTTTTTCAGTGTCTTCTCCTGCCCACCTGTGCTGTCCCTCACCTCCCTACCTGCCTATCCATTCCATTTTCCTTTGGATGGATCTCTGGTTTTGACTTTGACCTGCTTGACACTTGACTACAATTGAAATCTACCTGCCACTAGGGATGTGCAATTGTTTTTCCCGAATTAGGCAATGTCAACAAAATTTCCTAATTCGGAATGGTTCGGGAGAACCAAAAAACGATTGAATTTTTTCTGAAATTTTGGGAAAAATTCATTTTTGAGTTAGCGAGCGCTAACTCTGCCAGGTTAGCACGCACTAATGGGAGTTAGCATGCACTAACTCCCGATAGTGCGCACTAACAGGAAAATCAGGGCCCCCGAAAAAAAAAACCCTGAACTGCGAGAGAAATGAAATTCTCATGGGGGGGCCCCGAAACAAAGCCCAACACAAAATTTTTACCCGAAGCACATCTCTACCTGCCACTGACCACTGCCTGATTCATGACAATGATTGAACTCTGCCTGCCACTGACTACTGCCTGACTCTTGACCATACCTGATCGCTGTCTGCCTTGACCATCTCTTGTCTCTGACTGCGCTTCCACCTAGCCTGCCCCGGACACTGGCCTGTGACTCGCCTGCCTCCTTGGACTTCTACCATGTCAAAAGAGGCCCATGCTAGGGATGTGCAGAGGAACCGCATACATTACATTCGGTATTCATATGTGGGGGGGGGCAGATACGTTGCATTTGGCAAGGCGGGGGGCCACGATCCATTCATGCGTTCCATTCTTATTCGTTTCCCGGCTAAAATTTAATTAACTACAAGCCCCCACGACTTGCCAAAACTCCATGGTAGTCCAGCGGGGGTCCGGGACAGATCTCCTGCACTCAGGCCGTTGGCTGCCAGTAATCAAAATTGCGCCGATAGCCTTTGACCTTACTATGTCACAGGGGCTATCGGTGCCATTTTGAATACCGGCAGCCACAGCGTGAGTGCAGTAGTTGGCTCCCGGACCCCCGCTGGACCAACAGGGAGTTTTGACAAGTCTCGGGGGGGGGGGGGGGTCAGGAGGGTGGGGGTTTTGTTTAAATTTGCTCCTTTAGACGGATGAATAATTTGGTGAAGATTCGTTGTATTCGTGGGAATCACGATACATTTCGCTTCCCCACGAATACAACAAATATGGCTGTATACATTGCGGATTGCCAATACGTTGCAAACGAATGCACACCCCTAGCCCGTGCCTAAGTTCTGCTGGCCCCGGCATCCAAGGGCTCAACCTAAGGGGAACAAGGGCTGGTATAGGTTAAGCTCCAGTTGGCTGCTGCCAAAGTCAGCTCCATCAGCTGAAGGTGGGGACCTGCAGGGCTCCTCCCTGCAAGCTGCACCAATTACACCTCAGTTCAAGGGTCCATGCCCTCAGCATTGTCAATATTCAATCATATATTGACATGCAAACGGGAGGTACACATTAGAGATGTGAATCGTGTGATCGATCGTCTTAATGATCGATTTTGGCTGGGGGGGGAGGGAATCTGATCGTCGCGGTTTTGTTTTGTTTTTTATCGTAAATCGGGGGAGGGCGGGAAAACCGGCACACTAAAACAACCCTAAAACCCACCCCGACCCTTTAAAATAAATCCCCCACCCTCCCGAACCCTCCCCCCAAAATGTTTTAAATTACCTGGGGTCCAGTGTGGGGGGGGTCCCGGTGTGATCTTCCACTCCCGGGCCACGGCTGCGTTAATAGAAATGGCGCCGGCGCTACCTTTGCCCTGTCATATGACAGCTAATAAATATATTGTGACATCGATCCAATTATTCAATCTTTATTAGTGAAAATATCATAAAACACATCCCACATTTAATCCATAATACCCCACACAATAGATATCATATTTTTATAAAACCTATTACATCATACTCATACCACCCATACATCCTACATACCACTCATACAGATATCATGCAGCATCATATAAAAAACAATTTTCAAACATTCAAGTTAAACATCAAATACAAATTTTTTCTCAACACTTAATCAAATGTAGAAACAAATTGTATCTACATTTGATTAAGTGTTGAGAAAAAATTTGTATTTGATGTTTAACTTGAATGTTTGAAAATTGTTTTTTATATGATGCTGCATGATATCTGTATGAGTGGTATGTAGGATGTATGGGTGGTATGAGTATGATGTAATAGGTTTTATAAAAATATGATATCTATTGTGTGGGGTATTATGGATTAAATGTGGGATGTGTTTTATGATATTTTCACTAATAAAGATTGAATAATTGGATCGATGTCACAATATATTTATTAGCTGCTAATTGGTTTGTGATATATGAATAATTTGCCAGGATTGAGTATCCTGTCATATGACAGGGCAAAGGTAGTGCCGGCGCCCTTTTGTTTCCTGTCCCCTGACGTCACGAGCGCAGGAGATCACTCCCGGACCCCTGCTGGACCCCCAGGGACTTTTGGCCAGCTTGGGGGGGCATCCTGACCATACGGCCGGCGCCATTTTGCAATACGGCAATACGGCCATATGGCCGGCGCCATTTTGCAATATGGCAACGAGTGCAGGAGGTCGCTCCCGGACCCCCGCTGGACATTTGGCCCCCCCAAGCTGGCCAAAAGTCCCTGGGAGTCCAGCGGGGGTCCGGGAGCGATCTCCTGCGCTCGTGATGTCGGGGGACAGGAACCAAAATGGCGCCGGCGCTACCTTTGCCCTGTCATATGACAGCTAATACATATATTGTGACAACAATCCAATTCAGTAATCTTTATTAGTGAAAATTCATATAAAACATCCAACATTATTCCATAATACCCCACACAATAGATATTAACATTTTATAAAACATTACTTAGTTTTCATACATCACCCATCCAACATATATCACACATACATTCCACATTCAACCTCATAAAATCCATTTCAAAATTTTTAACCATTCAAATTAAATATAAATCTTTTTGATCAGCAAATCCTCAAGTGTAGATACATTTCACTTTTCAAGCAGAAAGAGTTATATTGCACACTGATTCTTGCGTTACAAGAACGTCAATCCTCTTGGGCTCCAATTTGCCAGGATTGGATATCCTATCATATGACAGGGCAAAGGTAGCGCCGGCACCATTTCTATTAATGCAGCCGTGGCCCGAGAGTGGAAAATCACACCGGGACCCCCCCGCTGGACCCCACTGGACCCCCCCCACTGGACCCCAGGTAATTTAAAAATTTTGGGGGGGTTCAGGAGGGTGGGGAATTTATTTTAAAGGGTCGGGGTGGGTTTTAGGGATGTTTTAGTGTGCCGGTTTTCCCGCCCTCCCCCTTCCCCTCCCCCCTCCCCCGATTTACGATTTTTGACGATAAATCAGGGGAATTCCTATTGTATCGCGCCTCTAATGATTTTTTACGATTTAAAATATATCGGATGATATTTTAAATCATCAAAAAACGATTCACATCCCTAGTACACATTACTTTGCAAATTTACAACTTAGGTGAACAACAGATCAGAAGTTACTCTAATGGTTCCTTCCAACGACAACTGTGTCTTTATGCTTAAAAAAAAACCCCAAAAACAAGCTTATATACAGTTTTGCCTACTAATTCTCAGTACTCATCCACTTTTCAGGATATATTTGTATACATTGGGGACCCATCATATGCAAATCTTTCTCATATATGTTCACACTGTGGCTATCCAGAAAAACAATATGCAGGTTAGGTGTGCCCCCAGGATTGAGTTTTAAACACTTTTCTAACCCTACTTTGTAAGAGAAATCAGGGGAACTCAGCATTTAAATAGAGGTGACTGAAATAACCAGTCTACCAAGCTGCTAGTAACTGTCCCTCAAATAACCTACTAATGTGCATACATGCAAAACACTTTTATGATTACTATTTGTGACCCCTGTTTGAGATCATCAGAGTTTACCATTTGGTGAATATGAGAATTTTCCAGCAATGAGTGGTTCAAAGTGATTTAGTAGTACTGTCTGTGAGTGATAGGAGAGTTCTTCCCTCACAGTGGATGGGCAATCTGGAAACATGTATGTTGCTTCAATGAGGCACTGGGAAAAGTCGAACATGGAGCCAGAATAGTTCTTGATTGGTTGGTGTATGTTTTATGCTGGAGACCAGGGAAGGCAGAGTTCCAGTGTGATCCATACAAGAGAGGGGTTCTCTTCTGCAAGTGTCAAGGGCCAACTCAAGAAGATCTTACTTTCAGAATGTAGTGGAAAGATGTGTCCTGGGCAAGCCATCCAAGTGTGAGTAACAAAGGGATTCTGCAGATTTTCTTATGTAAGGCTGAAGACATTAATACTTTGATGATATTTTGTGGGACCTTAGTGTTGTGAACTTAAGCAGCATAAGATCTGTTTCTACATATGTGATTTGTTGATATTGTTGAAGAAACTGTACTCTAATTTTTGGATCTGATTTCTTTGGACTGTGGAATGATTCTGTCTTTGCTGGACTGTTGATTTTTCAGTAAACTGTTTCTGTTTTGGAAGAAAAACAATGTTTACTGTAATATTTAAGTGATTGCTTTAAAACTATGAGGCTGATATTTTAAAAAAAAAAGCTGAGAGCATAAATTTAGGACTCTAAAAGGTCAATTTTAAAAACTTTGCGCAAGAACACGTGTGCGCATGTGTTGGCCCGCGCCCAGGGACACGGCTATTTTGTAACATATATGCGTATATGCGCGCATGTTATAAAGTGGCCTGGCTGCAAGCACAAATGCGTCCAATTTTATGTAGATGCGTGCCTGTGCATGCAAAAGCTACTTTTACAGCATAAATGAGGACATTTTAAAAGGGATGCATGTGACACCATTGCCTTTTCTGTTGGAAAGAAAACAATAGAACTAGAGGTCACGAAATGAAACTCCAGATGGGGCAACTCATAACCAATGTCAGAAAATATTCCTTCATGGAGAGGGTGGTAGAGGCCTGCAATTCCCTTCTGGAAGAGGTGGTGAAAAAGAAAATAGTCAAAGAATTCAAAGGGGCATGGGATAAATACTGTGGATCCCGAAAGGCTAGAGGATGGAAATGAGATAAGCAAACAGGGGGGTTACATGCTGGGGTAGCGTTACTACCCTTTTGGTTAAGAGATTACCTCTCTTAACCAAAATGCTTTGATGCTTTTAATGCAACTGCAACAATGCTCCCTGCTTAGACGGCAGGGGAAAAAGCAGAACTGGATTCAGACGACAATCGAGTGCCCTGACTTTCTTGGTCTGGGATACTGTTACAAAGCCATAAGAAAAAATAAGCAGACATAAGGGAAAAAGCACAGGGCTGCTTCTATGGCCAAGTCCTAAAGGAAATGAAGAAAGCTTGCATGGGGGTAACTTGCTGGTGCAGAGGTTACTACCCTTAGGGCCAGATTTTAGTAGCTATGCCCAATTTTATAACATGCGCGCGCGCAGCCGCGTGCATGTTTTAAAATCCGGGGTCGGCGCACACAAGGGGGTGCACACTTGTGTACCTTGTGCGCGCTGAGCCCTAGGGGAGCCCCGATGGCTTTCCCCATTCCCTCTGAAGGCGGACCACCCTGCCCCGTCTCGGAGGGAACTTTCCTTCCGCACCCCCAACCTTCCCCTCCCTTCCCCTACCTAACCTGTCCCCCAGCCCTACCTAAATCACCCCCCACATTTATTTTATAAGTTGCGCCTGCCTCTGGGCAGGCGTAGGTTGTGCAATCCCCTGGCACGGCTGCTGTGCAGGAGGCCTCGGTCCCGCCCCTGCCCTGTCCACGGACCACCCTGCCCCGCCCACTCCCCGCCCCTTTTTTCAAGCTCCGGAGCATATGCGCTTCCCGGGGCTTGCACGTGTCACCGGCCCTATGCAAAATAGGTTCTGCGCACTCCAGAGCGGGTTTTAAAGTGTTGCGTGCGTATATTGTGCGCGTAACCCTTTAAAAATCCGCCCCTTAATGAATAAACCTTGATACTTTGATGCAATTCCAACATTGATCTCTACTTCAGTGGCAGGGAAAATAGGCAATTGGATTTACCCAGCAAGAACGAGGGCCCCAACTTTTACAGTCTGGGGAACTGATAGGCAGTTACTACCCTTAACAGAAGGCATGGTATTACGACCCTTAGCCTTTTTGCATTTGATGTAACTGCAACATCACTCTTTCCTTCACTGGAGGTGGGTGAGGGTGGAAGGAAAGAGGAATATGGATTCAGAGACAACCAACACAAGCCATGATTTTTTACAGTCTGAGGTGCTGATGCACAGACATTAAGGAAAAAAACACAAGACTGCTTCTATGGTCATGTCCATAAGCAAAGCATGTCAAGCAAAACTGACTGATAAATGAGAGAAACCTGCATGGCGTGGCAGATACTACCATGGGAAACTAGCTTGGCAGACGGGATGGACCATTGGTCCTTTTCTGCTGTCATTTCTATATTTCTATGTTACCAGTTCCTACCCAGTTCACCCAGTTAACAGCTAGGTCCTCCAAACCCCCCTGATTTGACAGCCTGCACACTCCCCAGTTACCGCATACCTTTTACACCCTTCCAAAATCTCTCTTTTTTTTTCTTTTTTCTTACTTACACGCCATCCATAGCAGAAGTAAAGTTGCATGGCACAGGACCTTGGCACACTTCGGATTGTGTAAGTATTTACATTAGGGGGGTGCATTCATTTGCAACGTATTGGCAATCCGCAACGTATATGCCATATTCGTTGTATTTGTGGGGGTCACGAAACGTATGGTGAACCCCCACGAATACAACGTATCACTACCGAATAAACCCCCACCCTCCTGACCCCCCCAAGATTTGCCAAAAGTCCCTTACTATGTCACAGGGGCTATCGGCGCCATTTTGAATCCTGGCAGCCGACAGCCCAAGTGCAGGAGATCGCTCTAGGACCCCCCGCTGGACAACCAGGGACTTTTGGCAAGTCTTGGGGGGGTCAGGAGGGTGGGGGGTTGTAGTAAATTAAATTTAAAGGGTTGGGATGGGTTCTTTTTTGGGAAACAAATACATATGTAACTAATGAACGGATCGGCGTCCCCCGAGAATGGATGCAAAGGATTTGGGTCCCGACGAACATGAATACCGAATGGGACAAATCCGTCCCTGCTGCACATCCCTAATTTACATACTAATTTCTGGATAAAGTCCTTTCCCCGCCCCTTTTTGTGAAGTTCTGATGTGTGTTTGGCAGCGCCATTTACATACATATCCTGGCATCTTTTAAAATTCACTCAGCGTGCACGAGCCTGACATATTCGCACATGTTCTAATTTTGGTGTGTGTCAGGCTTTTAAAATTCACCTTTATGTTAGGCTCTTCAGGGCCTGGTTTTACTAAGACTTCTCTCCCTTTCTGTGTCTATGGGAAAAATGCTTAGCAAATGAGGGCCCAAGTTAGAAATCCTTTTTGCAGGCAAACTTCCAGACCTAAATTATTGACTGGAAATTCACCTAAATTTAGGATCCTTCAACTTTGAGCATAAATTTAGGTCATTAAATTTCCCAAGTAGGGAGAGAATCTTCAAAGCCATTTCTGAGCATAAAAGAGTGACATATTTGTAGAAATGGGTCTTTGAATTGAATCAAGTTGTGTGCTGCACATGCAACTCAGTGTGGATAGGAGAGGCCTTCCAAGGGCTGATGTTAGGGGAGGGGGAGTTAGCTTTTACATGCATACATTGGAAATTTTAAAACTATGTGCATATGTTTTTATTAAAAAGGTATCCACACAAATTACAGGTGCATGTTTATGTGTATACTTTCTCTGAGTCAGTTTTCAAAGGACATTTTTCCCTTTTAAAAATTTGTGTAAAAAATCTGCAGTTAAAAATTACCCACAATGCACTTCTGCACACTGTTTGAAAGTTTCCCTTTGAGAAGCCTATGTTAGAGCCTTAGAGATGAAAATCATTGCTAAGCACCTAACCTTTTCCCTGCCCTAACTCTGCCCCCTGTACTCACTCACTTTAAAGGCTCCTAAATTTAGAAGCTTAAGGCCAGATTTTAAAAGGCCCGTGTGTGTAAAAGTTTCAGGTTACTTGCTGAAGAACTCTGCCAGTAGAAAGGGGCGGGCCAGGGGTGGAGCTGGGGGCGGGCCGGGTCAGCACCCTTAGACGCCATCCTGGAGACGTGAGTGCCGTAACTTACTTCTGCTCATTAGAGCAGGTAAGTTACAAAACAAAAAGAAAGGGTTAGTTAGGCTAGATTTAGAGGTCGGGTTGGAGAGGGGAAAAGGGATGGAGCTTAGGTAGAGGGGTAGTGAAGCCCCCTCCCTGTCTGCTCCTTAATTGGAGCAGACTGGGAAGGAACTGGGAAGAAGCCCGATCGTTTTGCCACATGGAATTTATAAATTCCCCCCCCCCCACACACACACACACATGTGGAGGAGGCTATCCGCCCATACATGCATGCGTGGACATTGAAATCTGGTGCACATGTATACATGGGAAACATATTTTATAACAATCGCTGCCGATGCACGCATGTTATAAAATCATCGTGTCCATGTGCACGTGCTGGGACCCACGTGCCCATGGACACACGCAGGCTCCTTTTAAAATCGACCTTTTATTGAAACTAGGGACTCAGCCATAGTACATTTTCATAAGGGCCAATTTAGAGCCTGGCTAACTCCCATAGTTAGGCATCTAAACCCTTTGAAAATTGACCTTTCAGGTTTCACCCCTCCCCTTCTGTGTTTACATGAAAAAAATGGCTTGGAAAAGCAAGTCCTATGACAAAGGGAAAGAGAATATGATAGAGAGTGACAATTGAAAGACATCAACTCAAGGCACCATTTCATTCTACCAGCCACTATTCTGAACAACCTAACCCATTTGAAAGTTAAGGACCATTGCTGATTTCCTCTTCTCTTTCTCTCGTCTCAATTTGTCTCCCACCCAGCTCACCAAACACACACACACACACACACACACACACATATTTAAAATTAGCTGCACTTGAAAACAAAGACTGAATTCCATCTGTGTCTGCTTAAATAGAAACCAGGAACCTTAATTATTTCTTGCTAATGGAAGGTGACACATCTTGCTAAGTTACACTGTGGACTGAATGCAAAATATGATAAAACAGTTTTCCATTGTTCACCTAGTTCAGGGCAGAAACAAAAGGCCAGTGCTTTCAGGAAAGCAGTATAATGAAACTTGGAGACTCCACACAGTGCACTTGCCCTTTAATTAGCAAGTTCAGGTATGTGCTGATTCAGTTGAGCTTATATTTCAGCGGATCATATTTTCCAAACGTTTTGTTAGTCTGGCAAGAAAACTATCAGCCTCTGCCTTACTATTCTGGTTTTAAGCTTTATCAGCAGCACAGCTGATGATATGCATTTGGACAAGGTACAAAAAAGAATAAAAGGTTGTGGAACAAAAATACTGTTCTCCCAAGAGAGAAAAAAACATATTTTCTAGCTGAACCTTTTTTCATCAGTATGTCATTACTGAGAGCTAAGAATTTTTTTCCTTTTATTAAAGCCATTTAGATTGGATAAAAATGACAAAATCATACAAATACAGAAGAGTGTATTGTTCCTATATTAGAGGAAAAACTTTAATGACAGGGCCTGTGGAAGAACTAAACAGACGAAATGGCCACAAAGGGTGCCACACTCTTGGGGCAGATCGATGATGGCACCTCCTCCTTCCTGCCTGAGCTGGCTCAAAGAAGAAGTGGATTTGCATGGGCCGGCTTGGGTGGAAAGGAGGAGTTGATATGGACATTGGTATCAGGAGCAGGAGGAAGAACAGCATGGTCAGAAGAAGCCATTGGACCCTGACACAATCAAGATTAGGAGGAGCACAATGCCCTGCCTGCATGGCCAGAAAAAGCAGCAGCATTGTCCCCACAGTCAGTAGCAGCACAGCCCGTTGGGCTGGAAGAAGCAGCATCTGCATTCCCTCTCCCCCCCCCCCCCCCCCCCCCCCCGATCAGGAGAAGCAGTGTGGCTGGGGATGCCCGGAAGAAGTAGCATCACCCTCCGCCTTCTCCATGCAATCACAAAAAGGAGGAGCAACAGGTTCCAGCAGCCGTAAGAAAAAGGAAGAGACTGGTAGCCATGGGAGCTGAAGGAAGAGGCTGCTACTGCTGCCCCTTTTTCTTCTAGAGGGAGAAACAAGTGAAAGAGCATGTGTGTGTGTGTAAATAAGCATGTGAGTAAGAGAGCATACGTATGTGTGGCAGAGAGTATGTGTGTGTGAGAGAGACCATGTATGTGTGTGAAAGCATGAATCTATGAAAATGTGTTTGTATGTGTGTGTGTGTGTGTGTGTAAGAGAGGAGAAAGTTTGTGTGCAAAAGCACTCATCCCTCCCCACCTCAAACCTGCTAATCCTCGACAACCTCAGAATACCTGGAAATGAAAAGTGTCCCAGGTCTGGAGAGAGGAGGATGTTTTCATCTTTATTAGTTTTAATTACTAGTTATAATTGATATGCTGCTGTTTTGAAATATTTTATTGGTATTTGAAGTTGCAGTATTGGATGTTCTATTCATCAGCTGCTTTTAAATATGTATTCTTTTTATTAGGATGGTTTTACTACTGTTATTGATACTTTAAATTTCTTGATTTTATTTCTTTGATATTTTATAAGAAATGGGAATGTTTCTGTTTTTCCATTGTTGCACTGCATACAGAGTCTGACTTCTTGCAGTTTCCAATTCAGTTTTTTCTCTATGTTTTTATTTAAGAGCATAAGAAATTCCATGCTGAGTAGACCAAGGTCCAGCAAGAGCAATATCCTGTCTCCAACAGTAGCCAATTCAGGTTGTAAGTACTTTGCAGAATCAAAGAAATAAAATCAAGAAATTTAAAGTATCAATAACAGTAGTAAAACCATCCTAATAAAAAGAATACATATTTAAAAGCAGCTGATGAATAGAACATCCAATACTGCAACTTCAAATACCAATAAAATATTTCAAAACAGCAGCATATCAATTAGCATCTAGTAATTAAAACTAATAAAGATGAAAACATCCTCCTCTCTCCAGACCTGGGACACTTTTCATTTCCAGGTATTCTGAGGTTGTCGTGGATTAGCAGGTTTGAGGTGGGGAGGGATGAGTGCTTTTGCACACAAACTTTCTCCTCTCTTACACACATACACACACACACATACACCCATTTTCTGTTACTTACTTCCGGAGATAGCAATAGATTTCTATAGACTACCTAGTAAAATAGTAACATAATAAATGACAGCAGAAAAGACCCAATTGTCCACCCACTTTGCCCAGCAAGCCCTTTTTTTAGGGCTGTAATTGCTTCCCCTTCCGGGTTATCCCTCATGCTTTCTGTTAAGGGTAGTATATGACTAATAATGTGTTATGAACTATTTTTTTTCCAAGAACGTGTATAAACCTCTATTGAACCCTGCTATATTAGTCACCTTGAGCATGTCCTCTGGCATCAAATTCTACTTCCTACAATTTATTTTAATTCTGTTGGTTGGTTGTTTCATGAAGTGCACTTTGTTTTATTATTATCAAAATGTTAAATTACCAACCTTTATTGACCAGTTCCATCCCACTCATGAATTTATAAACTTCTGTTCCATCTCAATCATCCTTTTTCCAGGCTGAAAAGCCCTAACTTACATAGTTTCTCATCAGAGGAGAGATCTCCATCCCCTTTATCATTTTTGTTGCCCTGCTCTGCAAATTTTCTACTTCCACTATGTCTTTTTTGACATGGGGTAACCAGAACTAAACACAGTAGTCATGGTACAGATGCAACATGGCTCGATACAGAGGCAACATGATATGTTTTGTTTCATTCTCCATTTCTTTTTGAATCATTCCTAACATTCAATTTGATATTTGATCACTGATATACATTGAGGAGTGAATTTTCAAACCTTTATACGCATTAAAATGAGCATATACTGTAAGAACAAGAACAGAAGAAATTGCCATGCTGGGTCAGACCAATCCCAGCATCCTGTTTCCAACAGAGGCCAAAACCAGACCACAAGAACCTGGCAAGTACCCAAACACCAAGAAAATCCCATGCTACTGATGCCAGTAATTGCAGAGGCCTTCCCTAAGTCAATTTTTATTAATAGCAGTTAATGGACTTCTCCTCCAAGAACTTATCCAAACCATTTTTGAACCCAGCTACATTAATTGCACTAACCACATCCTCTGGCAACAAATTCCAGAGCTTAATTTTGCGTTGAGGGAAAAATAATTTTCTCCGATTAGTCCTAAATGTGCTACTAGCTAACTTCATGGAGTTCCCCCTAGTCCTTCTATTATCCAAATAACCAATTCACATCTACTCATTCAAGACCTCTCATGATTATAAAGAACTTTATCATATCCCCCCTCAGCCATCGCTTCTCCAAGCTGAACAGCCCTAACCTCTTTAGCCTTTCCTCATAGGGAAGTTGTTCCATCCCCTTTATCATTTTGGTTGCCCTTCTCTTTACCTTCTCCATCACAACTATATCTTTTTTGAGATGAGGCGACCAGAATTATACACAGTATTCAAGGTGCAGTCTCACCATGGAGCGATACAGAGGCATTATGACATTTTCTTTTTTGTTAACCATTCCCTTCCTAATAATTCCTAACATTCTGTTTGCTTTTTTGACTGCTGCAGCACACTGAGCCGACGATTTTAAAGTATTATCCACTATGATGCCTAGATCTTTTTCCTGGGTGATAACTCCTAATATGGAACCTAACCGTGTAACTACAGCAAGGCTTATTTTTCCCTATATACAATACCTTGCACTTGTCCACATTAAATTTTATCTGCCATTTGGATGCCCAATCTTCCAGTCTCGCAAGGTCCTCCTGTAATGTATCACAATCCGCTTGTGATTTAACTACTCTGAATAATTTTGTACCATCCGCAAATTTGATAACCTCACTCATAGTATTCCTTTCCAAATCATTTATAAATATATTGAAAAGCACCTATCCAAGTACAGATCCCTGAGGCACTCCACTGTTTTCCCTTTTCCACTGGGAAAATTGACCATTTAATCCTACTCTCTGTTTCCTGTCTTTTAAGAAGTTTGTAATCCATGAAAGGACATTGCTTCCTATCCCATGACTTTTTAGTTTTCTTAGAAGCCTCTCATGAGGGTCTTTGCCAAATGCCTTCTGGAAATCCAAATGCACTACATCTACCGGTTCACCTTTATCCACATGTTTATTAACCCCTTCAAAAAAAATGAAGCAGATTTGTTAGGCAGGACTTCCCTTGGGTAAATCCATGTTGACCGTGTTCCATTAAACCATGTCTTTCTATATGCTCTAAGATTTTGATCTTTAGAATAGTTTCTACTATTTTTCCTGGCACTCAAGTTAGGCTCACTGGTCTATAGTTTCCCAGATCGGCCCTGGAGCCCTTTTGGGGTTACATTGGTCACCCTCCAGTCTTCAGGTACAGTGGATGTTTTTAATGATAGGTTACAAATTTTAGCAAATAAATCAGAAATTTCATTTTTTAGTTCTTTTAATACCCTAGGATGCATACCATCTGGTCCAGGTGATTTACTTCTCCTTAGTTTGTCAATGTGCCCTACTACATCTTCCAGGTTCACAGTGATTTGGTTCAATTCATCTGACTCATCATCCTTGAAAACCAACTCTGAAACTGATATCTCCCCAACATCCTCATTAGTAAACACAGAAGCAAAGAATTCATTTAGGGGTAGATTTTAAAAGAAGTGCGTGCGGCCTACATGTGCACATGTTACTTGGTGCGCGCACTTGTTCGCCTGATTATATAACATGCACATGCATGCATGTTATAAAATCTGGGTCCGGCACATGCAAGGGGGTGTACAATTGTGCACTTTGCGTATGCCAAGCTGCGTTGCCTTCCTCCGTTCCCTCCCTCTAACCTAACCTTCCCACCCCTTCCCCTAACCTTTCCCCCCCTAGCCCTATTCTAACCGCCCCCAAACTTTTTGTTTTACCTTTTGCGCCTACCTCAGGCCTCTGGCCCCATCCATTTCCATTATAAGCTCCAAGTGTTGAAAAGAATAAGGCCTCTCTTCCACACACATGACTTTAGAACGATTCTACAATCAATCATTTTCGCAAAGCTGGACTATTGTAACACCATCATGCTTGGTCTCCCTTCATCACACACCAAACCATTGCAAATGGTCCAAAATGCCTCCGCCCGTATACTCACTAACACCAGTAGAAGAGAACACATAACACCTATCCTGATGGGCCTCTACTGGCTGCCTATCCACTTCAGAATAATCTACAAGGCCATTCTCACCATTTTCAAAAACATCCATCAATTAGCCCCAATCGATCTCCATATCCCCCTCCGATTACACTGCTCAACAAGACCGACAAGAGATGCTTACAAAGGATCTCTTCAAGTACCTCCAGCCAAAACTACCAGACACATCACGCTTAGAGATCGGGCCTTCTCCACAGCTGGTCCAACTTTATGGAACTCCATTCCCCCGGATCTTAGAATGGAACCCAGCATCTCAACATTCAAGAAAAGACTCAAGACGTGGCTGTTCACGCAGGCCTTTCCTAACTCCAACATTACTTAACTCCCTTCAATCAACATACTTCGCTAGTAATAGCATTAATAGCCACCTCTTATAATGTTATTATATATATATATATAATTATCTGATCTTCATTTTCCTTCTTACTCCAAGTTATTGATTCCCTGTTACATGTAACTGCTTTTCTGCACCATTGTTCAAATTGTAAAGTTTATTGCACCCCTGTTTCTTGTGAACCAGCATGATGGGACTACCGTCTTGAATGTTGGTATATAAAAAACTTAAATAAATAAAATAAAAATAAAATTTCCCGCCCCCTTCCTGCCCATTTAGTAAAACCCCGGGACTTACACGCATCCCAGATCTTTACACGCACTGCCGGGCCTTTTGAAAATAGGCCTGGTGCGCATAACCTTTTGAATATCTGGCCCTTAGTCTTTCTGCAATGGCATTAACTTCCCTAAGAGCCCCTTTAACCCCTCTGTACTTGTGTAAGTGGAGTCTACTCATATATTTCGTATTTTATAAAAGTTGAAAATATGCACGTATTTACACTTTCGTGTGCACATGTACATGCAAATAAAAAAAAAAGGTGGCAGTCTAGGAGTGTTCCCGGATTGAGCCAAAGACTTACATGCATAAGTTGCTATTTTAAAAGAAGCTTATGTGCATACAATTTCCAATGTTTTCATGTATGTTTACACCTGCTAATCATCTGGCATAAGTAATATTAAACTTGTTTCATTGTGTAGCACTGAGTGGGTGGGAGATTTGGTTGAACTGGGGGTAGGTCAGTCTGAAGACCCAGAAAGGTATCAATGATCTGAGAAGGACTGGGGTAATTGGTGGACTAATTGGTAAACTTTTAGTTTCATTTATGTGTGCATGTTTTCCAATTGGGCAATTTGCGCATATAAATCAGGACTTACAGAATTAAGTCCTAGTTTTCTTTCACTGGTAAAATATGTGTACATATATAAAATAGGTAAAAAAAAAGTATGCACGTTCAATGCATTTGTGTATTGCACTGAGCAATTCTATGTACTTGATAGATTGTGTATTTGTGTACATCTTTCAAATAATAAAATTGATTCAAGAGGACAGCAGGAGAGATTTACCTTTTAATTCTCTGGGACCGGACAGTGTTTCTCTTTTGCTTGCTGGTGAGTGTTCCAGCTGCAACTGGTGAGATTGCTTGACGCCACATTCCTGATGTCAGAGGGAGGGGCCGGCAGGAGCATAGACCAGCACTCTTGCGTCATCTTTAGGACAGTGGGAGAGATTTACCTTTTAATTCTCTGGGACCGGACAGTGTTTCTCTTTTGCTTGCGGGTGAGTGTTCCAGCTGCACCCAGTGAGATTGCTTGATGCCACATTCCTGATGTCAGAGGGAGGGGCCGGCAGGAGCATAAGACCGGCACTCTTGCGGTGTCTTTAGGATAATGGGAGAGATTTACCTTTTAATTCTCTGGGACCGGACAGTGTTTCTCTTTTACTTGCGGGTGAGTGTTCCAGCTGCACCTGGTGACATTGCTTTACCTAGGGATGTGAATCGTGTCCTCGATCGTCTTAACGATCGATTTCGGCTGGGAGGGGGAGGGAATCGTATTGTTGCCGTTTGGGGGGGTAAAATATCGTGAAAAATCGTTAAAAATCGTTAAAAATCGAAAAATCGAAAAATCAAAAAACCGGCACATTAAAACCCCCTAAAACCCACCCCCGACCCTTTAAATTAAATCCCCCACCCTCCCAAACCCCCCCCCCAAATAACTTAAATAACCTGCAGGTCCAGCGGCGGTCCGGAACGGCAGCGGTCCGGAACGGGCTCCTGCTCTGAATCTTGTCGTCTTCAGCCGGCGCCATTTTCCAAAATGGCACCGAAAAATGGCGGCGGCCATAGACGAAAAAGATTGGACGGCAGGAGGTCCTTCCGGACCCCCGCTGGACTTTTGGCAAGTCTCGTGGGGGTCAGAAGGCCCCCCACAAGCTGGCCAAAAGTTCCTGGAGGTCCAGCGGGGGTCAGGGAGCGATTTCCCGCCGCGAATCGTTTTCGTACGGAAAATGGCGCCGGCAGGAGATCGACTGCAGGAGGTCGTTCAGCGAGGGTTCCGGCGCCTCGCTGAACGACCTCCTGCAGTCGATCTCCTGCCGGCGCCATTTTCCGTACGAAAACGATTTCCGGCGGGAAATCGCTCCCTGACCCCCGCTGGACCTCCAGGAACTTTTGGACAGCTTGTGGGGGGCCTCCTGACCCCCACGAGACTTGCCAAAAGTCCAGCGGGGGTCCGGAAGGACCTCCTGCCGTCCAATCTTTTTCGTCTATGGCCGCCACCATTTTTCGGCGCCATTTTGGAAAATGGCGCCGGCTGAAGACGACAAGATTCAGAGCAGGAGCCCGTTCCGGACCGCTGCCGTTCCGGACCGCCGCTGGACCCGCAGGTTATTTAAGTTATTTGGGGGGGGGGTTCGGGAGGGTGGGGGATTTAATTTAAAGGGTCGGGGGTGGGTTTTAGGGGGTTTTAGTGTGCCGGCTCATGATTCTAACGATTTATAACGATAAATCGTTAGAATCTGTATTGTATTGTGTTCCATAACGGTTTAAGACGATATTAAAATTATCGGACGATAATTTTAATCGTCCTAAAACGATTCACATCCCTACTTTACACCATGTTCCTGATGTCAGAGGGAGGGGCCGGCAGGAGCATAAGACCGGCACTCTTGCGGCTTGTCACTGCCACCGGCATGCCGCCAAAGCTTTGCACGCCTAAGGAGCACGTGGCTTTGCTGGCTTAGCCTGGATTTGCCTGATTGTTTGAGACTCTGGTAAATATGATTTTATATTTCTATTTGAGACTCAATCCACTGTCGTCTGCAGGATTTTTTAAATTATAAACTGACATTGTGAGAGTTAGTCTTCAGGAAAAGGACTTTGTTAAATAGGAATTGCCTTTGAGTTTAAAATGCCTCATAAACATAAAGCTAAGCTGAGGGTTTTTCCAGCTGAGCCCAGCGTACTTTCTCAGCAATGTCTCATACCTTAATTTGCTGTTCCTACAACAATACAGGGTGTGGCAATACCCATTTATGGAGCACTACTATCACCTGGGGAAGTATCCTTAAGCCCCCCTGAGCATCGTCAGTTGTTATTACCTTCCCCTCCTAATCTCTCCTCAGTAGCTGGTGGAAATGGGGATGATACCACCGCAGTACCCCAGCCAGTTGAAAATTGTTCAGATAATCAAGAGAAAGCTAGGACCTCAAATCTGGATCAAAGTTTGATTCTACCCCAGGGGGGAGTAGATGGAAGTGGGGGGAATTTAAGTTTATTAAATTCTGAATATCGCAAACAAATACCGGGTGTGTTGAGTGTGAACCTGGCTGGTATTGAAGAATTTACAACTGTGACCTTAGAATCTATATGGGATTTAATGAAGAAACTTGCTAGTTGCATCCAGGATCAATCTTTGATA
Organism: Rhinatrema bivittatum; assembly: GCF_901001135.1. Lineage (NCBI taxonomy): Eukaryota > Metazoa > Chordata > Amphibia > Gymnophiona > Rhinatrematidae > Rhinatrema > Rhinatrema bivittatum. The sequence goes on along the minus strand of NC_042616.1, from coordinate 440,771,279 downwards.
TTGCAAAATGTTTCTATGAAATTGGATTCTGTTACCCAGGATCATCAGCATATTTGACAGAGCAGTGCACACAGATTCATTCCTTGGAAGAAGAAGTTAAAGGAATAAAGGATTTATCATCTGTAATGGCCTGTGAGAGATTAGCCACATTTAGAAAAATCAAATTCCTTGAAAATTCTATTAAACATCTTAATATTCGGATACTAAATTTCCCTAAGATCAAAGATGAGCAGCTGTTGGGTACTTTTAAGAAATATCTGGAGGAAAATTTAAAAGTTCCATCAGATAAAATTCCAATTGATAAGAAAGTGATTCAATTGCTTTTTAAACAGGGCTCTATGAGGGAAAATCTTTCAAGGAATTCTATAGATTTTCAAAATTTAACTAGATTCTTAGAAGAGTCTCATGTGGAAATAGTAGATCGAATAACATTATTGATAACTTTTCAGTCTGAACAAGATATGAATTATATGATGTGTACATATTTCAAGAACATGAGTATTCAATTTCTTGGTTCCATGGTGAGGATATATCCTGACCTTGCCAGGAATACACAGATCTGCTGTAGGGCTTTTCTCTCATTAAAGCCAGAAGCTCTTGCAATTGGCTCTACAATGATTATAAAATACCCATGTAAATGTGTATTGAAGTATCATGGAACAACATATTTTTTTTTAAGTTAGTCAATTAAAAGATTTCTTGGCTGCTAAAAGGCAAGATCTGATGAATGTCAGTGTAAATGGAGGCAAATAGAAAATTATTAGGAACACTCTCATTTTGTCTGATTAGTAAGTTTGTAAAATTTCTCTAAAAGTGTCCTCATATACTTATTTTATTTCATAATAATCCTGCAAATTGCCCCTATGATGTAGATATTTGGACATGCTAATATATTATTCTTTTTCCCAGGGCAGTATGTCCTAATAGATATTTGTTTACATAAATGTAATTTTGTTTCATAATGTATATCCAATTCCATTTATTTCACTTGCAAATATTTGTTTTCTTTGTAAAACTTGTGAGAAATTAATAAAGAAAATAATAAAAAAAATTGATTCAATCTTGCATATTAGCAAGATGGATTCCTTCATTGTTTAATATATGAGAACATACCATACCTGGTCCTTAGCCTGCTGTTCTAACCTTTAAATTGTGCTTCCATTGCTGTTTTGAATTATCCATTAGTTTCAAACAAATGCACATGCCTATTTTTTTATCCTGCTTAAACAATAAAAAAAATGCTTGACCATGATTGATCCTCTTTCTTCCTTGTGCCTTCTCACCCAGGCTCCATTCAGAGAGAGAGAGAGAGAGAGAGAGAGAGAGAGAGAGAGAGAGAGAGAGAGAGAGAGAGAGAGAGAGAGAGAGAGAGAGAGAGAGAGAGAGAGAGAGACTAGCTATAATATCTTCTCCCTAGATAGGTATTTATATCTCTAGGGGAGGCCCACCTAGTAACTCGAGGTGAGGTTTAGGTATTAGTGTAGGGGGTTAGGGGCCACTTTGACATTCAAAGTGAGACGTACGAACAGAACAGTGGTCTCTTGTGAAGATTTGATGGCCTTCGGAGTGAGGAAACTCACCCAAAGATGAGATTTGGGCAATGTTCTTTCAACCTAGCTTGATGGACTCTCTACCTGGGTAACATCTCTCTCTCTCTCTCTCTCTCTCTCACTCTCTCTCTCTCTCTCATGGCTAGGCTGGTGCTCTGGGAGCTTCAAATCTACTAAAACAGGCCTTTCAGGTGAAATGCAATAAAACCTTACCACCCCATAATGCAAGCTATTGCACAGCTTAATGCTACTGAAAAAGGTGTAGTTAAAATTGACATTAAGTCTGTGCAATAGCACTTCACAGACTGGCAAATTCAGCCTGCCCCTAACGCCTCCTGTTTTTCAAATTTGCATTGCACCATATGATATGGTGCTATCGCATGCGTTAATGGGGCTTTTCGCATGCAATAAGCCCTTAATGCATGCAAAAATGCCTTAGCGCATTTTGATAAATGAGGGGGTTTGTTTTGTTTTAAATGAAACAAAATGAAAATTCCCTGTATTGCATATGTAATTCATAAGTTATAAATTCAATAAAGGTAGACATATTGCAACAAAATATGCAACAGATTTGCTGCACAGGTGTTTTCATAAAACATAAAAGAATAATTAAATGACCTATGCTTAATTTTACAATCAGTTTTTAGATGATCCATTACAACCAACCAGAAATAAACTCACTCTCTGAAAATCTGGAGTTTGAATGCCAAGCCTCTATGATGAAATCTGCAAATTAGAAGCATGCCTTCCAACTTTGTAGAAATACTTAAATATTTATAAATCTGCTGAATGTGGGGATTCTGCATCGCAAGAGACATGCAGGCATACAATGTATAAGCAGATGCTATCACACTAGGGAATAATCTTGTGTCACAGACTAATGCATATTCATTTCTAGTGATAATTATACTATTGCATTACCAGAAGTATTCACAGAAGTATAACTCCACCTGGCATTTCTGAGTAATATTGCATATCTATATTTTTATATTACTATCATTAGAATAGAATGTACTGTTATTAATCATAGGTGTTGTTTACTGGCAATTTAGCATGAAATATTATGCAACTATTTTGGCTTAACATTGAAATAATTTCAGAGGGCTTGCTTGGGGGATAAAGGTCAATAAACAGGAAATAAAAAATATTAGGGATATGTGCACGCAAACAATTTTCTGTTTGGTTCATTCTTTTATTTTATCAATTTTTCAGCTTATTTTTTTTTGGTTTATTTCATTTATTTCAGTAGTTTATGCATGTGCATGCCATTTTCATATAGAAAATTGAATTTTATATTCATAAGCTGTACGTGCAGACATACCATCAAATTTTATGTGAGTAAAAAATGTGCATTCATAAAGTTTTGAATCTAATGAAAAAGAATGTGTATATATTTATTAAGTGATTCCTTTTTATTGGACCACCAATTTATTCATGTGGTCTAGCATGGTAACTGCATTATGTTAGCCAAGACAATTTATACTGAACTATGTAATATGGCTGCAAACATGCTAAAAATAATATATAATGACATTTTTAGTTAATAGTTGTTGCTACAGGAAGTTCCTTTATGTATATGTTTTACAGGGCTGGAAGTTTTATTTTGCTTCACTAAACTTTCAACTCAATTGGAAGTAGAGCTTCAATCTATCACCATGAGCTTCCATTACCAACTACCCAGGGATTTTCCCCTATTTTCTCCCATCATATTTTAGTCCGGTCATTGTCATGACAGTCCTTGGCTGGTGACCCTACACCAGGGCTCCTTCCAGATTGCAAAAATCATGGGCCTAAACTCCAGCCACAAGACATCACCACTGCGGAATAACAATGATGCCCTGTCACAAGGACTCCCATCCCTGCCACAATGACTCCATGCCACAAGACATCACCATTGCAGAATATCAATGACTTCCCTGTCCCTATGGGCTGTGAATACTCTCCCTGCAGGAGTCCCAGCTCCCTTGAGAGTGAAAAACCTGAGCCAGAAATTAAACCCAGGCTTTTCACATGGCATTGTGTAGCACAGCCACTTAGCCACTGGGCAGACTCTGATAATTACTTCTATGCCCTACTTTATCACATGAATTCCTAGTCAACATATGTTGACTAGAAAACCATTTTTATTGCAGTCACTGAATGGGAAAGCACTTTTAAAAGTAAGGTACACCGCAACAAGCTGTTGTTCAAACTGAGAGGCCATAAATATTGTATTTGTTTTTTTTTCCTATTTTGGGTTGTTTAGAAAAATGTAGCTAAATTGACATTGACAACAGATTCACAACTGTAGCTTTGACTGTGTATGTTACAGAGAAAGAACTAAATTATAACTTTAGCTGTTTGGAGTTGTAATGCAGTTCATTTAACGAAACTTTAAATTTATTGGAAGCCAACAGATACACATGCCACATAAAACCAGCTGAGGAAGCATATGGGAAAGGAGATGGATCTCACAGAAATCATCCAGACCTTGGCAACATCCACAGCACTGTTTGCTGAGGTTGTATTATTGTTCATTTTTTGCTTCCAAATACACTTGATTTTTCCAAAATGTACATTTTTGTAATCTCTATAAGGCCCAAGTAAAGAATTGTGATAATTCTCATGAGAGGAAAGGGAGTGTTTTAGATACGCTATTCTCATACTCATCTCACACTTGTGTGCTTATTTTATCAATTGTCTGACCTATAAAAAATTCTGAGCAGCTTCAAAAGCAGTGATCAATATTTTAATTTCTACCTTTCCTAATAAATAAGTAAAAATAACCTTCACCCAGAACTAAGGAAGCCTACTTTTTGGAATGTACATATGTGTTGATTCAAAACCCCCACTCCTTCAGAATTCACAGGTCCCCCCTGACATGTGCTGAAAATATGGCGTGACAGCTATTATAGACAAACACACATATATACCATTCTCATAGGCCTTTTTCCTTTCAGAAAGTAGGCTACAGCTTTATTTTAAAAAACTGCATGAACCTATGCTTCTTCAATTTAATTTGTTAATAAAATTCAGACAAACAAGAAGTGTAACCAAGGAGTAAAAGAGCCTACTTTTCAGGACTCAAGCATATGTGCGCCCTTGGTCTGCACACATATATTGAATTAAAAAAAAAACAAAACACTCTGCACACATATATTGAATTAAAAAAAAACAAAACACCCTGTGAGAGTTCTGATGTCTCCTCTGATATGCTCTGAAATTTTGAAAGGACACCAAACAAAACATTTAAAAAGAATAGAGATAGTAATGTCTCCATTCATTTTCCCACCATTGAGGTAAGGCTTACTTACTGGACTGAAGTTTCCAACCTTCTCTGTTACCATTTTTGTGAAGAGACACTATAACCACCCTTCTCCAATCCAATGAAACCACTTCCATCTCCAATGATCTAATGAGCAATTCCTTCAGCACACCTCCCAGAACTTCTCTGAGCTCCTTTAATATCCTTGGATATACCTCATCATGCCCCATGGCTTTCTCCAAATTCAGTTTCACAAGTTCCATAAAAACTCTCTCTTCTGCAAATGACCATCTGTACCTTTGCCAGTTATCTGCTATCCTTCTCCAAGATCTTCTGTGACCACTGAAATATTTGGTTAGAATGTCTGTTTTCTCATTGTCCCTCTTTACACAGTTCTTCCCATCATCTTTGAATCTTAGATTTCTACCTCTGGCCTACCTCCATTCTCTGTTATACCTGAAAAAATTGTCACCTTACTTTAATTCTTTAGCTATCTTTTTTCCACTTGTGCTTTTTCCATTCTGATTTCTTTCTTTAACTCTTTTAGTTTTGCAAAATATTATTTTCTGAGTTCCTCTCTTAAATATAGTAAATGATGAAAGATAAGGGCCATCCTTTTTTTATTTGAGATCTTTTCTACTCTTTTGGATGCAAATCTTTTGACTTCTATTTTTTCAGCCACTTCTTTGGAGAACCATATTACTTTCCTTTTCTTTTTGCTTTTATTTACCATCCTTACATAATGATTCGTTGCCCTTATAACTCCTTTTAATTTATCCACTGTTCTTCCAAGTCACTTATATGTTCCCATCCTGACAGCTCCTCATTAAATGGTGAATTTGAAATTGCATTTGCGCGTAAAATATGGGGGTTATGCGCGTGGCTGGGCCTTGCGCGCGCTGCACACATTTTAGAAGGGGCCCAGCCATGCACGTAACCCTCATTAAATGCACAAGAGTCGGACCAAAGGAAAGGGGTGGTCCGGGGGTGGGGAGGGGCAGGGCTTGAGGCACCGGTACAGCAGCTATTTGCCGTTGTGTCAGGGGATCACTGGCGTGCACAACTTACCTCAGGTCAGGTCCTGAAGAAAGTTGTGAAATTAAAGAAAAAAAAGGAAAAAAGGAGGAATTAGGGGTTGGGGAGGAAAGGGGAAGGGGAAGGGAGGTTAGGGTAAGGGGTAAGGAAGTTCCCAATTAAGGAGCGGACTGGGAGGGAACCGGGGATGACCGTGATGTGTCGCCGCACAAAAATTGCTTTATTCCACCCCCCCGCCCCCCATGCGCGCCACCCTGGATTTTATAACATGTGCACGCTGAGTAGCACACGCACATAGATGTGTGCACATATGTTTAAACATTTACCCCTAAGGTACTTAGGATTTTCCCCTTTTTACCATACTCAGTACATTTTAAATCCAGGACTTTGAATTTTGTTCAAACACTGTTGCTGTTAGAGTCACCCCTTCTCTTGTGGATCCATTACCATTTATCTGAGCAGAGTCCCTTGAAGAACATCCATGATCTTTCTATTTCTAACTGATTCCCCAGATGGGAAACTCAAATTCACATCTGGCAAGTTAAAGTCTCCTACTAACAATATATCTCCCTTCATCCCCACATTTCTGATGACTTCGACCAGATCTCTATCCAGTTCCTCTGTCTGGATTGGAGGTATGTAGACAAAATCAGAGAGGATCAAGGTCCCTTTCTAAGATGGTCCACAATGCCTCCTCCTTTGCCCAACATTGCTACATTTCAGTAGCACTAATATTATATTTTTGCATAAATATCAACTCTTCCCCTTCTGTCTGCCATCTCTGTCCTTCCTAAAGAGACTACAGCCCAGTTTGGCCATATTCCATTCATGGCAATCATTGAATCATGTCTTTCTAAAAGCATCAATATCTAGAGATGTGAATCGTGTGCCAGATCATCTTAACGATCAGATTCGACTGGGGGGGGGAAGAATCTGATCGTTAAGATATGTGAATTGGAATCGTTTCCGATTCCAATTCACATTGCTAATTTTTTTTAAGTGAGGCCCGTGCCGGTAAAAAAAAAAAAAACCCCAACCCTTTAAATCGACCCCCCACCCTCCCGACCCTTTTTTTTTTTAAGTGAGGCCCACGCCGCTAAAAAAAAAAACCACCTGACCCTTTAAATCGACCCCCCCTCCCAACCCCCCCAAAACCTTTCAAAATTACCTGGTGGTCCAGGGGGGGCCTTGGGGGGCCTCGGGGAGAGATCCAAGGGGGCCTCGGGAAGAGATTTCCCGTTCCCAGGCATCAGCTGTTCTAAAAATAAAATGTCGCCGATGCACCTTTGCCCTTACCATGTGACAGGGTATCCGTGCCATTGGCTGGCCCCTGTCACATGGTAGGAGCACTGGCTGGCCGGCGCCATCTTTAAAGATGGCGCCGGCCAGCCAGTGCTCCTACCATGTGCTCCTACCATGTGCTCCTACCATCTTTAAAGATGGCGCTGGCCACCTTTACTCATCAGCCCTAGTATAATAGGGGTTGATGAGTAAAGGTGGCCAGTGCCATCTTTAAAGATGGCGCCGACCAGCCAGTGCTCCTACCATGTGACAGGGGCCAGCCAATGGCACGGATACCCTGTCACATGGTAAGGGCAAAGGTGCATCGGCGACATTTTATTTTTAGAACAGCTGATGCCTGGGAACAGGAAATCTCTTCCCGAGGTCCCCCTGGATCTCTCCCCGAGGCCCCCCGAGGCCCCCGCTGGACCACCAGGTAATTTTAAAAGGTTTGGGGGGGGTTGGGAGGGGGGGGTCGATTTAAAGGGTCGGGTGGGTTTTTTTTTTTTTAGCGGCACGGGCCTCACTTAAAAAAAAGGGTCGGGAGGGTGGGGAGTCGATTTAAAGGGTCGGGTGGGTTGTTTTTTTTATCGGGCCATCGGCGCCATTTTAATTAGTGGCAGCCAAAATGGCGCCGATGGCCCGAGAGCGGGAGATCGCACCGGGACCCCCCCCCACTGGACCACCAGGTAACTTAACATTTTGGGGGGGGGGTTCGGGAGGGTGGGGAGGGTAAGGAATTGGTTTTAAAGGGTCGGGGTGGGTTTAGGGGTTGTTTTGGTGTGCCGGTTTTCCCACCCTCCCCCAAATAATTCCCGTGCCCTATTTAATGATACAATACAAATGCCCCTGATGATAAATCGGGGGCATTTGTATTATATCGTGCACTCTAACGATTTTGGACGATTTTAAAATTATCTGACGATAATTTTAATCATTCAAAAACGATTCACATCCCTATCAATATCTAAGTGTGTCTTCACCATTAGGACTTGTAGATCTGGAACATTTGTGTTTAGACTGTGAACATTTGTGCATATAGATTTCTAACCTTGGCTATTTCTCCATATAGTCCCATACCTGGTATCCTCTCTATCCGGCTTCTGAAGAGTGAACTAAGAAGATGATTTCTTTTGTTATTTTCTCCATTTTCATTCACCACCCCCATCATCTAGATGAAATGCTTGTCAATGTATATTCTAGATGTCTTACATAGGATCTTTTTGTGTGGTCTATATAACTTATCCTTTCTTCTCCCTTTCCATGGATAGGAAATACCTTTGAAAAAGGTAAAGTATTTAACGTGTATTTAAGACTTTCTCCAAAATTCTAGATATCTCTCTGCACTATACAGGGATGCCAAGTGGCTCTAGATTTCCAGGACAGGTTGATCTAGTCCTGTTTTACTTCCCTATATGGAGGTTCTTATAGTCTTGATTTTCTGAGGGAATGCAATAGGTAAATCAGAATAAGTCCTAGCATTCAATGGGGTAAAACTAGGTCTGGATCAACCTATCCTGGCAACCCTAACTATATAGCTTTTAGTCAGTTGTGCCATTTTTGTTTCTGAGCCATCAAACTGACTCCTTTGTACATTCTTGAAAGTTGGGCCCGCCATCTACTTCATCCAGGGCCTAAGATTGATAACGCCAGATCACTTCCATAATAAACTCTTGTTCTATTCATGGAATTTTAAATCATTTCAAGGTTGCACCATTCCTGCAGATTAAGTTGTATAATTGTGAAGTGAGATTTTCCTTTTATTGTCTCCATTTTCAATCTATAACTTGCTGCTCATGGTGTTTGACTATGGGGGCCTATGAATATCGAAACTGACTCAACCATTTTAAACCCAGAGTGGAGGCTGAGGTGCATAATTATGCACTATAAGCTGGAATGCAAATAAACATGCTTGCATGACACTCCCAGGTGCATAAATGGAAGTGAATTTCATGCGAATGACTGTATAGTGAAGGACATCCTGCTTGACCTTCTTCAAGCCACAGAATATATAAAGGGGTCAATTCTGAGTAGCCCATGTACTGTTGCAAAGGATGATGATATTTTTACTGCATGTACTTTACAGATTTTGTTTAATACTAGCCAGCTAGTTTCTCTTGGTTCAGTTGGTTGCTGTAGGTATGCGATTCCATCAGGCTGAAGTAGAAGGTACAGGCAACGAGGCAGGGAGAGCAGGCCCTCGAGGAGCGAGTACCTGATCCCTGAAAGGCACCAGAAATAAAGCAGAGGGCCCCTGAGGAGTGAGTACCCAGGTTAGCAGTTACCCCAAAGGGCAGAGAGAAAGCTTCCAGCGGCAGCACAAGAACATAAGAAAATGCCATACTGGGTCAGACCAAGGGTCCATCAAGCCCAGCATCCTGTTTCCAACAGTGGCCAATCCAGGCCATAAGAACCTGGCAAGTACCCAAAAACTAAGTCTATTCCATGTAACCATTGCTAATGGCAGTGGCTATTCTCTAAGTGAACTTAATAGCAGGTAATGGACTTCTCCTCCAAGAACTTATCCAATCCTTTTTTAAACACAGCTATACTAACTGCACTAACCACATTCTCTGGCAACAAATTCCAGAGTTTAATTGTGCGTTGAGTAAAAAAGAACTTTCTCCGATTAGTTTTAAATGTGCCCCATGCTAACTTCATGGAGTGCCCCCTAGTCTTTCTACTATCCGAAAGAGTAAATAACCGATTCACATCTACCCGTTCTAGACCTCTCATGATTTTAAACACCTCTATCATATCCCCCCTCGATCGTCGCTTCTCCAAGCTGAAAAGTCCTAACCTCTTTAGTCTTTCCTCATAGGGGAGTTGTTCCATTCCCCTTATCATTTTGGTAGCCCTTCTCTGTACCTTCTCCATCGCAATTATATCTTTTTTGAGATGCGGCGACCAGAATTGTACACAGTATTCAAGGTGCGGTCTCACCATGGAGCGATACAGAGGCATTATGACATTTTCCGTTTTATTCACCATTCCTTTTCTAATAATTCCCAACATTCTGTTTGCTTTTTGGACTGCCACAGCACACTGCACCGACGATTTCAGTGTGTTATCCACTATGACACCTAGATCTCTTTCTTGGGTTGTAGCACATAATATGGAACCCAACATTGTGTAATTATAGCATGGGTTATTTTTCCCTATATGCATCACCTTGCACTTATCCACATTAAATTTCATCTGCCATTTGGATGCCCAATTTTCCAGTCTCACAAGGTCTTCCTGCAATTTATCACAATCTGCTTGTGATTTAACTACTCTGAACAATTTTGTGTCATCTGCAAATTTGATTATCTCACTCGTCGTATTTCTTTCCAGATCATTTATAAATATATTGAACAGAAGCGGCAGAGTAGCTTAGACTGGCCTAGACCAGTCGTTGCTAACTCAACGAGCTAGCAAATTAGTACAGGCTATATACCCGGTTGGTGTGATGTCAGTAGAGGGGGATACCCCCGAGGTTCGCACCAATGCTGGAATAAAAATGTTGATGGCACGCGCGCACCCTAGTAGGTCCTTGGGAGGAGCATGGTGGGAGGCAGCACCATAGCCGTTCTAGGGATGCCAGAAAGGGCAGCTTGTAGACATGGCGGTAGCCATTCTCCCAAGGTAAGTGGGAGGAGCCGTGAACAAGATGAGGCAAATGGGGCGAAGCTGTCTAGTACCGATGGACGCAACAATAGCAAGATATTCGGATACAGTATAGTAAGGAGATTTAAAGGCCTCTTCTGCTGCAAGTGGTGCGGGGCCTCTGGAAGCTGAGGCTGTGGATTTTGAAGTCTGGATCACTCACTGTGACCTCTGGAGGCTGCTGGCAATGATATGCAGATAAGCTTTCCTGTCCCTCTTCTGATGTCTAGTAAAATTTTCCAGCTGCTCAATCCTATGTACCATATTTTTATCTTGAACCAAAGTCATATTTAACTGCTTCTACCTTTCCTATCAAAGCTGTAATATCTTCCATTTGAGATTTACACATTTTGGCAACTTCTTTAACTATTTAACCAATATCTAAATCACATTAGAGATTGCAGTATCCACCCTTGTGAGCACAGGCCAAATACTATCCAGAGAAACGTCTGCAAATCTTACCAGTGGTGGTAATGGTCTCCTCAATAGCTGAAAATTCTCCCAGTTGGAACCTCTGAGAGATATGAAATCTGGCAAACCTGCACCAGTCTGCTCTCTGCTCAGTTCAGTTTCTGGGGCTCCTTCCTCCTGCAGCACTACCATCTGGGTCCTTCTCCCAGGTACTTCTCTTGCCAGTTGAATGACTGGCAAGAGAGTACCTGTGCACTGTAGGATGCCTCGGAGGAAGATGTTTGGAGGGTGACAGCATGAGATCAAGACCCTGGGAGTTCTGGTTCTTCCTGCATCCGGGCTTCAGTGGGCATCCCCCCTCCTCCCGCCCCATCTCTGGATCTTTACTCACCGCAAAATCCAGGGTTGGCTACCCAGATAAGAGGGTAGCCAATTTAGAGGGGAACGTTCTCAAACAACCCTTATGCTTAGGAGACATGCGTATTCCGAACTGAACAAGAGCGCACAATGCAGCAAAAAGAAGTTATGCCACCATGTTAACTCCTCTTTCCAAAATGAATGCCACTTTTTAAATCAGCAAAAAGTATGGAATGCTGTGGAGACCCACATGCACTTGTAACTGCTCTGCGAAGGGAAATTTTCACAAAAGGCCCAAATTACCTAGATAAATGGCTTTGATAATTTTCCTCCCCCTGCTTCATTTCCCTATTCATCAGTCTCAGTGACCCTTTTCAGCCACTCAAAACTGTTCATATGATGTAGGGTCCCCTATAAATAAATAAATGAAAAAAAAATGCTGGAAAACTGCATTAACCATGCACAGGTTCAGAGAGCAGTGCTATCTCACCCACTGCTGTCCTTATTGCCAGTTCTCTGGTACCAAGAGCACCTCTGGTGGGTTCTCCAGCCAGCACATACAATTCATTCATGCATTGTCTCCAGTCTTTCTGTATGAGAAGTGTATGGACCACATCCCTTACTGGTAGTTCCACTGTTTGCTGCCAGAGGAAGAGGGATCCTTTTCTCTAGGCTAATAGCAGACTTTGCATTAGGTGGAGAATCCAATAATCTGCATCATTTTATTTTATATTTTTAATATTTTGTAGGGATGTGAATCATGTGATCGATCGTCTTAACGATTGATTTTGGCTGGGGGGGGGGAATCTGATTGTCTTAGTTTTTTAGGTTAAAAAATCATTTTATCGGGGGAAGGGGGAGGGCGGGAAATCCAGCACACCAAAACAACTCTAAAACCCACCCCGACCCTTTAAAATAAATCCTCCACCCTCCCGAACCCCCCCCCCCCCAAAATGTTTTAAATTACCTGGAGTCCAGTTGGGGGGGGGGGGTGTCCCGGCGCAATCTCCCGCTCTCTGGCCACGGCTGCATTAAGAGAAATGGCGTCGGTGGCCCTTTGCCCTTAACATATGACAGGGCAAAGGTAGCGCCGGCGCCATTTTGGTTCCTGTGACCTGACATCACGAGTGCAGGAGATCGCTCCGGACCCCCGCTGGACCCCCAGGGACTTTTGGCCAGCTTGGGGGGGCCTCCTGACCCCCACAAGACTTGCCAAAAGTCCAGCGGGGGTCCGGGAGCGACCTTCTGCACTCGGGCCGTATTGCCAATATTCAAAATGGCGCCGGCGCTACCTTTGCCCTCACTATGTCGACATAGTGAGGGCAAAATGGCGCCGGCACCATTTTTGAATATTGGCAAATCGGCCCGAGTGCAGAAGGTCGCTCCTGGACCCCTGCTGGACTTTTGGCAAGTCTTGTGGGGGTCAGGAGGCCCCCCCAAGCTGGCCAAAAGTCCCTGGGGGTTCAGTGGGGGTCCGGAGCGATCTCCTGCACTCGTGATGTCGGGTCACAGGAATCAAAATGGCGCCGGCGCTACCTTTGCCCTGTCATATGTTAAGGGCAAAGGGCCACCGGCGCCATTTCTCTTAACGCAGCCGTGGCCCGAGAGCGGGAGATTGCGCCGGGACCCCCCCACTGGACCCCAGGTAATTTAAAACATTTTGGGGGGTTTCGGGACGGTGGGGGATTTCTTTTAAAGGGTCGGGGTGGGTTTTAGGGTTGTTTTGGTGTGCCGGTTTTCCCACCCTCCCCCTCCCCCGATTTACGATTTTTGACGATAAATCGGGGGAATTGTTATTGAATCGCGGCTCTAACGATTTTTGACGATTTAAAATATATCTGACGATTGTTTTAAATCGTCAAAAAATGATTCACATCTCTAGTATTTTGCTAACAGACCCAAACCTCTTCTGCACCCCCTTGTTTTGGTCCAAAGGTTGGAGTTCAGTCTGCCTTCTGAATACTGTGAAGCTATAGTGGAGAGGGCAAGGCTGTCTTCATGGCATTGGAAGGGGTGTGACGGCCAAGAGAGCTATTTTTGTATGGTCCTTCCATATCAGCCAGCAAGTATTTCTCTGTCAATACCTGTTGTTGCCCAGAGTGGAACATAATGTATGTGTGCATGCAGGATCCTTTATATGTGCCATCTTTCTGTGTCTGGCATGCTGGTGTAGTACCTGCTGTGTTTTCCATTTTCTTTCTGCATGCCATATCATTCAACTTTAATTCTGCAATTGTTTCCTCATTGTGTTCTTCTGTTTACTCTGTGTGGTGCTTGTTATGATTTCCCTTCTGTGCTCTTTCTGGCTTTGCAGAGCTGTGCCTGTCACTTTACATGTCCTTATCTCTTTTGGTTATATTGCATGTTTGCTCTGTTTCATATATCATTCTTTTCCTTTATTTGTTCATGCTCCTATGTGTAACCATATCCTCTTATATCTGACTTTCTTTCCTGTTCTCTGTTCTGATCACTAAATAGAACATGCAGAAGCCTCTCCAAAGGACAAGAGTCTTGCAGTCCAGACATGCCACCAGTGCATGCATTCATGCACGCATTCCCTTGGGCTGGTCCTGACAAGCAAGAGATGTATCCTGTTGGATGTGTAGTTGCATATGTTACCTTCTTTCCTGCTTTGGATCTACTATTCTTGATATTGTATGTGCAGCATTCAGAGAAACTTTATATTGTGATGCCCTTCTGGCTTCGTTATACTTTAATACTGAGAACTTTCCAGTATTGGGAGGCTCCTGGGGAGCCATATCACCCCTAGTGACAAGGTTGTCCATCCCTTAAAGGAGTACAATAAAGGCTGACTCCTCAAGCCACTGGGGGAGACTGAAGAGACAGATAGTTTTTGAAAGTGAGTAGATATGCATAATGGAGGGAGTCTGGTGAGAGGGTCTATAGGAGCTCTGTTCTGCTTTGTATTTTCAGTTGATTTGCAGGAGAGGAGTTTTCTCTTTTAAGATCAACAGGCCAAACCAGGAAGATCCAACTCTAGGGAAAAGGGAAAGGGAAAGGATTTTGTTTTGGTCAAGCCAGTCATAAGTAAGTAATTGTACAAGAAGAGGATTCTTTTAATATTCTTGAGACGATCTGAAGATTCTGTGACCATGTTCATCATGAGTAACAAGGAAGTCCAGTGTGAAACTAAGACTTATGACCTCATCTCAGTCCCCAGACCCCAAAAAAAAGGAGGAGGTCTCCTCATTGCAGCGAAAAAAGGTCTTGGCATTACCTTACAACATTCTAACTTTACCACCAAACTAGAATTCTCCCTCTTCAAAGCCGATCAACTACAAATATGCCTCATCTATGCCCCTCCAGGAACTTTAGATTCAGACCCTTCTCTTCTGATCGAGCTAATGCAAAATACATCGATGCAGACAAACCTGCAATAATCTTGGGTGACTTCAATTTACATGTTGACGCTTATCCACAATCCACCAATTGTGAAACAGTCCTCTCATCTCTTAACCATATATGCTTCACTCAAATTGTCAATAGCCCCACCCACAAGGCAGGACACACATTAGACTTCATCTTCATCAACGACAGCTTCTCCATCTTCTCCAATCCCAACTGCTCGCCAGTCCCCTGGTCTGACCACAGAGTCATCCACACGACCCTTAAGATAAAAAACCGCCCACCTCAAGCCTTCACCAAAACCACCATACATTTCAGGAAACCCTGCCCACTGGACTTACTCACTGAACACATCTCTAAAGAAATAAACCTCCTAGACCTCACAGACGCAACCACAGCCACTATCTCATGAATCAACCTCTCCAATAAAATTGCGGATCAAATCTGCCCAATGACCACTAAAGTTATACAACCAACACTTGAAAACAGAAAACCTTGGTTTACACCCGAACTCAAATCCCTAAAACAAAAACTAAGAAATAAAGAACATAGCTGGAGGAAAAACCCTTCCACTTCATCTCAGGCTATCTATAAATCCCTCCTCAACACCTACAGAAATACCATCCACAAAACCAAGAAAGATTTTTACGCAAAAAAAATCCACAATTTCGTCTGACTCAAAGGCACTTTTCTCATATGTTTCATCACTTACCAAACCATTACCTCCTCCCATTCCAGACCACCAAGCACTCAACAAAGCCAACGAACTTGCTAAATACTTCAAGTCAAAAATATCCAACCTAACTGGTGCACTTACAACCCACAGCTCTTCACCATTACCAGACCGCACAACCCAGCCTCAACTAAATTTTAGTCTAGAGTCCATCGAACCCACCTCAGCTCTTGAGATAGAAAACATCCTCAAGAAATTCAAACCATCTTCCCATCCTTCAGATCCACTACCTACAAACTTGCTCATCGCCATCCCTAATACCATCGCAAAACCACTAGCAGAAATCATTAATACCTCTTTATCTCAAGGAATGGTACCCAATCAGTTAAAGTTAGCAATCCTCAACTTCTTCTAAAAAAACCCAAAGGATCCCCAAAGGATCCAGCTAACTTCAGGCCTATCGCAAACCTACCTATGATAGCTAAACTGATGGAAAAAATGGTCAACAAACAACTTTCAGAATACCTTGAAGATCACAACATACTCTCCCCAGCTCAGTACAGCTTTCGCAAATTTCTAAACACTGAATCCCTTCTTCTCTCACTTACGGACACCATCCTCTTAAACCTGGAAAAAAAACAATCCTACCTACTGGTCCTTTTAGATTTATCTGCAGCTTTCGACACGGTAAATCACACAATACTCATCGATCAACTAGCAAACATAGGCATCAAAGGTTCTGCACTCAGCTGGTTTAAATCTTTCCTGAGCAACAGGTTCTATAAAGTTAGGATAAATAATTCAGAATCTCACCCTGTCCTGTCAGACCAGGGAGTCCCTCAAGGCTCTTCTCTCTCACCCACTCTGTTCAACATCTACCTCCTCCCTCTCTGTCAACTTCTCTCAAACTTTAATCTCACTCATTTCCTCTATGCAGATGACATACAGAATCTCATCCCAATTACAGAGTCCTTGCAAAAAACTATCACCCTCTGGAATGACTGCCTTCAACCCATCAAACAACTACTCTCCAGCCTAAACCTAGTTCTGAATGCCAACAAAACAGAGATGCTCATTATCTCCCATGACTCGCCTTCCAACCTAGCAAACTTCGCTCAAACCACAAGTCCAAACATCAACTTCACACCAGTTGGCAGGAATTTAGGAGCATGGCTGGACAAACAACTAAACTTAAAAAAAATTATAAACACCACTACAAAGGACTGCTTTTACAAACTACAAGTCCTAAAAAAAGCTAAAACCCCTCCTTCACCTCAACGACTTCCGCTTAGTTCTACAATCCATTGTTCTAACAAATATCGACTATTGCAACTCTCTCTTACTCGGACTCCCCATCAACTCTATCAAACACCTACAGATGGTCCAGAATGCCGCCGCCAGAATCCTTACAAACTCTAATAAAAGAGATCATATCACACTCATTCTCCGCAACCTACACTGGCTACCTATCAAATACAGGATCCTTTTCAAAGTCCTAACCATCATTCATAAATCAATTCACAGCATCTCGCCCATCAATTTAAAGACACAACTTCGACCCCACATCTCCTCCAGACCCATTAGAAGCGCATAGAAAGGTACACTGCATGCCCCACCTGCTAAAACATCACGAAGGAAGCGAGCTCTATCTGCTGCTGGACCCCACCATTGGAATGCTCTCCCCCTAGACTTATGACTAGAACCTAGCCATCTAGTCTTCAAAAAAAGCTAAAAACCTGGCTCTTTAGCCAAGCTTTCACGGACACATAAGGAACTCACTCCACTCAATCTTTCTCTCCATCACCACCCTTTATTCTACTTCATATTTACTCCCCGGTCACATGCTGCCCTCCGGACTTCTTCGTCCTAATGTCAACTTTTAAACTATTGCCTCTCTGTATAATTTATGTACAATTGTATTTATCTGGATTTATTTGTTTTTAATTATGTATTTAATAGGTATTTAATTTTTAATTAATTTGTTTTATTCGTTACTTAAAGCCTTGGGTTTGTTCAAAACCCAGAGAGAGTTACCACATTACTGTTCTATAGAATCGTTCTGTTTAATTTTGTTTCATGTAAAGCCATGGGCACTTATTCAAGGCCTTAGGCATTTTATGTACCATTTAAACCGGATTGATTTGTTTCCCAAAAAGAACTTCGGTATATAAAAATTCTAAATAAATAAATAAATAACTTAAGCAGCATAAGAACTGTGTCTATCTATGTGATTTTTGAATAGTTTTGTTTTATCTTTTTTGAAATGAGGCAACCAGAACTGAAACCAACATTCAAAGTAGAGGTGCACTATGGATCGATACAGAAGAATTACAATACCTTCTGTTTTATATTCCATTCTTTCAAAAATACATAGCATTCTATTTACACTATATGCCTTCCACTGTACTTACTTTGATTGCAGAGTTGCCTTTCCATCTGCAAGACCAAAAATTGCAATCTGTTTATAAGGCAAATTTAAGTCCTTTATTATTATTTTACTGGAATCGACAATAACACATTGCACTGCTTTCTTTCATACATACTATAGGGCATCATAATTTGAATATTTCATTCTTGTGACAAGAATACTGTTTGTCCATCTTCATTATAATTATTAGAAATGAAGTTTTATCACTGCTTATTTAGGGAAGAGATGGTCAAAAAAGTTAAAAAAAAAATAATGAAATTGTTAAGCCTTGTTGTTTATGGTAAAATAATGTCCTAAAGTTTTTATGTGGTCTTATGGCTCATGTATTGTGACGAGAAAACATACATTTTATATTTACAAGAGGGAGGGAGAAAAAATAATTTTAGAAACAGTCTGTTAGCAGCAAAAGAGAAGAAACTAAGAGCTAATTTCTCAGTCCCTAACAACAGTAGTAAGAACTTAGCACTGCTGCTAATATTTACAGTATATATTTGCAATTTACCAACCAGCTATAAGTGAGTTATGGCAAGAATAGCATAGGATTAGATAAAAGTCATAAACTGCCTATCAAGAGGCTGAGCTGTGCCTTCATTTTAATCCTAAAACCAAGGCAGGCGAACAGTTATAGTATTGCTAATAAGTTAAAAAGGGATGCTGTGCATACAAATGCAAGCATAATGGGATTTATAAAAGAAAGCACTCAGTAGGCAAAGCTGATTTGTTGTGAAACTTTGCAGCTTCAGGAAACCAGGGGAAAACTGAAAAGCACAATGTTTGAAAGTATTTCTTTAGTTTTCAGTCCTTATTGCACTGTTACTGGTTTTATTGTATTGCTTTCTTTTTCATTCTGTTAAAATGAAGCTTCCAGAACGATAATTACAGTAATATAACAGCAGTGACAATAGAGTAATTTCTGCAAACTAAGGAAAGTCTTTTAAACATAGCACTTTCCAGTTTGACTTTGATTTTCACCAGTGGATGAATCTTTTTCTGTTAAAAAAAAAATTATTGCCAAGGAAGACACAACTGTGAAATATTATTTAAAAAGGAGGTGATTTCTTTAAATGAATCTGTCTCCTTTTTTTTTCTCATTTCTCTCTCTTCTTACCTACCTTCCCCTCCCCCCCCCCCCACCACCACCACCACCAGTATTACCATTGGTCAAGTTTGGTTCATGTAAATATCTTTGCTAGTCCTGTTTCCCATCTCCGAGATGGACAAGTTAAGATAAAAATAAGAGACTGGTTTCATCTATTGTCCTTGTTGCTCATCCACCTCACCGACATCCTTTAGTTCTGGCCTGACCAAATCTCTCCTACCTGAGGTTAACTTTAGAAGGAAAGCATGGTGAGCGCACATATGCGTGCACGTACGCGCGAGCACATATGCACTGGAATTTATATCATGTGCATCGATGTGCACGTACTATTTAAAAAATGTCTACTGTGCGCAATTATGCTCCTAATTTTAAGCTCCTACCGAGCAAACCTACTCTGCAAAGCTTCCGTA
This sequence comes from Rhinatrema bivittatum, assembly GCF_901001135.1. Taxonomy (NCBI): domain Eukaryota; kingdom Metazoa; phylum Chordata; class Amphibia; order Gymnophiona; family Rhinatrematidae; genus Rhinatrema; species Rhinatrema bivittatum. The sequence goes on along the minus strand of NC_042616.1, from coordinate 440,751,777 downwards.
GGATTTTGCCAGCTTTATCACACATATGTTAGCAGATTTTTAAACATGCTCGTTCAAGGGACATTCCCAGGTTTTCAAATTCATCCATCAGTTTGCCCAATCACTACCGAGGTCTTTCAGACTCCTCTGGGTCTTCATCCTGCAAGATGTCCTGGACCTCTCATCCTGTCCAAAAAGCCCTAAAAACTCGAAATCTACAGACTTGTTTCTCATCAGCTGCAGCAGTAAATTAATGCGAATAACAAGCTGAAGCGCATCATGGTCAGCCGTTTTAAAATAAGGAGTTACGCGTACATGTCTAGGCCCCGCCTTGAAATGCCCAAATCACGCCCATCCCCCGCCCCCTTTCCGTGCTCTTATTTTTTTACACACATTAGGGTATATACGCGTGCACTTTGTGGCTTTTTAAAATTTGGGTTACTCATGCCTGGCCCACAAACATGCTTATATAGGCATTATTTAACAAATAACCTTTTGAAAATTTACATGTAAGAATCCACAGTCATTACAGGGGCCTGATTCACAAGGAAAGTATCATTAGATTTTATGTGCATTAATTGATAAAATTATTTTAAAAGCTATTTTGGGACCAATGATTATATATGACCTTGGGCAAGAAGACTATTTTTTAATTTGAGCCTCATATAAGGGTGATATGAAGGTCCATTTCTTTCTTTAAAAGGAAACTATTCTGTGAAGAAAATCAATGGGATTAAAAAATAAAGATTTGCTGAATGTTTCATAAGTGCATGTTCTGACTATATCTTCTCCAGAAACAGGGGTGTGCCTTTGTCTGTAACATTTATGTTAGAAATAACACAAGTGATTCTGATTTATTCTGAGGCTTCTTTCTAATTCTTGAAGAAACCCTGGCATCAATTCCCAAATATATCCACAAGAAAGTTACTGTAAACTGCAGCGTTCTTTAATGCGAGTTGATTTTTCCTGTCATTTGTAACAGTGAAAGGATTACTGAACCCAGATAACATTATATTTGACAGCATGAAACTGGGACACAGCCAGCCACTTAGTGCCTAGCCCAGGCTATAGCACAGGAGAATTAATTTTTTAGATCTTTCTGAATGCCTCCATCACTTAGGAAAACATTTAATTAGATTCTGTATTAATGAGAACTGAGTTGTCCTATGTTTTCTTTAGATCAAAGGAGTTCCTGAATCAGAGGTTAGCTGTGGTGTGATGAGGCACTCATTTAGCATTTGCACCTGAATTACCTGATGCCTCATTAATTTGGCACCAGAAAATAAATTCATCCAGGGTGGAATTACTCTCGCCGGTGTATAAAGCTTAGAGAAAAGAAGTGATGCTTTGGTTGTTGATTTTCTCGATAGGATGCTACAGTATGTCTAAGGAACCCTTAGATTTCCTTACCAATGAAATGTGCTAACTTGCTGGGGAGGTTAAGAGAGCATTAGTAAACAGTGATTTGGATTTTGCCCTCCTATATGGGAGACTGAGATGGTGTAGCCTTAGATAGTAATTTTCAAATAGGCACGTGGGTGCACATACATGCACTTATGTTGGTGCACCCAGGCACATGGGGATTTTATACCTTGTGTACACATCTGTGCACATATTATAAAATAGCTTGGGCGTGCGTACAAGTACATTCAATTTTAAGCTTGTGTGCCCAGCCACATAAATCAGCTTTCAGCTGTGTAAGAGAGGGCATTTTAAAACTGCCACACATCCACACCATGACCAGTTTCACCAGTTTGTCCACCAGTTTGCCAAGTGTAGAGCTGAGTCCTCAAGACCCATCTGGTTTAATAGCCTGTATTCCCCCAAGTCAACCCAGATCCCTCAAACCCTTCTGTAAAGCCTGGAACTGCTTTTATTTAGACATACCCTTCATCAATACCAGAAGTAAAAGTTACACAGCACTGGACCTGAGCACACGGCCTGGCACATAAGTATTTACATGCACATCTCTTGGCCCTGTCCCAAATTGCTCATGCCTCACCCAGACCATTCCCAGACAATGCCTCTTTTTTTGAATCCCAGTGAGATGTGCACACTTCAGGAGATGCGAGTGAATTTGGGTGGCATTTATAGTATGGTGAGCATATGTATTCCCTATGGGGCAGATTTTTAATCCTACGCACGCTGGGTACATTTGTGCACGCTAACTGGTACACAAAAATGTACACCCGATTTTATAACATGCACACGCTGCCGCGCGCATGTTATAAAATCCAGGGTCGGCGCGCGCAAGGGGGTGCACACTTGTGCACCTTGCACGTGCCGAGCCCTAGGGGAGCCCTGATGACTTTCCTTGTTCCCTCCAAGGCCACTCCGAAATCAGAGCGGCCTTGGAGGGAACTTTTATTTCACTCCCCCCTACCTTCCCCTCCCTTCCCCTATCCACCCCCCAGCCCTACCTAAATCCCCCCCTACCTTATTTTATTTTTTATGCCTGCTTCTTGCAGGTGTATCTTGTGCGCACTGGCCAGCTGCCGGCACGCGAACCTCCGGGACGACTGCTGTGCCGGAGGACTCGGGACCGACCCCGGATCGGCACCACACCCATGACCCTGCCCCCTTCCTGCCCCTTTTTCAAAGCCCTGGGACATACGCATGCCGCCGAGCCTATGCAAAATAGGCTCGGCGCGCGCAGGGGCAGGTTTTCGGGGTTATGCACGTAAGTTATGCGTGTAACCCTTTGAAAATCTACCCCTATATGTACACACATCTCACAATTTTGGCATGCAATGGGCTTTTAAGATTCACCTTTAATCCTTTTTGACCACCAGGCTCCATCTTAGAGTGTGAGATTTTTATTTGGGTTTCTTGAAGGCAGGAGCTCTCTAGCTCCTGTTATTTGTTTTTGCTAACTTATTCCAAAAGGGTTGTTTGTTTTACCCTTTGTGGGTCAGCCAGTCAGTCTGACCTATTTCTTTTGCTTTTTGCTCTTTTTAAACCACATTCAGAAACTTCCATTGTAAGACCCTTGTGTGAACTGTTTGCAGCGAATTGGGGTGTCCCTGTGTAAGCCTGGCAGTCGCTCCCCACAGCAGGGCAGATGTCACTTGTGAGCCATGTGTTTGGATGTCATTTCTGCCATTCTTGTGGCCCAGAATGTCGCTGATTGCAGCCACGCTGTTGCTCCTGCCAGTGGTGTCTCTCTAGGTGCGCACGCATTATAGCCATGGATTTAAAGGGCCCATGTTGGGAAATACTGCAGCGCCTCTCAATGATGTCATTTCCTGCCAGCCCTATAAAAGGACTCTTCAGTCTTTGCTCCTGGCCTTCACAAAGGTCTGCTAGTGTTTTCAAGGTCCTCCATGTTTTCTGTTCCATGTTCCTGGTCTCTTGGTTCCTGTGGTCACTTCGTCTTCTTCCCTAATCCAAGTCTTCATCTCGTTTCTGAATCCAAGTCTTCATCTCATTCCTGAATCCTAGTCTTCATCTTGTTCCTGAACCCAAGTCTTTTCCTTGCTCCTGGTTCCAGCCTTCATCCTGTCTAGAGTCTTCAGAGTCTTCTTTACTGGTTCAAATCTTCAGAAATACTTCCTAGTTCCTGAGTCTGAATTCCGAGTTCTTGATTCCAAAGCCTAAGTTCATGAGATTGTGTCTGAGTTCCTGGGTCTGTGTCTGAGTTCCTAAATCTGAATTCCTGAATCTTGTCCCTGGTCTTCAGAGTTCTTGTTCCAACTTCCACCTTGTTCCAAGTCTTTGAGTCCAATGCTTTCATGCTTTTGACGTAGTCCGTGACCAGTCCATGGGTTGTATAGGGTGTCAGACTCTCTTAGAGCCCTTGTCTTGTTCCAAGTTCTGAGCCTTCATCATGTTCCAAGTCCTGAACCTTCATCTAGTTCCAAATCTTCAAAATCATGTCCAAACCTTCATCATATTGTCTCTTGAGTCCTCAGCCTTCATATACCCTCACGCTCAAACCACTTCTAAGTGGCAGCCCAAGAGGGCTTTCAAGTGATGAAGTTCTACCCCAGAGACCAGCATTGCATTGCTGGGTCTCAGTTCCTGGTGCATGTTGAATGTCCGAGTGTTCCTATGCCACATCAAGTGTTCTTGTTTCCAAGTCAAGAGTCTTCTTGTTCCAAGTCAAATGTATTCCTGTTTAAGTGAGCCCCTGCCTGGATGCATTTGCCTGACAGCTGCATGGACCATGGCCAGCCCAGGGATTGTGCAGGTAGCATCACGGCACATGGGCTCATGCTCCCGAGTACCTGTCTGTGCTTGCAACATGGGAAATAAAATAAAGGATGGGAAATTGCACCTTTGGGTGTACCACATGACCAACAAGTGTGGGAGGTTTACAATTCAGCCTTATGCTTAGTCCAGGGGGTCTAGATGGCATGATGCACTAAAAACAACATTGATTGAAATATATGTGAAGGAAAGGAAACTCGCAATGATTTGTCCCAGTATATGGATCAAGGAAAATCATCAGTTAATGATAATTCATGTGTCCTTGTCTATTCCAAGCCAACTCATATCTTAAAAGTAGTTGTCTTAAGCCATTTATAAATGAAAGAGTCTATATGAACCTGCGAGGAATGGGAGAATAATAAAGTAACTACCTAAAGATGTTGGGAGACTGTATTAAATCTAAAGAAGATGCATGAAGACAAGAAAATAAATGAATACATCCAAAATGTTAAGTAGGGGGTAAATGAAATGTATCCATCAATTCAGCAAAGAGCAAGAATCTGTCATTGCTGAATAAATGATTTGGGGACAATATTCCAACACACTACCATTGAGGCCAATCAATAAGTCTGCAAGCAATCAAAAACCAAGTATTGAACCATGAATTATTCAAAGCTGATGATCTTCATGATTGTACATTCTAGAGTATGGAAAGCAGTATATGTTGCTAAAAAATAGGATGAGAAAAATTGTTAGAAAAAAACTGAAAGGAACAGCTATAAAGGTAAAATTGTACAGGAGGTGTGGTCATTGTTAAAAAATTCCATCCTAAAAGCACAGTCCAGATGCATTCCGCACATTAAAAAAGATGGAAAGAAGGCAAAACAATTACCGGCATGGTTAGAAGGGGAGGTGAAAGAAGCTATTTTAGCCAAAAGATCTTCATTCAAAAATTGGAAGAAGGATCCAACAGAAGAAAATAGGATAATGCATAAGCGTTGCCAAGTTAAATGTAAGTCATTGATAAAACAGGAAAAGAGAGAATTTGAAAAGAAGTTGGCCATAGAGGCAAAAACTCACAGTAAAAACTTTTTTAAATATATCCGAATCAGAAAGCCTGTGAGAGAGTCAGTTGGACCGTTAGATGATCGAGGGGTTAAAGGGGCACTTAGAGAAGATAAGGCCATCACGGAAAGATTAAATGATTTCTTTGCTTCGGTGTTTAGTGAAGAGGATGTTGGGAAGGTACCCATAGTGGAGAAGGTTTTCATGGGTAATGATTCAGATGGACTGAACCAAATCACGGTGAACCTAGAAGATGTGGTAGGCCTGATTGACAAACTGAAGAGTAATAAATCACCTGGACTAGATGGTATACAGCCCAGAGTTCTGAAGGAACTAAAAAATGAAATGTCAGACCTATTAGTAAAAATTTGTAACCTATCATTAAAATCATCCATTGTACCTGAAGACTGGAGGATAGCTAATGTAACCCCAATATTTAAAAAGGGCTCCAGGGGCGATCCGGGAAACTACAGACCGGTTAGCCTGACTTCAGTGCCAGGAAAAATAGTGGAAAGTGTTCTAAACATCAAAATCACAGAACATATAGAAAGACATGCTTTAATGGAACAAAGTCAGCATGGCTTTACCCAAAGCAAGTCTTGCCTCACAAATCTGCTTCACTTATTTGAAGGAGTTAATAAACATGTGGATAAAGGTGAACCGGTAGATGTAGTGTACTTGGATTTTCAGAAGGCATTTGACAAAGAGTAGTTAAATCACAAGCAGATTGTGATAAATTGCAGGAAGACCTTGTGAGACTGGAACATTGGGCATTGAAATGGCAGATGAAATTTAATGTGGATAAATGCAAGGTGATGCATATAGGGAAAAGTAACCCATGCTATAGCTAAACAATGTTAGGTTCCATATTAAATGCTACTACCCAAGAAAGAAATCTAGGCTTCATAGTGGATAACATATTGAAATCATCAGTTCAGTGTGCTGCGGCAGTCAAAAAAGCAAAAAGAATGTTGGGAATTATTAGAAAAGGAATGGTGAATAAAACAGAAAATGTTATAATGCCTCTGTATCACTCCATGGTGAGACCGCACCTTGAATAATGTGTACAATTCTGGTCGCCACATCTCAAAAAAGATATAATTGCGATAGAGAAGGTACAGAGAAGGGCGACCAAAATGATAGGGGGAATGGAACAGCTCCCTTATGATGAAAGACTAAAGAGGTTAGGACTTTTCAGCTTGGAGAAGAGACGGCTGAGGGGGGATATGATAGAGGTGTTTAAAATCATGAGAGGTCTAGAGTGGGTAGATGTAAATCGGTTATTTACTAGAGATGTGAATCGTGTCCTCGATCGTCTTAACGATCGATTTCGGCTGGGAGGGGGAGGGAATCGTATTGTTGCCGTTTGGGTGTGTAAAGTATCGTGAAAATCGTTAAAATCGTGAGCCTGCACACTAAAACCCCCTAAAACCCACCCCCGACCCTTTAAATTAAATCCCCCACCCTCCCGAACCCCCCCCCCAAATGCCTTAAATTACCTGGGGGTCCAGCGGCACACTAAAACACAGCACACTAAAACCCCCTAAAACCCACCCCGACCCTTTAAATTAAATCCCCCACCCTCCCGAACCCCCCCCCATGCCTTAAATTACCTGGGGGTCCGTAGCCTTAAATTACCTCCGTAGCGGCGGTCCGGAGCTAAATCGGGGGAAGGGGGAGAGCAGGAAAAGCGGCACACTAAATCGTGTAGTCTTCAGCCGGCGCCATTTTGCAAAATGGCCGCCGCAAAATGGCGGCAGGAGGTCGTTCAGCAGGGGTCCGGAACCCTCGCTGAACGACCTCCTGCAGTCGATCTCCTGCCGGCGCCATTTTCGTACGGAAAACGATTCGAGGCAGGAAATCGCTCCCAGACCCCCGCTGGACCCCCAGGAACTTTTGGCCAGCTTGGGGGGGCCTCCTGACCCCCACAAGACTTGCCAAAAGTCCAGCGGGGGTCCGGAACGACCTCCTGCATCGAATCGTTTTGGTCTATGGCCGCCGCCATTTTGCGGCGGCCATTTTGCAAAATGGCGCCGGCTGAAGACTACACGATTTAGTGTGCCGCTTTTCCTGCTCTCCCCCTTCCCCCGATTTAGCTACGGACCACCGCTATGGAGGTAATTTAAGGCTACGGACCCCCAGGTAATTTAAGGCATTTGGGGGGGGGGGGTTCGGGAGGGTGGGGGATTTAATTTAAAGGGTCGGGGTGGGTTTTAGGGGGTTTTAGTGTGCCGTGTTTTAGTGTGCCGCTGGACCCCCAGGTAATTTAAGGCATTTGGGGGGGGGGTTCGGGAGGGTGGGGGATTTAATTTAAAGGGTCGGGGGTGGGTTTTAGGGTGTTTTAGTGTGCCGGTTTTCCTGCCCTCCCCTTTCCCCCGATTTACGATTTTTTGATGATAAATCGGGGGAATTGGTATTGTATCGTGGCCCTAACGATTTTTGACGATTTAAAATATATCGGACGATATTTTAAATCATCAAAAAACGATTCACATCCCTATTATTTACTCTTTCAGACAATAGAAAGACTAGGGGGAACTCCATGAAGTTAGCATGTGGCACATTTAAAAGTTCTTTTTCACTCAACGCACAATTAAACTCTGGAATTTGTTGCCAGGGGATGTGGTTAGTGCAGTTAGTATAGCTGTGTTTAAAAAAGGATTGGATAAGTTCTTGGAGAAGTCCATTACCTGCTATTAATTAAGTTGACAGCCACTGCTATTACTAGCAACAGTAACATGGAATAAACTTAGTTTTTGGGTACTTGTCAGGTTCTTAATGCCTGGATTGGCCACTGTTAGAAATAGGATGCTGGGCTTGATGGACCTTTGGTCTGACCCAGTATGGCATGTTCTTATGTTCTTATGTTGTTAAGAGTATCCAGGAATAAACCACAAGGGGATAGAATTGACTAGTACTTTTTCCATATCAAGCCAGTTAAGAGAATAGCCTAGGTCTAGTATCTCCACCACCCTGGTGAGGCTTTGCTGTAAAATGTCATGCAATAACTGCGAAAGTCAGGTAAATTTATACCGTGCTGTCTGTGGAGCTTCAGTTTTTACCAAAATGCACTAAATATCGCATGCAATAAGAAAAGGGGTGTGTTTTATGGTAATAGCCTATTTAACACAAAGGGCCAGATTTTCTAACCTACGCGCGGGCGTAGATTTTGTGTGCATAACCCGGAGAGCACAAATCTACGCCCAATTTTATAACATGCGTGCGCAGCCGCATGCATGTATAAAATACGGGATCGGTGCGTGCAAGGGGGTGCACACTTGTGCAATTTGCACACGCCGAGCACTAGGGGAGCCCCAATGGCTTTACCTGTTCCCTCCGAGGCCGCTCCAATATCAGAGTGGCCTTGGAGGGAACTCTCCTTTCGCCCCCCTCCCGCACCTTCCCCTATCTAAACCCTCCCCCCGCCCTACCTAAATCCCCCCCCCCACCTTTATTATTTAAGATGCGCCTGCATTTGGCCAAGTGCTGGCACGCGATTCCCTGGCCTATCAGGCAGGATTTTCCAAAAGAGCACCATTAATTTTCCTGTCAGGGACACTAGAAGGAGACAAATCCCATTGAAGGAATATAGAGACTATTGTAAGGTCAGAAATGAGAACAGGAAAAATATCAGTCGAGTAAGTTAGACCTAACAGATTTCAAAATATCATAAAATTGTCAATACAAGTATAAGGTTAGTGTGGGAAGGAGTGCAATTAATCCTGATGGACATGAAAATGACACCGTCTGCTGGGTAAATGTGCCAAAATTAATTAACTCTGCTGAAACCCTAGCACACGGCGTCAGAAGAAAGAAGAGGTAGAGGACATCACTTGAGAAGCTGCGAAGCCTGGGCTTTGGGTCTGTGCCTGAATCTAGGCCAAGTCCCAGGCACCAGCAACTAGGGTGAGGATGGGCTAGGCCATGATGTCAGACCTGGGACCAGTATCCGGCCTAAGCTGAGGTTGAGGTGTCAGCCTTGAGTAGACCAAGGTCATAGTGACCTACCGCAGGCTCAGCCGTTGTAAGGCCGACGATTCGGACTGAGACTGGACCTAACCAGCAGAATCCCACCTATTGTGCAGCAGGTGGACCCTTGAGCTGAGGTAGGGTTGACGCTTCCCTTAGGGTAAGCAATGGACGGCCGGCACCATCTTGTGCTCCTACCATGTGACAGGGGCCGACCAATGGCACCGGTAGCCCCTGTGACATAGTAAGGGCAAAGGCTATCGGTGCCATTTTGAATACCGGCAGCCGACGGCCCGAATGCAGGATATGGCTCCAGGACCCCCGCTGGACCACCAGGGACTTTTGGCATATCTTGGGGGGGGGGGGGGGTCAGGAGGGGGGGGTTGTAGTTAATTAAATTTAAAGGGTTGGGATGGGTTTTTTTTTAGAAAGGAAAACATACGTAACAAATGAACGGATCGGGGTCCCCCGAGAATGTATGCAACAGATTTGGCTCCCCACGAATACGAATACTGAATGGGACGAATCCGTCCCTGCTGCACATCCCTACCATTAGATCCATGCCCATCATGGTTAATAAAAGGGGATGTGTGTTAATAGGGCTAATATCATCTTAATAACAAATTATTAACGCCTGTCTGCAACAGGAAATTTTTCTGGGACTAATGAAGAAACCAGTTATCCATTCCTTGTGGAAATAAAACCTCACCTGTATCCCACTTTGACTAATAATTAACATCTGATATCAATTTATCATTCTTAAGTAAAATAATTGAACATGCTGCATCCCAATCATTGAATTAAATATTGGATGACTGCTGATACTTGGACACAATTAATCTGACTTCCATGACACCCACAGTATTGACAACATTTTAATGACCTTAGTGAATGATTTAAAATAAAAGCCTAGATAGGAGCTAGGATTCCTTGGTGGTGGAATAGCTGTGACTCCATGGTATTAGGGGGTAATGTGTTGGGATTGTTTTCCTTCTTTCTAGATAAGAAAATTCAGAGTCATGGTTGATGATTCTGTTTCCTACCAATGGGAACAACCGTATAATTTTCCCCAGAGGTAGGTATTATTCTCCCAGGACAAGCAGGATGGTAGTCCTCACACATGGGTGGCATCATCAGAAGGAACCTCAATGTGGAGAACTTATATCAAAGTTTCTAGAACTTTGACTAGTCACACTGAGCATGCCCAAAAAGCCCCATACCACACATTCCCGCTGGGTCCCTCTCCAGTCTCTCTTTTTTTGACAGAGCTGTAAGCCTTTCGGTGTGAGTAAGCTCACTTTGGCTATTTTTGCTTTGTGGAAAACTTTAGCCTTTTCTTGTGGTTTTTGTGATTTTCCTTTCTTGTTCTATTGCCGGGTCCCTCTCGGTGCCCTCCTATATCATCTCCTAGTCAGGGTTTTTGGCGATTCAGGTAAGTTTCCTTTCGTAGTTAATTCTCCATGGTGGCGGTACATTGTTGCCTGCTGCCCATCGCTGCCCCACCACCATTGCCTTTGATTGTACCCCTTTTGTTTTATCTGTCATGGTCACATCCAGTGCCTGAGGACCATTTCCATCACAGATCCAAATGAGATATGTGTCCTCTGCCTAGGGGCATCACAAAACATCCAGGTTTGCCACTTAGGCACCCAGATGACTTTGAAGGGATGTCAGCTTTGACTCAATAAGATGGAGCAGCTCTTCAAGTCGAAGAAGTCTGAGCCATTGACATCAGCATTGGCAGCATCAGCATTTAAGGACCAAGGAGCCGCACTGATGGATACCGAGCCATCGACATCAGCGAAACTGTCAGTTCTGTCACTGCTGCCTATGAAAAAGGGGCACCAGAGACTTACCATCATCAATCTCCTCCAGGCAGAGGATGTTGGGTACCTTGTCATTGACCTCAGCATTAGGGAAAGACTGGGTTGAGAATCGAGGGAAGCCAAAGAAGCATCGGCAATGGTCCCCATTTATGCACGGTGCCAAGAAACAGGGATGCACTGGCTTTTGCCATAATGCCCCCAAAGTGACCCCATGGTTAGGAATGCCAAACCTCCATCGATGCTAGGGGTTGTGATGATCTCCATTGGTCCTGATGCCAGTCACAAATCCATCTTGTGGGTCCAAAGAGAATCTGGCCACCCCTCCTTCCTTCTAGTCAGTGTTGGCATAGGCAACATTCGAGAAGTTACTGGAGCGCCGTGTCCAGCTAGTGGTTGACCGGATGCAGGGCTACAGTCCTGTGGCACCGACAGCACAATACCCAGTGCCACCCATCCTCGTACTACTTCTGAAGAAGCTCAATGTGCTCATTGTTGTGTTTCTTACCCAGCTGATGCTGGTTCCTGGGACGACATTGGTGCCAAGTGCGGCATTGAGGTCTCCCCCTCCCGATATGGTGGTTGTTGCCAGTTTCTCCAATGAGGAACCTCCACCAAGGCTGACAGAGACATCAAGGTCTGCCACCCCTCTTCTATTTCTTCCAGTGCCTGCACCACTGGATGAAGGCCAAGTACTTAGGGACTCATCTAGGGACTCATCCCCTGTGGCTTACAGTGAGGATGAGGAACCCTATGACGTTTGGGGGTATGATGCTTCAGAGTCCTCCTTCAAAGGTTTTGAGGATCTTCCTTCAGAATATTCTCCTCTAGAGGAGCAAAGGAAGTCTCTACCTGAGGACTTGACCTTCACAGGTTTTGTGAGGGTGATGGCAGAAGCCATCCCATTTCAGTTATTGACAAAGGAAGATGCCAGGCACAAAATACTTGAGATCCTCCAGTTCGTGGAGCCTCCTAAGGAGATCATGGCTGTGATGGTACAACAGATCCTTAAGAAGTTGCTCTTGAGGTTATAGTAACACTACTCATAGTGCATCCTGTTAATAAGAAGGCAGACAGTGTCTGCCTCATCTAGAAGGCTGCTGGATTTGATATGTGTCAGTTGCCCCACCAGTCAGTAGTGGTTGAATCTGCCCTCAAGAGGGCCAAGTACTCTTGGACTCATTCCTCAACACCCCAGATAAGGACCATAGAGTGATGGACACTCTTGGGAGGTTGGAATTTCAATGCCACCTATCAGCTCTACATCAGCCAGTATTTGTGGTATATCTGGAAGCAGCTGGTTGAGCAGCAACCTCAACAGCAGCAAGACACCCTCCTGTTGCTGGTGCATAAGGGCCTGGAGCATGAGTAACACGAGGTCTGTGTGACCTATGATGTTTTCAAGATGGCATTAAGAGTCTTTGCAGTGGAAATCGGCACCTGCAGAATGGCATAGTTGTGGGCCTCGGATCTTGAAACAGGTACAGGAATGATTCACTGATGTGCCGTGTATTGGAGAGGATCTCTTCAGAGAAATAGTGAGGCATACCGTGGCCAAACTTCTGGACGATCATTAAACCCTTCAACAACTCTCCACCAGTACTCTGGAGCCATCTAGGAGGCCGGCAAGACCGGGACCAAGGAAGTCTTTCTTTCACCAAAGGAAGTACTAGCCTCTGCCTCTTTGCTTCCATCAACACTATCAGGGCTTCTATGGCCAGCCCAGGCAGCATAGAGTTCCCACGCCCTATTTGGCTCCGCAATCAACTCCATGGATGGGGTTTTGACTGGGTTGTAGGGTGCATACAGTTGCCTGTACCCTGGATGATGGACCCTCAGGTTGGGTGAAAGCTATGGATATTTGCAAACCAGTAGCCCAGTATAACCTTGGAGCAACGGTTCTGCCCATGATCCATCAAGGTACCAATTGAACCTATTGGTTGTCCCACCAAATTGCCGTCTGTGCCCATTTTGGAGGCTGGTAGTGCATCAGGAGGTATTCTAGCATTGCCCTCCTCGCTCTTAATGACCAGAGCAATCAACCCCATACCACCAGGGCAAAGAGAGCAGGGATTCTACTCCAGTTACTTCCTGATTCCAAAAAAACTTAAGGGCCTTGAACAAGTTTCTAAGAAAATAAAACTTCAAGATGGTTTCCCTGAACATCTTCATCCCCTTTTTGCAAAAAGGGGTCTGGCTATGACCCTCGACCTAAAAGATGCATACACTCATATCGAGATCTTTCCCAGTCAAAGGAAATATCTCTGTTTTGTCATGGTAAAACAGCACTTTCAGTACCAAGTGTTGCCTTTTGGGCTCATATCATCCCCACGGGTCTTTACAAAATGCCTGGCCATAGTGGTGGTGCACCTCTGCAGGCTGGGAGTGCAAATTTTCCCATATCTGGATACTGGATGGACAAGAGCACATCTCAGGCAGGGACCTCCAGGGCCATGAACATCTGGGTGTTGGAGTCACTAGGGTTCGTTCTCAACTACCCAAAGTCCCATCTCAGCCAAGTACTTCAATTGGACTTCATAGCAGCCCTGCTAGACATGGCACAGACAGTGGTCTTCCTGCTTCGCCAGAGAGCTGTCACCTTGATGACTATTGCAACAGAAATCCAACAAAGCCAGCAGGTGTCAGGCTGGCACATGTTGAGGTTGTTGAACCATATGGAAGCAACCGTCCATGTCACTCCCTTGGCACGTTTACACATGCACAGAGCCCAATGGACCCTGAGGTTGCAGTGGCACCAGACCATTCAGGGACTTCAGGATTGCATCAAAGTCACCCCATTTCTCTGGGACTCATTGTCCTGGTGGCAGGTACTTTCAAATCTGGAATGGGGGATCTTGTTTTGAAGTACCTCTATCCAAATTGTCCTAACCATGGATGCATCCACCCTGGGGTGGGGAGCTCATGTAGATGGGCTCAGCACTCAGGATATCCTGTCCTCCCAGGAACATTCTTGTCAAATCAACTTCTTGGAGCTTTGGGTGATCAGTTACGCTCTATGAGCTTTCAAAGATCGGCTGTCCAACAAAATTGTCCTGATCCACACCAACAACCAAGTAGCTATGTGGTATGTCAGCAAGCAGGGAGGCTCAAGATCATACCTCCTGTGTCAGGAAGTAGTCCAGATCTGGTCGTGGGCCCTGACCCATGGGATGGTGCTCAGGGCCATGTACCTGGCCGGGATGGAGAATATGGTAGCAGACAGGCTAAGTCAAGCCTTCAGACCCCACGAGTTGTCCCTGGACCCGCGGTAATGAATTGTATATTCCACCTCTGAGGGAGCCTGGACATAGATCTGTTCACATCCCCCAGCAGCAGGAAGGTGCATCAGTTCTGCTCACTGCACAGGTCAGAGGACAAACTAGCCTTAGATGCCTTCACCTGTCATTGGGGCAAGGGTCTTCTGTATGCCTATCCTCTGATTCCCTTAGTAGTGAAGACTCTTTTGAAGTTTTGTGAGGACAGGGGGACTATGATCCTCATAGCTCCTCATTGGTCGAGACAGGTCTGGTTTCCACTTCTACAGGAGTTGTCCATTCAGAGACCAATCAGTTTGGAGACTTCCCCAGATCTCATCACACAGGATCAAGGCAGAACATGGCATCCCAGCCGCCAGGCCCTGTTGTTCACAGCCTGGATGTTGAAAGGTTAATTCTGCATCTGATTGATCTTTCAGAGGATGTGTCTAGGGTCCTGGTGGCTTCTAGAAAGCCTTCCACTAGAAAGTCTGATGGATGAAGTGGAGAAGGTTTTCCATATGGTGTGAGCAGAAGACCCTAGATCTGTTCTCCTGCTCCCCACAAAAACTGCTTGACTACCTCCTTCACTATCATAGGCTAGCTTAAAGACCAACTCCGTTATAGTTCATCTAAGTGCAATTGGTGCATACCAAGGTGTAGATGTTACACATATTTCTGTTCAGCCTATAATTGTATACTTCATGCGGGGCCAGATTCAATTGAAGCCACCCTGTGTCTTGGGACCTCAACATAGTGTTAGTTCAGCTGATGAAAGCTCCTTTTGAGCTGCTGTACACCTGTGTGACATGAAGTACCTGACCTGGAAGGTCATTTTTTGGTGGTGGTCAGTTCAGCATGCAGGGTCAGCGAGCTCCAGGCCTTAGTGACTTATCCACCTTATAATAATTTTTATCATAACAGGATGGTCTTGTGTACACACCCTAAGTTCCTGCCTAAGGTGGTGATGGATTTCCATCTTAACCTGAATTGTCCTGCCAATATTCTTTCCCAGGTCCCATTCGCACCAAGGCGAATGAGCACTGTACAGTTTGAACTGCAAGCGAGCATTAGTTAGTTAGTGTAGTTAATGTAGCTGTGTTTAAAAAAGGTTTGGATAAGTTCTTGGAGGAGAAGTCCATTACCTGCTGTTAATCAAGTTGACTTAGAAAATAGCCACTGCTATTACTAGCATCAGTAGGGTGGGATATACTTAATTTTGGGTACTTGCCAGGTACTTGTAGCCTGCATTGGCCACTGTTGGAAACAGGATGCTGGGCTTAATGGACCCTTGGTCTAACACAGTATGGCAATTTCTTATGTTCTTATGTTCTTAGCTTTCTATCTGGATCGGATAGAAGTGTATAGATAGTCCACCTAACTTTTTCTCTTTGACAAGAATAGGTTGGGTGTTGCCTTTGCCAAACAGATACATTCCAATTGGCTAGCAGATTGCATCTCCTTCTATTATGCACAGGTGGTACTACGTCTTGGGGGTCATGTCAATGCTCATTCTGTCAGAGCCATGGCAGTGTTGGTGGCCAACTTGCGAGTAGTTCCTGTGGAGGAGATCTGCAGGGCTGCGACATGGAGTTCTCTCCACACATTCATTACTGTCTGGATAGGGAAGGCTGACGCAACAGTAGGTTCAGCCACTCTTTACTTCAGAACCTGTTTGAGGTGTAGACCCAACTCTCCTGCCTTACTTAGGGTCTGTTATTTGGATTCAGGCTGTCTCCTCACTCTGTTGATTTTGTAGTACCCATTGGCTCCTAGTTGGGTATCTGTTAGTCCCTTGGGAGGTCCCCCCAAGACTTGCCAGAAGTCCCTGGTGGTCCAGCGGGGGTCCTGGAGCGATCTACTGCACTCAGGCTGCCAGTATTCAAAATGGTGCTGATAGCCTTTGCCCTTACTATGTCACAGGGGCTACCGGTGCCATTGGTTGGCCCCTGACAGCCGATCTCTGACCTGTACAGTCCCAGGTATTTTGTGAAGACCCGTGTGGCTGATATGAGCCCAAAGGGCAACACTTGATACTGAAGATGGCTCCGGCCATCTTGTGCTCCTACCATGTGACAGGGGGCCATTTCCCACGAAGCGCCCGAACTGAAACCTGACCCGACCCAGAAAAATGAAAATCATCTCTAGACCACAGGATGTTAATCCTCACGAAACCCACCCACCATCCCGCAGAATTGGGATTCTCCTATTTATTATTTTAATTATAATTCTATGATACAAGACTGGAGAGGGACCCCTTGTGGATGTATGGTATAGGGCATGCTGGGCATGCTCGGTGTGCCTAGTTAAAGTTCTAAAAATGCTGACATATGTTTGCTGCATCGGGACTCCATCTGATGATGTCACCTATGTGTGAGGACTAACATCCTGCTGTCCTCGGAGAACATCTATTCCAGATAAGTAACTCTACTTCACCCTTACTTTCTAATGTTTATCTCAGACTCCAGAGGGGTTTTATTAGGAGCTGTGGTTTATATTTTCAAATGTTTGCTGATGACATTCAGGTCTATTGTAATCTAGAAGAAAACCAATCTGAGTCTATTCTAAAGTTCCAATCCAGTCTAAGTGCTGTTAGGGAGTAAGGATAGTTTAATAATTTTCAATATACTGCTTCCAAGACAGAAGTCTTGTGGATATGCAAATCTTCTTTGATGGCTCCTCTGCCATAAAAATGTTAAACAATACTTTCCTAATTATAAAATCAGAAACCAAAATCTTATGGGTAGTGCTTGACAGTGAGTTAGCCAAAATGTTAAACATGAAAACGAAATTTGAACATGGTCTAATCCTCTTTTCTCTAACTGGGTTTAATTCATAACCTTAAACCATAACTGGAGTATAATGATCTAGTTACTGTGACCTATGCATTAATCCATACTAGATTAGATTACTGGAGTTCACGGTATATCGGTCTAACTAAACTCTAATTTGGTTCCAAAATGCAGCCACCCTGATACTATTGTGGCTGAAAAACCAGAATTATATTTCCCCAGTTTTGGAACAGGATCATTGGCTCTCAGTGGCCTTTAGGATATAATTCAAAATCTTGTCAGTGGTTTTTAAATCTCTGTTTTTAAATTGGCCAGCGTGTTATAGAGACCGTCTGCAGACAAACATTCCTACTTAGGCTCTGTGATTTCCTCAGGATTCTCGCATTTCACCTATAAAAGTTGTCAGATTATCTGAGATGAGAAAACATACATTTTCATATGTAGTTCCAGTCTTCTAGAATAGTATCCCTCAGGAAGTGTGATTTATGGAGTTCTATTTGAGTTTGAGAAAGCATTGTAATGCCTGACTTTTTTTTCAGTACAGCTTTAAATTTGTGATTTTTGTGTGATGGGTTTGTTTTTATGATTTTACACTGGCCATCTGTTAGCTTAAGGTAGTTGCTATATTTTAGTTAACAGCTAACTTTGTTTAAATATATTTACTATTTATTAATATGATTATGCTACTATTTAAATGCACTTACTTAGAATAGATCCAAATGAGCATATCCTGAATAGATCTTCCCCTGTCAGCCCAAAAGCCCCTCACAATGTGACCATTACATGCTTTATGTTAAGGTTTTTGTTGCTTTTGTTTTATCTATATTTTCCATACTGCATCTTGTTGATTCCCCCTCCCGGTTTATATGTATTTTCCAAGCTTAAATGTTCGAATGTAAACCGGTATGATGTCCCCCACTAATACCGGTATATAAAAGTCTTTAAATAAATAAATAAACAAACCAATAAACCAATAAATAATAAATTAAATTAATTAATTCATTTAATTATTTATTTAAAAATGTTTATAAACCGCAAACAATAAGACATTTGCATGTCCGTCTAGGCGGTTTACAAATATACATACATAAGTTAAAAAGTAAAGCACAGCAAATTTACCTACGAAGGTTAAAATAGACAAACACAACTATTTTAAACATAATAAAGGTCTAGCGGTATATTTTGTTATTGTATTTAAGGTATGTTGTATGCTTCATTGAATAGATATGTCTTTAGCATTTTCTTAAATTCCTTACGGTTTGATGTAAGTCGGAGGTTTTCGGGGAGAGAGTTCCATAAGATTGGACCGGCGACGGAGAAGGTTCTTTTGCGGATTAGAGCCAAGCTGACTGTTTTAACTGTTGGTACTTCTAGCAAACATTTGTCCATGGATCGTAGCTGTCTTGAGGGCTTGTATATGCATAAGATGGAGCAGAGCCAAACCGAGTCAATGTTATATAGCAGATTGTGAATGGTAGATGATTTTATATCTGATACGGTGAGTTATAGGGAGCCAGTGTAATTGTTGTAAAATGGGTGTTATATGATCTTTACGAGATAAGTTATATATTGTTCTTGCTGTAGCATTTTGAACGAGTTGCAATGGATATATTGATGATAATGGCAGTCCTAAATATAATGTGTTACAGTAATCTATTCTATTTTATTTTGTTTCATTTTTATTGTGTTGCTGCTTATTGTCTTTATTAATCATCATTTTTTTTTTAAGATTGTATTATTGTATTCTGTACTTCATCCCAAGTCTGTGTGGATGGGCAGATGATGAATTGAATAAACAAATACAAGCCCTACATCTTGTGCTGTTGCTCTTAACAAGAGAAAGGTTCCTGGTGTGCTAGAGTTCCGATCAGAAAATATCAGGGAAGACTCTGGTTAATGCTGAAGGTTTCTCCCTCTCAAGGAGAAATGAAACACCAGAGATACCTTAGTTTCTCATGCTTTTACACTGAAGCAGCATAAAAAATGAATGGATCCATGTTAACCATTTCTAAATTAACTGTGAGACTTTTTCAACTAATAAGTACCACAGTGTGCTGTGGACATCATAGCGCTGTCATATTAAAAAGGCAAAGAAAGAGCTAAAAAATATTCTTTTGAAAAACTCGCCATTTACCTTGGGCCTTTTTTTTTTTTTTAGCTTTCATCAAAAAATTAGAACCTAAGAAAATAATGTGCTCATGGGCCAGCTTCCAGAATTTTTGATGGAAGGGAAAAAAAATCACTTATCTACCTAAAGAATATAATAGCAGCAATATGGGCAAATGAGAGGCTAGCCAGAATTACTTCTGCCCTGAAGAGGAGGAAAGATATTCAGAGTCCAGGTCTCTGGGCTGCAAAAGAACTTGCATCTCTATGGGGATAAATCACTAGGAGGCCCAACATGCTGAAGTGCTTCGCAAATGTGATTATGCAAGGGAACATAGCAAATAGCACAGGTTATCTCATTTGCCAAGTTCTACACATGGTATGAGTCTTTTTTCTGCACCTAATTTTGTGTTTGTGAAGGTCACCAAGTGTATACAACATTTCTAATAAGCTGATGAATCAGGCAAATCAGCTCATTTGCAATTTCATCAGTAGCAAATTTACATGTGAAAAATCACTCATAGTGGTGATGTGTTGCAAAACTTAACTAAATCACAAGGAGCTGTAATTGAGGTTTTTTTGCGATAATGTCTGTGATTTTGTGTGGACTTTATTGCAAACAAAATCCCTGTGAAGCCATTTGCATGATAATTAAATAAGCCAGTATTGCAAAAAAGAAAAAAAGAATCTTTTTTGGGGTATTGGCTCATGTTGGCCTCTAATTGTGAATGGAAAAGGAGGCAGCAGGCCCTGAAAATGGAAAGTTTAGCAAGGCTCCAATTTCTGCTTGCATCTAATATCTGTATCCCAGTTTTTGGAAACATCATTTGGACAGTTTATTTCAACCCAAAGAACAATTAAGTATCCCTTTTATGAGTATAGATATTTGGGAAAAATCTATGTTTGATTCCTATTCACTTTCTGGAAGCGAAAACAGCTGGGGGTGAATTGGACAGAGTATCACATGTACACTGATATTCTAATATCAAAATCACTGCTGGCTCATACTGGCCTCAGTTCTTCAAAGGTTTAGAGCCAAAAAATAGCAAATATTTGAGATACTTATCTCATGACATGGCTTCTCATGCTACAGAAATGATATTTTGGTCTGCTTGGGGAATATTCAGCATTGCATGAGAAGGGTTATTTTTGTGCATAATTGATTCAACACACCAAAATAACACCCCTATTCTTAAAAATGTGTTAAGTGCTGATGTGTGAAAACGTGTGTTATTAGAAAATAGGTGGCATTAAATATAACACATGTTTTCACATGTCAATGCCTAACACACCTTTGTGAATAGGGATGAAAGACATTTGATCATATAGATTCACAAGCTGGTTCTCTAGGTTGCTGATTTTCTGAAATCTTTATATTATCACAATTCTAGACATTAATAAAGCAGTCAATTTTGTTTTCATTCCAAACAAGCATCAGCGTGGGCCAAAAAGTCTTAAATATTAGCATTCAGTGGTGCTTCTTATACCACAAAGGTTACAGCAGAGGCAAATTTCAACTAATCTGTCTTCACTTGGCTCAAGTTAACAGTATAACACTCTTCTACTGCTGTAAAATCAGCTGATTATTTTGTGAAGTTTGCTTCCCTACTGTGATTTACTTCTGTAATACAAACAGAACCATTTGAAATGGAGTGGATATTAATAACATGAACAATACAAAAAGAAAAGAAACACATTCTAAAAAAAAAAAAAAAAGGATAATAACTGGCCTTATGAGTCTGTGAGTCCTTAAGGAGTGCTTTTCAATCTGCAATAGGGCGAATTGGCTCAGCTTCCCTAGGGGAAGAAAAGAAAGCATTTTATCTTTGCTATACATACAATGGAATGAGCACTCTCTCTTTCTCTTGAGCTAAATACTGTAATATTTGTGCACTAAATATCCCATTATGATGTCCTACCATGGTTACTCAAATACATGACAGTATTATTATGTTAATAAGGTCACGGCTTGTTCCAGATGTGCTATCAGCTCCTCTGAAATACATTCTTAAGCCTGATGAGGCAAGCTAAACTTGCAAACATAGGCCTAGATTCATCTAATTGCTATAAATAAAGCAGAAATAAAGCAAACAAAAAAAAGGGGCGTGGGTATGGAAATTTCTGATCTACCGCATCACGTAGGAAATTTGCACAAATCACGATAATATATTGCGTTACATAGAAACATAGAAATGATGGCAGAAAAGGACCAAAGATCCACCCAGTCTGCCCAGCAAGCTTATACCGATATCTTCTGCACTATGCCAGTATCTGCCGCACTGTGCAGGCTACCCCCATGCTTATCAGTTTAGCAGACCGTAAACGTCAGGGCCAGTCCCTTAACCATTGCCATGAAAGCAGAGAACAATGATGGAGTTGTGTCAAGAGTATCAAGTTTAGTGATTAAGGGTAGTAAGCGCCTCAGCAGCTAGTTACCCCCATGCTTATTTGTTCCCCAAACTGTAAAAGTTGGGGCCCTTGTTGGATGCTATCTGAATTCAATTCCCCTTTTCTCATTCACTGCTGTTGAAGCAGAGAGCAAAAACGGAGTTACATTAAGCCTCGATACTGTTATTTATTTATTTATTTATTTATTAACTTTTATTTACCGACATTCGTGCAGCACATCATGCCGGTTTACAAAGAACTCAGGTGGGCGATACAATAAAACAATAAAACAAAACAATGTACAAAGAATAAAATAAAATAAAACCATAACAATGTAACCTTAGAACAAAATACTATTTCTTACAAAAGGACACATTAACCGATCATGATCAAAAAATAAATTAAGCCGTAAGGGGGATGTTGTTTCTTCTAGGGTATCCATGGGTGGTGCGGGGGGAAGCGGGGGAAACATAGGATGGGGTGAGGAAAATTCGAACAGAGGGGGCTGGGGAGAAATTAAATTTGGTTTTTGTCGGGATAGGCCTGTCGGAATAGCCATGTTTTGACTCCTTTCTTGAAAATTTGCAGGGATGTCTCTTGGCGTAGGAGGGTGGGGAGGGAGTTCCAGAGGGTGGGGGCAGCGACGGAGAGGGCTCTCTCTCTGGTGTGAGTAGAATGTGCTGCCTTTAGGGATGGGGTGTGTAGAGTACCTGCATTTGTTAAGGGTAGCAACTGCCACATCAGCAAGCTATCCCATTACCCCCATGCATTCTTTTCTTTATTTCTAACCTCTAGCATTTAGAGATCCACGGTGTTTATCCCATGCCCTTTTGAATTCCTTGACTGTTTTTGTTATCACCACCTCTTCCGGAAGGGTACTCCATGCATCACCACCCTCTCCTTGAAGAAATGTTTCCTGACATTGGTTCTGAGTCATCCTCCCTGGAGTTTCATTTCATGACCTCTTGTTTTATTGATTTCTTTCCAAAGGAAAAGGTTTGACAATTGTGCATCATTAAAACTACAATTGTGCATCATTAAAACCTTTCAGATATCTGAAGGTCTGTATCATATCTCCCCTGCATCTTTTTTCTTCCAGGATGTACATATTCAGATCCTTCTCCTCATAAGTCTTCCAATGCTGACCCCTCGCTAGTTGTGTACCTAAAGTATTTGACACCTGGGGTGGATACTTCCTATGGCACACACACCCCCCTCCCAGATTCACTTCTCCATCCCTCCTCCCCCCATTCACTTCTCCATCCCTCTTCCCGTCCAGTGATCTCTGGTTCCCCTCTCCCTCACACAGGCTCTCTCTCTCTCTTGTACACACTTTCACACCCCTGCATACAGCTCCCTCCATTTCTCTCTTTCATACATACACACCCCTTCACACAGCTCCCTCTCTCACACACAAGCATGCACCCTCACTCACACACACACACACACACACAGACATACTCTAACACACAAATAGACATAAACACACTCTCTCTCACTTCCTCCCCTGCTCCCCATCAGAAGAACAGCAACAGCTTCCCCATGACAGATGGGGCTCTTCATTTTTCTTGAGGTGGTACGAGAGCTGGTGTGGCTTACTTCCTGCATCTGTGGTGGGGAATGTGAAGGGCAGTGCTTTTGCTCTTCCTCTTTCTTCGGGGCGTGACTGTATGAACTTTCCTTCTTCCTGCTCACACGGACTCACCATTTCCTCTTTCGGGCCATGGGGGGAGGGGGGCTGGAAGAAGAAAAGGCTATGAAGTTGCTGGCTCCAGACCCATGGTGCTCTAGGCAGCTGCCCAATCCAGTAAGAAAAAAGAGGTGATAATGCCCTTCTATAGGTTCTTGGTGAGGCCTCACCTGGAGTACTGCATTCAGTACTGGTGCCCGCATCTCACAAAGGATAAAATCAAGATAGAGGCAGTCCAAAGAAGAGCGACCAAAATGGTGAGGGGCAGCGGTGTACTATGGAAAGGTACAGAAGTGAGCGAAGCCCATCCTCCCTCTTCTTCTAGCATGAGCGGGATGGGCTTCGCTCACTTCTGCACCTTCCCATAGTACACCGCTGCCCCTCACCATTTTGGTCACTCTTCTTTGGACTGCCTCTATCCTGATTTTATCATTTGTGAGAAGCGGGCACCAGTACTGTATGCAGTACTCCAGGTGAGGCCTCACCAAGGACCTATACAAGGGCATTATCATCTCCTTTTTCTTACTGGATATTCCTCTCTCTATGCAGCCCAGGATTTTTCTGGCTTTAGCTATCGCCTTGTCACATTGCTTTGCCATCTTCACCCCAAGATCCCGCTCTCAGTCCGTGCACATTCGTCTTTCACCACCCATCACATAAAGCTCTTTTGGATTGCTGCACCCCAGATGCATGACTCTGCACTTCTTTTCATTAATCCCAGCTGCAGGGAGCCAAAATGTGAAATGCATCAATGAAATCTAAAGAATCCAACTGCATTCACCAAACAACTTTAAGTTATCTTCATAATGACAGGCTTCAGCATAGGGATATTGAAAGACCATCATAACACCCGCAAGCATAAAGTCTGATTAGTAAATCACATGCCTACAAATGGGTCATAAATATTTGTCAGTCTTGTAATTACTGTCAAGTGCTTAATCATCGATTTCTGTCGAGGAAAATGATTTTTTAAATTTTATATGCAAAGAAAAAAAGAATTTAAAGAATTTGTGATTACAAGACTGATGATTATTTATGGCCCGTTTGTAAGCATATGATTCATGAATCAGAATGGACAAGTTGATCATAGAGATTAGCCCCATGAGTGAACGTAAATCTAGGGACATCATGAAATTTTTTATATAACTGTAAGATACGCCAATTGTCAAACATTACTTTTTTCATCTTGTGTGTCATTGAAGAGACTGGTAGGACTCACGTCAAGGTGTCTAAAGTGTCAGGCGAGCAGGGTAAATGGTAGGACTCATGTCAAGGTATCTACAGTGTCAGGCGAGCGGGGTAAATTTCAATCTTGTGAAAGCACATTTAATGCATCGTTGTGGATATCCTCTAGCTCGAAATCTGTTACTCAATAATACTGCTTGTTAATATTCTGTCAAAGTGGTGCAAAGACATCTGATGTGGAAAAATTGGCTAACAGGTAGGTTCTCCTTCAAAGAACGAGGATGTGCACTGGTGAAATGAAGGAAAGTGTTGCTGGATACAGGTTTACAGTAGAGGGTGGTCAAAAACCTTTTGGAATCCTATGTTCTTATGACCAGATAATGGATTGGGTGAAGAGGACAAAACCTTTTGGGCCATTAACTTAAGAGACTTATATTTTTGATAGTTGAGTTACAATTGAAGATTTTGGCTTATTAGAACCCACTTTGGATATTATTCCTTGGGAATATTTTTCTTCTGTTATCCCAGTTCATACCAGAACTGGAACTATACTATAATATCCCACCCTCACTGGTGAAGATATTTTCAAACAGGATGAAGGTGCAAGAACATAAGAACATAAGAAAATGCCATACTGGGTCAGACCAAGGGTCCATCAAGCCCAGCATTCTTTTTCCAACAGTGGCCAATCCAGGCCATAAGAACCTGACAAGTACACAAAAACTAAGTCTATTCCATGTTAGCGTTGCTAGTAATAGAAGTGGCTATTCTCTAAGGGGCAGATTTTAAAACAATATGGGGTAGATTTTCAAAGCCGTACGCGCGGGAAAACAGGCACTTAAGCGCATAAACCGGAGTGGCGCGCACAACCTAAATTTTGCATAGCGGTATTTATGCGTGTAGGTGGACCTGGGCAAGCAACATTACGCAAATACAAAAGGGGCGTGTCGGGGGCGTGTCGGGGGCGTGTCTGGGCGGAGACCAGACCTATGCGTATAAAACGTATTTTATAAGGGACACGCATAACGTCACCGGCGCGCGCATACGATTTCGCTCGCGTACATTTACTTCTGTTTTTTTTGTGCGCAAGGAAGGAGTGAAGGCCCTGCGGCTGCTGTCTGACATCACTACAGTTCCAGACATCCTGTAGAAGGGCAGAAGGTGGACAGGAGAGGGCCTGGGGGAGTACCCGCTCTAAACTGGGACAGTCGCACAGTTGTCCATACACAACGTTAATGTGCGTATAGGAGAGAGAGACGCACGAGCGTCTAGACAGCCATTCAGTGCTAATTCCCCAGTCTACACATGTTCAACGCAGCAGCAATATACGTGCTGGAATCCCTAAGGCTCAGAAGGGAAAGAGAGAGGAGGAGGAGGAGAAGGCAGCTGAGACGGAGACGCTACCCGTTACACCGGGTCTACAGGACCCGCACCCAATTTCTGGACCTGTCTGAGGAGGAAGTAATGACCCGTTACAGATTTGATAAGGAGACCATACTGTCCCTCTGCAGAATGTTAGAGGGTGACCTGCAACCACGCACGCAGAGGGGCCATGCCTTGCCTGTACACATCAAGGTGACTACCTTCCTTGCATTTCTGGCTACCGGCACCTTCCAAACCCCGCTTGGCCTGACGTCTGGAATCAGTCAGGGTGCCACCTCAGGATGTCTGGAGCAGGCCCTGGCTGCCCTGCTGCGACACACACACCACTTTATCTCCTTCCCCACCAGTAGGGAGGAACAGCATGGAACCATGAGAGGCTTCTACCAAATAGCACGCTTCCCCTCAGTCTTGGGAGCTATTGATTGCACCCACGTGCCCCTAAGGGCACCAGCAGCAGATGAGGCCATCTACCGCAATCGCAAGGGATTCCACTCACTAAACATGCAGGTGGTGTGCAATGCCAAGGGCCTCATCACGAACGTAGTGCCTCGCTTTCCTGGATCCACCCACGACGCCTACATTCTCACCCAATCAAGGATCTATGAAGAATTCCAGCTGCATCACATCACTGGTGGCTGGCTCCTAGGTAGTAGAGCAACAAACAATAGCACCCACCTATCTTAGTACAATCACTAGCTATAGGGTGCCACAGTAGGCACAACCATGGAAGCCATGGTCCATGGTTGTGCCTACTATGGCACCCTATAGCTAGTGAATGTGTAAGGCCTGTGAGCTGAATGCCAGTGATCCACACACATTATCTAACCTTCTGATTATCCCGTATGCTACAGGTGACAGAGGCTATCCCCTCAAATCGTGGCTCATGATCCCCGTGGCATGCCCCAACACGGCAGCTGAGATGCGCTACAACAGGGCACACCGTAGGACCAGGTCTGTCATCGAGAGAACATTTGGCATCCTGAAATCACGCTTCCACTGTCTGGACAGATCCGGTGGGTGCCTCCTGTACTCCCCCGCTAAGGTGTGTGAGATATTCCTAGCCTGCTGTATCCTACATAATCTGGCAATTGAGAGACACATCCCTGTACCTGAGGATGGACCGGAAAACAGTGAGGAGGAGGAGGAGGACATACAGCTGACCATGGAGGAACTGGACGAAATACATCGCCTGAGCCAAAGGCGGGCAATACGAGAAAGGAACAGTCTCATAGAAAGCCATTTCCGTAGGTGATAAATGTGCATTTATTTACAGGTGACAAATGTGATAGTGAATAAAGAAAATGTAACAACATAAACCCTCTGACAGGTCACTTCTTTGCCCGTCCCCTCCTACGAGCCTCGGAAAGCCGAGACTGGCCCACCCGGGTACTGCGGCGCAGGGGACTCCGGCCACTGCTGACACTGCCCTCAGAGGGCATAGGTGCCTGGGCCACATCTGGGGCATGGCTACATGAGGGAATAGCCAGGGGCAACAGCTCTCCAGCTCGTGGTGGTGGTGGAGGAGGAGGTGGAACAGCAGGTGCAGGCGGGGGTGCCATCCACACATAGCCTGCAGGAGGCTGAGGTGCTGGTGCCACAGGTGGAGGTACCACCTCAGGGGCCCCTGCATGGGCAGGTGGCATCCATGGGTATGGAGGCATCCATGGCCATGGAGCCACTGGTGGCGGGGGCTGTACGGGAGGCGGGGGCTGTACGGGAGGCGGGGGCTGTACGGTAGGCAGGCGCTTAACCAACTCCATCCACACCTCCGTCTGCCGGTCAGTGGCCCGGCAAATGGCTTGGAGGCCCCCCTCAAGGCGCTCATACCCCTCCCTGACAGTGAGACGGAGGGCACTGCCTTCCTTCTGGATTATGTCCGACAGGCCAGAGATGGCATCCAAGATGGCGGTGCCCTGCCGTACAAGTGTCTCTGCCGGCCCGGTAACCTGGTCGGCCTGGGGCTCAGGATGGTCGGACGCACTGCTGTCCTGCTGAACATCAGGTTCCACCTCAGCGAGCGGTTCATCCGGTTCCTCTCCCTGCTGCTCCTCCTCAGGCTGCTCCACGCGCTGCCGGTCTTCCCCCTCCTCCTCTTCCGAGGAGTCACGGAGCACCTGCAGACGCCGGTACTGGTGTTGGGGCCTAGGGGCAGGTCCGGGTTGCTCATCATCTGGCTCCCCTAAATGGTAAAGCATATGGGTATTAGCACACTGACAATAGGGGTGTATGTCACTCCATATACACAGGTGGTAGTCATATGGCAGGTGTCAAGACACCTCTGGGGTATCATTAGTGGCTGCCAACCAGACACATGTAGCACCTGCCCTACAACCAGTTCAGGACACAGGAGTGTTCCCAGTGGGCTGCATGGAATGTGGGACCTGTCAGGCCAAACCTAGAACAAAGAGCCCTTTTCTATGACCTGCACGTCAACCCTCAACCTAATCAAGACACACTGTTTCTGCACTCCACGACCTGTGCTGTGGTACAGGAAGGTGAAAAGGAAGCAAATAGGGAAGGATGGGAAGGTCGTGCGCACACGTCGTGCGCACAGCCCCCCCCTCCCCCTCCAGTGCGCACACGTCCTGCGCACACGTCGTGCGCACAGCCCCCCCTCCCCCTCCGGTGCACACACGTCCTGCGCACAGCCCCCGTGCGCACAGCCACGGTGCGTGTCTGTGGGGTGGGGGGACGAGGGAGAGCGCAACTTTGCAATGTGGAAAGTAATCAGTACCTATAGGTTACATGACAACATAGGCTGCTCTACTGTGAGATAGGATACGTGTTGGTCTGCATACCTTGCTGCCCTGCACGGCGCATGGAGTCGAGATGGCCAACGCCACCCACAGCTGCCTCCGATAGGGTTCCCAGAACCAGCTGCTCCGAGGCTGTGAACGTGATGCGGCTCCTGCCACCTTCAGCAAGTCGCCTGGCCTGCTTCCGCTTTACCACTCGCCGAATGTCCCGCCATTTGTGCATCAGTTCGGCAATACTGCGGTTGTGGTGGAACACCGAATTAACAGTATGCCTGATGCGCCTCCATATTTGTTCCTTGGCGTATGCACCCACCGTACGCGACTGTGGGCCATAGAGCATATCCCTCTGCCTCATGACATGCTCCACCAGCATGTGCACCTCCCCTGGCAAGAAGTTGGGCTTCCTGAGAAGCACAGGTTGTGCCTGTGCCTGAGCCATGGTGAGGATGGCCAGTGAGTAGCCCACCCATCCCTTTAAAGTGACGTCAATTTGTGCGCGGACCTCCCCAGTGGGGCGTAACATATGCGCACAGCTGATCCCATCAACGCAAATACCAAGAACGCGCGTGAATAATTAAAATCCATGCGGATCATGTGCGTGCTGGGTTATTTGGGCGCGCCAGCAATCTATTTTAATAATATATTCGTATTACCTATCTATTTTCATTCAGATATGCGCGTACCTACCTATGGAACAGCTGGGCGTGCAGCCATTATCCAATGTAGCCCACATGTGCGTCCTGTTGCAATCCCAAACCCGTAATGACGGTATGGAAGTAGCCCTTTCTGTGACAGCTACATAGCCAGTGCAGTGCAGGTCGGAGAGGCAGGTGAGACGTCGACTACACTAATTAGCGTGCAGAGACGTGTGAGCTCAGCAGCCTACTGAGAATGGCTACTCAATCGGGGCCAGCTGCTAATCAGCACCTCCATCTGAGGGTGGGAAGTACTGATTAGCAGCTGGCCCCGAATGGGTTGGCCTTCCCAGTAGGCTGCTGAGCTCACACGTCTCTGCACATACCACTCTATTCCTGCGTATGCCGACTTCAGAGGGATATGTTGTAGGTAAGGTCGCTTTACCGGAGCGTTGGAGGGGGGTTCACTGGTGTTATTCGTGGCTACTTCACTAGGGGGACAATCGCTGTCTAACGTGTGTAGTCGGCTTCTCACCAGCCTCTCGGATCTGCAATGCACTGGCTTCATTGGTGTTCATGCTGAATGTCAGTGCATTGTGCGCCCACTATAGCAGGGCTACGACCAGCTTAAAGAACCGTCACATAGACTAGCGGCCAACTCCTAAGGCGACCGTACCTAGTACGGTCTACGGGCTCTGCGCACATGTCCGCTAGAGTCTATGGGCTGGCGAGCTAGCTGTATTGGTGTTATGCTACGGTGGGACTGGAGACCCTAACCCACCTCTTGTAACTGACGTTTTGCGTAGCAGCTGTGGGCTGTATATTCTATGTATGTAGCTGTTCACATGCAGATTACAGTTACTGCAAAGCCGAGGTGCGTTACACTAGGTCCGGTATAGCCAGCAATGCAGAGGGATGCGACTGATCCATGGAGTCCGCAGACCCCAGCGGACATGTGCGCAGAGCCCGCAGACTCCAGCGGACATGTGCGCAGAGCCCGCAGACCCCAGCGGACATGTGCGCATGGTCATTTTCTGTACTGCACATGGGCGCCTCGTCTATATGATGCACTGTAGCTGATGTGGCACGCACACAGCCTATACAGTGTAGCAGATGGATGACCAGGATGTTCCATGGGCTGCTCTGCTAGGACTCAACGTCGCCGCACTCATTCACCCTTCCTTCCCTCCCTCCTTCCCTGCACCCCCTCCCTCCCTCCCTCCCTCCTTCCCTGCACCCCCTCCCCCACCTTCCTCCCTGCACCCCCTCCCCCACCTCCCTCCCACCTTCCCTCCCTCCGACACTGCCAATACATGGTCAGCTCCCACCTGTCCCTTAATAACCACACCGTTTATTATTTTAAATATTTATTGAAAGTCTGACATATTTACAAAATAAAATGTGGGTGGGGAGGGGCAGCCTAGGGATTAAAACTATGTACAAAACAAAACCTCCCGTGGGGTTAGGGAGGCAGGGACCAGAGAGGATGGTCAACGACGACGGACCATCTCCCCCAGGAGCCGTACTGCAGCACCAAGCAGCAGTAGGCCCCTGGTGTTGCGGTCCGTCGCCTGGACCATCCTCTCTTGGAAGGCAATCAGTGCCCT
Organism: Rhinatrema bivittatum; assembly: GCF_901001135.1. Lineage (NCBI taxonomy): Eukaryota > Metazoa > Chordata > Amphibia > Gymnophiona > Rhinatrematidae > Rhinatrema > Rhinatrema bivittatum. The sequence goes on along the minus strand of NC_042616.1, from coordinate 440,720,996 downwards.
CATGCCCTCATTGACCCCCCTCACATAGTCCTGGAACTGACCATAGGTAAGAGGCTCATCCTCGGGGGCGCGTGCCCCCGGGGATGGGCCTCTTTGCTGGCCCCGTGAGGGGGGACGATGAGGGACTAGAGGGCCCTCATTGCCTCCCTGAGCCAGCAAAGGCTGGCTCCTGCCGGCCCCAGCGTCCCTAACCCCACGGGCAAAAAGGGGTGGTTGCCCTACGGGGGGGGGGCTAGGGGACGGCATGGGGTGCCGTTCGGCCCGGGGAGGGCTTCGCCGCTCAGGTCTCCTCTGGGGGGGGGGGGTGGATCCGGCTCCCCCCCTGGAGCGGCTGCAGCTCCATCTGCAGCTGGGCCTGGCATTTCCTCTTCAGCATCTGTGAAAACAAAGGACACGTATGACTACACTGTACTGGGTGAGGGGAGGGAGAGAAGGTGGGATGGGGGACAGGATGGTGGGGCGGTGGTAAAGGATGGGATGGATGGTGGCTCAGATGTGGGTTACTCCAGTCGGTTGGAGGGGTCACTTACCGCCAGGCCCAGCCCGCTGCGCACGCAGCCGCTCCATCCATCTGCGGCGATGGAGGCGTAGCCAACGGGCCTTCTTCTTCAGGTCTTCAATCTATTTGAACGGAAGGAGGGAGGACCATTAGTGTACTCTGATAGTCAAGATGGTGCCAGGATACTTGGATGTAGGTGTGACAACATTGCTGACTGACACCCATGATATTATTCAATTAGCATACACATTGTTTTCATCATTGGCAATTGAGGCACAACACAACCCAATCCTAACTAGTGTTAGACACCAGCAGGACATAACAAACTGTCTACAGTGCATATAAGTATCAGGTGCTCTATTCTGGGTACCCAGGTGAGGCCTAACCTGACTTTGCAACTCCCACATTCACCACAACAACTTTCTTTCGTATACTTACTCCACGGGGGTGTGAAGCCTCTGCATTAAACCGCCTTTGCAGCCTCCTCCATGCCCTCCGCAGGTGCCCAAAATTAGTCCTCCGTCCCTGCACCGGGAACAGCCATCTCTCTGCTGCCACCACCAGGGACGCCAGCAGCTCCACGTCCCTGGTGGTGAAGTTGGGCTGTCTCCTCCTGCCGGCCATTTTGTGCAGTGTGGGGAACGGGAGGTCACACCCTCTCGTTCGCATTTGCGCGCGCGAGGGCTCCACACGCACAAATATGGCCGCGCGTCGGTTGTCTGGTTACGCGCACATGTGGTCCTCATTACCTGCGCGTATTTTCTGTGCCGCGCGCAACATGTGCGCATGCTACGCAAAATTGCTAGTTTGTGCTGTGTGCGCAGAAACGCGCGCAGCTCTACCGCCGCGCGCGTTTCTTTTAAAATCTACCCCTATGCGCGCCGGTACTTTTGTTCGCGCCACCGGTCGGCGCGCGCAAGGGGGTGCACATTTGTGCAACCTGCGCGCGCCGAGCCCAGCGCGGCCTGCCTGTTCCCTCCGAGGCCGCTCCGATTTTGGAGCGGCCTCGGAGGGAACTTTTCTTCGCCCTCCCCCCACCTTCCCCTCCCCTCCCCTCCCTAACCCCCCCCCCCCGGCCCTATCTAAACCCCCCGCTTACCTTTGTCGGCAAAGTTACGCCTGCTGAAAGCAGGCGTAACTTTGCGTGCATCGCCGGCAGCCCCGCTCCGTGCCCCCGGGCCCGCCCCCGAAACGCCATGGCATGCCCCTGAAACGCCGTGTCATTTTGGGAACGCCCCCGGACATGCCCCCTCCCTCCCCGTTTCGAAAGCCCCGAGACTTACGCGCGTCCCAGGGCTTTACGCGCGCCGGCGGCCTATGCAAAATAGGTGCGCTGGCGCGTGAGGGCCCTGCACGCGTAAATCCTGCTGGATTTACGCGCGCAGGGGTTTTAAAATCCGCCCCTATGTGAACTTAATAGCAGATAATGGACATCTCCTCCAAGAACCTATCCAATCCTTTTTTAAACACAGATATACTAACTGCACTAACCACATCCTCTGGCAACAAATTCCAGAGTTTAATTGTGCGTTGAGTGAAAAAGAACTTTTAAATGTGCCACATGCTAACTTCATGGAGTGCCCCCTAGTCTTTCTACTATCCGAGAGTAAATAACCGAATCACATCTACCAGTTCTAGACCTCTCATGATTTTAAACATCTCTATCATATCCCCCCTCAGCCGTCTCTTCTCCAAGCTGAAAAGTCCTAACCTCTTTAGTCTTTCCTCATAGGGGAAAGGAGCAGAGTAAGAATGGACCCAGAAACCATTTGTTTGTTATTGAACATTGCATGTATGTTGATTCTTATTTTTGTCATCTTGGCCAGGATCCTCTTCTCCTCCAGTAAAAACTATCTTTTATTTAATCTCCAATATGACTCCAGTGTTTTCTTTGATTTTTACCCATGTGTGGATTTACTGGGTAATGGATGGACCTTTTGCAATTCCTGGTTTATTCCTGCTCTTATTCTTCACTATCTGGCACCTCCAGGAACTATTTGATACAGCTTGTGAAGTGGTCACGAAGACAGTGATAGACAGTGTCAGGGGCACCAGAAAGGAAGTTTTTCTCCCTGTCCAGAATTGAAATCAATAGCACCACTAGTTTAGAATAAATCACCAAAACAGGGGACCTGCTACATATAGTGGTACCCAAATAGGGACCCACTGGCGCAAAAGCTTTGGACCAAGTGGAAGAAAAAATCCTCAGATGTCTATATGAGTTATGTGAATTTATAATGTATGTTGACTTAGTGTACCATTGGACCAAGATTGTAGATGTCCTGCCACTGGAGCAAGAAGCTGATGGCTTTGTGCCAACAGACCAAGAATAAGGGCATGGTGCACAGGAACAGAGGGAGGAGCAGAGCTCCATCACCCAGCAGCCACTCAGTGTAAGCCAGTGTTCACAGGCAGAGGAAGATTCCACACCACCACGGGGATTAGGGGATATCTGGCCTGCTTGACACACTCGGGAGCATAGCAATGGAGCATGAGCCAGAGACTGATCCAGGCCATTTGAAAACACTACAATGATGGTTAGCGATGGCCAACCTGCTCATCTACCATGCAGATGAGGACAACAAGTTGGCTCAATTGGAGGACAGAAGGAATCGGTCAACCAGTGAGAATTCAAGAGTAAGTCAGAGACAGTAATCCAAAAGCCCATGGAGCTGTTGGGCCTGCACTGGAAAAGGGAAATGTATGATACTTCTACCATCGAAGGCAGCTGCAGCAGTCCTTGCAAGGTTGCACTATAAGGGCTTCAGAAGAATGTATCAAATGCCTCACATTCGGAAGACCCCAACCTGTGGCCTTGAATTGTTGCCGATCTGTCGGAAATGTTCCTGGAGGCAGATGCAAGTATGGAGGGCCTGAGACCAATGGACATGGAAGACACAATGGTGAGTGATTTGACCTATCAGGCTGCTAGGTGCTGGCTAGGCCATTGCCGACTGAAGAACCTGTGTACATCCAGTGATGCTGGGAAGAGAGATGAGGGGTGAGACATAGAACCCCTAGCATTTGAGTCTCAGGGTAGAGTGGAGGACAAGCTTGTGGTTGCTTAACCTCCACAGAAGGAGATTGTGTGTGTTACGGCAGCTGTTGAGGCCACACCCAAACCAAATGTGGTTGTGGAAGAGGTGATCAAAGGGAGTACACCATTGAATGGAAGTATGAGGGAGGTTCCCTCATGGATGAAGTTTCAGGAAGAAGTGGCAAAATTAATGCTTTCATTTGAGTGACTGGATACTGGCCTGGGCTGTCCAGCATCATAATAACCAGTGAAAATGGGGCCTGTAAGAGCTATGTGCTCTACCTGGGGAAGATTGTCATTTCACAATATACCCTCGCTCTTATCCATATCATCCAACGGCAGTTCACAAGACTCCAGACATTCTCAGGGAGAACACATATTCATCAGTAGACACTATGAGTCATGTGAGTGGAACATGGTGGTTACTGCTACCATGGCTTGCAGACATTTTGCAATAGTAATTAGGGATGTGAATCGTTTTTCAACGATTAAAATTATCGTCCGATAATGTTAATATCGTCTTAAATCGTTATAGAACACGATACAATAGAAATTCTAACGATTTATCGTTAAAAATCGTTAAATCGTGTTAGTGCGCACTAACGGGAGTTAGTGCGCACTAACTCCCCGTTAGTGCGCACTAACTCGATTTAGTGCGCACTAACTGAAAATGATACAAATAAACACTTTCCAGGTCACTGAAGGTCAGTTAGGAATGAATATGTGTTCCTATTGGCTGGCTGCCCTCTTATCTATTGATGTTACCAAGGTTACCACTGAGGTGATGGTTGGGGGGATGGGAAATGGAACTGGAAACTAACGAACACCAACAGAAAATGAAACAAAGTGTTCACACTTCCCAGGTCAGTAAAGGTCACTTAGGAATGAATATGTATGTATGTATTCCTATTGGCTGGCTGTGCTCTTATCTATTGATGTTACCAAGGCTAACACTGAGGTAATGGTTGGGGGGATGTGAAATGGAAACAGTTGGAAGCTTGACAAAAAAAGTAATGTAATGATCAGCACTCACGTGACTAGAACTTGTTTGTTTATTATTTTTGTTAGCAGGCACCTGAAATGCTAGTGCATGTTGAATTTGCCAATCACTGTGCATTTTAGAAAGGTGGTCCTGGCTGGAACTGTACACAGTTCAAATATATGTAATTGATTGTTGGTAAGTGTATTTTTTAAGTAGCCACACTGGCACAAGTATGTTTACTTTTCCTCCTACTTAACTCACTAGCTCAGCTTTGTAAGAAGGGCTTCTCTGCTTGTGTGTTGTTTTTGTTTGGTGTGAGGAGAGCAGAAACATCAGATCTTTATTCAATCTACTACAGTCATCTCTTACAGTGCCCTATCCCTATTAATACCAGGAGTGTTGTGATCTTCCTGCACACACAGTGCCCTAACCCTGGCACCAGGGGTGTTGTGATTTTCCTGCACACAGTGCCCTAACCCTGGCACCAGGGGTTTTGTGATCTTCCTGCACACAGTGCCCTAACCCTGATACCAGTCTGAGTCAGCTCCCTCCCTGCATTACTAGTGAGAGGCTGGCTTCACAGACAGGGGGGAGCTGCCTGACCCTCACTCCTGACTTCCCCCATGTCCCAGCTAGTGAATGGTGTGTGGGTGAGGGGGGGGGGGGAGGAGGATGGTGAAGTCTGAGACAGCTCCCTCCCTGCATTACTAGTGAGAGGCTGGCTTCACAGACAGGGGGGAGCTGCCTGACCCTCACTCCTGACTTCCCCCATGTCCCAGCTAGTGAATGGTGTGTGGGTGAGGGGGGGGAGGATGGTGAAGTCTGAGACAGCTCCCTCCCTGCATTACTAGTGAGAGGCTGGCTTCACAGACAGGGGGGAGCTGCCTGACCCTCACTCCTGACTTCCCCCATGTCCCAGCTAGTGAAGGGTGTGTGGGTGAGGGGGGGGAGAGGATGGTGAAGTCTGAGACAGCTCCCTCCCTGCATTACTAGTGAGAGGCTGGCTTCACAGACAGGGGGGAGCTGCCTGACCCTCACTCAAGCAGAGAAGCCCTTCTTACAAAGCTGAGCTAGTGAGTTAAGTAGGAGGAAAAGTAAACATACTTGTGCCAGTGTGGCTACTTAAAAAATACACTTACCAACAATCAATTACATATATTTGAACTGTGTACAGTTCCAGCCAGGACCACCTTTCTAAAATGCACAGTGATTTGCAAATTCAACATGCACGTGTCTGCTAACAAAAATAATAAACAAAGAAGTTCTAGTCATGTGAGTGCTGATCATCACATGTCAAGCTTCCAACTGTTTCCATTTCACATCTCCCCAACCATTACCTCAGTGGTAACCTTGGTAACATCAATAGATAAGAGCACAGCCAGCCAATAGGAATACATATTCATTCCTAAGTGACCTTTACTGACCTGGGAAGTGTGAACACTTTTTTCATTTTCTGTTGGTGTTCATGAGTTTCCAGTTCCATTTCCCATCCCCCAACCATCACCTCAGTGGTAACCTTGGTAACATCAATAGATAAGAGGGCTGCCAGCCAATAGGAATACATATTCATTCCTAACTGACCTTCAGTGACCTGGAAAGTGTCTATTTGTATCATTTTGAGTTAGTGCGCACTAACTCGAGTTAGTGCGCACTAATCGGAAAAAATGATTTTTAACGATTTTTCAACGAAATAATCGTGCCAAACACGATTTTCTTCTCCTGCCACACGATTTCTATCGTTAAGACGATATGGAAAACGATTCACATCTCTAATAGTAATTCTCAGGAGCAATGTGGTTGTGTTGGATCATGGAACTATACTTGAGTTCTGCTGCATGTGTACCAAACACACTTTAGTGCTTCCTGAGGCTAATGGAGAAGGTAGTTGAGGGGTGCACTACATCCTCAGAAAGTGGATTCTCTGGGGTTAGTGGACATGGGGATTTGATCACCACCAAATTACTGGACAATGTGATCACTAAGGAAGTAACAGACAAATCATGGGTAGTCCCCAGTACTGTTGAATGAGAAAAATCTTTGAAGTGGGTATCCCAAGCTGAGAAACTGGTGGAGCTGAAGGCATGGGCCTTTTTTGGAATGTATTATCCCTATGTGCACATATATGTCATAAACTATGTTGAGCACCACAGAGAAGAATTTTCATTCATTCATTCGACTAATCGTATATTCTATCACCCATATTGATTGCTAAGTCCCTCTTGTTTTTTATCTTCTTCACAAATTTTTTCTTTCCACAAATGCAATAGCATTCTATTGGAATGCAGAGAATCTACCTTAGATCAAAGGATGGAAGCCATGTATTTTTCTGTGTAGTCAGTCACAATTAAGAAGCTAAGAAAATTCATTTTTTTATAGAGGTCACATAGGGTGAAATATATGTGAACTGGCAAGGACCACAGCTTCACCAGATTCACAACCAACTTGGCCTTTTTGAGCAGTATCAATGAGATCTGCTGACTTTCCATTTCAGCAAACAGCATAAAAGTACACAGAAATTATTCAGGACAAATTAGAGAAAACAAATGGAATTTTTGTATTTAATCAAATATGAATCGAGTCAGAAAGTTTTTTTTTTCCTTTTAGAGCTGAAATGTTGTTAAGGAAATGGTATTTTTAGGGAGGTTTTAGTAATGTTGTAAAGGAAAATCTGTAGAAGACATTTACAGAGACAGGACATTTAAGAGAAGGATACAGTATTGTATGTGATATGAGTCCAGCAGCAGAAATCCCTGTCTAAGTACATTGAAAAGGGTTTCACATAGCTGACTGCACATTTCTAGTGACTGACAAGTGAAATCCCAGTGGCATTAGTTCTCCAGTTCCTATATCTTTGGCAAAGTAAATATAGAATGATTATTTTATCAATATTATATTTAATTACTTGATGTCATCAGCAAGTGTTTTCTGATAAAGCTGAGATGCATATGAGTTTTATCTAATTAAACAGAGGGCTGTTTCACTTTCTTCACTAGTTGTTTGCATGCTGTAATTTAAAAGCTGTCTTTTACTTTTATTTTTATCTGCCAGACAGTGTAGTCATTTAAAAAAACTTGGCAGAACTTAAGGCAAAATGTGAAAATGAACTTTATCTTGGCAAAGTGACATTAATTTGTGAATATATTTATGAGAAAAAAAGTAACATTTACTTTTGTAGAAAAATGCTAATAGAAATGGTAAATTATGAAAAATGTTAAAAACCTGAATACATACGATAAAGAAAGATCCATAAGGAACTTATTAATGTCGAGAGAAAATTATACTGTAGACAAAGAGAACTAAAGACTAAGAACCAATGAACTCCTCAGAAATATGTAATATCTTAATTGTACCTTCTCATTCGCTGCACACTAAGAACTGCATTCCCTAAGGCTCTTCTACTTTGTATCTATGGGAAAATAAAAAGCTTAGTAAACTAGATCCTTAATGAGAAATAAATGTTTAATATTTGAAAGTACTGCTAATGTCAAGTAGTTTATACACTTAAAATTCTGATTTCAAATGTATCATTTATTACCCATTCAGCTGGTTTGTTACTCTTAAGGCGTGAACACATAAAGTACTATTTCATCTCTCATGAGAACCTTTATGTATCACTTATTTTAACATTGTATCCGTGACAGAAAGACTTGCTTAAAACTAAGGACGAAGGGCTTTATCTATAAAGGCAAGTAGTATAAATGGAAGCTCATGTTTCTAGGGTGACTGTGCCAGTGAAGAGGGTTGTTTGGTAATGCCTCATATTATGGTACAGTACACATATTTTACTGAACATTTTCAAAGCAAGCTTAAATGCACGTTAGGTTTGAAAATTCTTCTGTAATTGACTCTGTACATGCATATAACCATGCGTAAAGTTACTCCTCCTCATCGGATGATGTAACTTTCATTCATATACTTATGTGCATACTTTTTAAAATCAAACGTATGCACACAAGTTTCAACCCTGCTCCAACTCTGCCACTTGGAATGACTTTCTGTAGTTCACGTAAAATAATGCACATAAAAAGGTTATGCACTTATTTTTATGCACATAGAGCCCCAGGATATTTTAATACAGCAATTTGCATGCATAAAATGGGTTTTTATATTCTAAAATGAATTGGAAATTTGCCCCCATAATATTGAATTGACACCGTTGAATCATTATCATTGAGGTCCTTATTATAGATGTGCAGAAGAAAAACATTTTTTTGTTTTTTTGGTTCATTCATTCATTTCATGGGCATCTAAATTTGTTTCAATACTTTCAAAACAAAATTAAATATTTGTTTGTTTTATTCAGTTCTTGCACAGCAGCCTATTTTGGGCTCCAGAGATGGGGTTTTCTCATCAATTCTATTGAAACTTATGAGAAGATATCAGACGAGGGAAAGCATACCAAGGTACCTTTACTGTGCAAAGTGGCACCAAAAGTGGCAAGAATAGTCTAAGACACCATAAAGGGGCAAAGGGATAGCAGCAATGGCAGGAGTTCTCCAAGGCATCATCAGAGGAACAAAGAAGCAGGAAGAGAGGAAGGAACATTCCAAGGATTGAAAACAGGGCACCAACCAGAGTGGCATAAACCCTCAAAGGCAGCATGAGAGGCAAAGTGGCACCAAGAGTGGCCTGAATTCTTTCAAATCAAGCACTTCCCGTATCTGAACTGGTAAGATGCTCCAGATTACAGGTACCACAAAAGAAAAGTCTCCTGTGTGTGTGTTTGGGTGAGCCTACCCTTACTTATTCATGATTATTTAGGAAAAGATTTTCAAATTATGCATTTTGAGATCAACATTATGGGTACATTTTGCCTTCAGACTTTGTTTCAATGTTCAAAGTAAAAGAATGTGTGTTCTTTTCCAATGAAACTTGCTGTGAGTGCACTTGTACTTGCATTTTCTGCAGGTTCATTTTTCATGGAAAGTTAACGAATGTAGATATGAAAATGCAATCAACTATTATTTTCCTTCCCCGACCTGAATACTCTCCAATAAATGCCTTGCCTTGAACGTGGCTAAATGTATGTGCAATCACAATGTGCATACTTTTAGCCACATTGAGGGATAGAGGTTGTTTTCAGATACCCTCACTTTCCTATTAGACATTTTTGAAGGTGTGAATAAACATGTGAATAAAGGTGGGTTCATCAATAAAGTATGTCTGGATTTTCCGAAGATATTTGGGGAAAGTCATTTATGAGATTCTCTTTAGAAGACTAAAATGCCATGGAGGCTATGTCTAATTATGGATTGGTTAAAAGGAAGGAAGCAAAGTATAGAACTAAATGTTCAGTTTTCCCAGAGACAAAAGGTAATAATGGAGTGGTGCAATAATTGGTACTCTCACCATTTTCTTTAATGCACTCATTATAACAATCTGGAAACAGTAGTAATGGGTAATGTGATCAAAGTTGATGAAGACACAAAATGTTCAAAGTAGTTAAAATCCAAAAGTCTGTAAGGAATTGCAGAAAGACCTTGCAGTTCTGAGGAACTTGGCATCTAGAAGGCAGATGAAATTTAATGTGAACAGAGGCAAAGTAATGCAGGGAAAGAAAAATATCTCAGCTACAGTTAATCAGTGCTGGGGTCCTTATTAAGAGTGATCACCCGCCAAAAAGATCTTGAAGTCATTGTGGACAATCCATAATATATCGGGCTTGGTAGTGTGTCTGTCAGTGCTCGTGCATGTTCTGCAGCCCGCTGATAGATGGTGCTATAATATATCGGGCTTGGTAATGTGTCCATCAGTGCTCGCACATGTTCCCCAGCCCGCCAATAGATGGCACAGGAGGCTCCCTGGCTGCCTTGGAGGCTCAAACATGCCAGAGGTACGAAGGACAGCGGCCATCACGGGACAGGCAGAATAGAGCAGAGGAGACCCTGGCATGCCGTGAATGGAGCACGTCCCGCAGCACACTCTCCATTCACGGCGAGGATGAAGGCCCAGTGCACTGTTAGTGGCGAAAAGGGAAGGCCCCCGTGTGCCGTGATCGGCGTGCCCGTGCCTTCATCTTAGCCGCGAACGGAGCGTGTGCCGCGGGAAATGCTCTGTTTGTTGCATGTTGGGGTCTCCACTGCTATTTTCTGCTCAAGGCAAAAATGGAAGGACCCTGTGTGCCGCAAATGGCATGCCGGGCCTTCATCTTCACCACGAACGGCGTGCCAGGCCTTCATCTTTGCTACAAACGGCGCGGGTCCCGCAGCATGCCGGTGAGAGAGAATGTGTGTTGGGGAGGGGAGGGTGAGAGAGAGCAGGAGGGTGTGAGAGAGAGCATGGGGGCGGGGATGCCGGTGAAAGAGAATGTGTGTGTGAGAGAGGGGGGGTGACAGAGGGCATGGTTGGTGAGAGGCGGTGAGGAGGGTGTGAGAAAGAGCATGGGCGGTAAGAGAGGGTGGGTGGGGGGATGCTTGAGTGTGAGTTTCAGAGAGAGGGAGCCTATATGAGGGGAGAGGGATGCCGGTGAAAGAGAATATGTGTGTGAGAGAGGAGAGGGGTGTGGGGGAGTACGAGAGACAGCTTGGTTGGTAAAAGAGGGAGTGCGCGGGATGCTTGAGTGTGGGTTTCAGAGAGGGAGCCTAAAGGAGGGGATGTGTGTGTATGCCAGAAAGTGAGGGAGCCTGTATGAGGGTGTGTGTATGTGGAAGGGACTCTCTTACAGTGAATTTCTAGGGAAATTCTGCTCAAAACAAGAGCAGATGTGCCAATAAAAAGGCTTTCCACCCAGGTGTAGAAAGGGTACAGTTGCTAGTATGCACAGGAATCAAATCTTTTCCAATGGAAAGAAAGCTGTAAAACTAGGGGACATAATATGAAACTCCAACAGGATAGACTCAAGAACAACATCAGAAATTTTTCTTCAAAGAAAGTGTGGTAGATGCATGGAATGCCCTCCTGGAAGAGATAGTGAAGATAAGAGCAGTAAAGGAATTCAAAATGGCATGGGATAAATACATAGAAACCCTTGTGGCTAAATGATAGAAATGAAGAAAATGGGTAACCTATATTAACTGAGGTAACTTGCATGGAATAATAGTTACCACTTGTAAATTGTTTTTATCTGTAATAAAACGGTTAGGGATATACAGGGGAAAAATATTTGTTTTTTTTATTTTCAGTTCAATATCAGGAGTTTTTTTCCCATGAATTTCAGTTCATGGATTCCTTGATTTGCTTAACTTTTGAGAAAAAAGGAATCAAACAATTTAAATAAATAGAAGGCCAAAAATCGAAAACGGGGTCTCCCACCCACCTAGAAAAACACCAGGGCCAGTATCTTCCTGGCCCCAGAGATGATCCACTAGCAAGGCCTAGGTCCAGGCCGAAACCTCGGCCTTCCGTAAGCCAAGGTGGTGGCAACCTATCGTACCCTCAGCCTACACAAGGCTGACGCCTTGGTTAAACCCAGGCCTTATGCCAGGGCTGGTCCAGAGCCCAGACACAGGACTGACACCACAACCTAACCTGAAGAATGAGTTCCAATGCTGAGGACTCGGCCCGGACCCAGACCCGAGCCACAACCCAACACAGAGAGTGGGTCCTGATGCCTGGGCCTCAGCCTAGACCGGAGCACAGACCCATGCCTGATACCACAACCTGGCCCAGAAGTCGGGTCCTGATGCGGGGGCCTTGGCCTGGATCTATATCCAATGCTGTAACTCTTACGAGAGGTTGAGGGCCAATGCCAGAGCCTCAACCCAGAGCCAGACCTGATGCCACAATCTGAATCAGCCTAGACAGGAGCCCAGACCCAGTCCTGATGCATCAACCCAGCCTGAAGGTTTTTCTCTGGCCTAGGCTGAGGCCCAGGTGTCAGTATCTGGCCTTCAGGCTTTGGGACCTGGCCTGGCCCTTGGATACCTGATGGATCATGTAAATGGCTGTTCGAGGGACTATGGTCTCAGTCGAGGCCCTGGCATTGGTCTGGGCCTAGGCCAAAATCCTAGTATTGTACTTGGGACTAGGCCATGTCCCCTGTTCCGGGCCTAGGCCATGTCCCCTGTTTCGGGCCTAGGCCATAGCCCCTGTTTTGGGTGTTAACCTATTCCCTAGGCGAGGCCATGGCTTCAAGACTAGGTCTAAGCTGAGGCACCGGCATAATGCTCAGGCATAGACTGTGACTCCTGCATTGGGCCTTGGCCTATGCACTAGGACAGGCCCCAGCCTCAGGCCTAGGCCTAGGGCCAATGCATTCATTTTAAATGAATGCAAGAAATAAGATTTGTTTCCTTCGGGGGCCCCCTCCATTCGTTTCATGGTCACCTGAATGAAACAAATTGCCCTTATTCATTGCTTTTTGGAAATTCGTTTAAAATGAATTCACATCCCTACCATCATTTGCTTATAATAAAAATACAATTTAAACAGTTTGTCATGATAAAACTGGAGGTGGCTAAAGCCTTCAAACTCAGGTTGAATTAGGCATGAATCTTCAAATTGTTATTCCACTTTCACTTTGATGATCAGAGTCAGCTTGATCCACTTTAAAGTTGACTTATTTGTTAAATGTTTTACTTTTTTTTTTTTTTAACAATTCAGATTTTCTTGGATTGGCTTAGATGCAATTCAATTTAAAAATGGACGTGACCTAGGTCACAAATGTCCCGGCAATTGCTAGTTTTACCCTTGGGCAGTTATCATCCTTTCAGTATTTGAAGAATGAATTGTCCTTAGCTATGCATAAAGAAAATGTGCTGGCATTAGACACAGAATATTGGCTGTAAATTATGACTTTCGGCTATCACATTATAATTGAGACAAGTGTAATGTGAGAATTGGTAGGGTGATGGAGAGCTGATAGCATGAAGAAAGATGGTTGAATGGGGATGAGTCTGAAACTCAGTAATGCTAGCATCAAGACTTTGACCTTAAATGGTTTTCCAGTTAATCCACTTTTCAAAAGCACTCAATTTTGAATCTACATTTCAGTCAAAAGAAACCAAGGCAGAACAAACTACCAGGTGTTTTGTTAAATGCAAGATTCTTTGTGCCAAGTTAAAGAAGGAGGGATGAGGGGGAAGAAAAATAGGTCCAAAACTTGGGGAGGGGGAGGTTAAATACAAAAAGGAAAAATAATAAATTATCACTGATTCTGCACAATGTCTGTTATATTACTATAAACGTTTTGAAAACTTCCCTCACTGTCAGGGTCATTCATCAAATTGCATTAGGGTCGTATTTTGCAATAAAAGGGGTCTAACACACAATCTTTATTATGTCACACGTAAGCATGCAAATATGATAATGACTATGCAAAAACTAGAATATTATGCAAATGAGGGACTCCTACCACTTTTATCGATAAAATAACATGCAATACCAATTTTTTGGGCGGTAGAGAGGAAACATGTTTTTATCACACAAAAGCAGCTGTTATCATGGATTGTGGCTATTATCACATGAGAAAATGAGGCCTTCTCTCAGGCACACCTACACAGCAGAGGGCTAATAAAAACACCTTTTATTACCTGTCCTATCTTCCTAAAGCTACAATGTTAGCGGAAAGTACTAGCTGAAAGCCCTTTGGTCAGAGATGACAGATCTTCACAATGGAAGAGTCCAATGCTTTATTATAATTGCACAATGATATTAGCATAGCTATACAACCCATTGGTCACCAACAAAGTGAATACATTGCTACATTACCTCTAGCCAAGCATTTCTAAATCTATTCCAACAGACAGCGTATGGAGGTGAACACTAGTTAGATAGTGGCCATTTTACATACATACTCATGTACCCAAGAGTTAGCTAAGAGTATGCACTGAGAGGAGAGGATCACCTTGCTAGTGGTTGGAGACATTTGTAAAACTTAAAAGTATTGTGGAGTACTAAACTATTGGGGTATAATATATTATTTAGTGTGTTCTTGTGTTTTATTTTAAATAGGTAATCAGAATTTCAGGCAACAAATAGAACTTTGTATGTTTTATTTTAATAGGTAGTCAGAAAATCAGGCAACAAACAGAAGTTTGTGTGCTTATTTTCCCAACCCTTCTACCCCTCTCCCACCCTCCCCTAGCTCATCCTTTAATTTATTATCAGTTGTCACTTTTACACTTAAAAAAATAAATCAGCCTTTTAACTTTAACTCCGAAATTCCCCATACCTAATCAAAAGTTTGTTCATTCCCTAGTAGGTTACTATCAGATATATAGTAAATACACTAATACATTTAAAGGAACCTAATTGTACACAATCCTACACCCATAGCAATCTAAACCTTAACTAGGAACTGAACAAATTTAAGATGAAGACAGTAGACCAGCAGCAAGAGGGGGGACTCCCAGTCTTTTGCATCGAGTGTTACATGAATGATTTTTTACCTGCTGGTGAGAAGTTGTACATGTGCATGCAATGCAAAGAGCTCCTGTCTCTCAGAGAATGAGTCTGATCTCTGGAGACTAGAGTGGCAGACCTGGAGGAGCTGAGGCAGACAGAGAGGTATATAGATGAGACCTTCAGGGACATAGTAACCAAGTCCCAACTCCAGTCTGGCATCCTTGGTGCTGCCTTGGAGGAAGAAGGTCTCATGATCAGAGAGCATCAACCTGGTGCAGCAGGAAAGGATCCTGAGGCAAGGACCTGCTCTCCTAGTGCATTGTCCTCTCACACCAAGGATGTGTCTCCCAGGGTTTCTGCTAAGGAAGGAAGGGTTAGGCTGGCTGTCATAGTTGGTGATTCAATTATAAAGAATGTAGACAGCTGGGTGGCTGGTGGGAAAGAGGATCACCTGGTAACATGCCTACCTGGTGCGAAGGTGGTGGACCTCATGCATCACCAAGATAGGATTTTAGACAATGCTGGGGAGGAGCCAGCTGTCATGGTAAATGTGGGCTGCAATGACATAGGAAAATGTGGGAGGGAGGTTTTGAAAGCCAAATTTAAGCTCTTAGGTAGAAAGCTGAAATCCAGAACCTCCAGGGTAGTATTCTCTGAAATGCTCCCTGTTCCACACACAGATCCCCAGAGGCAGGCAGAGCTCCAGAGTCTCAATGCCTGAATGAGATGATGGTGCAAGGAAGAGGGAGTCAGTTTTGTCAGGAACTGTGGAACCTTTTCTGAAGGGATGGGCTCTACCTTAGCCAGGGTGGAACCAGGCTGCTGGTGCTAACCTTTAAAAAAGAGATAGATCAGCTTTTAAACTAGAACAAAGGGGAAAGCCGACAGTCTCTCAGCAGCACATGGTTTGGAGGGAGGTATCTTCAAAGGATACTAATGAAGCATTAGAGTTAGGGTATCCCAACAGAGAGGTTCCACTAATAATAAAAGTAGTCCAAGTGCCTGTAATTAAAAACTCACCAGAGTTAAAAGGTGCCAATTTATTCCTGACAAATGAAAAGCAGAATGTTTTAATACAAAGAAAAACACACTTTGAAATGATTGTATGCTAATGCCAGAATTCTAAGAAGTAAGATGGGAGAAATTGAGTTTATAACAGTGAATGATGACATAGATCTAATTGGCATGTCAGAGACATGGTGGAAAGAGGATAACCAATGGGATGTTGCTATACTGGAGTGTTAATTATATCGCAGTGACAGAGAGGAGCATCTTGATGGCAGGTGGCGCTTTATGTCCGGGATGGCATAGAATCTAACAGGATAAAAATTCTGCATGAGACTAAATGTAAAATCAAATCTTTATGGTTAGAAATCCCTTGTGTGTTGGGGAAGAGAATAGTAATAGGGGTATTCTACCGTCCACCTGGCCAAAATGGTGAGATGGACAGTGAAAAGCTAAAAGAAATTAGGGAAGCTAACCAAGCTGGTATTGCAATAATAATAGGAAATTTAAATTACCTCAATATTGACTGGGTAAGTGAAGCATCAGGGAAAGCTAGAGAGATAAAGTTCCTGGATGGAAGAAAAGACAGTCTTATGGAGCAATTAGTTCAGGAACTGAGGAAAAGGGAGCAATTTTAGATCTAATTCTCAGTGGAGCACAAGGTTTTGGTGAGTGAGGTAACAGTGGTGGGGCCACTTGGCAATAGTAATCATAATACGATCAAATTTGAATTAATGACTGGAAGGGGGACAGAATGTAAATCCATGGCTCTAGCGCTAAACTTTCAAAAGGGAAACTTTGATAAAATGAGAAAAATAGTTAGAATAAAACTGAAAGGTAGAGCTACAGAGGTAAAAAGTGTGCAACAGGCATGGGCATTGTTAAAAAATACCATCCTAGAAGCACAGTTAGCAAGGATATCATCCTGCTAGTTCCTTCCTACGGGGACTTCGCCTCACTGTCGGACTGAGTGGTTCAGGTACCCGCTCCTCGAGGGCCTTTGCTGCACTCTAGGCTATCCACTCCTCGGAGGGCCATTCCTCTGTCTCGCTTTTCTCCAGTGAGCATTCGCATCATATTGGAAGACCTTGCCTATCCAGCTCTGGTTCTCCTTGATGCCCTCCAGCTACCTACGCTCTGGGTCAGTTTGAGTAAAGCACCCCATCTCTACCTTTGTGGCATGGTTCCCCGGGTCATCCCACTTGCGGGCTTCCACCGGAACCGCTTGGCTTGTGCCTTGTTTCTCCATCTGCCAGCTATCTTGTTCCTGTGAACACCTCCGGACCTACTGCACAAGCTATGCTAGATAAGGTATCATCTGTTCCACTCCTTGGACCAGCCTACGGGTCATACTCACTGCCCTGCCTACAAGATTCTTAATTGGCTGTATAATAAAACTAATACTCTCTGTTGTCTTTCACTGCTGAGACTTCGCCTGTTGTGGCGAGAGCCCACAGGGCTCCTCCCTGTGGGTGGAGCCTACACTCAGTATTACCCAAGGGCCCACTATAGATCAAGACATCAGAACGTAACAATTCCTGGATTCTAAAGCCCTCCAGAATTTGCTAAGTGAACTTTTACTGATTGTTATATACATGTAAGTCTAGTATAGAGGTGGTGTATAATTGCATAATTGTGTGCCTTGGTTTTTAGGAGGGGGCAGATTTTAACTGACTCCTAAAAGTGTTCAATCTAGGCTGCTGCTCTGTGTCTGAGAGGAAAAAAAAATAAACCCTTTACTTCTAGCCAGTGTTTGTAGTGGGGGTGTGTTTAACTGGATTTTCCTGGCCATAAGACTCATGTGTTGAGGAGGAGCAGAATCTTCAGAGTCCAGATATTCCTGGATTCACAAGCCTTCCCAGATTTTCTAAGAGAACTTTTACTGATTGTTATATATATTTGAGCCTAGAATAGAAGTTGTGTAAAATTACATATTGCATGCCTTGGTATTTAGTATGCAATCTAGACTGCTTTTCTGGATCTGAGGAAAAAAAGTAAACCCTTTACTTCTAGCCACTGTTTGTGATGTGTGTGGGTATATCTGGATTTGCCTGGACATAAGACTCCTGTGTTGAGGAGGGAAAGATTCTTAAGTCACCAGATATTCCTGGATTCACAAGCCTCCCTGAATTTGCTAAGTGAACATTTACTGATTGTTATATATATATTTGATCCTAGTATAGAAGTGGTATATAATTGCATAACTGTGTATCTTGTTCTTTAGGAGGGGGCAGATTTAAACTGAAATCTAAAAGTGTGCAATCTAGACTGTTTTTCTGGGTCTGAGGGGAAAAAAACCCTGTACTTCTAGCCACTGTTTGTAATGTGGTTGGGGCTAAATGGATTTGCTCTGCCATTAGACTCATGAGTTGAGGAGGACCAGAGCCTTTAGATTTCGGAGCGGCCTGTGTGCATGTTATAAAATCGGGCGTACATTTGTGAGTGCTGGGTAGCGTGCACAAATGTAGGCCGTGTACGTATGTTTAAAAATCCGGCCCTTGGTATTTTGGAGGGGGCAGATTTTAACTGAATTTTAACTGATTGAGGAAAAAAAAATTAAAACCTTTACTTCTAGCCACTGTTTAGTTCCTTCCTTCCCTCTCTACCCCTCTTCCCACCCACCCTTGAGTTTACTTTCTTATATAGGCTTCACTGCACTCCTAGTTAATTTAGCTTCAATTACTTTATCTCCCATTAACATAGTATTTCCTTGCAGCTCAGATTAAGGTAACTTAAACTGTCATATTGCTTGTAAAAATTGTTTTTTCGTATTCTACCTATTAATCTTTACTGTCTTACACTGACACTTTTAGTTTGTATTTCAAAGACCTTTTAAAAATATTTGCTAGAGTAAATTTTACCTTAACTTATGTATATGATTTTAAAGAATTATTGATAATTTAACAAAATGTATTTCATTCAATGTAACAACTGTGGCGCTTATCTCCCAAGGTCTATCATTTAGAGAATCAAATGTTGTCCCTTTTACCTTCAGCTGTCTGCAATTAAAAAGGAGCTGCTTCATCTAAGGGAGGAGTTGTTCAGGTTTCATTAACCTCCCCTGCCTTGAACCTTCCAGTATCTCTTGCCCATCTCCCGCAGAGGTTATAGAAGCCCAGGAAAAATTGTTTCAAAGTCGACTCTGGTAGAACAAGACATGTGACAAACAGATACCCACCTTTCCCAACTTTACAGCATCCTGTGAATCAACCCCCACTCCCACAGAGATGTCGGACACTCAGGATTCAAAAACCCAGGAGCAATTGGATAATAGTGGGTTCTGGCTAAATAATGCCTGTGATAAAGAGACACCTATGCTCCCCACTGTTACCTATACAAAATGCTTTTTCTGCATTGGAGAATGAAGGAACCTCAACAATGGATTTTGAAGTGATTTCTAAATGTTAAGGCACCCAATGCCCCAGAAACTCTTCAACAGAATCTAATGTCATAAAAGAAAGCTGCTTCTGCTAGGAGCCTCAGTCATCAGAGGAA
Source organism: Rhinatrema bivittatum (assembly GCF_901001135.1). NCBI lineage: Eukaryota > Metazoa > Chordata > Amphibia > Gymnophiona > Rhinatrematidae > Rhinatrema > Rhinatrema bivittatum. Next base: position 440,701,694 of record NC_042616.1, on the reverse strand, counting down.
CCAATTTGGGAGCACATTTTGATGGTAAATCAACAGTTAAATAGCTTCCAGGTTCCTTAGCTAGTACAAATGCAAACCAGATAGTAAAAGTCATTGAAGAAGAAAGTATGAACTTTGATATCAGTGTTATCATCCATCTGGGGATCAATGACCTCAATAGAAATGGAATCCATGAAGTACAAAAAAATTTAAAAAATCTAGGAAAGATGATAAGACACTGCAAAGACTATTGCCTTTTCAGAAGTATTACCTGCTCATGGAAATGGAAATGAGAAGCTATACTATATAGATAATTTTAATTCCTGGCTCAAAGCCTAGTGTATAGAAAGTGGTTTTTGGATACATTGGAGACTGGAGTTGTGTATAGAACAGTAAAATGCTTTATGGAAAGGATGGCCTACATTTGTCTATAGCAGGAAGGAGGATGTTAAATGAGAAATTCAGATCATCTATTATCAGACATTTATATTAAAGAATAAGGATGGCAGGAGATGGCCATTGAAACTGACATGTCACCCCAAAGCAATGCAGGAAGTGGGAGGAGAAAATAATGAATTCAATCAGCTCAAAAAAACAGAAAAGGTGTCTAGGAAGTGCTACAAATCAAAAGAAAAAAATGGAAGCCTATGACTACAAATGCTCATAGTCTGGGCAATAAAATCCAAGACTTGCAGGCCTTAATGGTAGAGATGGACTTGGACATTGTTGCAGTTACAGAGACATGGTTCATGGATTCTCATGATTGGGACACAGTCATACCAGTCTATAATTTGTTAAGGAAGGACAGAGAGGTCAGAAAAGGGGGAGGAGTAGCTCTTTATGTCAAAAACAGTATCCAAGCAACTGAATTGCATGTATTGTGTGCTAGTGAAGAATCAATATGGGCATTCATTTTTACTGGTGTCATTTGTATGCCTCCCACTCAAATGGAAGAACTAGACAGAGATCTGGCCAAAGATATCCAAAAGGTGGGAAAGAAGGGAAAAGTGTTAATTTTTGGAGATTTTAATCTGCCAGATGGAGAATGGAGAATCACTTCTGCAGAATCTTCCAGAAATAGAGAGATAATGGATGCCCTGCAAGGGGCTCTGTTCAAACAAATGGAACAAACCCATGAGGGAGGATATGATACCCAAATTAGTGCTCACTAGAGATGTGCTTCGGGTAAAAATTTTGTGTCAGGCTTCATTTTGCCCCCCACCTGTGGGAATTTCATTTTTCCCGTGGTTTGGAGCTTTTTTTTCGGGGGGCCCAATTTTCAGTTTAGTGTGCACTATCGGGAGTTAGTGCACGCTAATTCTCATTAGTGCACGCTAACTCCTGATAGTGTGCACTAACCTGGCAGAGTTAGCGTGCACTATCGGGAGTTAGCACACACTAACTCAAAAGTGAATTTTTGTTCTCCCGAACCATTACAAATTAGGCAATGTCACTGACATTGCCTAATTCAGGAAAAATGATTGCACATCCCTAGTGCTCACTAACAGGTATAATGTCTGTAATGACTGGGTGGGTTCCCACCTCAGTACCAGTGATAATCAAATAGTGTGGTTTGATATCGCAAATAGGATACAGAGAAGTAAAATGAAGACCCAGGTTTTTTATTTCAAAAATACAGACTTTGTGGAAATCTGGACATACCTGAGGCAGAACTAGATGACTAGGAGAAAATGAGAGAGGTGGAACAAGAGTGGGCCAAACTAAAAGGAGCATTTACAAAGGCAACAAATCTATATGTTAGAAAAGTAAACTAAAGTATGAGAAATAAGAAACCAATCTGGTTCTCAGAGGAGGTGGCTGATAAAATAAAAGCAAAAAGAACAGCGTTCAAGAAATATAAAAGATCCTGAAATGAGGAACACAGGGAAGAATATCCGGGGAAATTGAGGGAGATGAAGAAAGATAAAAGTCAGGCAGAAGAAATGATTGTCAAAGGAGTAAAGAGAGGTGACAAAGCATGTTTCAGATATATCCTAGAATGGAGAAAGGTCTGAAGTGGTATAGTGAAATTGAAAGGTGACAAAGGTCAATGTGTGGAGAGAGATGAAGAAATGGATGAAATATTAAACAAATATTTTAGTTCAGCATTCACTAAAAAACCCTGGAGAAGGTCCGTTGCTAATTAACAAGACTGTGGAAGGGAGTGGAGCAGACGAAACTTTGTTTACAGAAGAAAATGATGGGAAGAGTTAGGAAATCTGAAAGTGGACAAGGCCATGAGGCTGGATGAGATATATCCCAGGATACTGAAACAGCTCATAGATGTGCTAGTGGGTCTACTGTAGGACCTGTTCAATAGATCACTGGAAATGGGAATGGTGCCACAAGATTGGACAAGAGTAGTTGTGGTCCCGCTTCATAAGAGTGGGAACAGAAAGGAGGCTGGAAACTACAGGCCAGTTAGCCTCACTCGGTGGTGGGAAAATTAATGGAGTCTCTGCTGAAGGAAAATGCATTGACTTGTCAACACTCCGGTGGGTTGCTCGATCCAAGGCAGTATGGATTCACCAGGGAAAGGTCCAGTCAGACAAATCTGATTGATTTATTTGATTGGATTACTAGAGAATTGGATTAGAGAAGAGCACTCAATGTGATTTGCTTGGATTTTAGTAAAGCTTTTGATATGGTCCCACATAGAAGACTCATGAACAAAATGTTGGGAACAAAATGAGAAGACTCGTGAACAGAATGTAGGGAATTATTAGAAAAGGAATGGAGAATAAAATGGAAAATGTCATAATGCCTCTGTATCGCTCCATGGTGAGACTGCACCTTGAATACTGTGTACAATTCTGGTCACCGCATCTCAAAAAAGATATAATTGCGATGGAGAAGGTACAGAGAAGGGCGACCAAAATGATAAAGGGAATGGAACAGCTCCCCTATGAGGAAAGACTAAAGAGGTTAGGACTTTTAAGCTTGGAGAAGAGACGGCTGAGGGGGGATATGATAGAGGTGTTTAAAATCATGAGAGGTCTAGAACGGGTAGATGTGAATTGGTTTTTTACTCTTTTGGATAATAGAAAGACTAGGGGGCACACCATGAAGTTAGCATGTGACATATTTAAAACTAATCGGAGAAAGTTCTTTTTCACTCAACGCACAATTAAACTCTGGAATTTGTTGCCAGAAGATGTGGTTAGTGCAGTTAGTATAGCTGTGTTTAAAAAAGGATTGGATAAATTCTTGGAGGAGAAGCCCATTACCTGCTACTAATTAAGTTGACTTAGATAATAACCACCGCTATGGTAACATGGAATAGACTTAGTTTTTGGGTATTTGCCAGGCTCTTATGGCCTGGTTTGGCCACTGTTGGAAACAGGATGCTGGGTTTGATGGACCCTTGGTCTGACCCAGTATGGCATGTTATTATGTTCTTATGAGAAGCTTGGGAGTGGGAGCTAAGGTGGGTAGCGTGAAGTGCAAACTGGTTGACTGACAGGCGACAGCATATAATACTAAATTGAACCTACTCTGTAGAAAGAATGTTGTTAAGTAGAGTGCCACAGGTATTGGATTTGGGACCGGTTCTGTTCAATATCTTTGTGTAGGCCATCCATTGCTCCCACCAAGTGACAGGAGCCGACCAATGACACTGGTAGCTCCTGTTAGGGGTGTGTATTTGTTTTCGATGTATTGTGAATCCGCAACGTATGTGCCATATTTGTTGTATTCGTGGGGGTTCCGAAACATATGGTGAACCCCCATGAATACAACGGATCACCAATGAATAGGCCCGCCACCCTCCTGACCCCCCCCCCCCCACCCCGACTTGCTAAAAGTACCTGGTGGTCCAGCGGGGTTCCTGGAGTGATCTCCTGCACTCATGTCGTCGGCTGCCAGTATTCAAAATGGTGCTGATAGCCTTTGCCCTTACTATGTCAGAGGGGCTACCGGTGCCATTGGTCAGCCCCGTCACATGGTAGGAGCAACTGACCAATGGCGCTGATAGCCCCTGTGACATAGTAAGGGCAAAGGCTATCGGTGCCTTTTTGAATACTGGCAGCCGACGACCTGCGTGCAGAAGATCACTCTAGGACCCCTGCTGGACCACCAGGGACTTTTGGCAAGTCTTGGGGGTGTCATATCTTTTGCACTTGGGTCATCAACTGCCAGTATTCAAAATGGTGCCAATAGCTTTTGCCATTACTATGCCACAGGGGCTATCGGCGCCATTGGTCTGTTGCTTCTACCATGTGACAGGGGCCGACCAATGGCACCTGTAGCCCCTGCGACTTAGTAAGGACAAAGGCTATCGGAGCCATTTTGAATACTGGTAGCCGACGACCCGCATACAGGACGACCCGCATGCAGGAGATCGCGAGAGTTGAGACCCTCCATGAATATGGCATGTAAGCATCCAGTGTCCCAATGTAGTTCAGATGATAGAGTCTTAAATTCAATAGCAAAGTCTGTAAGTGGGTTGTTACCTTGCTGAAGGTTGAGCAAGGCAGATCCAGCGATGGTCTGGTGAGCCGGGTCATCAAACACAGACTTAAAAAGTTATAGAAATCCTGGTAGGTCATTCAGGTTAGGATCTTCATGTACCCCTAATTGTGAAGCCCAGGCCAGGACTCGTCCTTCAAGGAACGACAGGATGTAGGTGGTCTTTGAACCTTCAGTGGGAAAGAGGGTAGGCTGTAATGAAAAATGCATGCTGCATTGCTTAATGAACCCTCTGCACATCTTGGCTTCACTTGTCAAGTGGGTAGGTTTGGATAAAGGTACAGTGGTCTTAAGGGTTACCAATGGTGACAGCAATTCCTTCACAGGAGGAGCTGAAGAGTTCAGTTGAGCGTGTAGCTGATTGAAGGCAGTAACTAGGCTCTCCAAAGACTTTTGTTGTTCTGTGATCTGCTGGGCTAGGCCAGGGATGGCCTGCAGGGCTGCGAGCTCAGCCGAGTCCATGGAGTTAGCAATCTGTTGTGTTTGTGGCATTGTGGACCCTTGGTCGCAAAGGAGATGACTCCGCCCATGGGGAGGAGCCCCATGGGGAACCACTGCGATAGGCTGACACAGATAGCAGACACAGAATGGATAGAGTTTTATTGTACTGCTGTAGATAGATGGTGAATGCAGGAAGGTAAGGCACTAATACAAGAAGTGCCAGTACGTTCAACAGGCTCAGAAGTATAGTCTCACCCAGATGTTCACGATAGGTGGGAGCCCGCAGTGCGGTTAATGCCGTGGCTGGTGGGTGGAGTTGGAGCACTGGATCGTAGAGATACTCACAGAATGAAGGTGTCTTCCTGGTGGTAGAATGGTGGGACCGAAGGTCCGTGGTGCAGGATATAAATTAGATAGGCCCTCAGGGAGCGAGTACCCAATGGTCCAATATCCTGAAATGTAGAATAGAGAGAAAGACTCCCGAGGAGCGGTTGCCTTAGTTAGTGAGGAACCCCGAAGGGAAGTTGGAAGCGAGAGACCACTGAGGAGCGGGTGTCTAGAGCTTCTTACGGGAGTGAGGCCCTTAGAGTGAAAGCAGCATCTAAGCACACAGCTTAGAGCAGTCAGAGTAGCGAAGCGAAGCTTTGCTAACTCTAGGTGGTAGCAGAGGCGGAGGCCATATATACCCGGAGGTACTGACGTCATGCGATGGGGCCGCCCCCGAGGTTCCCGCCATGACGTGTATTTGAGCATAGGAGATGTGCGCGCTCACGCCCTAGGATGCCACGGCATTGACCATGGTGGATGGGGGCACCCATGCTGGTTTGGAAATGCCGAGGCCCTCAGCACTCGGCACTGGAGGCAGCCATCTTGCCCAAGGAGAGTGAAAGGGGAGAAAAAAAGGTAAGGCAGAGCGGTCGCAGCCGTCTGCGACCGACGGACGGAACAATGACTTGGTGGATATAACATAAATGTTCTTGCATTCTGGTTGTAATGATCCATATAGTCTTACCATTATATAACTGACTGCAGGGTCACCAACCATATTAAGTGGATGACCCCATTGGTGGAGGAAGAAGTCCAGTTCTTCAAAATATATGAATGACGATTTGGAAAAATGAGAGTGTCACCACTAAAGGACCATGGATGTACACTGCAGCCACCACATGGAAAATGTCCTCTTCATGCATTATTATCTAGTACTGTATATTATGACTAAGAAGCTGATTTTCCAATATGATATTTAATATTGTGTGCTTATTTCAAAGCAAATATTTATGTTTCCCAGAAAACAGAATGAAGAATCTCCCAATATTGCTTAGTAGTATGTGGTATTTTCCAAGTATGTGGCATGTATGGTAAAATGCACACTATTAGTGTGTCCTCCTGAAACTGCAGAGATTGCAATAAAATGTCCAGGTTTGCCCATCTTCCTCTTTTGTAGTGCACACTAACTACAAAAAGTACACACTGGGGCGGATTTTAAACTCCCTGCGAGCATAAATCCTCCCGGATTTACGCGCGCAGGGCCCTCGCACGCCGGTGCGCCTATTTTGCATAGGCCGCCGGTGCGTGCAGAGCCCCGGGACACGCGGAAGTCCCGGGGCTTCCTGAAAGGGGCGTGTCGTGGCGTATCGGGGGCGTCGCCGAATGACGCCGCATTTGGGGGGCGTGGCGCGGCGTTTGGGGTGCGGGCCCGGGGGTGTGGTGCCGGCCTGGGGGCATTCCGGGGGCATGGCCGCACCCTCCGGAACAGCCCCCGGGTCGGGTCTCGGCGCACCAGCAGCCCGCTGGCGTGTGCGGATTTACGTCTGCCTCCGGCAGGCATAAATCCATGGATAAAGGTGGGGGGGGGGGGTTAGATAGGGCCGGGGGGGTGGGTTAGGTAGGGGAAGGGAGGGAACAGAGGCAGGCTGTGCGGCTCGTCGCGCGCAGGCTGCCCAAAATCAGCAGCCTTGCACGCTCCGATACTGGATTTTACGGCTACGCGCATATCTTATAAAATCCAGCGTACTTTTGTTTGCTCCTGGTGCGCAAACAAAAGTACGCAAATGAGCAATTTTTTAAAATCTACCCGACTATCTTCTGAAATAAATAAAACACACAAATACATTTAAAAACATGCTCCAACAAACATCACCAAAAAACAAAACCAAAAATGTTTTCTGTGCTTACCCTTATTGAAGACATTCACAAAATTAACATAAAAGAGATTGGCACTATTACTTGGATATTTCAATTTGCAGGATGTTGTTTGGAACATCCTGGCTGTGGTGTTATCTTGAAGCAGAGAATCCCAGGATTCTTTGGAAGGGGTAAAGTTCCAGCAACTGAAAACAGAGCCCACACATGAGAGAGTGATATTGCACCTGATGCTTACAAATGGGAGGAGTATTTCTAATGACATAGTGGGTGATCATCTGGGATCCAGTAATCACTGAACTGAGTGGTTCAGTATTGAAAAAAGGACAGTGGAGGTTCATTGAAGGGTGAGATTCCTAATATCTAGGAATACTAACTTTGACCTAGATTCATTTCGCATGAATAGCACCCACGATAAAAAAGAAGTGTTGGTAGGGTAATTTTTGAGATATAGCAATGTGCGTTAAACGTATCACACCTGAGATATTTTCAGATTGCAAGCTGTGAAGTGCCCAGACAGTTATTTCTATGGTTTAGGCAAGAGAGAGAGTGAGAGAGAGAGAGAGAGATTCTTCATAAGGCTCTAATATAAGTAAGCAATTTTTACCACTATAGGAGGGTCAACTAGTAACTTGAGGTGAAGGTTTAGTGGTGGTATAGGGTTTTGGGGGCAGTTTTACATACACAATCAGATGTACATCAGTAAGATTTTGTGTGATTTGGAGTGATAAAAGGTATAAAAAGTTGAGATTTGTACAATATATTCGACCTAGTTTGATGCACTCTCTACCTAGTTGCTATCAAAGTAGGTTGAGAGTACAATATACAAATTAAAGAATTTGTTATCTTTGAAATGATAAACATTTATGGGTGAAATTGTCATTCTTAGAAATAATCAACTCACTACTTCAATTAAGTTACTGCTGGTCCTGATGATGAGCAAGTCTGGAGATTTACTCCGGCGGTAACGGGGGCGGGGCGAAGCGGGAGGCGGGCCTGCGAAAGCCGGCAGCGATCACACCACCACGGTGCTATCGTTGCCGGCTTTCGCAAACCAATAGTGCCACCGTGAAAGGTGGTGCTATTGGCCAAGTTACTGATGGCGATAAGGCTCCTTACCTTTTCGCTGTCAGCGATGTCTTTGTGGCGTCCGCCCCGGTGCCACCCCGACTCCTCCCCTTCTGGTGCGGACGCCGCCCAGAACGCACCCCAATCTAGGTATCGCGTGCGATACCTTTGGAAAATGACCCCCTTAGAAAGACAATCTGACACTCTATAAACCTCCCACTGAAAGAGGGGCACTTTCAACTCAGGGTAGGGGTTTTTTTTTGGGGGGGGCGGTGTTGTAGACCCTTGTAACACCACCTCCCCCAAAACTCACCCTGAGTTAAAAGTGTCCTCCTACAGTAGGAGATATATAAAGTGTCAGATTTTCTCTCTCTTTCTCTCTCTCCCTCCTCCCCCATTGGTCACTTGTGTGAGCATGTTATTTAAATATATGTGTAAAGGCTGCACACATATGCATGGCAGGTATATTTTAAATGATGCGCGTTTACTTGCGAGCATGATATAAAATGAAGCTTATCTCTGCTTGCGTGCCAATATGCGCGTTCCTTTTAAAAATAGCCAGTTGATTGCCTTTGTGATCCAGAGAGTAAGGCCTAATTTAGGCAGGGATCAAAATACAAGCCTGTAATTCTAGTCGGCATAGAAGTCACATAAGAAATTGACTGCAAATAACTTTTGAATTTTTCTGAAAGATTCATTCTTTATTTGCTTCATGAACTATACTAGACACCAATGATGCATGCACCTATTTCTAATCAATTCAGTATACTGACTCTTGAAGCTGACTGCATACTAATAATTCAAAGGTATCCAGATTTCATGAATAAAGAAACAGCCCTCTGGGGAACATTACAGGATGGCATAAAGCTTGTGATACAGACCCTTTCTTTTAGTCCATGCTTGTTTATTATTAATATACCAAACTGATTTTAAATTAGGACCTCTGTCCTTAGTACAAAAGTGCATTCTCCCTTAACAATTAAGAAGTGCATTGCCTCAAGTGGATTCCATTTGTTAAGTTGCAAGTTACATGATTTTTCAGCTTTTGTGCTCTTAAAGGTAAAATAAATTCAGTCCGTCTTATTTTTGTTAATTGTGGGAAAAGGAAATTGTAATTTAGTTGTATTTGAGTGTACTACATATTTCTAAACTGTCATTCTGCTGATTGTATATATAAAAACAATGGTATCTATATGGCTGTTGGCAGCAGCATGCATGCATTTGGCACATATCACACCACTTCCAGACACACAGTGAGGGGTAGGAGGTGCAACTAAGTGGCTATCCAGATAGGAAAGAGACACAGAGCAGCCTGCACAGACCAGAGAACCAGAGTAGACTACGGTGGTGGGTGAAATGGCCTCTGCAGGAGGGATCAGATGGAGCCTTGAGAAGCAGGATTTGGGAAAGAGGGATACTGCTACAGCCCACCTGAGATGGGGAGAATTGCTGGGGGTCAGGCTGGGGAGAGAGAATAGGACTGGGGTTGGAGGGGGAAAGGAGATTAGACTTAGAAAAGTGGGAGAGAGAGCTGGAGAGGGAAGATGGGTTCTGGGGCAAGGAGAGTGAAAAAGACAGAGAAGTGGGTAGGCCTCAGGGGAGGGAGAGGTGAGATGGGAAGAACTGCAAAAACATTACCTAGAAGAAGGTGGCTAGGATATGGGCTCACCAAAGCAAGGCAGAAGACAGTTGTCCTTGTCCATATTGGGTGACAAAATTGGAGGAAAGACTTTGTGGCATCATAGGACTGGAAGCCATTTTTTTATTCTCAAGGGTGCTGGAGACTGATAGAGAAATAAATATCAAGGAAGCACATGAGTATCTCAGAGTCCCAAATCCACTGCTTTACCCATCCCTAAATGAGGTGGTTAGATCTTAATAGTTATTGTGATTCTTGGCAGGTGAGAGTGGACTCATTATATAGAATGGGGAAAATGCAGATGGATTCTTTCTTCAGAAGGGAGGCAGATGGGGATATGTCTATTTTCAAGGGGGAAAAAAAAACAATAGAAGTGTTTTTGTCAAGTGCCAGTCAAAAAATGGCCATTTATGTGCTTCCACACCTGCTTCTTCTTGCTTTAACTGTTGTTGCTGCTTTCAAGTGCACAAAGAAAGCTAGGAACATGCAAGTGGACAAAATAAAAAAAAATATATATATATCACCTTGGGGAATCAGTGGAAGAGGATGAGCCTTGTTTTCCTGAAAAAGTGCCACCAATCCCCACGGAAATCCTGAAAATCCAATCGTCCCCACTTTCTGACCACCCTTTAGTAGCACCTGAAGAAAGCAGTTTGAAAAGGCCTTGGGTCTCTAAAATAAGAGTCATATGTAGTAGGGATGTGAATCGTTTTTCAACGATTAAAATTATCGTCCGATAATGTTTATATCATCTTAAATCGTTATAGAACACGATACAATAGAAATTCTAACGATTTATCGTTAAAAATCGTTAAATCGTGTTAGTGCGCACTAACTCGAGTTAGTGCGCACTAACTCCCCGTTAGTGCGCACTAACTCGATTTAGTGCGCACTAACTGAAAATGATACAAATAAACACTTTCCAGGTCACTGAAGGTCAGTTAGGAATGAATATGTGTTCCTATTGGCTGGCTGCCCTCTTATCTATTGATGTTACCAAGGTTACCACTGAGGTGATGGTTGGGGGGATGGGAAATGGAACTGGAAACTAACGAACACCAACAGAAAATGAAACAAAGTGTTCACACTTCCCAGGTCAGTAAAGGTCACTTAGGAATGAATATGTATGTATGTATTCCTATTGGCTGGCTGTGCTCTTATCTATTGATGTTACCAATATGGTTGGGGGGATGTGAAATGGAAACAGTTGGAAGCTTGACAAAAAAAGTAATGTAATGATCAGCACTCACGTGACTAGAACTTGTTTGTTTATTATTTTTGTTAGCAGGCACCTGAAATGCTAGTGCATGTTGAATTTGCCAATCACTGTGCATTTTAGAAAGGTGGTCCTGGCTGGAACTGTACACAGTTCAAATATATGTAATTGATTGTTGGTAAGTGTATTTTTTAAGTAGCCACACTTGCACCAGTATGTTTACTTTTCCTCCTACTTAACTCACTAGCTCAGCTTTGTAAGAAGGGCTTCTCTGCTTGTGTGTTGTTTTTGTTTGGTGTGAGGAGAGCAGAAACATCAGATCTTTATTCAATCTACTACAGTCATCTCTTACAGTGCCCTATCCCTATTAATACCAGGAGTGTTGTGATCTTCCTGCACACAGTGCCCTAACCCTGATACCAGTCTGAGACAGCTCCCTCCCTGCATTACTAGTGAGAGGCTGGCTTCACAGACAGGGGGGAGCTGCCTGACCCTCACTCCTGACTTCCCCCATGTCCCAGCTAGTGAATGGTGTGTGGGTGAGGGGGGGGGGGGGGAGGATGGTGAAGTCTGAGACAGCTCCCTCCCTGCATTACTAGTGAGAGGCTGGCTTCACAGACAGGGGGGAGCTGCCTGACCCTCACTCCTGACTTCCCCCATGTCCCAGCTAGTGAATGGTGTGTGGGTGAGGGGGGGGGGAGGATGGTGAAGTCTGAGACAGCTCCCTCCCTGCATTACTAGTGAGAGGCTGGCTTCACAGACAGGGGGGAGCTGCCTGACCCTCACTCCTGACTTCCCCCATGTCCCAGCTAGTGAATGGTGTGTGGGTGAGGGGGGGGGGGAGGATGGTGAAGTCTGAGACAGCTCCCTCCCTGCATTACTAGTGAGAGGCTGGCTTCGCAGACAGGGGGGAGCTGCCTGACCCTCACTCCTGACTTCCCCCATGTCCCAGCTAGTGAATGGTGTGTGGGTGAGGGGGGGGAGGATGGTGAAGTCTGAGACAGCTCCCTCCCTGCATTACTAGTGAGAGGTTGGCTTCACAGACAGGGGGAGCTGCCTGACCCTCACTCCTGACTTCCCCCATGTCCCAGCTAGTGAATGGTGTGTGGGTGAGGGGGGGGGGAGGATGGTGAAGTCTGAGACAGCTCCCTCCCTGCATTACTAGTGAGAGGCTGGCTTCACAGACAGGGGGGAGCTGCCTGTCCCTCACTCCTGACTTCCCCCATGTCCCAGCTAGTGAATGGTGTGTGGGTGAGGGGGGGGGGTGGATGGTGAAGTCTGAGACAGCTCCCTCCCTGCATTACTAGTGAGAGGCTGGCTTCACAGACAGGGGGGAGCTGCCTGACCCTCACTCCTGACTTCCCCCATGTCCCAGCTAGTGAATGGTGTGTGGGTAAGGGGGGGGGGGGGAGGATGGTGAAGTCTGAGACAGCTCCCTCCCTGCATTACTAGTGAGAGGCTGGCTTCACAGACAGGGGGGAGCTGCCTGACCCTCACTCCTCCGGGGTATTGTGATCTTCCTGCACACAGTGCCCTATCCCTGATACCAGGGGTGTTGTGATCTTCCTGCATGCAGTGCCCTATCCCTATTAATACCAGGAGTGTTGTGATCTTCCTGCATGCAGTGCCCTATCCCTATTAATACCAGGAGTGTTGTGATCTTCCTGCATGCAGTGCCCTATCCCTGATATCGGGATGTGTGCAAGAAGATCACAACACCCCCAGTATCAGGAATAGGGCACTGTGTGCAGGAAGATCACAACACCCCTGGTATTAGGGATAGGGCACTGTGTGCAGGAAGATCACAACACTCCTGGTATTAATAGGGATAGGGCACTGTGTGCAGGAAGATCACAATACCCCTGGTATCAGGGTTAGGGCACAAGTTCTAGTCACATTGACTGATCACATTACTTGTTTTGTCAAGCTACCAACTGTTTCCATTTCCCATCCCCCATATACTGTCAGTAGGAAACTTGGTAACATGAATAAATAAGAGGGCAGCCAATAGGAATACATATTCATTCCTAAACTGACCTTAACTGACCTGAAAAGTGTCAAATTGTATCATTTTCAGTTAGTGCGCACTAACTCGAGTTAGTGCGCACTAATCGGAAAAAACGATTTTTAACGATTTTTTAACTAAAAAATCGTGCCTAAGACGATTTTCTTGCCCTGCCACATGATTTCTATCGTTAAGACGATATGGAAAACGATTCACATCCCTAATATGTAGAAACATCAAATGCATATTTTACAGAAGCACATGGACTATTTAGACAATATAATAAAAATAATGAATGAACAACCTGATAGGCAGCAACAGTGCATGGACAAACTGACAAGTCATCTCTGACCTCACATTTAACCTCCTCCCCAATCAGGGCATTGAAACCATATGAAGATCAATCTCTTAGAACACGTTCCTTCCATATACCAGCCCTGCATATATCACCAGGCACCCATTATGGCTGGTGCCTAGTGTGGCAAACATTTTGGGGCAGCAGACTGGCTAAGATTTGCCACCTTCCAGCTGTGCAGAATCTCATACAGCAGAGAAAAGCCCTCTGCTATCCCTGTAACAGAGGTGTGTGTGTGTGTGGGGGGGGGGGGGGGACATCGAAAGCACAAAAATGCTTATGGTAGCAAAATCCTAAATCCATCCCTGCCACCCACATTCCACAGTGAGTGAGGAAACCATGTTATCTGTACATATTATACCTTATGAACACCAAAGGAAGCTTTCTTTGGCACAATGCAAATATTAAGAAGGTTATTAGTAGTAAATTTGAGAGATTGATATCATGCTCAACATACCCTGCATTACAAGTTAGGTTCATGCCCCATTAATCAACCTATCTGGAGACATTACCCCCGAGAACCAGTGTTTGCAAAAGCCTGCATCTCAAGGGCTGAAGGAGAAATGGGTCTAACTATCTTAGGCCTCCAAGCATTCTTAACAGCATCAATAGACCCAAACACTCAAAAAGTGCTGAAATATGAAAGTGAACACCCATTATTAGTCTCCATCCTTAAACCTGGACAAAGAGAAAGAATGAGTGAGAATCAGCCGGCACACAAGGAAAAAGAACCAATGTAATTAGCAAAGCAAGAGAAACATTTCTTTAAAGAATCAGATCAGAAATTAAGGAAAAAAGAATTGGTAAAAGAACAAATGCAGAGGGAAATACAAAGAGTTAGTTCAGAAATCTCAGGTAGGTCAAACCCTGACAAAGGAATGGCTAAGGAGGGGTGAACTTAAGCCTGAAGATAAGAGATTAATAGCAGCAGCAAGGACTGAGGACAATGGAAAAGATGGTTTGCAGTCAGCATAGAAAAGCCCAATAAAACAGATGTGTGCAGGTTTTGTAGAACAGAACTGGAAAGGGACATACGTCTTGTCACTGGGTGCAATCTTATTGTGTTTACAGTTTACAGAGGATGAGTCATACTACCTTATTCTGACATTGGCTTGATATCAGAAGGTATGTACCAGAAAAACACTGGGATCACAATCCTGCCAACATTGAAGGGAATGATGAAATTGTGATCAATTGAGACATTCACATTCCAACTGATACAACGCTTGATGCAAGAAAATTAGATAAAGAAGTAAAGGTGGAAAAACCTAGAATGATTTTGTGACATTGCTATCAGAAGTGTCAGTACTAGGATGTGCATTCCTGTGAAATGAATGGGTAATCCAAAATGAAACACTGCATTATAATTTCATTTTATTGAAAATGAAATGAATGTATAGTGCCCCTAAAAATAATAGAAATTTCATTTTCATTTGTTTTTGAATCTCATTCAAGTCTATGAAGCAAGCAAAGCTGTGGGATTTCTTTCTACTAAGGGCAAGCCAGTGAAGACACAGAAGCTAAGTTGACAAAAGCATGGGTGGGAAGGGACACATAAGGAATTGGGCAAAAAAAGGTCAAGCATTTGTTAGCCAGCTTATCCCAGTTGGAACCTACATGGGATGATTATTAGTTTCTCATTTTTTTTAACTTGAAACTGAAAGCAATATGCAACTTTGAATAGCCACCATTTTGTTTATTCATTTCTCTGCTGGATTTCAGACAGAGAGGTTGTGATTTTGAAACTCTCTCAGAGCGAAAGAAGAAGTAGAGAAACAGAACATGAAAGTAAGTTGGACTGTGCTGTTTCCTCTTGTCATACAATGTTATGGATCAGGTATGTTTTTAAGTAAATTAATTTTGGGATTTTTTGTTTCATTTTTATTTTTATTTTTTTGTTTTGTTTCTTTTTAGTATGCACCACGCTAAACAAAATAATAAAATAAATAAATGCTCATTCATGTAAAACAAATGTACAGTCTAAACTGAATGAGGACATTTATTTATTTGTTTATTTATTTGTTTATAGATCAGAAACATATAAAAAATGCCTCTGAAAAGCCCCAAAATATTTGGATTTTTTATTTCAGCAAATAGCACACATTAAGGTGAAATTTCAAAGGTTCCATACATAAAAATTAGCAGATACAAATGTAAAATAGCATATCCTATATAATATAAGCTCTTTTAGAAACCTTAACATACATGTGTAAAACAAGGTCTCCAAGTTAATTTGTGCATTTAAGGGGTGGAACAGACATGTTCTGGGATGGGACCAACATTTATGTGTAAATTTGGCAGCTTACTCGTGTGTATTTACTCCTGCTCAATATTTGGAGTAAGTGACTGTAAACATCTTAAAATGAAATGCTGACTCGATGGGTGTCTGGCTTACAAAATTGGAAGACTTCAGGCCAAAGAGCCATGATGGTCTTCATGAGTTGCAGATGGACTGGGTGAACTGATATATAAAATGGTAAAACTAGTTATTTCATTGCTGCTTGCATGTTAGAAAACTCCCTGACTTAACATGTTTAAAAGCTTACAGTGGGTAAATGCATCTGAATAGCACAAGTAAAATCTACTTGCATATCACTTTAAAATTGGAAGTATGAATACTGGATTACAGTATATAATTTCTGCACAATTTTCTGACTACGTTCTGACTTTTCTGGATAAGTAGTGACTTTGGGCTTGATAACATATCTGGCTAAGTTACAAAGGATATTCAGCGGCATGGCTATGCCGCTGAATATCCGCACACAAATTGCTGCTTAGCCAGATAAGTAGCACCGCCTTTATCCATCCATTGCCCGCCTACTTTTTATGCAACAAAAACATAGGCAGATGAGTGACTTATATGCTATCTAGCACTGAACACACTTTGAATATACTACCTAGCACTGCTACTTAGACAGACAAATTTGATCTGGTTAAGCAATACTTTTTTTGACTTATCCCAGCTGTCTTACATACCTGGATAAGTCCAAAAAACAGTACTTAGATGGACAAGTAGCTCTTTTCAGACTTATTTGGCTAAGTGCCTCTGCTGAATTTGTGTGGTTTATGGTTTCTTCTATATAATGAGCATTTGTGGGCGCATAGTATGAATGTTATAAAATCACGCGTCCCTGTGTGCACGCCAGGTAGCATGCACGCATGGACACATGCACATAGGTCTTAAAATCTACCCCTTAGGGCGTGCCCCATTTGTACAGAACTCTCTTTCATAAAGAGGAATTGGGTCACCTTAAGGCTGAATTAGCTGCAATAAAGAACATATCAGAGAGATCACGTGGTGCACTGAGGGAGGAGGATGTGATTCCTTCCCTCTTGGCCTCTGAAATCAACTCCCATCCGCATTGCACCTGATAGCTAAATGACTTTAAAATACTACAGGAGTTTTTCTTCTTTGCACAGTATTCCTTCTCGGGCATGCCGGCCCGCCCTGTAAAATCTGCCAAGGATAAAGGGAAAGAAAGCCAGACTGTCATCATGAAGCCTGTCATGGCCGCCACAGCCGGACCTGCTGAACCGCTCGCAGCGCCGATTCTTGCTGAGATTAAATCCGCGGTTATTGAGGCGCTGGGGCCCGAACTAAAATCTATTTCGACTGCTGTGGTGGAGATATCGGCGAATTTAAATAAATTTGAGAGCCGCTGTGCCAAACTTGAAAACCGCATGTCAGAGGCACAAGATGGCCTCCTGACAGTACAGAGCGATCTAGCAGCGTTACGGGCCGTGGTGGTAAAAAATTCAGCAAAACTCGAAGAGCTGGAGAATCGCTCCAGGCGATCCAATTTGAGGTTTATCGAGCTGCCTGAGTCCATTAACGATCGTGACCTCCCGACTGTCAGATCGATACTGTAAGGTGCGGTTGAAGATTTCCCGTCTGTAACATGCTGTGAGCGCACAATTCGGACGCGTAAGGCGATCCAGCGATACAGTCTCCAGTTTCACGCGTCCTTAGCGCTTCTTAAAACAGAGGCATAACCCTTTCCGCACCCAGCATGTATATGATATGTAAATGAACGAATTAGCTGTTTAATGAAGGAATTAGCTATTCCCCTCCGCTACTGTGACGCGCGCTCAGATTATCTCCTTTGTAACCCGCTATTTTGCCGCGTCCTTAACCTGTTAGTTTACCGCCTACCCTCTACTTGATGTTAGTGTGGTGTTCGGAAATTAAAACAGGAATAAAGTGTAAAAAATGGGCGTAAAACCAAAGGGAGTAAAGTGTAAAAAACCATGGACGACCTCCATATTAACATTGCAGCGAAAGTTGTTTATATATATGTATAAATACCTGTCACTTTCCTGTCACTTTCCGAATCCCCCAGGCGTGCGGTCATTGAGGCGGCGGCGGGAGCCGGCGGGCGGATGGGCGCCCATTCATCCAGGCGGCGGCGGCAGTGGGAGCCAGCGGGCGGGTGGGCTCGCATTGGATCCAGGCGGCGGCAGGAGCCGGTGGGCGGGTGGGCGCCCGTTCATCCACGTGGCGGCGGGAGCCGGCGGGCGGGTGGGTGCGCATTCAATCCAGGCGGCAGTGGGAGCCGGCGGGTGGGTGGGCGCGTGTTCGATCCAGGCCAGAGCGGGCGGGTGGGCGTGCATTCATCCAGGCAGGCGATAGACTGCCAGTATGGCGCCGATCGCCTTTGCCCTTACCTTGTCACAGGGAGCGACGGTCGCTCCCTGTGACAAGTTAAGGGCAAAGGCGATCAGCGCCATTTTGAAACCTCCAGCACCGGCACCGGCACGATTGAAGGGATGGCTCCTGGACCCCCTGCTAGACCACCAGGTACATCTAAAAGGTTTTTGGGGGGGTCGGGAGGGTGGGAGAAGCAAAGGGGTAATTTGAAAAGGGTTGGGGTGGGTTTTTTTTTTTCAGGCCATCGACGCCTTTTTATCAGTGGTAGCCAAAATGGCGCTGATGGCCCGAGAGTGGGAGATCGCGCCGGGGACCCCCCCCCCCACTGGACCACCAGATAATTTAACATTTTGGGGGGGTTTGGGAGGGTGGGGGAGTGTAAGGAATTTGTTTTAAAAGGTCGGGGTTGGGTTTAGAGGTTGTGTTGGTGTGCCGGTTTTCCCACCCTCCCCCAAATAATTCCCGTGCCCTATTTAACGATACAATATAAATGCTCCTGACGATAAATCGTGGGCATTTGTATTGTATCGTGTACTCTAACGGTTTAGAACGATTTTAAAATTATCGGACGATAATTT
The DNA here is from genome assembly GCF_901001135.1 of Rhinatrema bivittatum. Lineage (NCBI taxonomy): Eukaryota > Metazoa > Chordata > Amphibia > Gymnophiona > Rhinatrematidae > Rhinatrema > Rhinatrema bivittatum. The sequence continues at coordinate 440,683,156 of NC_042616.1, read as the reverse complement.
TAATCATTCAAAAACGATTCACATCCCTACTGTATACAGTATTCCTCATGAGGTCTCACCTGAGACCTATACAGAGACAATACCACCTCCCTTTTCCACTACCAGCAACAAGCAGTAGAGATGTGTTTCTGATTCTGGTTCCGATTCACATTGTGAATTTTTTTTCGTGCGGCCTGATCGGGTTTTTTTTTATTGGCTACACCCGAGCCGATAAGCAAAAAACCCACCCCGACACTTCAAAACATCTCCCTTAGCTTCCTCCACCTTCCTGACCCCCCCCCCCAAAAAACATTTTAAATTACCTGGTGGTCCAGTGGTTTTCCCGGGAGCGATCTCCCGCTCTCGGGCTGTCGGCTGCCACTAATAAAAATGGCGCCGATGGCCCTTTGTCCTTATCATGTGACAGGGTATCCGTGCCATTGGCCAATCCCTGTCACATGGTAGAAGCACTGGATGGCCCATGCCATTTTTAAAGATGGTGCCGTCCGTCCATTACTCCTACCATGTGACAGGGGCCGGCCAATGGCACGGATACCCTGTCACATGGTAAGGGCCATTGGCACCATTTTTATTAGTGGCAGCCGATGGCCTGAGAACGGGAGATCGCTCCCGGGACCACCAGGTAATTTAAAACTTTGGGGGGGGGGGGGGGGGGGGGAAGCTAAGGGAGATGTTTTAAAGGGTCGGGGTGGGTTTAGGGATTGTTTTTGTGTGCCGTTTTTCCCACCCTCCCCCAAAATAATAAGAGAACTCCACGAACAATTTTGTGGGGTTTTCCTATTGGTTTCGGGGAGCCCCCGATTTCTGATGACTTTGAAAATATCGTACAATATTTTCAATCGTCAAAATTACGATTCACATCCCTAACAAGCAGTGGCTATTCCCTATTGATTAATAGCAGTTTATTCACTTCTACTTCAGAAACTTATACAAATCTTTTTTAAACCCAGCTACACTAACTTCCTTAACCACATCCTCTGGCAATGAATTCCTGAGCTTAATTGTGAAATAAGTGAAAAATAATTTTCTCTGATTTAGCAAGAGGCACATTTAAAACAAATTAGAGAAAATTATTTTTCACTCATCACACAATTAAGCTGTGGAATTGGTTGCTAGTAAGGATGTGATTCAGCCGAACCATTCGGTTTGGCCTTTGTTATTGGCCTGCTGCGGGAAATTTAGTTTTCCCATGGTTTGGGCTGATTTTTTTCGGCCGTCCCGATTTTCAGTGAGTTAGTGCGCGCTAACCTCGAAAAATGAATTTTCTTGAAATTCTGCTTCGTTTTTCGTGATGGTCGAACCAGGACGAATGCACATTCCTAGTTGCTAGATGATGAGGTTAAGGCAGTTAGTGTAGCTGGATTTTAAAAAGGTTTGGATAATCCCCTGGAGAGGAAGTCCATAAACAGCTATTAATTAACTGGGAATAGCCACTGCTTGTTGCCGGCATTAGTAGTATGGGATCTATTTAGTGTTTTGGTACTTGCCAGGTACTTGTGACTTGGATTAGCCGCTGTTGGAAACAGGATACTGGGCTTGATGGACTCTTGGTTAGGCATATCGTATGTTCCTATGTTCTTATATACTAGGGTACTTCTCCACTCTATAAATACAAGAGTGGCAGACTCATGTCCTCTAGGGTTTCAAATTGATCTGTGTTTAGGATGTCCCTAATAAATATGCATGAGGTACTATATATTTTCATACATTTTTGGTAGTGTAATGGCAATTTACCTCATGTATTTTAATTAGGGTTATCCTGAAAACCTAACTGGAATCAGGTGCTCTTGCCTCCAGACTCAGACATCTATACTTTAGTGAAATTGTAGGCCCTTTTGTAATGCTTGCCATGAAGTCAAGGGTACATTCAGTTCTAGAATGCAGTCCTTGCAAAGACGTACTAAGCCCTATGTGGTTTGTCCAAAAAGGGGTGAGGATAGAGTTCAAGCATCCAAGATAGTGTAATTGTTCTGTCTGTAGAGGTATGTTCAAACTCTTAGACTCTATACTGGAGAAAGCCAATAAAGAAGTTGGACACATGAATAGGGTGTTAAAAAAAAAGTTTGTCTTGTTAAAGGATAATTTATTTATAAAAGATACATTTTCTTCTTGTTACATCCATAATCACTTCAACAAATAAAATTCAGATTGATCCTTGTTCTGTCTCTTAGAGGTCCATTTTAAGCCATTGTGTGGCCCGGCTGGTTAGCCAGATAAATATATCTGGCTAACTAGCAAGGTATATTCAGTGGAATGGCCACAGCACTCAAAATACCCAGCTATCCTAGAGTTAGTTGGTTATGTCTAACCTGCTAACTTTAGGACAGCTAAAAGGGCTGACCAGAGTTAACCCCTTAACTTATGCATTTAACTCTGGGCCGCACTGAAACGCCTCCCACCCAACCTCTTAATGCCCCCTTCTTATTCAGATAAGGTCTAAAAATAGCCAGGAAAGCCATTTAGATGGATAACTATTATGCTATCTGTCCAAATGGCTTTTGAATATCAACCTCTTAGTCTCTTTCCAGGGGTTCTCTTTCTTCCTGTGGAATATAAGACTGCCCAGAGTACAATGGAATCGGTTCTCCTATCTCTCTTGGTTTCTCCTTTTCCAAATTTCAGGTCCATAGCTTGACTCTGAAATTATCAAACCTCTCCTTTCTATTTCTCCTTGGTAGAAACTCCTTTGGGGAGCCTCAGATTTCTCTTCTCTCTTGCAGATTATTTCCTTCACTCTCTCAATCTTCTACCAGTCACTGGGATCCTCTACAATGAATCATCCAAAATTAATGCAAAATGTAGAAAATATTTATCTTCTTCCCACTCCTCTCTTATTTCCAGGAAGGTTTTTCAAGAACTTCCTCCCAAATTAATTCACCAAACACCAAAGTACTTAACACTGAGATCTACTTGCTATCCCTTGGGTGTGGCTCAGAAAATATAATTTTCTCACTTTCAAACCTATTTAGCCAGAGTTGTAGCCAGTACTAGGTAAGGATAAGGAAACTTAAAAAATAAGATCCTTCTCATCCAAATTCAAAGCAAAAAAATATCACCTTAGGCCTTTGAGTCACCTGTTCCTATGCAGACAGGAAATTACAATTGCAGCAGTCTGTAATGGGGATGCTGGGCAAAATGCTACATTCTTCTTACCTACATGGCTTGGTCCTAATGGATATCCCCATGGCATCTCTACACATGTAATGAGTCTATTACCACAGAAAGAACTGTTGAATTAACTTATATTTATTTTTTACTGGTAATTGTGTCGATCTCTGCAACTTTGGGAAAACATTTTCAGCTGAATACCAATTGAGTGATACATTTGTAAACCTGCAGGTTTCAGACCCATATTTCATCACTTATTAGATCTCATAGTTTATGCTGCTGTCAGAGGCAATGATTCTTCTTCTTAGATGAATGCTGTGCAAACACATAATGGAATTCTAGTTATGACGATATAGTTTGCTAATTAGAAGTATGATAACTCAGTGTTGTGTGTACATTTGTTTTCTGATCTTGTTAGGCAAACTAAAAACTTCTAAGCCAAAGTAATTAAGAGCAAATTATAACAGATGGCTGTACTGTGACCTGTGGCATTTTAATAAAGGCCTGTCTGAACATATTAAAAAGTTTTCTCAACATTACATTTTAAAAACTCATTTTAGACTAAGGAAAGCACATATTTAAAGGAACTGATATTCTAAGCTGCCCCTCTCCATTAGCACAGAATGGGAATAAAGCTTTAGTAAATCAGACCCTTAAAGGGGAAAATAAGATCTGCAGAAACTCACTTTTCCTTAGTAGGTAAAAATGTTATAATAAATACAGAAAATGGTTGAAATATGATATTATTAAATTTGACTGAAAAGAGAACACTTTTTGTCATACTTATTTAATATAAATTATTTTATTTGATTACTGATTAAGGTGAAGGGGCTAGAAATCAATTATTCTTAAGAACATAAAAGAACATAAGATTTATCATACTGATTCAGACCAAGGGTCCATCAAGCTCAGTATTTTGTCTCCAACAGAGGCCAATTAAGTCACAAGTACCTGGCAAGTACCCAGACATTAAATAAATCCCATGATACTAATGCCAGCAACAAGCCATACTATTCCCTATTGATTAATAGAAGTTTATGGACTTCTTCTCCTGGAACTTATCCAAACCTTTTATAAATCCAGCTACACTAAATGTCTTAAGCACATCTTCTGGCAATGAATTCCAAAGCTTAGATGTGCATTGAGTGAAAAAAACATTTTCTCCAATTTAAATCCAAGTTGTTTTAACTTAAAAATAGCATTTCTATGTATTTCTAAAATTTAAAATTAGTTATTTTCTTCCTCAAAATAATTTATATTCTTTACAAGGTCAGTATTCAAAAGCTACTTATCAGATAAGTAGGTCTTATCCAGCTAGGTAGCAGCTGCTGAATATTTGGCTATGTTCAGCTCATTGGACAATGTTTTTACATCAGTTAAATATTTAGAGATACAGTTGGTTTAAAATGTAAATGGTTTAAAATGTAAATGTCCTGAATGTGAAGATTTCATTTGACAATAAAATCAGAATTTGTGTGATATTAAAACAAGCCACGCACCAATACATTCAACTCACAGAACATTATGAAGCAGACCATGACAATAACTCTTTTAAATTTTGGTATGTTAAAATTCTGAATAAGTAATTATATATATGAATATGTGGATTACAATTTTTTCACATTTTACTGACTAGACTATTTTTATTACCACAAAATAGGAGTCAATATATGTGAAATGCACAAGGTAATTCATACAAGATGGCATTCGTTAAACTTGTTCATATTCTTCATGTACATGAAGAGTATGAACAAATGTGACTATTTTTATTACAGAATCATTTCTGAAATTATTTTATTATGACATGGGGTAATTGTCAAAATCAGTCTGAAGCAGCTTTAATGTGAAACATTGGCCATGTCAGCATTTTTCATTATTATTTAGACTTCTCCAGTCACATTAAAAATTTTGAATGAAGTAGGGGAAGTGATGTCATTCGTGGAAGATGGACACTTAACACATTTGCTCCTGTCACATTCTCTGTAAGCTAAAGAAATAGCAGCAAAAAAGCAGCAAGACTTACTGGTACAAGGCGGTCTGCTAGTGCAGATGAGTTGCAATATGGCTTCCCATAAAAAAAAATTGGTGGATTTAAAGCATTTTTCCTACGATTCTGGTGGATCGTGATTTGAGCAGTGTGAATGATCCTGTGTCGAATGGGGCATTGGAGTCAGATATCAGATGCTCAGATGAGAGAGCGATACAAAGCAAAAGAGAAGAATTAAATAAAGAGGACTTTCTAATGTGGTTCCTAGAAATTCAGTCTTATATAAAGTCAATTAAGGAAGAGCTAAGGGCCTTATTTCCTAAACATTTTCCCCATAAACACAGAATGGGAGCAAAGCCTTAGTAAATCAGGCCCTAAGGGACACTATTTCCAAATATTGGTCCAATCTTGTACATTTTGGGAGGCAGGTCGAATACCTGGAAGCCTCCATGGAAGATCAAACATCTGAAATGGTGTGGATGGAATTTGAAATGTCAGAAATTCAAAAAAGTACTGCTGAGATGGCCCTTAAATTGGAGGACCTGGAAAGTAGATCTCAACGATCTAATTTTCAGATTAGGGGAGTACTGGAAATGGAGGCATTTGAGGATGCAAGTCTGGTGGTCCATAAAATCTCTCAGGCAGTTCTAAATGCCAGTGAAGAATAAGGTGAGAGTGTGAACAATGAGGAAATTGTCCTAGATAGGGCACACAGAGCCTTAGGCATGCTAGTATGGAATATCCCATGGGATATAATAGTCTGTGTCCAACTTAAAGAACCGATTATGCAGCAAGTGAGGAGGATGGGTAACCTCAGGTGGGAAAGTCACAGAATTGCACTTTACAATAATCTGGCACCCGCCACATTCAAGGAAAGGAAGGAATTATAGACAATCACATCACTGTAGTGCAGAGAAAATATCAGATATTGGTGGCTATATCCTTGCGGTATAGCATTTACAATCACCTCGAAGATTTGTACTGAAGCTGAAACAATGATAATTTTAAAAGGTGCAGGAATATTAGTTTCAGAAGAGACTCAAAAAGTCCAAAACAGTCTGGAAATAGAGAAACCAAAATGGCAATGTGTAGGCAAAGGTAGGAATCAGCTGAGAAAGAACACTGACAAAACAGGTTTGCGAGATCGGGTGCTGCCTGACTATATTAACGGCTGCTGAAGGGACTCGCTGATTTATGAAAGACCTGACAACATGCAATATTCTAAGTAATAGTATCTGGAAGTGCATTATGTTTACTTATTTTTACCTTACTAGTTTTTTTTTCTTTTCTTGTTTTAGCAGTTGTCTGAACTGTGGGATAAAGATTAGAGTTAGAATTTTTTCTATCTTTGTCTCTTTTCCTTATAATAGCTGTCTGTATGGTATAAGTTACTTAGTTGAGGAACTGCTATATGTTGTAAATGTGGACCCTTTAGCCAGAGCAAGAGGTGTTGACTGCCGAGGATCCCCTCTGTGGGACTTATCTATGGGAGGTGGCGAAGGCGAGCAGAAGATTTACAAGACCTAGTTCTGAAGAATCAAGCAGGATGGCCTTCCTACGAGTGGATAGCCTATGAATGCGGAAGAGCCCTCGAGAAATGGGTACTTGGAGCATTCACCCTGCAAGATAGGAACCAATTTCTTGAAGAGACAGCGTAGTTCAGGCAGAAGGTCTTTGGCAGATAGCGAAGAGACGAAGTGACGGTCACAGGAACATGGAGATGCTGGAGGCATGAAGACATAGGAGACACTGGAGGTATGATGACATAGGAGACACTGGAGGCACGGCACCGAAGCACAGGGAACGCAGTCTAGGAGCAACAGAGGAAGTCTGATGCAAAGACCAAGAAAGAAAGCAGTTGCAGAGTTTAAACCCTCTACTGTGGTGATGTCATAATCAGACATCATAATCCAGAGCTGGTTTAGCTCTCCAGCTATAGTCCCCTTAAAGTGACCTAACAGTACCCCACCTCTTATGCCCCCTCTTAGAAGGGCCAGGCTTGTCTGGGTGTGTATGATGGAAGTGTTGAAGCAAGGATTTGTCCAAGATGTTCGAGGAGGGTTCCCATGAATTCTCCTTATCACCAAATCCCTCCCAGGCAATTAGATACTCCCAACATCTATGATGTTGTCGGATATCCAGGACCTCCTGGACTTGGTAGATTGGGTCATCATCTGAAGCTATTTCTGGAGGGTTAGATGATGCGGTGTGGTAACACGATGACACCAACGGTTTTAACAAAGATACGTGGAAGGAATTGTGTATTCGGAGGCTGGAGGGTAAACTTAGGTGATAGGTCACTGGCCCAAGCGTTCAGAAATTGAAAAAGGACCAATGTATTTTGGTGCCAGCCGCATAGATGGAACTCGAAGGTAGATGTGACAGGTGCTGAGCCAAACTCGGTCTCCCGAGTTAAAGAGAGGAGCTGGCCATAGATGTTTATCAGATGTGCACTTGGCAGTAGCAGCAGCTTTAATCAAGTTGTCATTGATGGTCTCCCAAAATTTATGCATCTCTTCAGCCATAAGTTGGGCTGCGGGAGAGGGCACCGACAGAGGTAGTGGAAGTGGAGGTTTCGGATGCCTTCCATAAACCACCTGAAATGGAGATGACCCTGTAGCAGAGTGAATGTGGGAGTTGTGGGAAAACTCTGCCCAAGGCAAGAGGGAAGACCAATCATCTTGGGGAATTCCTACAAAAGAACAAAGGAAGGTCTTCAATTCCCAGTTAATTCACTCAGCTTGCCCATTACCCTGTGGGTGGAAGGCCGTGGTAAAATCTAATTGCATTCCAAACTTCTTGCAGAGGGCCCGCCAGAACTTGGCCATAATCTGGGAACCACAATCAGAGGCGATATGTAAAGGTAGACCATGCAATCGGAATATGTGTATCGTAAAAAGTCGTGCCAACTCTGGAGCGGAAGGTAACTTTGGTAAGGGAATAAAGTGTGCCATCTTGAAAAATCTGTCAATAACAACCCAGATTACGTGATTACCAAAGGAGAAAGGTAGTTCAACCACAAAATCCGTAGAGATGTGCGTCCAGGGCTGCCGAGGAACCGGGAGAGGCTGGAGTAACCCCCATGGCCGACCAGACAAAGGCTTTTGCTGTGCACACATTGGGCAGGAATCCACATAGACTCCTACATCTTGAGACATCCGGGGCCACCAATAATATTGGGATAGGAGCTTCAAGGTTCTGCCTCTGCCTGGGTGACCAACTGTAAGGGAGTCGTGCGCCCATGCCAGTACTTTAGGTCGTTGATGAAGGGAAACCACCGTCTTCCCCTGTGGTATCGTGTTGGTACTCGCTAGTTGGATTTTGGCAGGATCCAAGATGTAATGGATAGTTTCTGGTACATCTTCAGCCTCATATAACCTGGAAAGTGTGCCTGCCCGTACATTCTTATCTGCAGGACGGTAGCATAGTAAAAAGTCGAATCGACTGAAGAAGAGCGACCATCGGGCCTGGCGCAGATTTAGTTGTTGAGCCCTACTGAGGAATTCAAGGTTCTTATGGTCGGTATATACCATCACAGGGTGTTGGGCCCCCTCAAGCCATTGTCTCCATTCTTCGAAAGCCATCTTAATGGCTAACAACTCCTTGTCTCCAATTCCATAGTTCTTCTCAGTGGAGGAAAACTTGCGGGAGAATAAAGAACAGGGCAGGAGAGTCCGTTGAGGGGAGCATTGGCTGAGTACCGCTCCTACAGTGAGGTCCGAAGTATCTACCTCCACGATGAATGGACAAGCTGGATCGGGGTGATGAAGACATGGCTGTTGTAGGAATGCCTCCTTCAATTCATGGAAAGCGTGGATGGCTACCTCCGGCCACTGTTTAGAATTGGCCCCCTTCTTGTTTAATGCCGTTAGGGGTGCTACTATGCGTGAATAGTGAGGGATGAAATTTCTATAGAAATTGGTGAAGTCAAGAAACCTTTGCAACGCACGGAGTCCCACCGGCTGCGGCCACTCCTGAATGCTGGTTAACTTGTCCGGGTCCATATGAAACCCTGAGGTAGATACAGTGAAGCCCAAAAATTGCAAGGACTCCCATTCAAAGAGGCATTTTTCCAGTTTAGTGAATAGACGATGTTCTCTTAGACATTGGAGAACCTGATGAACGTCCATGCGATGTGTCTTCAAGTCTTTGCAAAATAAATTAGAGTGTCATCAAGGTAGATGATCACCCCCTTGTGTAACATGTTCTGGAATATCTAATTCATTAAATTTTGAAACCCTGCAGGTTCTTTGCATAGTACAAAGGGCATTGTGAGATATTCGTAATGGCCATCATGCGTATTAAACACCGTCTTCCACTCATCTCCAGGTTTTATTCAGACAAGATTGTAGGCCCCTCAGAGGTCCAATTTGGTAAAGACCTTGGCTCCATGGAGACGGTCCAGTAATTCAGGAATCAGGGGAAGTGGATAACGATCCTTTCAAGTGATTGCGTTGAGCACCCTGTAATCAATACAGGGTCTTAAGGAACCGTCCTTCTTGGCTACAAAGAAAAAACCTGCCCCTGCTGGAGAGGAAGAGGGGCAAATAAAACCCCAGTCGAGCTTCTCTTTTAGGTATTTGGACATCGCCTGCTTCTTGGGCAGGGACAAAGGATATACCCATCCACGGGGCGGAACTGTACCGGGTAATAAGTCAATGGCACAGTTGAAGGATCGATGCTCCAGAAGGGTCTCCACCTCCTTCTTGGAGAACACATTGGCGAAGCTACTATACTGAGGCGGTAATGATAGGGAGGTGCTGGCCAGCACCAACTGTGGTTGTAGTCTTAGTCAAAGGCAAGTGGAAAAACAGTCTTTTCCCCAGGCTGTAATTTGCAGGGCTCTCCAGTCAATGGTGGGTGAATGCTTTTGTAACCAAGGAAGCCCTAGTACCACAGGATGAATGGACCTCTTGAGAATCAAGAAGGACACTTCCTCTTGGTGAAGAACCCCGGTCTGCAGTGTTACCGGGGCAGTGCGGGAATTTATCCTTCCTGGGAGAGGGTCTCCTTGGATGGAGGAAATCCACAACGGTGGTGTATGGGGTATCACAGGTAACTGCAATTGATGGACTAGCTCAGATAGAATGTAGTTTCCGCCGGAACCTGAGTCGACAAGAGCGAGTGTAGTAAAGGAAGCCCTGGAAAATTGTAATGTAATGGGAACCATGCATGGAGGAGCAGGATTGATACAGCCTAAGGTCAGCCCTCCTGTGACACCTAGGCCTGGGCGTTTCGCAGACATTCAGGACATTGGGCCAACAGGTGTCCTTTGCCTCCACAGTAGAGGCATAAGCCAAACCTCTGTTGATGCTGTTTCTCTTCAGTTGTCAGCTGGCTATGGCCTAGCTGCATAGGCTTCTCCTGGCATACTGGTGAAGCTCCAGACGTTGTGGGTACAACTACTGGATGAGAAAAAGTTTGAGCCAGGGAAACTGAGTAACGACCTGAATTAATTTCTTTAGCTCATTGCTATAATCGGCGATCAATCTGACCTGCCAGTTCAATGAGTGCCTCAAAATCTTCCGGAAGCTCCCATGCGGCCAACTCATCATTTATTCAAGGGGACAAGCCTTCCAGGAAGATGCCACGCAGGCTATCCTCATGCCACCCTAGTTCGGATGCCAAGGTGCGAAATTCTACTGCAAAGTCAGCCAGAATGCTTGAACCCTGGCAAAGGTTAAGCAGTTCAGAAGTGGCAGTAGACTGGTGGCTTGGTTCATTGAATTCTTGATGAAAGCTCCAGAAAAACCGAGGTAAATCTCCCAAAATGGAATCTCCACACTCCCAAAGCAGAGATGCCCAGGCCAGGGCTTTACCATCCAGTAAGGAGAGCATGAAAGATGTCTTCACTCGATCTGTCAGAAACTGCTGTTCCTGCAGGAAGAACCTTATGAAGCAGTGATTCAGGAATCCTCAGCACAGCTTGGATTCTCCAGCAAATAGAGGTGGAGCAGGCATGTGAGTCACGGACGTCGGAACTGCTGGAACCGCCGGAGGTGAGGAGGCAGCCCCGGGTCCAAAGGTGGAATCCAGGCGAGTTGCCAAGCGTTCTACAGCAGCAGACAAAGTCTCTAGGCATTGTTGCTGCTGCTGCTGTTGCTGCTGCTGAATTTGTTGAACCAAGCCAAGAATAGCTTGGAGACCAGATAAGTCCACCAGGTCCATGGTCTTTGCAAACTGTTGTAAATGTGGACCCTTGAGCCAGAACGAGAGGTGTTGACCACCGAGGAATCCCCTCTGTGGGACTCATCTCCAGGAGATGGCAAAGGCGAGCAGAAGATTTACAAGACCTGGTTCCAAAGAATCAAGCAGGGCAGCCCTCTGAGGAGTGGATAGCTGAGGAGCAGGTACTCAGAGCATTCACCCAGCAAGATAGGAACCAATCTCTTGAAGAGACAGCATAGTCCAGGCAGAACATCTGTGGCAGATAGCGAAGAGACAAAATGATGGTCACAGGAACATGGAGACGCTGGAGGCATGAAGACACAGGAGACACTGGAGGCATGGCACAGAAACACAGGGAATGAAGCCTAGGAGCAACAGAGGAAGTCTGTTGCAAAGACCAAGAAAGAAAGCAGTTGCAGGGTTTAAAACCTCTACTGTGGTGATGTCATAATTAGACATCATAATCCAGAGCTGGCTTAGCTCTCCAGCTGCAGTCCCCTTAAAGGGACCTAACACTATACATGAAGAAGAGAGTGGGAGGAGTGGGAGGAGTGGATACTTATTCCCAGGAGGGATTCAAGCGCCTAGGCAGTTGTCATTTTATATGGGATTGAGGGAAGGGAAGAAATGGGTATATGGGGGACTCGGGAAGGGGAGATAAACTGGAAGAAATGAAATGAGGGATAGCAAATATGAATGTGGGAAGGCTAGGGTGGAGGAAGAGGGAATGGGTATTAGAAAGATGTATAACACTAAGTGGTACAGGGGTGTACAGGGGTTTGGGATGTTAATGTTTGATGGCTGCTATCAAGTTTGTTTCCTTAAATGTGAAGGGACTAAATTCACCATACAAATGAAAGATTGTGTTTAAGGAGCTGATTTCATTGAAAGCCTCAATTGCATTTAGGATGAAATAAAGAATAGATGCCTGTAGTCTAAAATCAATCCTTTATTGAAGTGGAGACACAAGGGTAGCCCGACTCTGGCCGAGTTTCGCCGTTTCAAACGGCTGCCTCAGGGGCTAAAAACACAAATAAAAACTTTAAGAATAAGAATGAAAATACTAAAAGTGACATCATCAATAAATATATAGTTAATTAAAATAAATCAACTACATTGGTGAATCAACAATTTGAAAACTAGATAAAAAAAGGGATAATAAACTCATGGTGACATAAAGAGGGTATGTACACTAAAAAAACTTATAACAAACCAAGTGAATTTATAATAAGCCTCACGGTTGAATGAACTATATAAAAACTAAATTCAAAATATTGGTAAAAATGTCAACATTACCTTACAACAGTCTTCTTAAATTCATTAGTTATGTATGAACTAAGAATGTAGGGTGATCATATAGAGAGCTGTATGACCTCTTATACTGCTCCGTCTGTAATGATGCAGAAATAGATGGCAACATAACATGATGTATTATGCACTATGATTAAAAATGGATCTAAATAATCAGAACAATAACTGTACATAGCAATATATCTCTATTAATATTTTTCAATATATCACTTTCTTTTGTATGCCTTATGTGATTGATCTGTGTTATAATAAAAGAAATATAAAATGTAAAGTATGTATATTGCAGATGTTTATATGTTTGAAAGCCTCAATTGCATTTATACAGGAAATGAATTTGAGGAAGAGGGACGAGTGTTTTATGTATTCTAACCATTTTATTAATATGTTTTTTGTTTCTAATACACCATCACATAAGTATACTGGGGTGGGAATTTTAATATCGAAAGATATTCAGGTAGATTCTGAATATCGTGATGCAGGGGGAGATGTCTTATTGTTCATCTCTTCCTAAATAATGATTTTGTCCTAGTTAATGTGTACTATCCAAATGTTAATCAGAGAGAGATTTTGCAAACAATATACAAATTCCTTCTAAAGACCAAAAGTGGGAAATTAATATTCAGGGTGGATTTCAATTCAGTACGTTATCCAGTGATAGATTGTTCTCCAGGCCTTAGATCAACCTCTAAAGTAGATAGAAATTTATGGAAAAATGGAATCTGGTAGATGTATGGAAGGTTAGGCATCCTACAGTGAAGACTTTTTCTTTCTATTCGAAACCACACAACTCATACATGAAAACAGATTAATTTTTGGTAGAGAGATCCCTAATTTCCAGTACAAAAGAGGTGGAGATTGGAAGCATATCATGGTCTGAACATGCCCCAATATGGTGGGAGATGGTGGGGACTTTACTTGCAAGGGGGCGAAGGATTTGAATGTTAAATGATAAGCTTTTGAAAGATATATATTGTGACTCCTTTTTTAATTTTATTATATTTTGGGAGAATTTGTACCCATACTTAACATTACTATATTAGGGGCTATCACAGTAGTCTTCCTACCTTATGGTTATTGCAAAACTCTTTACTTATTGTTAGCATTGACTTCCCAGGAGATGTATCTTATCTTCTTTTCTTTAATTAAGATTTGCATACTAGGGATTTGGGGGGGGGGATGGAGGTATAAATGAAAGTGCTTCAAGTATATGTATTTCAATATTTTTCAACTGTTTTGATTGATGGGTAACAAATGATGTTGCTCTATGTAATTTTGTTTGATGGTTGTAAATTTTATATCTGAATAAAATAATAATAAAAATAATTTGAATGAAGTGAATGAGTTAGACAGATCAAGGTAAGTTTCCCCATTTATTTTGCCTTTGTGTAAGAATCAGAAGAGAGAATGAACATATATAGGAGATAATTTTAAAAGAACTATGGGGTGGATTTTAAAAGCCCTGCTCGCCGGCGCGCCTATTTTCCATAGGCCTGCCGGCGCGCATAGAGCCCCGGGACTCGTGTAAGTCCCGGGGTTTTTTGTCGGGGGCGTGACGGGGGTGGGGCCGATTGACGCGGCATTTTGGGGGCGGGGCGCGGCATTTTGGGGGCGGGCCCGGGGGCGTGGTTTCGGCCCGGGGCGGTCCGGGGGCATGGCCGCGCCCTCCGGAACCGCCCCCGGGTCACTTCTCGGCGCGCTAGCGGCCCGCTGGCGCACGGGGATTTACTTCTCCCTCCGGGAGGCGTAAATCCCCGGACAAAGGTAGGGGGGGGTTTTAGATAGGACCGGGGAGGTGGGTTAGATAGAGGAAGGGAGGAAAAGGTGAGGGGAGGGCGAAAGCGAGTTCCCTCCAAGGCCGCTCCAATTTCGGAGCGGCCTTGGAGGGAACGGAGGCAGGCTGCGCGGCTGGCTGCACAAATTCGGCAGCCTTGCGCGCGCCGATCCTGGATTTTAGCAAATACGCGCGGCTACGCGCGTATCTACTAAAATCCAGCGTACTTTTGTTTGCGACTGATGCGCCAACAAAAGTACGCGAACGCGCATTTTTTGTAAATCTACCCCTATGTGTATAAGTGTAACATACTATTGTAGCAATTTTCAAAAGCCATTTACACATGTAAAGTACACTTACACATGTAGTACTTATGGACAATTCAATGGCATATATTGTAGCAACTTTTGAAGGCCTACTTACATGGGTAAAGTGCATTTATACATGTAAAATCCTGTTTTAAGCATATAAATGCTTTTGAAAATCTTGCCAATAATCACTTATATAAAAAGGGAGCTTTTTTTGACCCATGATTGACCTTATCAAGCTGATTTCAGGTTTGAGACAGATTGGCTCTAGTCTGAGGTGTTTTTCTTCAATACTAATACTAGAGTTAAATCACAATTTGGATTGGAAGGAAGAATGGCATCAACATCCTAAGGCACCAAGAAGGGGGAATAAAGCAGAATAGGGGGCAGGAAAAAACCCCAAGGTACTGATAAAGGGACACAATAGCACAGAGAGTGATATCAACACACCAAGACAGCATGAGAGGTGCATAGCAGTTGTTGTGACACACCTCATTCTATGACGTCACCTCCTTCTGTGACATCAGATGCTGGGGGAATGTAACCCCAGCGTCTCCTAGGTTTCCTTGCCTTTGCAACACAGTTACCAAGATAGCTGCTTGCCTGTTAGCCTGCCTGCCAGTCTACCTACCTGCCTGCCAGTTTACCTGCCTGCCTGCCAGTCTACCTGCTTGCCTGCGCGCTGGCTGCACAAATTCGGCAGCCTTGCGCGCGCCGATCCTGGATTTTAGCAAATACGCGCGGCTACGCGCGTATCTACTAAAATCCAGCGTACTTTTGTTTGCGACTGATGCGCCAACAAAAGTACGCGAACGCGCATTTTTTTGTAAATCTACCCCTATGTGTATAAGTGTAACATACTATTGTAGCAATTTTCAAAAGCCATTTACACATGTAAAGTACACTTACACATGTAGTACTTATGGACAATTCAATGGCATATATTGTAGCAACTTTTGAAGGCCTAATTACATGGGTAAAGTGCATTTATACATGTAAAATCCTGTTTTAAGCATATAAATGCTTTTGAAAATCTTGCCAATAATCACTTATATAAAAAGGGAGCTTTTTTTGACCCATGATTGACCTTATCAAGCTGATTTCAGGTTTGAGACAGATTGGCTCTAGTCTGAGGTGTTTTTCTTCAATACTAATACTAGAGTTAAATCACAATTTGGATTGGAAGGAAGAATGGCATCAACATCCTAAGGCACCAAGAAGGGGGAATAAAGCAGAATAGGGGGCAGGAAAAAACCCCAAGGTACTGATAAAGGGACACAATAGCACAGAGAGTGATATCAACACACCAAGACAGCATGAGAGGTGCATAGCAGTTGTTGTGACACACCTCATTCTATGACGTCACCTCCTTCTGTGACATCAGATGCTGGGGGAATGTAACCCCAGCGTCTCCTAGGTTTCCTTGCCTTTGCAACACAGTTACCAAGATAGCTGCTTGCCTGTTAGCCTGCCTGCCAGTCTACCTGCCTGCCTGCCAGTTTACCTGCCTGCCTGCCAGTCTACCTGCTTGCCTGCCAGTTTGCCTGCCTGCCTACCAGTCTACCTGCCTGCCTGCCAGTTTACCTGCCTGCCTGCCAGTCTACCTGCTTGCCTGTCAATCTGCCTGCCTGCCTACTAGTCTACCTGCCTGCCTGCCTGCCAGTCTACCTGCCTGCCTGTCAGTCTACCTGTCTGTCTGCTGACCTGAACTGCCTCCTGACCGTCTTCCATCAACGGTCGGCCCAAGGATCCACTACTGGATTTACAACAGTTTGCAAAGGCCATGGATCCGGCAGACCTCGCTAGCCTTCAAGCCATTCCCGGACTGGCTCAACGTTTAGTACAGCAGCAACAGGTCTTGGACAACCTGGCTGTCTCTGTGGAGCAACTGGCCGCACGGATGGATGCTGGTCCGCCAGCACCAGCACCAGCACCGGACCCGGTTCCAGCTCCGGTGATGACCCTTCACACTCTTACGCAACTCCCTGCGCCAGCACGGTACGCGGGAGACTCCAAGGCTTGCAGAGGCTTTCTGAACCAATGCTTCGTAAGGTTCGCTCTCCTGCCCAACCAGTTCCCCTCGGATGCAGTCAAGGTGGCCTACATCTTCTCACTGCTGGACGGTCGGGCTCTGAACTGGCATCTCCTATGTGGGAGAAGAACAACCCGGCTCTGAACGACCTGAATGTCTTCATAGCTGATCTCAAGGCAGCCTTTGATGAACCAGCTCGCCAGACCTCTGCAACCTCCGAATTGCTCCAACTCAGGCAGGGAATTCGGCCCCTGGCTGATTATGCTTTGGAGTTCCGTACCCTCGCACCGGAGGTTGGATGGTGGGACGACGCCCTCCGTGGAATCTTCTTAGAGGGACTTGCTGCAAGGATAAAAGACGAATTGGCAGCTCGAGACCTTCCGGAGGACCTCAATGCTCTCATCGAACTGGCTAGCCGCATCGATCGCCGCCTTCAGCAGAGGGCCAAAGAGGGGCGTCCTCTCCATCGTTTAGTTCCGCTGGCTCCAACCTCTGCTCGCCCATTCCCATCGGGCCCACGGGGGGCTAGCACGTCCACGGAAGCCACATCCGAGGAGCCCATGCAGCTGGGAAGAGCGTCCCTGACACCTGAAGAAAGGCGGCGCCGCCGTAGTATGGGTTTGTGCCTGTACTGCGGGGGCAAAGGTCACTTCCTCGCTCGGTGCAAAGAGCGAGCGGGAAACTCCCACGCCTAGGAGTTAGGGAGGAGTGCCTTCTAGGTTGTTTGAATGCTGCTCCTCTATGTACCGTTTCTATAACCCTCAGATATCCCGGAGGGTCTTTCAAGACTCAGGCATTCATTGACTCTGGGGCAGGAGGGAACTTCATCGCTGCCAATCTTGTACATCAGCTCCGCCTGGCCACACAATCCCGAGAGCCTTCTTTACAGATTACTTCCATACAAGGTACCTGCCTGCCTGGCCACATTTCTACCGAGACTGCACCTCTGATCATGCAGACCGGGATCCTACATTTTGAGGAGTTCTCGTTTTTGGTTCTGGAAAACTCAGTTCATCCGGTGGTCCTCGGCCTACCCTGGCTCCAGCAGCACTCTCCAGTGATCCAATGGAGCGATTTGCAAATTACCCAATGGAGTCCTCATTGCGTCAAATCTTGTATCAAGTCTCTACCAGACCAGCACATTCCCTTGGCTCACACCGGCATCACCCTTCTTGGACACTTTCCATTTATTTCAGGGAGTCACAAATGAAACAAAAATAGACTCATTCAGTGCAATTTACCCATTTATTTCAAACAAATGCAAATCCCTAGAAATAATCATGATATGAGGACAGTGGAAGAGAAATTTAGGAAAAAAAAAAGCTAAAAGAAACTAATTTTCTCACAGCAAAGATGGTCAATGAAGGGAACAGTCTAACAGTAAAGATGAAAAAAAAGCAAAAAACCCACAATGTAAGAATTTAGGAATGCTTGGCACAAGCACAGAGAATCCTTCATTATGGAGAAAAGAGTATACAACTGGAGATCAAGAAGAGTGGTACTGCTATTGGAGGAGAAAATGAAAAGATTATAAGGGCCTGGAGGTTATCTGCTTTAGAAATCTGTTTTTATGCCTGTCTCGTTGAGGAGTTTGTTTTCCCCTTATGACTTTTCATCAGCAAGAAGCAATCCTGACAGACACTGACCCCTTCAGAGGGCTTACAGTTTCTGTAAATCCCTTCTCATGGATGAAAACTTTTGGCACCTCTGTGAAGCAGAGGATAGATATCTTTCTATAATATAAACCTTAACTTAGGGAACATGGTGAAGCAATTCATCCTTTGTGAAAGCAAAACAAAAAAGACCAGATTTACTATATTTCCAAAGATGCAGAACAAGGGGGAAAAAAAAGTTAATCAAGCTTATTGTGCTATATGGCCAGATAAAGATTACTTGACCTTGCACCCAAAAAAAGAGTGAAGGCCATTATTTTAAGATAATTCTGCACAGCATTGTTTGAACTATTATCCTTAGAAACCTTGGCCCTAAAGCTTCATATCATTTCAAACTCATTTTGAGAAATAAGTTACTCTTTAAATAAAGAAACCTGGTCAGCTCCCTCTGATCCTCTGAAACCTAGTTAACATGTGAAATTTCAATAAAGATCTAAAAGTTACTGCCTAACCAAATGTCACCTTTGGAATAAATTACCACATGCATTATGACACCCCTAGGTTGGATTTTAAAGAGATATTTTTAAAGTTTCCCAAAAAGAGATGAAAACGAATAGAACAGCTTCTCAGTTAACATTATCATAATTCAAAAAAGCATGAGGCAAGCATAGAGCATCCATAGGGCCTGATTCATTAAGGCTTTTTCTTCCATTCTGTGTCTACAGCAGGGAAAAAAAAAAGCTTAGAAAATCAGTCCTTTTGTGGCGGAGAAGCAAGGATAAAAACAGAGATCAAACAGAGTCTGAGGTATTGCAGTACATAGGGGAAATGAGCAGACAAAATAGATCTTACTGCCTTTCTCTGTCATCATATTCTAAATTTCTAATGAAAAACAGATGCTCATTAAGAAAGATGTATGATTATTATTCTATCATTTTAGGTAATAGAACACCCATCTAAAGAGACAGGTTATTGCATTGCTGGGAATTGTAATTTTGTGGTTACATGCTGAAACATTCATCCGATTGGATGCTTCATAAGCAATAAGCAAAGCAGAATTTCCTAAGAACCAGCATAGGTTGATAAATTGTATGCTAATGAAACTAAAATAGAACCTTATAGTTTCATACTGTTATATCCCTTCTCTCAAAATTCAAAATGTATCTTAATATTTCCTTCCATATAGTTCCTCTTTCAACTACCCAAGTAAATAACTTTGAAAATTGCCTGCTGTAAATCTGACGTAAATGCCAGTGCCAGTGCCAGTGCCATGGGGAAAGCGAGGAAGTGCTTTCCTGTCTCACTATGACGGTAACATTTAAACAGGAGTGCAGGCACACATGTGCACACGTTCATCGACCTGTGTCTACAGACACATCTGTTTTATAACATACATGTGTATATGCACACGTTACAAAATAGGCTGGATGTGTGCACAGTTTTAAACAGATGTGCAGTGTGAGCGCAAATGCCGCATCTACTGCATAAGTGGGGGGATTTTATAATGGACACACTCTGATGCCATTTGCCATTTTCCCAGTTTGTTCCCAGTTCGCCCAGTTTACGGATAGGACTTGAAAAGACCTCTAATTTAATAGCGTCCCTTTCCCCCTGTTAGCCCCATCCCTTAAAAACCTGATGACTATCCTAGATTTTTTTTGTTTTTGTTTTATTACTTACATACCATCCACAGCAGTGACAAAGTTACAAGGCAGGGTACACCAGCACACGCCTCTACGCATAAGTATTTGCACGCACCTCTCTTGTCCTTCCCCCGACATGCTCATGCCCAGGCCCAGACCAAGCCCATGCCCAGGTCACACCCACTCCCACCCCGTTTTGCAAATGTTTTCCTTGTGCACACAGCGGGAGATATACACGCCCCCGGGCAGATTAGAAATCCGCTTGGCAAGCGCCAAGCGGATCTTGTGTGTGTACCGCCCAGTTTTGGCATGTGCAGGGCTTTTAAAATTCACCTTTCTGCTGCTACTTTCTTTTGTTGGTTCACCTCTACTTGTACTGGGAGAAGGCAGACAGCATTTCCAAACAGATGAGCTTTTCCTTTCTGTCTCCATAGCAATTCTCAGGGCATGCACAAAACCCACTAGGCCTGCCCTTCACTGCCCAGAACATATGAATGCATGAACAACTCAAGATCATTCCTTTTGATATTAAAAACCATAGCCATTTATTAGATACCTGGCAAGGGAATCTAATTAGGGTGCTTGAGCCTAACTACCTCTGTCCTCACTCATGGGAAGTGCCATCCAATCTCTACGTGACCGCTTCTTGCTGATCACTGAAAGCCCTGCCTCTGCTTACCGAGGGCCTTGCCATGTCAGCACTGTGCAATAGGAGGGACCAACCATGCAGGTCACTGTACAGTAAGTCTACTGGCATCCCTTCATATTATCAGTAAGCATACGCTCGCAAGGTACCTTCCTGGCTCAAATCCCTGGGCTCATCCTCTGTCAGGTCCCTGGATCATTGTTCCAAGGCCCTGACCCTTCTGGCCCTTCCCCTAAACTGATTCCCTGCTCCTCCAGTACTATGCTTGAGCACCCCACCATAGAGTGGTCTCCATTCACGCCCCTCACCACCTTCTGGTAGGGCTGGGAGTATGCAAAGTGCTCCCCCTCCCCCTCCTAAAAAAGGCTGCAATCTATCCATCAAGGGGGCAGATTACATTTACAGCCTGTTACAGTGGGTTGCAGCCCATGTCTGAAATATGTACCCAGCTGGGTGGATAAGTTTAGGACAATGCACATCTGCCCATTCCTGACAAAGAATGGATACCCCAAAGGCTCCCACAACCAACTGCCAGCCAGCTGGCAATGAAGAAAAATATCAGCGCCTCCAATGCAAACATCAAGCCATTCAGCAGACATTTATCTCAGGTCAATCCTGGTATTTAGCAGCATATTGAGGCCAATATTCAGTAGGCCATTCTGAAGACAAATTAGCCAGCTAGATTTTGCTGGCTAACTTGTCCATATTTTCAGTGGCATAAACATCCTGCTGAATATACTTGTTTAAAGTTATCCGGCTACATGTATCTGGCTAACTTCAAAACAACCGGCTATGTTTGAATATAGTCAGTTAGGTTATAAAGTTAGCCAAATACATATATCCGAATAAGCTGCTACTTATCCGGATATCTTTAACAGATATTCGGGTAAGGAGCACTGTCAATGTCAGCACAAAAGAAAATAGATATCCAAGGGGCCCACAGCTTTTGACTGTTTCCATAAATTACCCTGTCTCTCCCAGCACTCTTGAAATCACAAAAATTTCACGGCCGTCTTTTCCCCCTGATTCCCCAGTTTCATTTACATTTATAACTGCTAGTAGTCACTACCCCCCTCCCCCACCCTTCCCCCACACCGCTACTTTGAAAACCTTCTCCCACAGTCTGAAACAAAGTTAGCCGGTTGGCAAAAACTATCTCTGCCGAGAGCGAGGGTCTCCTTCACCCGCTCCCGGCAGCTCTGGTGCTGCATGTGATAGGCTCAGTTTATGCTTTCAGCGCTCCCATGCATAGCACCGTGCGTAGATTATGCTTCCTGCGCTGCCTATCAGATGCAGTGCCGGAGGCACCAGGAACAGGCGAGTGAGACCCTCACTCCCGGCAGAGATGTTTTTTCCACTGGGGGGAGGGTCTGGGGGGATGGGAAGGGGGTTAACTTTGTTTTAGATTGCGGGAGGAGGTTTCAAACTAGGGGGGGGGGGATCGCGACTCGCAATAACAAATCTAAAAATGAAATAGAGGAAGGGGTGAGGAGAGGGGGAAGAGGTCACCCTGGAAATTTTTGTGATTTCAAAAGTGCTGGGCAAGTCACGGCAATTTATGGAAACAGTTAAAAGTCACAGCCTCTTGGATATATATATATATTTTTTTTTTTATGCTGACACTGACAGCACTACCTACCCGGATTCAAGTAATCTACCAGGCTTGGACTGAAAGGTCAGTCTTCTTCTCCCAAGCAGTTGAGACTATAGGCATTTACCTCTGACACATCCGAGCTATTACGATTGGCATAGCCCACTATGGCCAAGATCCCTGGAATTCAATGACCACCATTCTCAACTCATGTGCAAATGGGATTAAGATATGTTCCACAGCATCCTGGCCGTCTCAAGCCTTCACTCAGTGATCCTCATACATAATCTCCCAAGGAAGGATTATAGGAATAACCTGGACCCCAGCTGATGCTGCTCTGATCGTCATAGCACACTGCAAATTAGAACACCAGTATTAAAAATGTTTGCAAACCTCATTCTTGGTAGCTAGAATTACAGGAATGCACTCCATGCCAGGCCAGTGCTATCACAATTGCAAATGCACATTGCAACTCAAAAATCGCAGAGTCAAGCTGCTCACCCTCAAATGAGCCACTATCCTCAGTTGCTCAAGACAGCTTGATAGTTCCAACCCTCCACTATCAACCCCATACACTGCCCTACTACAAGAATCACTTGCACAGTAGGGCAAGGCTTGTTGGAAGGTATAGAAGGGCAGAGATACAGATGCAGGAAAGGGAGGTGTAGCTGATGGGTGGTTGCCACCCAAGCTAAGTTATGTCTGAGGAGGGGAACATTCAAGAATGAACACTCTTACCTGGAAACCTGATAGCTATCATTTGTTAGTTGAATCAAGAGATGCAGCTAAAACTGCAAATACCCAGGGAGATACTGAATATTCAGATATATAGTCTTGGATTACCTGGGAGGAGTGGCATGGTAGACTGGTATATGATTCAGGAGCAACGAGTCACATCACAAGTCAAGATTTAACCACAGCATAAAATAAAAAGTGTACCTGTAGATGAGAAATGAATTTCTGAGATGGGAAAACAGGAGGACACTTTACCTGTATAACCACTGCTGAACACAGGCAAATAATACTCATGAAAGGTGTGCATGTGTACCCAGCCCAAAGGCCAACCTAATGTCAATGAAACATCTGACTAGGACTGGATTTGCTATGCCAGCACCCAAAAGCCGTGGGAAGGGGTGAGAGTGCACCCTTTCCTCTCCTCTGCTGAGATATGGGGGAGAGGGGGTCAACTCCCAGCTGCTTACCTAAAGCAGTGCTATCCAAACCTCAGCAGCGGTGGCAGCAGCAACCTAAAAGAAATTCAGCGTGGGCCCTACAGCCTCTGACTACAGGTTCAAGGCTTTGCCCCCTCCTCCTCCTCCCAGAGGGGCTTTGTGTTACTATGGCCTTGAGCTTGACACTACTGCCTGCAGGCTCCATGCTGAATTTCCTTTAGGTTGTTGATTCTGCAGCTGCTCAGGATCAGGTTAGTACTGCTTAAGGCAGCAGCTGGAAGGCAGGCACCATAGAAGCAAAGCAGCAGAAGCAATGATCTGTCACCTATCAAAATGTTGCACTGGAGGCAGTTGCCTATGCTGCCTCTGCCTAAATCTGGGCCTACACCTGACAAGTAAGAGCTTCACTATCCTCTTTTACAATAATGCCTACCTGATTAAGGCAGTGTGGCACCATGAGTAGTCTTAGGGTTGACAGAGGACAGATTCAGGCTGGACTCTGGCAGAAATCTTGCATAAACGTATTCATTAATGACAAGTAAACAAACAAAAGTAGCTCTGCTATTCTTTGCGGTTCAACTACACAAATGTAGTATCACAACTTACAGTTCAGCAGTACTCTCTTTCTCAAGGCTTCCTTCTCTCCCCTGTGCCTCCTGTTCCCTCCTGGGCTTGGATAGTTATATATCTTTCTAGGGACCTCCACCCGGACTAGGATTCCTTGCTGTTTTAGGCTTAAAGTGGACTGGGCCAGATCTTTGGATCCAGTACTTTAAGGTGTTTTGGGGTTTTCTCCTCTATATTCCTTCACAGGAAGGAAAAGCACAGTAGAACACGTGGTTGCCGGGGATGGCTCAAGTGATCAGCTCAAAAGTTGAGGAAACTGAAGCAGCCACCTCCCCCCTAAATCAGCACTGCATACAGGAATGGCTTTGATAGAAAATTGCCAAAATACAGAAAAAAGATGCACTAAAGTATAGAAAATAGAATTTAATGAAATACAAAAAATATGAACAATTATGAAAAATAAGGAAATTTTAAAAAACAAATCTAATTTAAAATGATCCCCCATATTCAAAACAAGAACACAAAAAAATTAATTTTGAAATGTACATTGTGGAGGATAATTTTGTATTACATTTACTTTAAAAATTCCTTATTTTTCATGATTATTTATACTCCCCAAGTGACAATACCAGCCTCTACAATTTGAAAAATAGCACCAACCAGGCTGGGTGCAAGCATGCACCTGGCCCCGAGAGGGGATCCATGTTTAGGTATGGGGGTGCATGGGGGAGGGTCAGGGGGGAGAGGTTAAGAAGGGGTGGGGGCTGGGACACTACCTTTTTTCCCTCCTTTTGGGGGGTAGGAAGGGAAGAAGGGGTGGGTTGGGGTGGGGCCCAAGATGTTTATTTTTTTAATTGGGAGAGCCATCAGTGTCACTTGGGGGTGGGGAGTATTGACTATCGGGGGGGGGGGGTTATCAATGTCCCTTGGGAGATGAGGAGAGGAGGTATTGACTATCAGATGGGTCATCAGTAGGGATGTGAATCGTTTTCCATATCGTCTTAACGATAGAAATCGTGTGGCAGGGCAAGAAAATCGTCTTAGGCACGATTTTTTAGTTAAAAAATCGTTAAAAATCGTTTTTTCCGATTAGTGCGCACTAACTGGGAGTTAGTGCG
This sequence comes from Rhinatrema bivittatum, assembly GCF_901001135.1. Lineage (NCBI taxonomy): Eukaryota > Metazoa > Chordata > Amphibia > Gymnophiona > Rhinatrematidae > Rhinatrema > Rhinatrema bivittatum. Next base: position 440,658,121 of record NC_042616.1, on the reverse strand, counting down.
CACTAACTGAAAATGATACAATTTGACACTTTTCAGGTCAGTTAAGGTCAGTTTAGGAATGAATATGTATTCCTATTGGCTGCCCTCTTATTTATTCATGTTACCAAGTTTCCTACTGACAGTATATGGGGAATGGGAAATGGAAACAGTTGGTAGCTTGACAAAACAAGTAATGTGATCAGTCAATGTGACTAGAACTTGTGCCCTAACCCTGATACCAGGGGTATTGTGATCTTCCTGCACACAGTGCCCTATCCCTATTAATACCAGGAGTGTTGTGATCTTCCTGCACACAGTGCCCTATCCCTAATACCAGGGGTGTTGTGATCTTCCTGCACACAGTGCCCTATTCCTGATACTGGGGGTGTTGTGATCTTCCTGCACACAGTGCCCTATTCCTGATACCGGGGGTGTTGTGATCTTCTTGCACACATCCCGGTATCAGGGATAGGGCACTGCATGCAGGAAGATCACAACACTCCTGGTATTAATAGGGATAGGGCACTGCATGCAGGAAGATCACAACACTCCTGGTATTAATAGGGATAGGGCACTGCATGCAGGAAGATCACAACACCCCTGGTATCAGGGATAGGGCACTGTGTGCAGGAAGATCACAATACCCCGGAGGAGTGAGGGTCAGGCAGCTCACTCCTGTCTGTGAAGCCAGCCTCTCACTAGTAATGCAGGGAGGGAGCTGTCTCAGACTTCACCATCCTCCCCCCCCCCTCACCCACACACCATTCACTAGCTGGGACATGGGGGAAGTCAGGAGTGAGGGTCAGGCAGCTCCCCCCTGTCTGTGAAGCCAGCCTCTCACTAGTAATGCAGGGAGGGAGCTGTCTCAGACTTCACCATCCTCCCCCCCCCCCCTCACCCACACACCATTCACTAGCTGGGACATGGGGGAAGTCAGGAGTGAGGGTCAGGCAGCTCCCCCCTGTCTGTGAAGCCAGCCTCTCACTAGTAATGCAGGGAGGGAGCTGTCTCAGACTTCACCATCCTCCCCCCCCCCCTCACCCACACACCATTCACTAGCTGGGACATGGGGGAAGTCAGGAGTGAGGGTCAGGCAGCTCCCCCCTGTCTGTGAAGCCAGCCTCTCACTAGTAATGCAGGGAGGGAGCTGTCTCAGACTGCACCATCCTCCCCCCCCCCCCCCTCACCCACACACCATTCACTAGCTGGGACATGGGGGAAGTCAGGAGTGAGGGTCAGGCAGCTCCCCCCTGTCTGTGAAGCCAGCCTCTCACTAGTAATGCAGGGAGGGAGCTGTCTCAGACTGGTATCAGGGTTAGGGCACTGTGTGCAGGAAGATCACAACACTCCTGGTATTAATAGGGATAGGGCACTGTAAGAGATGACTGTAGTAGATTGAATAAAGATCTGATGTTTCTGCTCTCCTCACACCAAACAAAAACAACACACAAGCAGAGAAGCCCTTCTTACAAAGCTGAGCTAGTGAGTTAAGTAGGAGGAAAAGTAAACATACTTGTGCCAGTGTGGCTACTTAAAAAATACACTTACCAACAATCAATTACATATATTTGAACTGTGTACAGTTCCAGCCAGGACCACCTTTCTAAAATGCACAGTGATTGGCAAATTCAACATGCACTAGCATTTCAGGTGCCTGCTAACAAAAATAATAAACAAACAAGTTCTAGTCACGTGAGTGCTGATCATTACATTACTTTTTTTTGTCAAGCTTCCAACTGTTTCCATTTCACATCCCCCCAACCATTACCTCAGTATTAGCCTTGGTAACATCAATAGATAAGAGCACAGCCAGCCAATAGGAATACATACATACATACATATTCATTCCTAAGTGACCTTTACTGACCTGGGAAGTGTGAACACTTTGTTTAATTTTCTGTTGGTGTTCGTTAGTTTCCAGTTCCATTTCCCATCCCCCCAACCATCACCTCAGTGGTAACCTTGGTAACATCAATAGATAAGAGGGCAGCCAGCCAATAGGAACACATATTCATTCCTAACTGACCTTCAGTGACCTGGAAAGTGTTTATTTGTATCATTTTCAGTTAGTGCGCACTAACTCGAGTTAGTGCGCACTAACGGGGAGTTAGTGCGCACTAACTCGAGTTAGTGCGCACTAACACGATTTAACGATTTTTAACGATAAATCGTTAGAATTTCTATTGTATCGTGTTCTATAACGATTTAAGACGATATAAACATTATCGGACGATAATTTTAATCGTTGAAAAACGATTCACATCCCTAGTCATCAGGGTCACTTGGAGGTTGGGAGTGGGGATGGGAAGGGGGAGCCATGGTCTTTATTTTTTTGGAAGGTTTTTGGGGCCAGAGCTTTTATTTAATTGGAGTGATTTGGAGAGCCAGAGCCTTTGTTTTATTGGAGGGATTTGGGGGGGGGGGGGGGGGGCAGGGCCATCACTGCATGGGTGCAATTTTTTTAAATTTACATTTTGAGAAGAGTCAGGATCTCCTCAACTGGCGGCCCAGGGTTGAGATGGGGTTCAGCACTGACCCTCCCTCAATTCCCCCGCTTTGATGCTATTTTTAAATATTTGGGTCAGTGGTCCTTTAAAGCGATGGCAGTCCCGTGAAGTTGCGGCCACCATTGCATTAAAGGGCTGCCCACTCCGTTCTTTTCTCCCGCAGTGTTTGGCCGTGAGACAAGGAACATGCCAAGCAGCAGCAAAGATTTTTCAGGGGAGGAGCCCCACTATTGCGGCGACATCCCCCTGACTTTCTCTGCGATAAAACATCGCGGCTTAGTGCTTTGAGGAGTAAGGTATTTTGGCTTATTTGATAGATACACATATGTAAGCCTATTTGGTTGTATTTCCATATGCTAAATTCACTTGCTGAATAGAAAAATGACAACAGATTTAAGGATATATCCTTGCATACAGATCTTGCCATGTGTGTGCAGATTAAAGGAAAGTTGAGACATGCATATTAGCAGAGCAATTAAGCTACTGTAGCAATTCCACAGTGAACATGGTGGACCAATAAAGACAGTGACCCCTTTGGGAAGTCGATTCTTCAAACAACTCAATGAGCACGTGGTAGCAGCAAACAACCAGTTACAGCATAGAACCTGGAGCCATCTATGTGAATAATGGATAAAAGTATGTAGACAGAGCAATTCAGGCAAACTTCATTCAACAAGGGATCTAGCATGGACCACAGTGCCTTATAATCCTGATGAGTGCACCACCAGGGCCGGTGCTAGATTTTTGCTGTCCTGTGTGAGCAATTACTGTGCTGCTCCCCTTCCCCTGATTCATTCAGTCTCTGTCCCAGGCCCATCAAATAAAGCTCAGCTTCCACCAGCAATTTCTATTTTTAAAACTGAAACCCCAGCCCCTCCCCCCACAGAACCCATGGTCAAGAGAAGGGTGTTACATACCTTAGGGGAACCTTACAGCCCCACATCTTCTACAGCCACTCTAAATTTAATTATGCACTTATAACAAATTTTGCATGAAAAAGAACATTCAAAAGTACTGTCTTCTGAGGCAAAAATATCACTTATAACTAGAGATGTGGTTCGTTTATCACAAATTAGGCAATTTCAACGAAATTGCCTAATTCGTTGAAATGTGCTGAATTTCAATGAAATTGCCTAATTCGTCATGGGTCGGGGGCCCCGAACCCCGAAACTGATTTTCTCCGAACTATGAGGAAAATTAGTTTTTCGGGTTTGTACGGGGGGAGTGGCACATTTAATTTTTTTAAATAAAAAACCACCCCAAGCATTAAAATTTACTGTAATACAACCCCCCCTCCCACATCCCGATCCCTCCCCAAGACTTACTAACATCCCTGCTGGTCCAGCGGGGTCCCGTGATGGATTTCTCCCTCCATGCCATCGGACTTTCGGGCCTGCCTCGCATCAAAATGGCGCCGATAGCCTTTGACCTACTATGTCACAGGGGCTACTGGTGCCATTGGTCAGCCCCTGTCACATGGCCATCAGCGCCATCTTGTGCTCCTACCATGTGACAGGGGCTGACCAATGGCACCGGTAGCCCCTGTGATATATAAGGGCAAAGACTATCGGTGCCATTTTGATTACTGGCAGCCGACGGTCCGAGTGCAGGAGATCACTCCCGGACCCCCGCTGGACCACCAGGGACTTTTGGCAAGTCTTGGGGGACCCTCCTGACCCCCACAAAACTTGCCAAAAGTCCAGCGGGGGTCCGGGAGCGACCCCCTGCACTCGGACCGTCGGCTGCCAGTAATCAAAATGGTGCTGATAGCCTTTGCCCTTACTATGTCACAGGGGCTACCTGTGCCATTTGTCAGCCCCTGTCACATGGTAGGAGCAATGGATGGCCGGCACCGTCTTGTGCTCCTACCATGTGACAGGGGCTGACCGGACCCCCGCTGGACTTTAGGGGAGTCTTGTTGGGGTCAGGAGGGTCCCACCAGGGATGTTAGTAAGTCTTGGGGAGGGATCGGGATGGTGGTGGGGGGGGTTGTATTTAATGTATTATAGTACATTTTAATGCTTGGGGTGGGTTTTTTTGAACTTCGTTTTCCCACGTCGTTTTTTGGGCCCGTTTCATTTTTCCCCATTTAGTTTTTGTTTGTTTTTCCAAAAAACTAACCGAGGAAAAACAAACTTTACCCCGAAGCATCCGACTCAAAAAACAACCTGGTAGAAAAAAACGAAGCTCATCTCTACTTATAACATGTATATTACATTATATTTACATGAACTGCTGTGGTGCCAACCAGAAAACTCTGCAAAGACATTTTCAGACACTTCCTATGCAAAATTGTAATGGCACCTCAGAAATCGATGAATAAACAGAATTACCATTACAATATAGTAAACCTCCTATACCAAAACAATCCTAACTGCCAGCAGTCAAAACAGTAACAATTTTATCTATGAAAAGGCAGCACTGCACATATTATATCAGGCCCTAGAACACCAATATACTTCCTATTAAGAAAACAGAACAAGCCAGGCTGCTATAGATACCCTTACATAAATTACATGCTAGCAAAACACTTCAATCACATATGCAGAATACATACAGACCCTGACCAAATGCAGAATAAAGAGACCAGAAAGTATAAATAGAAATGTGCTGAAAAGAACTGAACTGGAGCCCACAACAAGTCAGCCTCTATATGCAGAGGAACAATGGAAAAACAGAATCATTACCATTCTTCATAAAACATTAAATAATAAAATCAAGAAATATAAAACATCATAATAGTAAAATCATATTCATAAAAATAAAACATATGTCAAACCAGTTAATAGAGAGAATATCCAAAATTTGCCAACACCAATAAAATATTTTAAAAAATCCAATAGTTTAAAAAATGTTCTAATATTTCTCAAAACAACAATAACATATTTCAAAACAGCAAAAACATCAAGTTACACCAATAATTAAGTTAATGATCAAAATATCTCCTGCTTTCCATATCTGGGATCTTTTGATTTCCAGTCACCCTGAGATTATAATGGATTTGGAGAGGCAGAGCCACACAAATGTTAGTCTCTCTCTCTCTCTCTCTCTCTCTCTCTCTCTCTCTCACACACACACACACACACACACACACACACACACACTATAACACATTCATTCTCTTATACACTTCCTATTTCAATACATGCCTATGCTCTCACACATAGTCCCTCTCTCACATATACAGGCTCTCACTCCCTCACAGACACATAATGTGTATGTGTATATGCCTGTGAGAGCCTGTATGTGATACATAATCTCTCAGAGGTGCACATACACACAGACATGCACAGGCTCTCATACAGACACAAAAACACACACAGGCCTCTCACAAGCATATAGGGAGTCACACAGACACACACAAACTCTCACATAGCCACATACAGGCTGTCTCACACACACACACACACACACACACACATACACACACACATTCAAGCTTTCACATAGACACAGACACACATAGCCTCGCACACAGATATACACTCATACATAAGCTCTCACACACAGACACATGTATACACGATCTCCTGTTCTCTTGGGGTCTGATGGGATGAGCTCCACTATGGCCCCGTGGGTCTCCTCTTCTCTTTGGGCCATAGTGGGATGAGCCCCACCATGGTCCACCAGGCTTCCTGCTCTTGGAGGGGATGGCAGGGGTTTCAGAGCTGAAGCTGTGTATGCCCGTAGGAAAAGTTGTGCATATGAACACCTGCAGAAGATTAAAGAGAACACTGTGGTGTCACGATACTACCACATTTTCAGCCACTGGTTGGTTTAACTCTGCCAGGGGCCCACAGCCTATCTTCTTCTTCAGCTACCAGTAAGTTGGGCTCTGCTGGCAGCCCACCGCCTTTCTTCCTTTTCACCACCAGTGGATTTGGATCTGCTGGTGCCGTGCAGTGTCTCCTGTTGCTGCTGCCTCCCCCCCTAAGTGTGCCACCCTGTGCAAATGTATGGTATGCACACTTGGTCATGCCAAGCCTGTGCTCCACCATAAGCCACTGGAGCAAGTCCTTGGAGATCTGTGTGGGCCAATAAAGAGAGAGACCCCTTTGAGAAACCAGTACTTTGGGAAACTAAAGGAATAAGAGTCAATGACAAGCAACTATGATTCAGAATAAAACATCATACAGTCCGCAGTAACAATGGAAACAAGTACATAGATAGAGTGCCTCAAGCAACAAGAAATCCAGCTTCGAGTTCAGTGCCCTAAGTTCCAGATGAGAACAACACAGCTGAGAGGAATCCCTGCCTCTGGTGAAAATGGAAAGGCGTATGCTGCTGAATGCTCACCTTCCTAACATGTTCTGGGAAGAGGGACTGATGATTTAAATCTATCTGCAGAACCTGCTGCTAACAAGGGGAACACATGATGACATCATCCAAAATATGGCACAGCTGAAAACCTAACACGAGTCTCCCATGGGCCAGCAGCAATACGTCAACACATACTGTATACTGAATGGAAAGTATGTGAAGATGACACCTTGAAGAACCACACTCGATGAAAGTCAGGATTCAAAGAACTCTGAGTAGATGGCCCCTCCCCAACATGGGCAAAAGATGAAGGCATGAAAGAATCAAATATTGCCACTAAAACAGATAGAGGGGAAACTACAAGACAACTGGGTGCTGCTGCAGATGAAACAGGGAAGGAGGAGACTTCATGTTCAGATGGTACTAGAACACAAATATTGTAGAGTGTTTAAGCCATTCAGTCCAGGATGTGGTAGCCTTATGGTGGCTGAACAAAAGTAGGCTTTGCAAGCTCAGCCACCACATCAAGCAACACAAAGGCACCAGCACACTCCTGCATGAGGAGTTTGGAAACAGCAGGTGGATGACAGGGAAATTAAGGGGTCAATCTTGCCCCTTCTTTGTTCTTGGGCAGTTGACTCTACCCTCCATCCCTCTGAGTATAAGATGCCTTAAGATAAAAATGGAAAGGAATGAGCTAAATTTAAATAGAATAAATCAAAAGAAAATCAAGGTGCCAGCAATAGCTCCCTGATCACACCTCGGAATCCTAGAGGACCACAAGGATCCTGAGCGTAGTAACCAGAAGCTCAGCAACAAACATGTGGGGCCCCTGCTACATCAGACAATATTTATTTATTCATTTATTTATTTAACATTTTTTCTATACCGTTGTTTGGTGGGAACCGTCACAACGGTTTACATCAAGGCACATAAAATGAGGCTAACGTATCTTAAGTTACATAGAACATAAGAACATAAGAAAATGCCATACTGGGTCAGACCAAGGGTCCATCAAGCCCAGCATCCTGTTCCATAGGTGCCATTTTAGGGTCGGTAACATAGTTTGTAAATGATATAAATTGGTAAGTGTACTGAGTCATTTCCGATTCACATTCTTATAGTTTAGGTTACAAGATTACCTTTATCATTGTACTTTCATCCTTTTGCTGAGCTTTAAAAGAATGAAACTTAGTCTGATTAAATTACACACATTGATTTTGGTTATGTGTTTGTTGTTCAAATGTTCGTACCTGCTTTCCCTTGAGTACTATTCACCTTTCTTTTTTTGGTAAGCTAGTTTAAAAAGCCAGGTTTTTAGATTTTTTCTGAAGGCTTTGATGTTGCTTTGTAGTCTCAACTCTGTGGGCATGGTGTTCCAAAGTATGGGTCCTGCCAAGGATAGAGAACTTTCTCTTACTTGTGTGAGTCTGGCTGTTTTGACTGATGGAATAGTGAGGAGTGTTTTGTTGGCAGATCTCAGATTCCTATTTGGGACATGTACACGAAGGGCTGTGTTCAGCCAGTCTGCTTTTTCATTGTGTATTAATTTATGTATAATGCATAGTGTTTTATACTGAATTCTTTGTTCAATGGGTAGCCAGTGTAATTCGGCTAGTGTTTCCATGATGTGGTCTCTTTTGCTTTTGCTAGTTAAAATTCTAGCAGCTGTGTTTTGTAGTACCTGTAGTGGTCTTAGTGACGTGTATGGTAGGCCTAGCATCAGGGCGTTACAGTAATCGGTATTAGCAAAGATCAGCGCCTGGAGTACTGATCGGAAGTTGGCAGTTGTTAGAAGAGGTTTAAGTCTTTTCAGCACCATTAGTTTGGCGTTTCCTTCCTTAACTTTTAGAGATATGTGTTGTTTTAAGCTTAGTTCTGTGTCAATTATTACGCCTAGGTTCCGTACTTTATCTGCAAACTCTATTTTTTGGTTGTTATTGAGTATAATTGGGTTTTGAATGATCTCCGTTCTTTTTCGTTCTAAATGTATAAATTCCGTTTTCTCAATATTAATTACTAGCTCCATTTGGTTTAGCAGTTGTTTTATGATATCCAGATACATATTTGCTATTTTTAATGTTTTTTCGATTGGGTCGTCAATGGGTAGAATTAACTGGATGTCGTCGGCGTACATGTAATGTGTGATGCCCAGACCCACCAGTAGGTGGCATAGGGGTAAGAGATTAGGGGTAGATTTTCAGAGCCCTGCTCGCCTAAATCCGCCCAAAACCGGGCGGATTTACGCGAGCAGGGCCCTGCGCGCCGGTGAGCCTATTTTACATAGGCTCACCGGCGCGCGCACAACCCCGGGACTCGCGTAAGTCCCGGGGTTTTCGGAGTGGGCGTGTCGGGAGGCGTGTCGGGGGGCGGGGCCGGATTGCGCGGCGTTTCGGGGGCGTGCCGGCAGCGTTTCGGGGGCGTGCCGGCAGCGTTTTGGGGGCGGGTACGGGGGCGTGGCTACGCCCCGGGGCGGTCCGGGGGCGTGGCCTCGCCCTCCGTACCCGCCCCCAGGTCGCGGCCCGGCGCGCAGGGGTCCCGCTCGCGCGCGGGGATTTACGCCTCCCTCTGGGAGGCGTAAATCCCCCGACAAAGGTAGGATCGGGGTTTAGACAGGGCCGGGCGGGTGGGTTAGGTAGGGGAAGGGAGGGGAAGGTGAGGGGAGGGCAAAGGAAAGTTCCCTTCTAGGCCGCTCCGATTTCGGAGCGGCCTAGGAGGGAACGGGGGTAGGCTGCGCGGCTCGGCGCGCGCAGGCTATACGAAATCGATAGCCTTGCGCGCGCCGATCCAGGATTTTAGCCGATACGCGCGACTATGCGCGTATCTACTAAAATCCAGCGTACTTTTGTTTGCGCCTGGAGCGCAAACAAAAGTAGGCTGTTCGCGCTCGTTTGAAAATCTACCCCTATATGTTGAATAGTATGGCTAATAGGGCAGATCCCTGTGGTACTCCTGTTTGAAGGTTTATCTTTTCTGACATTACTTCTTTGATTTGTACTTGAAAATATCTGTTACTTAGATAAGATCTAAACCATTTGATAGTTTTGTTACTTAATTTATTTATTTATTTTTAGATTTTTATATACCGGTGTTCCTGTATTAAAATACAGATCACATCGGTTTACATTGAAACATAAAAATTACGCCAAGAGGCGGTACATATAACAAGGTTATAGAACTTGGAAAACATGGAAAACTACTTAATCTAGTCTATTTAAAAGTATGTCGTGATTTACGGTATCAAAGGCTGCAGAGAGGTCTAGCATCACCAGGATGTAATGTTTACCACTATCAAACCCTCTCATGATGCAAGCAGCAGTGTCTCTGTGCTATAGTGCTTTCGAAAGCCATGTTGTGACGGATAAGTATATTATTGCTCTCCAAGTGTTCTACAAGTTGCTTTTGTATGGCTTTCTCAATCAATTTTGCGATTAGGGGGAGGTTTGATACTGGTCGGTAATTGCTTAGATTAAGTGGATCACTGTTTTTTTTCTTTAAGATTGGTTTTACTACTGCCCCTTTTAGAGTCTCTGGCATAGTTCCTTCCTCTAAGGAAAGATTCACTATCTTTGTTAATGTCGGGGATACTGTACTTACAACTTTTTTTATGTCCATGGTTGGTATTGTGTCAATTGGATGTGGGGCGGGATTTAGCTTCAATAGCATTGATTCGATTTCTAGTTCTGATAACTCATTGAATGATGTCCATGGTATCACATCTCTTTTATTCATTTTAATTACTTGTTTTGTTGTAGTTGGGATTTTAGTTTTAAGGTTGTTGATTTTGTCATTAAAAAACTTGGCTATTTCATTACATCTATCTGCTGGTAAATTTTGTGGTGTTCCGGATTTGTCAGTTGTTAGGTTTTTTACTATGGTAAATAAGGTTCTAGGGTTGGCCATCTAGAGAAGTGGCTTCTCAATGCAAAGGTACAAAGACACACCAAATGCCATCCCTATGTGGGAACACTTGTTCTTTTCTTTTCTTTTTCCTTTTTTTTTATATTAAGGGCAACATTGTCATGAAGGCACAGGGAAGAGGTCTACTCTTACACAGGCAAAAGTATATGGGGTGGGGGGGGGGGGGGTGATACCTCTCCAGAGGCATCATACATCTCCAATTGAAGTGGAATCCCTGGCTTCTAATTAATTTAAATGTTATTTAGATGTATTCAAAATCCAGGAAAAAACAAGGTAATATAATACAATAATTTCAATTGTACATCATGACCAAATGAACATAACCACAATTTTACACAATATCTCAAGCCCACATTAACATGGGGGGAGAAAAAGAAATGCAGCAAGTAGTTGATGGAATCCCTGGCTTCTACTGAATCCAGCGCTCGCCCATGGCCAAGAGATTCCAATCTATACTTACAAAAAAAATGTCTCAAATGAAAAAGCAAGTCTTTCTACTACCATGACTGAGAAGAGGGCAGAGATCAACCTCTCAGTCCCTGCCTTGACACCAGCAACAATAAGAGACTAGAAGTAAAAGAAAAAAAAAACACACTGGAGCAATACCAGGGCAAGAAGATGCCAAAGAGGCTTCTCCACTGCCCCAGGTCCCGACCATTTTGAGGAGGAGGAAGGAGAACAGCAACAAGAAGGAAGAAATGGGTTCGCTCACCTTACCCCACCAAGAAGGCAGCACGTGCTGTACTTCTGACCCACTGCAGGACCTGCTACAATATGAGGAGCACAGAAACGCTGCAGTCTCTTTCCTTCACCCCCAGGAAGCAGCAATAGCGATAGCAGTATGCGACCCGACTCACATGGAGCTGAGAGGCACTCAAGTAAAAGCTTCGGTCTAAGACAGGCAGGCCAGAAGAGGGGAGCCAGCAGTCTTGAAATCTTTTACTGGCTCCACCCCCTTTTCTAATGTCAGCATGTCAGCCCTACAACCAATCTGGGGTCGACAATGGTAGTGACAGGGGCCAATAATGTAGGCACACCCTACAGCAGCCTATCGTGGGGCGCCCTTTCATCAGCTCACACCCAGAAGGAAGGGGGTTCCAGGACATAAATATTCTTTGGCAGCTCCCTCCCATGACTCCAGTCAGTGGGCTGGTGAGTTGACCAGCCTTACAATGGGTGAGTGGGTGCCTGTTAAAGACAGCACCTGTGTATTCACACTGGGGTGGGGGGGGGGGGGGCACTCATTTCTACTGGTGCTGCAACTGAACTGATCTTACACCAAGAGGTGCAAGAAATATAGAAAAGGGATTTAAAGGCAAAAATTGGGCCTGGGGGAAGGATACCAAAGCAGAAAAGAGTAATACTTTGCAGAGAGTAATGTGGACTTGGGCGATGGAACTGCAGAGTATGAATGTGAGATAAATAGAATATAAATGTTAAAAGTATACAAGTGAGAGATCAGGGCATCTGACTGGTGAGAATAAGCATGAAAGGTGAATGTAAGAAAAGGGGCGTCAATCAATAATTGAATGAATGGCATTGAGTGGGTTAATGCATGGGGTTGAATGTTCCTTGCCTTAATAATTAAAAATGGATATAGGAAGGTAATAAAATAGAATGTGAGAACAGAAGATAATACAATGTAAAAGGAGAAATACATTAACAAGAAAAAAAGATGTTGAAGCTAATATCCAAATCAGATTAGAGTAAATATTAGGGATGTGCATTCATTGCTCCATTTGTTTCATTCATTTCAGTGGTACCCATGTATTTCACAAATGGTTAGTAGGCACGCAAAATGAATTGGGTGTGTGTATGTAGTTGGCAATAGATGTACACACATACCATCTATTTTGTGCGCCTACTATCCATTTGTGAGATATGTGCGTACCACCAAAACAAATGGAGCAATGAATGCATATCAATAGTAAGTACATCTAGGGCTTTAATTCTGGGGCGGGTGGTAGAAGTGTAACAGGGAAAATTCCCTTTATTTTGATTTTAGAAAGTTGCTACATTTGCAGTTTCAATTCTGTACCTGATCTATCACTTGTTGATCTCTTGAGGTGGAGAAAAGAATTGAATTGTTAAGGATCAATTAAGGCATGTGACAAGATGGATGGAAGACAGGCATGGACAAATTGGATTTATTTTATGGACTTTAACTGCTGTCATGTTGTTGTTTCTGTGTTTGATATTTGTGGGCATGGAACAGAAACAGAAGACTCTCCAGTTTGTCTAATAGTTGCATTTTATCTCTCTCCTGGCTACCGGGCACATTGGAGAGAGGAGTAATAGGAGAAATAAAAATATCCTTTGTGTTTCCACATCATCACATAAGGCTAATGGATCCAGACTCTGATAAGAGAATGAGACAGAGAGCAGGGGGGGCTCTAAGGTGTAAGTGAGATGAATTAGAATGTGATAGAAGATGGTTGATAACATAAGGAGTGATTATAGAGGGTGAAAGAGAGAAAATGATGGGAGAAGGGAGAGAAGGGAAATAAGAGCATCTTGACCCTACTACCTGACCAATTACTGGTCTATTTTTTCTATTTGCTTTGCAGCTAAAATCATTGAAGTAGCTGTACACAAATAATTGCATGGATTTCTTGCTAAATGTAATTAAGCTTCCGGCATAATTACAAACAGGTTTGGATGTAATATGGTGAGGATTTGATGCTGATACAGATTTTATATTAGTTCTTTTAGACATACCTGTGATAGTTGACATTTTGGAGCATCCTAATTATTGTCCCAGATCACAGAGATTGGAATTATAGACTCAGTCTATGACTGGTTTACATCTTAATACTGTGGCCAGATGCTACATGTGCAGTTTAATATTGTTGTCTCTCATTGGTTTCCATTGGTTACCATAGCACTTCAGGGTTCCTCGCTTTTGGCAACTCTTTTTAATATTTATTTCCATCTGATATGTAAACTACTGGCTGGTCGTGCACTGCAATATGGGAACTACACAGATGCTATTTTTTTTTCCCATCACATCGGACATGAAGCATTTACTTTCCATATACCTTCAGATTATGAAATGCTGGTTTATGCATAATAGACTAGCTTTGAATGCTAGCAAGACTGAAATGATCAAATTCATCAGGGCTCCCAAGCTGAGTCGCTCATTGTGTGTACATGTTGATGGACATGAACTTTCTCTAGTGAGTGAGGTTTGCACCTTGAGATTTACTTTTGATCAAATACTGATGATTAAATCTCAAATTAAATGGGTAATCCATAGTCCCTTTTATAAATTGTGAGTCATCCATAATTTGAAACCTTTCTTAAGAGCAAAGTGATTTTGGTACAGTGCTCAAGGCCTTAATACTGACAAGTCTGAACTCCTGCAGCTCTATTTACTTCCAGGCACTTCATGTTGTTCAGACTCTGCTGCATGGTTTTGACTGGTTCTGCCAATATAACCATACAGCATCCATTTTATATGCTCTGCTGGGGCTACTTATCAGATGGCAGATAATTCTTAGGGATGTGAATCAGTTTTTGACGATTTAAAAAAATCATCCGATATTTTTTAAATCGTCAAAAATCGTTAGAGTGCGCGATACAAGAGAAATTCCCCCGATTTATCGTGAAAAATCGTTAATGGGTTAGTGTCCACTAACGGGAGTTATTTGGGAGAAGGGCGGGAAAACCGGCACACCAAAACAACCCCTAAACCCACCCCAACCCTTTAAAACTAAACCATTACCTTCCCCCACCCTCCCGAACCCCCCCCCCAAACTTTTTACGAGTACCTGGTGGTCCAGTGGAAGCCCCGGGACCGATCTCCTGCTCTCGGGCCATCGGCGCCATTTTGGCTGCCACTAATAAAAATGGCGCCGATGGCCCGTTAAAAAAAAAACCTACCGACCCTTTAAAAATTATACCTTTGCTTCCTCCACCCTCCCAAACCACCCCAAAACTGTTTTAAAATTACCTGGTGGTCCAGTGGGGGCACGGGGAGCGATCTCCCGCTCTCGGGCCATCGGCTGCCACTAATCAAAATGGCACCGATGGCCCTTTGCCCTTACCATGTGACAGGGTATCCGTGCCATTGGCTGGATCCTGTCACATGGTAGAAGCACTGGATGGCCAGCGCCATCTTGTGCTCCTACTATGTAACAGGGGCTGACCAATGGCACCGGTAGCCCATGTGACATAGTAAGGGAAAAGGCTATTGGTGCCATTTTGAATACTGGCAGCCGATGGTCCGAGTGCTGGAGGTCGCTCCTGGACCCCTGCTGGACCACCAGGGGCTTTTGGCAAGTCTTGGGGACCCTCCTGACCCCCACAAGACTTGCCAAAAGTCCAGCGGGGGTCCGGGAGCGACCTCCTGCACTCGGACCGTCGGCTGCCAGTATTCAAAATGGCGCCGATAGCCTTTGCCCTTACTATGTCACAGGGGCTACCGGTGCCATTGGTCAGCCCCTGTCACATGGTAGGAGCACAAGATGGTGCCGGCCATCCAGTGCTCCTACCATGTGACAGGATCCGGCCAATGGCACGGATACCCTGTCACATGGTAAGGGCAAAGTGCCATCGGTGCCATTTTGATTAGTGGCAGCCGACGGCCCGGGAGCGGGAGGACGTCCCGGAGCAGGAGATAACTCCCGGGACCCCCACTGGATCACCAGGTACCTGTAAAAAGTTTTTTGGGGGGTCGGGAGGGTGGGGGAAGCTAAGGGGTTAGCTTTAAAGGGTCGGGTGGGTTTTTTGTTTATCGGCTGGGGCGCAGCCAATAAACAAAACCGCGATCGGGCCCAATGGAAAAAAATCCACATGTGAATCGGAACCGGAATCCGAACCGATTCCAGTTCCGATTCACATCTCTAATAATTTTTAAAGTTTTAGCAATCATTCACAGGACTCTCAGTAATAGGGATGGGATCCTTGAAAAAATTCATTGCACTTTTGTTTTCGATCTGCGTGTGGGCCATTTAAGGTCCACCCCCAGATTGCTTTTTTTTTTAAATTTATTTTGTTAAAATTAAAAAAAATATATATATATATATATATATTCAAAAATATAACCCCTCCACTGGTGGACTTCCTGTCCACCCTCATGCCTCCGTCCCCCAGGACTTACCACAAATAGCTGGCGGTCTAGCCCAGGAGTGACCTCCTACTCCCAGGCCCCTGCTACACCGCTGAGTGTGATCTGAGGGCTGATGCAGGTTCTGTTTGGTTTTTTTTTTCTTTTAAGCTTGCATTTTTTTACCCCCAGAAAAAATGATAGGAAAAGCAACACAACATTTTGTGATTTATCCTATCATTTTTTGCTTTCCCAAAATGCAACAGAATAGGAAATATCATCTGTATTTCGGTGCAAATAACTTCCCACCCCTACTTCATTGATGAGGATTTATGGGCCTAAAAGGAACCTGAGACTAGCCAGCAGTGCCTTTCAGGGCTCCAGGTGATCTGGGAAACTATAGACAGGTGAGCCTGACTTCAGTGCTGGGAAAAATCGTGGAAACTGTTCTAAAGAACAAAATCACAGAATATATTAAGTTAGACATGGTTTAATGGGACACAGCCAACATGGATTTACCTAAGGGAAACCTTGTCTCAAAAATCTCCTACATTTTTTGAAGGGGGTCAATAAACATGTAGATAAAGGTGAGCCAGTAGAACAAGTGTATTTGGATTTTCCAAAGGCATTTGACAAAGTCCCCATGAAAGTTTTCTTAGAAAATTGAAAAGTCATAGGATAGGAGGCAATGTCCTTTTCTGGATTGTAAAATAAAACATGGGAAAAAGAAAGTAGGATTAAATGGTCAGTTTTTTCAGTGGAGAGATGCAAACAGTAAAGTGCCACAGGGATCTGTACTTCGGCTGGTGCTTTTTAATATATTTATAAATGATCTGGAAAGGAGAATGACAAGTTAGGTGATCAAATTTTCAGATGACAAAATTATTCAGATTGGTTAAATCACAAGCGGATAGTGATAAATTGCAGGAGGCAGGGCCGGCGGAAGCAGTAGGCAAGCTAGGCCTGGGCCTAGGGTGCCAACCATTAGGGTGTGCGAGCAATGGTATACTGAGGGGAGGTCAGGGGGAGCGAATGCCCCCAGGTACAGGGCCATAGGGGGGCGCTTATGGCTGACATGGAGGCCCATGCCACTGTTGGTGGACCTTATTTCACCGGCAGGTGAGCAGGAAACTACTGCTGATGCACACAGCAAGAAGATCGGCGGAGACATGGCGGACCTGAAGAAAAAGTTCATGTCCAAACCTGCAAGTGTTCCTCCTCCTTCCTGCCTGTGTGGCCCCGGAAGAAAAACTTTGCCCTGCGGAGAGGAAGGAGGAGGCACATCGGCCACATGCAGAAGAGGAGCAGCATTAATGGACCGCTGCATATCCCACGTCGCGGTGTCCCGAGAAGAGGAGGAAGCCTGGTAGCAAGGTCACCATGGATCCCACGTCTCAGCAGCTCGAGAAGAGGAGGAGGCCTGGTAGCAGGGCCACTGCGGACCCCATGTCGTAGGCGGCCAGAGAAGATCAGGGCTGCCGCAGAGCCTATCTTGTAGCAACACGCGCAGAGGAGGCCCAGAGGTGAGAGAGAGGCTGAGGGCCTGTAGAGTGTGTGTGTTTATGAGATGAGGTGATAGATTTTGTGTGTGTGTGTTTGTATGTGTGTGTGTGGGAGGGAGTTGAAAAACTGTGTGTGGGAGTGAGGACCTGAATGTTTGGAGAGGAGCTTGTGAAATCCTCTGTGTGAGAGGGACAGCATGTGACATGGAGAGCCTTTGTGTGTGAGAGTGAGATAGCATGTGCACGAGAGAGACAGTTTGTATGTATGTATGAGAGATAGCATGTGAGAGTGAGAGCTGTGGATGCGAGAGACTGCATGTGAGTGTGAGAGTGTGTGTGTGTGTGCGTGTGTGTGTGCGTGTGTGTGTGTGTGTGTGAGATAGACAGCATGTGAGAATGAGAACCTGATTGTGTGTTTGCGGGAAGAAGACAGATGGAGAGAAAAGAAATAGAAAAAAAAGATCCTGTAAAATGAATTAGCAAAAAAAATAAGAAAGGGAAGGTGGAAAAAAAGCCTGTGACCAACCGATTAGAAAACTAAGATCAGACAGCAAAGGTAAAAATAAAATATTACATTTTAGTGATTGGCATATGTTATCTTTGGGAATGTGCAAGAATAGTGCTTTCTCTATGCCGATCTCGCAATGTACGAGATCGACATGGAGGAAGTGGAAGCCCGCAAATTTTTAATACTGAGGGGCCTGCACAGAGGACGCAGCAGAATGGGCTTCAGTGCCAGTAGCAGCAATCAGCACCTCCCCAAATATCCACATTCGCAGCAGTGACAGCAGTAACAGAGGAATGAGAGAGGCTCTGAGGTTGCAGACAAAAGAAAGAGAGGGGGGTCTGCGTTCAGTGTGTGCAAGTGTATGAATAGGAGTCTGCCTGGGGGTGTATATGTGTGAATGTATGGGTGCATGCCTGAGCCTGTATCTGTGTATGAGAATGAATGGGTGTCTTCCTGGGGTCTGTCTGTGTGAGAATAGGTGCCTGCCTGTGTGAGAATGAATTGGTGCCTGCCTGGGGGTCTGTGTGTGAGAATGAATGTGTGCATGCCTGGAGGGTGGGGAGGGAGCGGTGTGAGAATGAATGGGAGCTGCCTGGGGGTTAGAGTGGGTGTATATGGGTGTGTGTGTGTGTATGTGAGGGAGCCAGTGAGAGCATGTGTGTGCATGAGAGAATCCAGGGGAATAAGAGCTTGTGTGTGGGTGGTGTGGGGGGGGTGAGAGGGTCTTACACCTGAAAGTGTGTCAATGTCTGTGAGAGAGAGGGAAATTGTGGGTATAAGAGCATGTATGTGTATGTATGTGACAGTGTATGTGAAGAAAGAATGAACATGTTAGTATGTGTAAGGGAGAGGATAAAGTTTGTGTGCTCCCCTAACCTAATCCTCGACAATTTCAGAGTGACTGGAAATCAAGAATTCCCAGGAATGGACAGCGGGGGCTTTTTAAAATCCTTATTGGTTTTAATTACTGGGTGTTATTTGTTATGTATGCTGTTTTGAAATATATTATTGGTGCTTGGGAAATTTTAAAAAAATGTATTTGATTTTAATTAATATAAATTATTCTATATATCAGTAGTTTTAAAATATTCTTTTATTAGAATGGCTTTATTATTGATGTTTTATGTTTCTTAATTTTATTTGTTTTATGAGGAATGGTGGTTCTACTTTTCCATTGTTACACTCAGAATCTGGCTTCTTGGGGTTTCCATTTCAGTTTGTCTAATTTGTGATCCTTTATTCTGTATTTGGTGAGGGTCTGTCTGCTCTGTGCGTGTGACCATGATGAGAGATTCTGCTATCGTGTCTGTGTAGGGATCTATAGCAATTGGGGTTGTTTTATTTCCTCGGTAGGTGGTGCATTGGTATTCTGGGACCCAGTGTAATATTTACAGTGCTGCTTTTTCACAGGTAGGGTTATTGGTGATATTAATATTATGTTACTATAGGCTTGCTGTATAGATTTTGAGTGTCTTTTTTGCAGGGTATTTGTGTTGCTATTACTGTGAGGTGATACCAGAATTTGAAAATATTTTTTGTTTGATGAGTTGTTCCATTGTTGGGTGAATTTCCATGGATGCACAGTATGTTAAAGAAATGGAGGTGCAGGACTTATATTGACATTCTTTTCCTTCCTGTATACTTTCCAAACTTCACTCTCATAACCATATAGAATTAGTTGAATAAAGCTATCAAAAAATTTAGTAGTAGTTTTACTAGAGGTGTGAAACTGGCCAGCTTTTTAAAATTACACAGAAGATCCTTTAGACTTTCTTATTAAGACTTTTTTTATAGCCAATTTTAAAGCAGGGGGCCATGCTATGGAGGTGGCTGTGATGAGGAAATGTAATTTTGGCTCCCCCCCACCCCTCCAAATTCTTCTTTCCAGAGAGACGCCACTGATATTTTGCGGCCTTAAGCAATAGTACAACAAGGATTGGGGGGGGGGGGGGGGGTGCTGGAGAGGCACACAAATGCATTAGCCCCCGGGTGCCAGAGACCCTTGGTATGCCTCTGGGTGTGAGCCATATGGGGCCGCAAGCGGCGGCAAAGAGGAGTGACAATATGGCGGGCTATGAGCAGCATCAAACCTGCTCATGGCCCAAAAAATTACATACTTGGTGGGCACAATCGAGAATGATATAGGAGTCGTGGCTGAGCACGGGGGATGGCGGTGTGACCGGGGGGAGGGGGGTATGGAGGCACAAGGCAGAAGGTTCTCCTAGGGTGCCTAATCTCCTTGCACCGGCCCTGGCAGGAGGACCTTGTAAGACTGGAAGATTGGGCATCCAAATGGCAGATGAAATTTAATGTTGACAAGTGCAAGGTGATGCATATAGAGAAAAATTATCCTTGCTGTAGTTGCATAATGTTAGGTTCCATATTAGGAACTACCACGCAGGAAAAAAATATAGGCGTTATAGTGGAAAATACATTTAAGTCATCAGCTGTGTGCACTGTGGTGGTGAAAAAAATCAAACAGAATGTTAGGTATTATTAGGAAGGGAATGGTGAGTAAAATGGTGAATGTGATAATGCCTCTATCTCATTCCATGATGACATCACACCTTGAGTACTGCAACAGATTCTGGTCCCAACATCTAAAAAAAGGTATAGATACACTGGAAAAGGTGCAGAGAAGGGCAACCAAAATGATAAAGGGGATGGAACAGCTCCCGTAGGAGAAAAGGCTAAAGAGGTTAGGGCTGTTCAGCATGAAGAAGAAATGGCCATATGCCATACATGTGAAAAACAACATAAAAAGAAAGTATTATTTCCAAAAATCAGAGAGAAAAAAAGAGAACAAATAGTTTGTGGCCTTTATAATCATAAAGAACATCAGCTCAAAGTCAAGATGATATTTGCAGAGCTCAGGATTTTCTAAGCTCCCATCAGCAAAAGCCATCACATATTGAAAAAGCAGCATGACTAGTAGACTGAACATTCGCACTGTTCACTTCCTTGAAGTTGCAGATTTATTAAGCATACTGGCTGACTCATAAGCAGTAAGTTTCAAAACAAATAAAGAGAGTGGCAGGGTAGAAACAATCATGTCCCTGGACAAGGATACAACCTCTATGAGCAAAGAGTCACTGGCCAAAAAGCCAACACAATTCATGGCACTTTTTAAAATAAACAAATCACCCAGTGCGTTAAAATAATGACATAATCCTGTTGCGCTGGAGGTGGACCCTTGACCTGGTGAGGATTGGTACAGCCCTCTGGTTGGACCCAGAGAGTGCCTGCCACCAGGAGGCAGAGCACACTAGGAGACAGAGGCTAGCTGGAGCTTTGCCAATAGCAATCCAGGGTTTCTGCAGGTTGAGCCCTTGGTATCCGGACTGCCTGGACTTAGGTGGGCCTCAGAGGGTCTCCCAGAGAGGTAGCGGAGAGGTGTGCCCACCACTAGCAAAGGTGCACAGCTGATGAGAAATGGACACATTAAACCTGGATCTGGATCACTGGAGACCTCCAGAAGAAGACGGGAGATGAAGATCATCCGGGTGAAATAGGAAGCACCTATGGGTCTAGTTGGAGGCAGATCACTAGAAGCATCCGAGCTGGCTGGTCTGGTTGCCACAGGAGCAAATAAGAACATAAGAAGAACATAAGAACATGCCATACTGGGTCAGACCAAGGGTCCATCAAGCCCAGTATCCTGTTTCCAACAGTGGCCAATCCAGGCTATAAGAACCCGGCAAGTACCCAAAAACTAAGTCTATTCCAGGTTACCGTTGCTAGTAATAGCGGTGGTTATTATCTAAGTCAACTTAATTAATAGCAGGTAATGGACTTCTCCTCCAAGAACTTATCCAATCCTTTTTTAAACACAGCTATACTAACTGCACTAACCACATCTTCTGGCAACAAATTCCAGAGTTTAATTGTGCGTTGAGAGAAAAAGAACTTTCTCCAATTAGTTTTAAATGTGCCACATGCTAAGTTCATGGAGTGCCCCCTAGTCTTTCTATTATCCGAAAGAGTAAAAAACCAATTCACATCTACCCATTCTAGACCTCTCATGATTTTAAACACCTCTATCATATCCCCCCTCAGCCGTCTCTTCTCCAAGCTGAAAAGTCCTAACCTCTTTAGTCTTTCCTCATAGGGGAGCTGTTCCATTCCCTTTATCATTTTGGTCGCCCTTCTCTGTACCTTCTCCATTGCAATTGGAGTATTCAAGTGTAGCGCAAGGGTCAAAGCCAGGGTATCAGTCCAAGAATGGTCAGCCAAAGCAAGGGTCAGTTCTGAGATCAGTCCGTATGTGGTCAGTAGGCAGGCAGTGGTCGGTTCCAGGCAGCAGTCAAACGTGGTCAGTGAACAGGCAGTAGTCGGTTCCAGGCAGCGGTCAATGTGGTCAGTAGCAGGCAGTGGTCAGTTCCAGGCAGCGGTCAAACGTGGTCAGGCAGGCAGAGGTCAGTACCATGAATCAGTCCGAGGAGGTACGACAAGAGGAGGAATGAAGGCAAGAATCAGGGAAACACTGGAGCATGAGGAGGTACATGGGAACACAGGAACGCAGGAACACTTGAACACTGGAACGAGACTGATCAGGCAGAGGAACAAGGAACAGCAAACTAGCTACACCAATGTGCCAACCCGATTGCCAAGACGAGGTTCTGAGGACGGGGCCTCGCCTTTTATACTGGAGCAATGTGATGTCACCACCAGATGTCGCGAACCAGGTTCCAGCGCTAGGCCCTTTAAAAGGCAGCGCAGTCCATGCATGCGATCCTAGGGGCTGGACCGATGCTATGAGGATGCCAAACCCTTGAGTGAGGAGCGCTGATAGTCAGAAGGCTTCAATGGGCCTGGGGATGCCTGGGAGTGCCGCGGACGGCGGGAGCTGGTCGCGGCAGCCAGAGACAAGGAGTCAGAGCTGGTGGAAGGGAATGCGAGGTGAGCAGACCTGGTCGCGGCACCAACGCAGCCAGGATGCGCAACAGTACCCCTCCTTCTAGGCCTCCCCCTTACTGGCTTAGGCTTGTCTGGATGGTGTTGATGGAACTCACCAAGGAGATTTTTATCCAGTATGTGGTGCGAGGGATCCCAGGAATACTCTTCTGGCCTGAAGCCTTCCCAGGAGAGAAGGTACTCCCAATGACCCCAACGGCGTTGAACATCAAGGACCTCTCTTACTTGTAGGGTGTTATCGGGTTCTGCTACGTGTTGCGTCACCAGAGGAGGTCTTCGGGAAGGCCATGACAAAAGTAGGGGCTTGAGTAGCGAGACATGGAAGGTATTATGGATACCGAGACTCGTTGGTAACTTCAGTTGGTATGTGACGGCTCCCACCCGTCGTATAATGGGGAATGTTCCCATGTATTTTGGGGCCAGCCGTTGGGAAGGTAAGCAGAGGGGAATATATGTTTGGCGCTGAGCCAGACACGTTGTCCAGACAAGAATACTGAGGCAGTATGGCGATGGATATCCATCACGCGTTTGGCTCAGTCGGCTTCTTGGCAGAACCGCTCCTTAGCCTGGTCCTAGAGGCGATGAATGGTCTGAGCTGTGGACTGGGCTGTTGGTGAAGGTACACTGAGTGGAATCGACAAAGGTAGTCGGGGTTAATGGCCAAAGACTACCGAGAATGGTGAAACCTCTGTGGCGGAGGCAACATGGGTGTTCTGAGATAGCTCAGCCCATGGGAGGAGGTCGGCCCAATTGTCCTGCTGGTCATTAACATATGATCGCAGGAATTATTTGAGGGATCGATTGGTCCTCTCGGCTTGGCCATTAGCCTGTGGATGGTATGCAGAGATTAAATTCAGGAATAGTTAAATTTTTTACAAACGGACCTCCAATACCTTGAGGCGAATTGAGGTCCACGATCAGAAACGATCTCTTGTGGAAGTCCATGGAGGTGGAAGACGTGCATCAAGAAGAGGCAAGCCAGATCTAGGGCTGAAGATAGCCCTGGTAAAGGGACAAAATGGGCCATTTTTGAGAAGCAGAGTATTATGACCCAGATCACAGTATACCCCTTAGAAGGGGGTAATTCTACAATGAAGTCCGTAGATGCTAGTCCAAGGTTCAGTGGGTGCAGGAAGTGGCTGAAGGAGCCCCCACGGCCATCCAGTAGGGGGCTTTTGTTGAGCGCACACGGGGCATGAGCCCACATAATCTCACAAATATTTGACTATGCTGGGCCATCAATAGTGTCGTCAAAGCATTTCGAAAGAACAAGTTTGGCCGGGATGGTCAGCGAGCTTGGAGTCATGGGCCCAACGGAGAACACGTTCTCTGAGCCGACGGGGTATGACCATCATACCGGCTGGTATGGTGGTAGAAACTGCGAGAGAGACACAGGTAGGGGTCTCGGGGGTGTCCTCCAGCTCTAGAGACCATGAGAGCACATATGCACAAAGGTTCTTTGCCGCTGGGTGTTAGCGGAGTTTGAAGTAAAATGTACGAACAATAGGGCCTAACGGGCTTGTCTTGGACTGAGTAGCTGAACTTCTTTCAAGTGCTCTAGGTTCTTATGGTCAGTAAAGATAGTTTCACGGACAGGAGTTCACGGTCCCCGATCATATAATTCCTCTCAGTGGGCGAGAACTTGTGGGAATAAAAGGAACATGGTACCAGAGGTCTTTTGGTAGAGTACTGACTAAGGACCGCCCTGGCTCCGATGGTGGATGTGTCAACCTCTACCACAAAGGGATGACTGGGGTCTGGGTGGCAGACAAGGCCCAATGCAGAAGGCTTCCTTCAGAGCTTGGAAGGCAGACTGTACTTTGGGGTTCCAGACCCAAAGGTCAGTTCCTTTCTTTGTCATGGCGGTGAGTGGAGCGGCCAGCGTTTAAGGGTTTAATCTGCTATAAAGTGACAATAGTAATTTGTGAACCCCAGGAATCTTTGTAATGCTCGCAATCCTACCAGATGGGGCCAGTCTCAAATACCTAGAAGTTTATCGGGGTCTACGATGAACCCTTGGCTCAAGATAATGTAGTCCAGAAATGAAAGGCTGGATTGCTCAAAAAGGCAGTTCTCTAGCTTTGATTAGCGGTGATGTTCCCTGAGTCACTGTAGAATGGTTTGGATGTGGGAATGATGGATATCCAGATCCTTGGAGAAAATTAAGATGTCGTCCAGGTATACAACGACGAACGAGTATAGAAGGTCCCGGAAGATCTCGTTCATCATTCGCTGGAAGATGGCAGGAGCATTGCATAGCCCAAATGGCATAATGACATACTCGTAGTTTCCATCTCATGTGTTAAACGCTGTCTTGCAGATGTCCTCCGGCTGAATTCGGATTAAGTTGTAGGCTCCACACAGGTCCAACTTAGTGAAGATTTGAGCCCTTTGCAGCCGATCAAAGAGCTCACTGATGAGCGGGAGAGGATACTGGTCCTTCCGGGTAATGGCATTCAGACACCTGTAGTCAATACAGCGCACCTTTTAAAATCTACCCCTATATTTTTGTTTTTTTGGTTTTATTTCTGATGCTGTTTAACATATCTCAACCTTGTTTGTTTTTCGCCAGCAGGATGGTGGAGGGTGTTCTGAAGATGGATTATGTCATTATTTTAATGCACTGACTGATTTGTTTACTTTAAAAAGTGCCATAAACTGTGTTGGCTTTGTGGCCGGTGACCCTTTGCTCATAGAGGTTTTATCCCTGTCCATGCATCATGGGGGCCTCAATTTTGTAAGATTATATGGGGTGATGTAATTAGCCTCTTAGAGTTCCCTCCCAGTCCACTCCAATTCAGGAGTGGACTGGAACGGAACTTCTCTACCCGCTTACCTATACTCCCTCCCTCTTCACCTCTTCCCCTCTCCTTCCCACCCCCTAAACCCTTTTGCCTACCTTTCTTTTTTTTTGTTTTATTGCTTACTGCTCCGTTGGAGCAGAACCAACTTGCGTGTGCCAGCCGACTGCTGGCACGTGCTTCCCCGGCACAGCGGCAAATGGCTGCTGTACTGTCCACCTCCAGTCACACCTGACTGCCCTTCCACGCCCCCTGGACTGCCCCTTTCTCTGGGCCCGGCACTTCTACACGTAACGGTGGTTACACGCATGGCTGGGCCCATTTGTAAATGCATGCACTGCGTGCAAGGCCCAGCTACATGCGTAACCCCTATTTTTATGTGCATGCCCATTTTAAAATTTGGCCGATAATGAACAAAAAAGGGGGATATATGAAGCCAGGATATCAAGGGGAAAAGTCTCGCATGACAAGCAAAGGCAAACTGCCTGTCTCCTGCAATATTTCTCACAAAGGGGGTCATTTTTCAAAATGCGATAAGGCGTTTTTGCATGCGTTAAGGGCTTGATGGACTCTCTACCTGGGTAACATCAAGCTAGGTTGAGAGAACATTGCCCAAATCTCATCTTGGAGTGAGTTTCCTCACTCCGAAGGCCAGCAAATCTTCACAAGAGACCACTGTTCTGTTCGTAGGTGTCACGTAGCATGTCAAAGTGGCCCCTAACCCCCTACACACTTACCTAATCCCCACCTCGAGTTACTAGGTGGGCCTACCCTAGGGATACAAATACCTGCCTATGGGCCATGATATTATGGCCAGTCTCTCTCTCTCTCTCTCTCTCTCTCTCTCTCTCTCTCTCTCTCTCTCTCTCTCTCTCTCTCTCTCTCTCTCTCTCTCTCTCTCTCTCAATGCAGGAAATACATCAGGTTTGGCACTTATTGCAGAATCTGAAATGGTATCACAATTTGCACTAACTTAGCTCTTCACAAGGTAATAAATACTGGATCTCCCTCCATGGTGATTTAGGCACCTTTGTCATAGTTCTCATGAGATGACTTCTGTTCAGCATTGTTCCCGCCAGTTCTGCAGCCACAACTCGGCCTCTTTTACCTTATCAAAGATGATGGCTTTGCCTTGTACAGAAATCTGCAGTCTTGCTGGGTAAAGCATAGCATATTGGACATGGTGTTTTTGTAATTCCTGCTTGACAGTTACAAAAGCCTCTCTCTGCCACTACAAGTCCACCAAAAAGTGCAGGAAAAGAATTACCCAGTTACCTAGATAAATAATTTCTCATGTCCCAGACTGTATTCAGGATATGTTGTTCGTCTGTGAAATGGTGAAGTTTAATAATAATGGCTCTCAGATAACAGCCCCCCTGCACCGGTAATGGAGCAGGGGCCCAGTGTGCTCTGTTGATCTTAATAAGCCCCTTATTGCAGGAAATGTTCATTGCATTTTAAAAAGAACTGACTTACATCCGCTCCCTCAGACTTTTCCGGTATCCCCAGCATCCTGATATTGCAACACCATGACCTGTTCTACACATCTTCTAAATTCTCCTGTACACTTGCCACATTTTGTTCAAGTTTATCCAGTTTAGCCCTAGCAAATGTGGAAGCAAGCTCTAAATCCATAATCCTAGGTTCAGCTTCCTCAATTCGGGACAGATTGTCATGCACAGACTGCACCAAATTATTCACTTTCTCCACAATAATCTTCAGTCGGGCATCGAGTTTTTGAGATATTTTCTCCACAAATTACTCAAGTAATTGTTGTAAGTATACCTCATTGTCTCTAGCCAGGTAAAGCTCGATTTCTGCTTCTGCTTTTTCTTCTTCCAAGGACGAGTATTTTGCACGCACCATCTTGGCAGCATGAGCAAGTTTATCATCTTTCTTATTTTTACATTTGGCATCCTGCTCTGCCCACATTGCAGGCAGGAACTAAGTACTGGGTTCCTTAGCTTGCGACATTTGCCAGAAAAGCAAATGGTGGTGCCAAAAAGAAGTGCTATTGAAGGATAAAATACAGGAGATCTGTCGGGCCATAGCCTCTCAGGCTATAGCATAACCAGAAGACCCTACCTGTAAAATTGTACATACAAAACGTGTGGTAATAATCACATGTATCTCAGTGATTTTAATAAACAGACACCTCCATATGCACTTGGGTGAGTGTGAGCATCTCTGGATGGTGCAAAAGGTGAAAATAGACTATATATGGTGGATCCTCCTACTGCATGCACTGAATATTAGGGATGTGCAATAATTTTTCCCAAATTAGGCAATGTCAATGAAATTGCCTAATTCGGATTGGTTTGGAAGAACAGAAAAACGATTGAATTTTTTCCGAAATTTCAGAAAAAAAATCATTTTTGAGTTAGTGCGTGCTGACTCCGGAAAAAAAAAAGAACTCAAATCATGGAAAAAACGAAATTCTCTTGGGGGGGTCCAAAAACGCAGCCCGACACAAAATTTTTACCCGAAGCACATTTCTACTGAATATGTTATTTCAGGCATTTCAAAATACCTGTTTGGTTTTTTTTCAATAAATATCTGCAAAATATCTATGTCAGTAACCAATGTTATTCAATTATTTTCAATTATTTTCCCACCAGTTAAAAAAAAAAAGTTTAGATGAATTACACTCAAAATATCTTTAAATTAACAGAATAGATATCTAAAACTTAATTCTTATGTGCATTGCCTTGATCCATGAGAGTACTGGAAGGCTGATATTAAAAAAAATAACTGAGCTCCAATATTTAGGCTCCTGAAGTACGCCTTTATTTTCAGTAAAGTTTTGGAATCTAAAAAGCTAATTTTAAAACAAATATGTATGCATCCATACAAGCGTGTATTGACATATAAACAAAGATACGCTGTAATTTTAAATCATTTGCACACTTATGTTTTAAAATATACCAAACATGCATAAATATACTCCTAATTTTAAGAGGTTAATCAAGCACAGCTAGTGTGCATGTTTTCCATAGGACTTTGTCAGCTTTTACACACATAGGGCCTGATTTACAAAGGCCATTCTCCCATTCTATTTCTATGGGAAACATGCTTAGTAAATGAGGTCCATATGTTGGAAAATTATAAAACATACTTGCGTAAGACACAACCCAGTTTTTCCAATTAGTCCATCAGTTTGCCCAGTTAATATCGAGGTCTTCCAGACCCTCTGGTTCTTCATTCTGCACACCCTGCAATTGACCTAGACCCCTCACCCTGTCCTGTCAGCCCTAAAACTCAAGATCTATCTACCTGCTATTTATCTGGCGGAGCAGTAAAGTTAGACAGGTATCTAGCCTACGCATGCCTCGGTGTCCAGTTTAAGTACCGAGCTACAGGTGTAACTCTTGACTCCACCCAAGGATGCCCATGATCTGCCCATGCTCCATCCCTTTTCTGCCCTCTTATTTTTGGCACACGCACTGGTATATACATGCATATTTCATGACTTTTTAAGATCTGTGTTGCTCGCGCACAGATCACATATGCGCATATCTGGGCATTTTTGCTTCAGCAACATTTTTGAAATCCAGCCTCTTTGTTTTCAGTTGAAATTTTACATACATTTAGAAGACTAAAACCTAGGTGCTTAAATGCAGGGTCATTATTCAATTTCCTAGGTTTAGGTCCTTAAGGGGGTTATTTTCCAAGTCGCACTAAGGCATTTTCGCATGCGAAAAAGCCTTAACACAGATAAAAAGTACCATAACACATGATACAATGCTAATTGTTAAAAGGGGAGGAGTTGGGGTGGGATTTTTTGAAAAGTGGTCTTCACAAAGTGCAAAGCCATATCGCATAGTTTTAACTCTGAAAATAACTACACCTTTTTCATTAGCATTAAGCTGTGCATTATGCCCATAACGCAAATTGAGGTAGATTTTAAAAACATACGCACACGCGAACAAAAGTACACCAGATTTTATAAGATACGCGCATAGCCGCGCGTATCTTATAAAATCCGGGGTCGGCGCACGCAAGGCTGTGCAAAATTGGCAGCCTATGCGTGCCGAGCTGCGCAGCCTGCCTCCGTTCCCTCCGAGGCCGCTCCGAAATCGGAGCGGCCTCGGAGGAAACTTTCCTTCCGTGTCCCCCACCTTCCCCTCCCTTCCCCTATCTACCCCAGCCCTACCTAAATCCCCCCCCCCCTTACCTTTGTTGGGCAAGTAACGCCTGCTTGAAGCAGGCGTAACTTGCGTGCGCCACCCCAGCATCCCCCGGCACAGCCGGGGGACTCGGGACCGCCTCCCAGCCCACCCCCGAACCGTCGCCATGCCCCCGGACCCGCCCCGGACCGCCCCCTGCTCGGGACATGCCCCCGGACACCCCCCCTCCCGCCCCTTTTACGAAGCCCCGGGACTTACACGCGTCCCGGGCTTTGCGTGCGCCGGCAGCCTATGCAAAATAGGCGTGCGAGTGCCCTGCGCGCGTAAATCCAGGAGGATTTACGCGTGCAGGGGTAATTTTAAGCTGGGAGGGGGGGAGAGAGGGAGAGGGAGAGAGAGAGCCTCTGGGGGTGGCACCATAGTAAGAATCTACTATAGGAGGCCCACCTAGTAACTCGAGGTGAGGTTTAGGTAGTAGTGTAGGGGTTAGGGGCCACTTTTATATTCAGAGTGAAAAGTATGAACAAAACAGTACACTCTTGTGAAGATTTGGTGTCCTTCAGAATGATGGACTCAAGCTAGGTTGAGAGAACATTGTACAAATCGAAAGACATCAAATCTTCACAAGAGTGTACTGTTCTGTTCGTACATTTCACTCTGCATGTAAAAATGGCCCCTAACCCCTACATTACTACCTAAACCTCACCTCGTTACTAGGTGGGCCTCCTATAGAGATATAAATAGCTAACTACTAGAAGGGCCTTATAGATAATCTCTCTGTCTCTCTGTCTCTCCTTCCCTCCCTCTCTCTCTCCCCCCCCCCAGGGGTTGCAGGTAGGAAATGCAACAATTGTGGTATTACTCAAAGTGTGAAAAAGTTAACTCACTTTGTAGTAATATCTATGCAAAGCATTAAGATAGCCTATTTATTGCAATGTGTGCTATTATCATAAAACACACCCCTCTTCCTATCACATGCGATAGTTTGATGAATCAAGCACTAAGATAGATGCCTAGTGGTAAAATCCTTAACTCCTTCATCTATAGTCACCCAATTTTAGGAGACAAATGAAACTAAGAGGTCAATATTGAAAAGAAAATAGCTAAGTTAGCCATATAAAGTTATCTGGCTATTTACATGCGATATTCAGTAGCATGGCCGATTAGTGTTACTCATCTAAGTTTAGACCTGCTATGAAACACGTCTAACTTATTCAGTTAACCAGATAAATATGAATGTTGTTACTTATCCAGCTAAATAAACTGAATAAGTAACACCAGCTAATTCAAAATTGCCTGCCCATAGCTATCTACTTAATTAGATAAGTGACCTTTTTGGCTATGTGACAACTGCTGAACATAGCTGGGTATTCAGCATCTGCCATTTAGATAGATAAGTCCCACTTATTTGGCTAATTAGCATTTGAATATCGACCTCTAGAACCCTAAGTTTAGGGACTCAACCCTAGTCATTTTTTAAAAAGGCCAAATTCGGCTCCTACCTCCAAAAATTAGAAGCCTAAACACATTGAAAACTGAAGTCATAAATTATGTTTGTATCTTTAATATTTATATCCTTTTAATTTTGTCTTTAACAGTAGATGCATTATTTTTGTAGTTTAGAAACACATCACAAATTAAAGAGACATTATTTGAGAATTTATGAAATTCTCTTTAGCACCAGAACTGTTGTTGCTCTGTAAAAACTACTAGGATATTGAAGGCCAAATTCTTAGAAGAAACTACACCATAGAATATATATGCATGCACTGACTGGCACAGTGGAAACAAATAAAGACAGCAGTGACATCTTCTGATAAGTAAGACAGAATAAGAATATCATGCCAGTTACTGTTTAGTGGAATGCATAAGACAATAACTTATGGTTTTATGCAATATGGCCTTGTATAGTTTTACCATAGCATTTTTTATCCAGAACATATCACATATCCACATATTATAGAATATATTTATTTTTACCCTGCAACATAAGTGCATATTTTAAAATATATGTCTGTTTGTCCTGCAACATACATATGTATTTATGACTACATGTGAATACATGCACTGCATTGAAAACAAGTATTTCAATACATTGAACACATTTCCTTCATATTTAAAAAAATATATGTGTATCCTCTTTTTTGAAGGATTGTTCCTACTAAGGGCACACAACTATTTTATTTCTTCTGGGGATGCCCTGACTAACCATTCAATCCCACATTGACTCTTAATCCACGAGGGGACTTTTTTTTTTGGGGGGGAAGTTCTCACTTATGGCCCAGATGCTGAGAAAAGGTTGCCAGTGTGCAGTGACAGGCTTAGAATTTTGGCACCCCTAGGCACTGTGGCCCTGTCACCCCCTCTTCCTCACCCCCCCCCCCCCAAGGTTGGACAACAGAGTACAGAAGGTCTAAGGCACAGTATCCTAGTTTCCTGTGGCATATCAGGGTTGAATACTATTGCCCCTATTATAGAGTATAGTATAATAGGGGCTGATGAGTAAAGATGGCCGGCGCCATCTTTAAAGATGGCGCCGGCCATCCAGTGCTCCTACCATGTGACAGGGGCCGGCCAATGGCACGGATACCCTGTCACATGGGAAGGGCAAAGGGGCATCGGCGCCATTTTTTTTTAGAACAGCTGATGCCTGGGAACGGGAAATCTCTCCCCGAGGCCCCCCTGGATCTCTCCTCTCCCCGAGGCCCCCCTGGATCTCTCCCTGAGGCCCCCCTGGACCACCAGGTAATTTTAAAAGGTTTTTGGGGGGTCGGGAGGGTGGGGTCGATTTAAAGGGTCGGGTGGGGGGGGTTTATCGGGCCATCGGCGCTATTTTAATTAGTGGCAGCCAAAATGGCACCGATGGCCCGAGAGCGGGAAATCGCACCGGGACCCCCCCCCCCCCCCCCCCCACTGGACCACCAGGTAATTTAACATTTTGGGGGGTGGTTCGGGAGGGTGGGGGAGGGTAAGGAATTGGTTTTAAAGGGTCGGGGTGGGTTTAGGGGTTGTTTTGGTGTGCCGGTTTTATTTATTTATTTATTTATTTATTTAATTATTTTATATACCGACCTTCATGACAGGTGTCATATCAAATCGGTTTACATGTAACAAGGGGGTAAACATTCTTATCAGCCATTTAACAGTAAAATAATCAGAGGAGGTAATAAAGTTACATATAACAAGGAGATCGAACTTGGGAAAAGAAGAAAGAGAAGGACAGAGGGATAACCATTGTGATAAAAGGGTATCGCTAAGTAAGTTGTCCAGTAAGCTTGAGATGTGGAGTTCTGAAATTGAATAGATTAAGGGAAAGCTTGGCTGAATAGGGGTTTGTAGGCAGGGTTCCTGTCTGAGGTCAGGAGGTAAATTGTTCCAAATAGTGGGTCCCGCTATAGAGAATGCTCTTTCTTTGGTTGCGGTGTGGCATGAAGTTTTGTTAGGAGGTACATGGAGAGATCCTTTATATGATTCTCTGATGGGCCTGGATGAGGAGTGAAGTTTGAGGGGGAATTGGAGGTCCAACGGTTGTTGCTTGTGGATCGTTTTGTGGATTATGGTAAGGGATTTGTGTAAGATTCGATAATTTATTGGCAGCCAATGTAGGTTCTTTAAGATGGGGGAGATGTGATCTCTGCGGTTTGTATTGGACAAGACTCTAGCTGCTGCATTCTGGAGCATCTGTAATGGTTTTGTGGATGAGAGTGGAAGCCCCAGAAGAAGAGTGTTGCAGTAGTCAATCTTGGCAAAGAGCGTGGCTTGGAGGACAGTCCTGAAGTCATGGAAAAACAGTAGGGGTTTAAGCCTTTTTAGGACTTGCAGTTTGTAGAAGCCTTCCTTTGTTGTGTTGTTAATGTATTTCTTTAAATTTAAGCGATTGTCAAGGATTACTCCGAGGTCTCTAGCATGAGAAATTTGGGCTGTAAGAGGGGGCTGAAGCGAGGAGTCATGATGGTCGGTTGAAATAATGAGCAGTTCGGTTTTGGACGTATTTAGGACTAAATTCAAATTGTTGAGGAGTTGGTTAATGGATTGAAGGCAATTTTCCCAGTAAAGGAGGGTCTTTGATAGTGATTCTTTTATGGGGATTAAAATCTGCACATCGTCTGCATAGAGATAATGTGTTAATCGTAGGTTAGTAAGCAATTGACAGAGGGGGAGGAGGTAGATGTTAAAAAGGGTGGGGGATAAGGAGGATCCTTGAGGAACACCTACTGAAGATTTAATACTGGATGATTCTTTGTTGTTAATTTTGACTTTGTAGGTTCTGTTGCTTAGGAATGAATTAAACCATCTGTGAATGAGCCTGAAATACCAATGTCTGAGAGACGGCTTAGCAAAGTGGAGTGATTCACAGTATCAAAAGCTGCCGAGATGTCAAGCAGAGCTAACAGAAAATCTTGACCTTTGTCTAGGCCTAATATGATGTGATCCGTAAGGGAGAGGAGGAGGGTTTCTCTGCTGTAGGATTTGTGAAACCCGTATTGATTAGGATAGAGGATATTGTGATCGTCTAGGAAATCCGATAGTTGGGAATTGACCAATTTTTCAGTGATTTTTGCAACAAAAGGAAGGTTGGAGATTGGGCGGAAATTAGAGAGATCTTGTGTGTCTAAGTTGGGTTTCTTCAGAAGAGGTTTGAGTGATGCTGATTTTAGAGAGTCAGGATAAATTCCTTGAGATAAGGTACAGTTTATGATGTCTGCCAAGGGACTGGCTTTGGTGTCAGGGATACGAAGGAAGAGTTTAGTAGGTATATTGTCTGAGGGATGGCTTGATGGTTTCAGTTTCTTTAGGAGGGATTCGATCTCCTTGGATGAGATGGGTTCAAAGGTATCAAATTTGGCTCCGATATTGGTCTGTTTTTCAGCCGTAGACTGTAGTGTGGAGGAGTTAGGGGGGAGCCGTGCTAAGGTGTTTATTATTTTTTTTTGAAAGAAAAGAGCAAGTTCTTCTGCTTTGTTTTGTGCCTCATCCTCTGGTATAGCCGGAGCATTGGTTTTCGTGAGTTGCGAAACGTATGTGAATAGAGCCTTTGCGTCGAATTGGAATTCATGGATTCTGCTAGCGAAGGTTTTCCCGCCCTCCCCCAAATAATTCCCGTGCCCTATTTAACGATACAATACAAATGCCCCTGATGATAAATCAGGGGCATTTGTATTGTATCGTGCACTCTAACGATTTAGGACGATTTTAAAATTATCAGACGATAATTTTAATCATTCAAAAACGATTCACATCCCTAATCCTCGGTCGGTGGGTGTTGAGATGTTGCCTAATAGATTTTTTATGAGGTCTCGAACGTGAGTCAAATTGACTCTATCCACCTGGATAGAGTCAATTCCTCTCTTTTCCCAAAAAAAAATTTTCATCATAAAATATTGCTTATACGTGGCTTGAAATGAATCACCCTATATAAAATATATACATCCATTGATGAATGGTCACTGGCCTCCATTTAACCCGATCCCATAACACCTTGCTGTGCTACTCAGTGCCTTCCTAGCCAATGCTGAGGGACTGCACTACCTAGTAGAACAGAGGAAAGAACAGCTCTTGCTCGCTTTCAACCAGTGGGCTGCTGGTTTCAGAGCCTGGAACTGTGGCGATGCTTTATATTCCCTAATTCTTTCCTTCCTTCTGAAGAACATCAACCATTTTTGCAGCCATCTGCTGGACTGACTGCACCCAGTTTTAAAGTGCAGTCTCCAGAACTGCACACAGTATTCCAAGCTAGGTCTCACCAGGGACCTAATACAAGGGGAAATTATTACCTACTGCCCTTCCTGCTGACCACTGACCTCTCGATGTAGCTTGTTTATGTGCAGGAGCAGCTGCTCTAAGCTGTTGCTCTACTTTTGCTATGTGTAGGGCAGCCACGCCTAGGTAATGTGGGGTTGGCCCAAAGTAGTCACAGGCTCGAATAGTTGCAATACTACTGAGACTTCCACCAGTCTCCCAAGCCCACTGCAGTTCCATGTGGCAAGAAGCCTGTGCCCTTAAGGTCACCGCTTACCACAATTCTGGTCTCCCACTGCACACATGGCACCACTCACAATGGGCTGAGCAGCCCAAACAATGTGAAAACTTTCCTTTTTATTTATTTTTATTTTAAAACAAGCACTGGAGCGCCTGTCTATAGTGGGGACCACACTCTGCCTTACCGCACAGGACGACATGGTGGTCCCAGGACATAGGACTGCCATCTCTATACTAGACCTTTTGTTGATTTTCCACCAAATGCAAACCCCCAGTTGTGTGAACCCAGCCACCGCAGATACCTGCCAAGCCCTCGGGAGCCCCCATCCTGGCTCAAGCCTAGCTCCATCGGAGGCCAAGCCCCATTTCAGCCCACACCTACGCAAAGGCCAGAGCACCTACACTTCACCATGACGAAGGCTTGGCTGGAGCCAGGGCCAGATGACCGGAGGCCACACACCACTGCCATACTCCCCACATAAGGAGGCCGTCTGATACAATACCTCTTGAGAATAGCTGCCTGAGGGCAGAAACGGTGACCTGGCTTCCGCTGTAGCAAAAGGAGCTATAGCCTTCGTCATCCCCAAGAACTGGTGTTGTACCAACACAGTTGACAGATGCACAGCATGGACTGTGGCACTCTATGCCTGCTCCACCCAATGAAACAATATACCAGCCCAGGGCTGGGGACCTAGGTAGGCTAAAAAAGTGTGTCAGTGTGCAGGGGGGAGAAGGAATTAGTAGAGATGTGAATCGGAACTGAAATCTGAACCGATTCTGGTTCCGATTCACATCTCTAGGAATTAGTAGAAAGCAAGCCTTACCAATAGGAAAACCATCGAAAGAAGAGGCTGGAGGGCGGGCCAGCTCACTTTTAAATTATGTTTGTTGGCCCATCCCCCAGCCTCTGCCCCCTCCCTTGTTCCAGAGTCAGAGCATTCCCCAGTTGTGGCCTCCCCTCCTTAGCTGAGGCCAGGTTGGCTCTTTTGTACCAATTTTCAATGGGAAAACTTTCTCTTTGAAAATTGACTTAGGAAAAGTACCTGTACACGTTTGCACTTGCTTTTTATGTGCATAATTTTCAAGGTAAAGGTATGCACATATTTTAGAAAACCTCATTCATTACAGTTAAACTTATGTGCGTAATGGCCCTACATCCGTAATTTTACCCACACATAGGGCAGGTAATTTTCAAAGTCACTATTTCTGTAGGTAGCCATTTACCATTGAAATGGGTTTTGAAAATTGCCCTGATTATTATACATACACACACACACACACGCATATGCATATAGACACACACACACACACACACACAGGGAGGCTCTGGCTGAGCTGAAAGACAGGGAGGAGCCCAGGAGGCCCCAGTTCAGTTGCAGTGGTGATGTTGGCTGCTAGGGGTGGGTGGCAGGTCTCAAGGAGTCCGTTCCTGGGTTGTTGGTTTTTTGTTTTTTTTTTCATTAATTTGTTAGGGTAATTAAATTGAATGCAAAAAGTAATGAATTGCCTGGGGTAAGGGGTTTAATGATTTGCTGCGACTCTCTGACCACTATGAGAATAAACTGACTGATAGGGCTGCTCTGTAATATAACCAGGTAAACCACGATTCACCTGTCCCAAACCACCATCTACATACACGAAAACAAAGAAACATACAGCAGAAAAAGAGTGTACTGTACGGTGGTGCATCTAGCCTGCCTGACCACTCAACTAATTTAGCTTTACAATTCCCATCACTCACTCAGAGATCCTCTGTGTTTGTCTCCTCTACCTCTACCTTTACTTTCTCTGTAAAGAAATATTTCCTAAAATTACTCCTGAGCCTACCCCCTTTCATACTTATCCCATGAACTCTCATTCTAGAACTTCCTGTCCTTTGAAACAGGCCTGCTTCCTGTACATGGAAACCTTAGAAGCATCACAAATGCATATTATCTGCAGCTGACAAGGTGGCATTTGTATGAGTACACCAACAAAACAAGTAAACGGCTGCTGTGGCAATTAAAGAGAATTAAAGGTAAAAAGAGAATTGACAAAATAAAAAAGCTTCTGGGAACAGTAGTTATAAATCCAGCGAGACTGCAAAATGTTCTGCAGCATGTTATGAGCCATTATATACTCACAATTGCATAACACTCTTGAAGCAATTTCCGATTGGCTTGGGGTCTGGAGCCACATACGGTATATTGGGATATTAGAGAAAGCAGTAATAAGCCTTTTACATTAGATAAGGTTTTGAAATCGATTAAATGCATGAAAAAGAATCATTCAGCAGTGCCAGACTGTTTACCAGCAAGATTCTATACACGTGTATCTGCTAATTTAGCTCTGAGGTTGCTGGAAATCTTTAATGCTATTTTGCAGTATGCAAAACTTATTCTTTCTGTACTGCTGCCATTTCTGTTATTTCCAAAGAGAGAAAGGATTCATTATAATGCTATAATTATAGAGCTAATTATTTATTATTTTTTTTTTACAAAATATTTGCTAAACTTTTGAGATTATCAATTGAAGATTCTGTACTTCAGATTGTGCATTTGGACCAGTCATGGCTCATTAAGGCAGGGATGGGCAATTCCGGTCCTCGAGGGCCGCAAACCAGTCGGGTTTTCAGGATATCCTTAATGAATATGCATGAGAGAGACCTGCATACACACTGCCTCAGTTGTATGCAAATCTATTTCATGCATATTCATTAGGGGTATCCTGAAAACCCGACTGGTTTGCAGCCCTCGAGGACCGGACTTGCCCACCCCTGCATTAAGGGATGGTATGGCACAGAGAATTTCCAATTTTTGATAGTTATTGTTTTATGTTTAGCTATGGGTTTTTTGGGAAGATCAGCAAAACTGTACTTTAATACATAGAAAGCCTTTGAGAAGATCGAATGGTCTTACTTTGCCCTTGCATATAATCTGATAGGTTGGATTAGAGTTTTTTTTACTTTGCTCTAGCAAAGATGTCTGTGAATTCTTGGAATTGGTTCAGCAAATTAAAATGCTGAGAGTGGGTATCTCCAAAGCAGTGACCTCAAGTCTGAAATTAAAACATTGGATAACTGGGTGATCCACAATGAAATTCACATAGAAAAGATTGCCTCTGATTATATATTCAACATCATTTATTCCAATAACACTGGCTTGTTAAGAGTGACGGCGCCATTTTGCCCTCACTATGTCGACATGTAGGGAAACGATTAAGACAAGGATTAGGTAAAGAGGATGAACAGTCGAATGGTACCGAAATTAGAAAGCCATGCAAAAATGATATTACCTTGACAGAATTGAAGCTCCTAGCATGGACCTTCATACCTTAAGTTTGTATACTTATCTAAACAATGGAAATGCTGGGAACATCACCAAATCAAACCTAAAGAAAGAGAGAAGAATTGTATCACAAAGATGACCCAGGAGTTTCAGTAATGGGGAACATACTTTAAACTCACAAGAAGTTAATAAAAAGTTAGTAAGAAGACGCTAAAAACCACAGGGTGAGGGAAGACGATGCCCGGAGCGTTACAGGAGAAGAGACTGAAAACCTTATGAATAACACAGTGTTAGATTAAACTGGACCGGGTAGGTCTCCTATTGTTGATTCGATAGCTGAAAAACATCAAAAAAAGGAGATGAACAGATAAGCACCAAACATGAAGGAAAGACTCAGCAAAACAAATTATGTGAAATAAACTTACAAGCGAGTCGGTAAGACACTTTATTAGCGATGTCACAGGACAATGTCAGGGTACCTTGATTACACATTATATTTTACTTTTGAGTTGAATATTATGCACAACTGATGTGTGCGTATGTAAAATATGTACATTAAAAAGTTTTCTGCTGTTAATTGTTATTAACCAGTATATTATTTGTCACACATTATTTTCATCTATACCAGCCCTTGTTCCCCTTATTTTGAGTCTTTGAGTGCCGGGGCTGGCAAGAACTAGGTGGTCTCTGTTGATGGCTGAGGCGGAGGTCCATAGCTAGTTAGGGTCATGAGCAGGTGGCAGTCAGGGGGTGCAAGGTCCAGGCAGTGGTCAAAAAGTGGTCAGTGGTCAGAGGTATCCAAGGTCAGCCAGTGGTCAAAGGTGGTCAGTCGTATCCAATATCCAAGTCTTGATCAATACCAGGTATTTATCAAGGAAGGACCCAAGGGACGGATAGGCAAGCAGGGAGGCAAGTGTAAGAATACCAGGAACAAGGCTGGAGATAAGCTGACAAAGACAAGCTGGGCAATGAAATTATGATTGGATGAGGCACTGAAGACAAAGCAGAACGAGGAACTGAAGACATGGCAGGATGAGGAAAGGCTGGAATGAAGACAAATGCTGAGAAGCAACAGGTACTACTAAGCAGTAGATGGACCTGTTGCTGAGGCAAGTTGAGTCTGGAGCATTGCCCTTGTATAAGGCTGAGGTGCTGATATCATCAGTAGGGAATGCATGGATTTTCCCAGCACAGTCACTTTAAATGTGGGGCAGTCATGCATGCACGCCTAAGGAGAGATATTGCTTGTGTTTCCTGGAGGTGTCTTGTCACTAAGGTTCAGGAGCAGCACTGGAAGGGTCCTGCTGCCATCAAGGAGATGAGTGACTGGCCCAGCATCATGCTGCATCATGTGGTTCGACCAGAAGGGTGAGTGCGACGGTTTGTGGAAGAAACCCATGGAGCACCAATCTTAACATCTGGTATTATTTACTCTGTATATATTCATACCTTCTTCTCTTTGTCTTCCCTATTTTTATAGGCATTCTTGTGTGATATACACTGGTTTATGTTTCACCACTAACTTTCAGGTTCATTCATCTAAATGTGTTATGCCATTATTGCAGGCGTTAGGGCCCTAACACCCATGATAATTCCATAACACATGTGTTATTTAGCACATCATGCATGCAAATTTATTCAAATTAGATGAGTTGGGGAGGAGTGTATGAAAATGAGGGGCATTAACACAGCATGTGATAGTGTAATGCATGTTATCAACTACATCTTTTTTCCAGGCGTTAAGCTGTGTGATATGCCCAAAATGGAATTCCAAGAGACAGAGAGAAAGAGAGACCCTTTATCATAATCAAAAAGCAACAGGAGGAAGGGTTATCAAAACTCAACAAAAATAAGTATGCAAAGAACACTAACACAAAGGATAGCAGCTGGAAAGCTATTAGCAGAAATGCTCGTAGTTTGAGTGGAAAAATCCCAGAACTCCAAGCCATAATGATGGAGGCAAAACTGGACATTGTAGCTATTACAGAGACAAGGTACACAGTTTTGCAGGATTGGGATATGGCCATTCCAGGATATAACTTGTTAAGAAAGGACAGAGAGGACAGAAAAGGAGGAGAAGTAGGGTTTTTTTTTTGTTGGAAACAACATCCAAGCTACTGAACTGCAAGGAAAATGAGGCAAAGAAGAAGCACTATGGGCCATCCTTAAAAAAAGACGACAGTACATCCATTCTTACTGGAGTGGTTTATAGACCTCCCGGTCAAACAGAGGAAACTGACAGAGATCTCATTGAAGACATTCAAAAGGTGGGAAGAAAAGAAGAAGTGCTGATTGTTGAAAGATTTTAATCTGCCGGATGTAGACTGGGGAATCCCCTCTGTGGATTCTAACAGAAGTAGGAGTGCTGGTGGATGCCGTCCAAGGGGCCCTGTTCAAGCAAATGGTAAAGGAACCCATGAGAGGCGAGGTCACACTTGACTCAATGCTCACAAATGAAAACAATTGTTAGGAACGCCGGTCGCGGCGTCCCCGCAGCCGGGTGTCATGGCCGCTGGCCACGGCGGGCCACGACCAGGGCGGGTCGGCGGTCGCAGCATTAAATTCTCACCAGGAGCTGCAGAGGCTCCAGCGGAGACAGTCAGTTCCCTGTCTCGGCGTCTTCGCGGCCGCTGCCTCACTCGGCCGCATGGTCTCGGCGGTCTGGCTCCTCCCCCTCAGCGGCTCCTAGGAGCCGCGCGTGCGACTACAGAAGATATTTAAAGGAGCCATGACCGGATATGGTC
Source organism: Rhinatrema bivittatum (assembly GCF_901001135.1). Lineage (NCBI taxonomy): Eukaryota > Metazoa > Chordata > Amphibia > Gymnophiona > Rhinatrematidae > Rhinatrema > Rhinatrema bivittatum. Next base: position 440,616,566 of record NC_042616.1, on the reverse strand, counting down.
ATGGCTCCCCCTGTGACTCCACCTCCTGGTTCCTGTATTTAAGGCAAGGTCTGACATCCAGGCCTTGCCTTGGTATTGAGGCTCTGTGCTTGGTTCCTGTTTTGGTGTTCCGGATCCTCTCCTTGCTCCATTCCTGCGCTTCTCCTTGTTGGACTGATTCTCTGGCTCCTGACCCTTGGACTGGTGGTGTTGTGTTCTGGTATCGACTGGCTCTGGATCCTTCTCCTTCTCTGCTCCTGGACCGGCTTCGGACCATTCTCCTGTCTGCTCCTGATCCGGCTTTCGACCTTCCTCTGGGCTTTGACCCTTGGACTGGACTTGGACTATTCTTCTACTATACTCCCGGACTTCTCACGATCTGCTGGAGGCGCCAGCCATCTGGAACCCATGACCTGCAGGAGGCGCCTGCATCCAGACCATCTTCATTTTTCAGGGAATCACCTAAGTCCCAGCGGCCGTGTCCCTATGGGTTCCTCCTGGGGGGGTTCACGAGCTTCCAGGGTGAAGTCGTCCTCTCAACATCTTCAACAGGCCTCGCCATCTGACAGTAGAGACCGACGAGGGTTTACTTCCTTCTCGGTAGCGCAAACTCTACCTCAGAACAAGGGTCCACTCTCCGTTTCATAACAACAATGTCTCAAATGTCCGGGTGGGAGCTCAGCTCGGCACCAGCGACTATAAATCAGTATGGTTTGATATCACAAACAAAACATGGAAAAATCATTCAAATACCAGAGTGCTGAATTTCAAAAATATGGACTATGTGGAAATGGGGAAGTACCTGGAGATACAAATAAAGGACTGGGAGGAAAATGAGAGGGTAGAACAGCTGTGGGCCAATCTAAAAGAAATAATCAAAAAGGCAACAAATACATTTGTTAAATAAGTAAGCAAGAGCAAAAGAAGAAAAAAAAACAATCTGGTATACAAAGAAAGTGGCTGAAATTATAAGAGCAAATAAAACAGCATACAGGAAATACAAAGGATCCCAAAAAAAATGGAACACAGGGAAGAATATTGGAGGAAACTGAGAGAACAAAAAAAGTAATCAGGAAAGCAAAAAGTCAGGAGGGGAAAAAATTGCCAAAGAGGTTAAGAAAGGTAAAAAAACAAAACATTTTTTAGCTGCATCAGTGAAAAGAGAAAAGTCCAAAGAGGCATACTAAAAGTAAAAAATTACATAGATCATTATGTAGAGGGGGAAAAAGAGATGGCAGAAATATTAAACAAATACTTCAGTTCAATGATAACCTCAGAAGACCTAGGAGAAAGATTTATGTTGGATGGGGGGTGACATAAAAAAATATGCCTTTCATGGAAGAGAATGTATGGAAAGAGCTAGGTAAAATGAAAGTAGACAAAGCCCTGGGGCTGGATGAGATTCATCCCAGGATACTGAAAGAACTCAGGGATGTGCTGACAGGTGCTCTATGCATCCTGTTTAATAGATCACTAGATACGGAAGTGATGCCTAGAGATGGTGGTACTGCTACATGAGCGTGGGAGTAAGGAGGAGGCTGGAAATTACAGGCCGGTTAGCCTCACCTCGGAGGTAGGCAAACTAATGGAGATGCTGCTGAAAGAAAGGATAGCAAACTATCTACAATCTGGAGAGTTGTTTGATCTGAACCAGCATGTATTCACCAAGGGAAGGTCATGTCAGATGAATCTGATAGATGTCTTTGATTGGGTGACTAAGGAATTGGATCAGGGAAAAGCAATAGATGCGATCTACTTGGACTTTAGTAAAGCTTTTATATGGTCACACGCAGAAGACTCGTAAAGAAAATGAGAAGTTTAGGACTGAGTGACAAGATGGTGGTGTGGATTACAAACTGGTTGTCGGATAAAAGACAGTGTGTGATGGTCAATGGAAGCTACTCAGAAGAAATAACAGTGTTGAGTGGTGTGCACAGGGTTTGTTGTTAGGACCGGTAATATGTAATTTCTTTGTGAACGACATTGCTGAAGGAAAAGGGGGTAAAGTCTGCCTATTCGCGGATGACACTAAGATCTGCAACAGAGTGGGCACGCTGGAAGGTGTAGACAGAATGAAAAGAAATTTAAGGAAACTTGAGGAGTAGTCTGAAACATGGCAGCTAAAGTTTAATGTCAAGAAGTACAATGTCATGCATCTGGGGAGTGGTAACCCAAAGGAGCTGTACAAGCTGGAGGGAGAAGTGCTGATGTGCACGGAGCAAGAGAGGGACCTAGCGGTGATAGTGCCTAGTAGGGATGTGAATCGTGTCCTCGATCGTCTTAACGATCGATTTCGGCTGGGAGGGGGAGGGAATCGTATTGTTGCCGTTTGGGGGGGTAAAATATCGTGAAAAATCGTTAAAAATCGTGAAAAATCGAAAAATCGAAAAATCGAAAAACCGGCACATTAAAACCCCCTAAAACCCACCCCCGACCCTTTAAATTAAATCCCCCACCCTCCCGAACCCCCCCCCCAAATAACTTAAATAACCTGCGGGTCCAGCGGCGGTCCGGAATGGCAGCGGTCCGGAACGGGCTCCTGCTCTGAATCTTGTCGTCTTCAGCCGGCGCCATTTTCCAAAATGGCGCCGAAAAATGGCGGCGGCCATAGACGAAAAAGATTGGACGGCAGGAGGTCCTTCCGGACCCCCGCTGGACTTTTGGCAAGTCTCATGGGGGTCAGGAGGCCCCCCACAAGCTGGCCAAAAGTTCCTGGAGGTCCAGCGGGGGTCAGGGAGCGATTTCCAGCCGCGAATCGTTTTCGTACGGAAAATGGCGCCGGCAGGAGATCGACTGCAGGAGGTCGTTCAGCGAGGCGCCGGAACCCTCGCTGAACGACCTCCTGCAGTCGATCTCCTGCCGGCGCCATTTTCCGTACGAAAACGATTTGCGGCGGGAAATCGCTCCCTGACCCCCGCTGGACCTCCAGGAACTTTTGGCCAGCTTGTGGGGGGCCTCCTGACCCCCACGAGACTTGCCAAAAGTCCAGCGGGGGTCCGGAAGGACCTCCTGCCGTCCAATCTTTTTCGTCTATGGCCGCCGCCATTTTTCGGCGCCATTTTGGAAAATGGCGCCGGCTGAAGACGACAAGATTCAGAGCAGGAGCCCGTTCCGGACCGCTGCCGTTCCGGACCGCCGCTGGACCCGCAGGTTATTTAAGTTATTTGGGGGGGGGGTTCGGGAGGGTGGGTGATTTAATTTAAAGGGTCGGGGGTGGGTTTTAGGGGGTTTTAGTGTGCCGGCTCACGATTCTAACGATTTATAACGATAAATCGTTAGAATCTGTATTGTATTGTGTTCCATAACGGTTTAAGACGATATTAAAATTATCGGACGATAATTTTAATCGTCCTAAAACGATTCACATCCCTAGTGCCTAGTGATCTGAAGATGAAAAATCAATGTGACAAAGCGATAACCAAGGCCAAAAGAATGCTGGGCTGCATAGAAAGAGGAGTATCCATTAAAAAAAAAGGAAGTGATAATTCCCTTGCACAGGTCCTTGGTGAGGCTTTACCTGGAGTACAGTGTACAGTTCTGGAGACCGTATCTCAAAGGGGACAGAGATAGGATGGAGGCGGTCCAGAGAAAGGGGACAAGAATGATGGGGGTCTCCATCAAAAGTCTTACAAGGAGAGGTTGAAGGTCCTAAATATGTATCTCCTGGAGGAGAGGAGGAGCAGGGGAGACATGATACAGACCTTGAGATACTTAAAAGGCATAAATGATGCAATTTTAATAAAAAACTTCTTCTGTTGGAAAGAAAGAAGGAGTACTAGAGGTCACGAGAAGAAGCTCCAAGGAGGGCATTTCAGGTTGAATGTCAGGAAATATTTCTTCACTCACAATAAAGTGCTACACTCTAGAGAGGGAAATAGTCTTTTCAACTATTTACCACCACCGCACATCAAAAACTAGACTAGAGACAATATCATAGGCAATTGCTCACGGTAAAAACTTTAATCTGCTGTCTCTCGCCCTCAATGGGCCGCAGGCAGTAGTCAGCCTGTGAGCACAAGAATTTATAATCATCTATTGTCTGATTTAGGGATTTTTAAATGGCAAAGGCGTGAATCGCCATGATGAGAACCGGAGAAATGTGACTTTGGCGTCCCGGTGAGTTTGTCTTTAGCATGTTGAGTTGAGAATGTATTTTTAATGGAGAGGATTATTTTGTGCTAAAATTGTAGTCTGAGCGGCTTTGTTGGAATGTTTGGTAGCTTAATATTTTGTAGTTACAAATTTGTCTTGCTGGGTGCGTGGATATGTTCAAGTTTTTAATGTTTTTATTGCTTTACAGGAATCAAATAAATTCTTTCTGACCGGTAATACAGAGAGCCGAGATATTCATTCCCCTTGAAAAAGACTCGCTAGAGTCGAAGCATGGACCATGTCAGGGTTGAATAACTGAATGACTCAACGATTGCTTGACCTTTCTTTGGCTAAGTATTTTCGATTAATAATTTTTGGATAACAAGCCGGTTTAGAGATTTCCTTTAAGAGATGTTTCAATAATTTACACTTTAATGTTTCATATTTATAAATAAAAAAATTATTTAAATTGTAATTACAGTGAGGTAGACATGAAACAATAGATGATTATAAATTCTTGTGCTCACAGGTTGACTACTGCCTGCGGCCCATTGAGGGCGAGAGACAGCAGATTAAAGTTTTTACCGTGAGCAATTGCCTATGATATTGTCTCTAGTAGGGATGTGAATCGTGTCCTCGATCGTCTTAACGATCGATTTCGGCTGGGAGGGGGAGGGAATCGTATTGTTGCCGTTTGGGGGGGTAAAATATCGTGAAAAATCGTTAAAATCGTTAAAAATCGAAAAATCGAAAAACCGGCACATTAAAACCCCCTAAAACCCACCCCCGACCCTTTAAATTAAATCCCCCACCCCAAATAACTTAAATAACCTGCGGGTCCAGCGGCGGTCCGGAACGGCAGCGGTCCGGAACGGGCTCCTGCTCTGAATCTTGTCGTCTTCAGCCGGCGCCATTTTCCAAAATGGCGCCGAAAAATGGCGGCGGCCATAGACGAAAAAGATTGGACGGCAGGAGGTCCTTCCGGACCCCCGCTGGACTTTTGGCAAGTCTCGTGGGGGTCAGGAGGCCCCCCACAAGCTGGCCAAAGGTTCCTGGAGGTCCAGCGGGGGTCAGGGAGAGATTTCCCGCCGCGAATCGTTTTCGTACGGAAAATGGCGCCGGCAGGAGATCGACTGCAGGAGGTCGTTCAGCGAGGCGCCGGAACCCTCGCTGAACGACCTCCTGCAGTCGATCTCCTGCCGGCGCCATTTTCCGTACGAAAACGATTCGCGGCGGGAAATCGCTCCCTGACCCCCGCTGGACCTCCAGGAACTTTTGGCCAGCTTGTGGGGGGCCTCCTGACCCCCACGAGACTTGCCAAAAGTCCAGCGGGGGTCTGGAAGGACCTCCTGCCGTCCAATCTTTTTCGTCTATGGCCGCCGCCATTTTTCGGCGCCATTTTGGAAAATGGCGCCGGCTGAAGACGACAAGATTCAGAGCAGGAGCCCATTCCGGACCGCTGCCGTTCCGGACCGCCGCTGGACCCGCAGGTTATTTAAGTTATTTGGGGGGGGTTCGGGAGGGTGGGGGATTTAATTTAAAGGGTCGGGGGTGGGTTTTAGGGGGTTTTAGTGTGCCGGCTCACGATTCTAACGATTTATAACGATAAATCGTTAGAATCTGTATTGTATTGTGTTCCATAACGGTTTAAGACGATATTAAAATTATCGGACGATAATTTTAATCGTCCTAAAACGATTCACATCCCTAGTCTCTAGTCTAGTTTTTGATGTGCGATGGTGGTAAATAGTTGAAAAGACTATTTCCCTCTCTAGAGTGTGGCACTTTATTGTGAGTGATCATTTGAGAGGAGTTTGCTTCTGATTAGGAAATATTTCTTCACAGAGAGAGTGGTGGACGCATGGAATGCCCTACCAGAGGAAGTGGTGAGGACTAAGACAGTGAAGGAATTCAAAAGGCACGGGATAAACACTGCGGATCCCAGGAGTTGAGAGAAATTAAATGAGGAAAGAGGCACGTTACAGGCAGGGATAAAACTACAGATCCCTAGAGGCAAGCAAACTGAAATGAGGAAAGAGACATGTTAGAGGCAGGATCCTTCATACAGTTAAAAAATATGACAGCAGAAAACCAAGACATGAACTATATAGTCTAGGGAAAAAAGGTAGGGGGAAGTCTGGGAAAACAAACAAACACAGGGGTGATGTTCAGTGTAAATCAAAAAGCACAAAAGGAAGTATAGGTGTGCAAACAATCAAGGGAGGTAACACATATTACCCTTAACCAAGATACAACTCATACAAGAAATCTATAAGGTACACTACAGACCCTTACACTCTTTGAATCATGTGGGATGTGAGCTTGCTAAGTAGATAAGATGGGTTATTGGGTCCTTTTCTGCTATCATTTTCCATGTTTCTATAGCTCGCCTGGATGTCAAGTATATATGCCACTATAGGAGGGTGATCTAGTAACTCGAGGTGAGATTTTGGTGGTGGACTAGGGTTTGGGGGCCAGTTTTACATGCACAGTCAGACATATGAACATCACAGTACACATCAGTAAAGTTTGGATATGATTTGGAATGAGGAAAGATACAAAAGATGAGATTTCTAGAATGTTCTCTCACCCTAGCTTGATGCATTTGTACATTTACTGTCAATATGATCAATTTTGTGGTGGATCTCCTCCTGTGTTTATTTCTTATACTTCTATGGTCATAGGTCTGTAATGTCTGCAATGACATTGACTGGAGATATATTTCTGATGCACAACACCTTTCTGACCAGAACCTAACATCATCAATGTATTTCTAATCCAACAGATCTTTTACTGGAATGGATGCATATTTCATTGATTTAGGAAATAGGAGGGGGCACTTTTAATTCTGGTCAGGTTATACCTTGAAGGACACTGATACCCTCAAGAAGATCTGTCTGAAAGCTAAAGAACCATCCATTATACTGTATTTATTGTTATTTCTATATAGATTTTTTTTATTATTTAAAGGTTTTGGTTTTTTTTTTTACTTTCTTACTAACTGGTTTGGTATACTTCTCTAGAAATATATTTGCTTGAAGTCTTCAGATACCACATATAAACTTGAGAATGTGTTACAGAAAATATCACTTCTTGCTTAGATGAATCTCTATGAGGAAAATTGCAACTGGTATAGGTGAAACAATACATTAAAAAGGAGAAACACCAGAAACAAAGGGGGTAATTTCCAAAGGAGTTACGCATGTAAATGTGACATACTATCGTAGCAATTTTCAAAAGCTATTTACTCGAGTAAAGTGCACTTACTTGAGTAAATCCTATGGACAATTCAATGGCATATATTGTAGCAATTTTGAAAAGCCCACTTACTTGAGTAAAGTGTATTTACTCGAGCAAAAACCAGTTTTGCTCGAGTAAATGCTTTTGAAAATCTGGCCCAAAGTGAACGCATGGCTATTTTTTTTTTTTTTACTGTTTTTGATATGCATATTTTTCTATCTGAGAAAAGTTTACCCCTGAATAGGAAAACACCCACTAGTAGAGGTGATTTTTTAAAGTTAACTATAAAAGACCTTAAGCAAATCCCCAGTCCTAAACACTAAACAGCTTTTACATTCATTAAAAAATAAACAGCAACTAATTTTAGTTACTTACGACTTCAAACCAGGCAATAATAAACATCAGACAGTTCTTTGTTCCTTCATGTTGCTGCAGAATTAGAGTGAAGCTGCAGTGATAAAGTGATAAAGAGAGAGAGAGATTTAATACTCAACAGTTTGACCAAATTACAGCATTTCATATTCAATGCTTGTGATGTGTTGTTACAAATAAGTGCACAATCTTTTTTCTTCATTTTTAACCCAGAATTATGAACTCATCAAAAATGGGAAATGACTGCCACTTATAATAATGAATATTTGATGCACAGAGATGCAAATATCACTCACCATAAAATACCCTGCTGCTGTGGGAACTTCATGAATTGCAAATACCCAAAAGATGACAGCTTAGGTACAATCAAGTGATACACATTTGGATTTTCATATAGAGTGTCGGCAGTACTGAGCTGTAGCTTTTTACTTAACTGTGTAATTTGTTTTATAATTATAGCCCTTGCTTCATTTTGAAAAGTATTGGTTGAGAAATCAAACTCATTCAGCAATCATTGATCAGATCCTGCTTATATACTGTACAGGCTGTCATTTGTAACAGAAAACCCCTGATTAAAAGGAAAGTGAATGCACACAAAAACGTGAGCGCAGTTTCAATAGTACTTAAATGCATGCATTTTGATATGTATTTCTATATTTTCCGTATTGAGAGAAAAATGTTTATTTTTGCCTTTACCTGGAAGAAAAGAAGATACAAATCCTCAACATGCTTTTGTTTTTCATTTACTATTTTCATTTATTATTTTTCATTTACTGTTTATAGTATGCATTCATACTGTATCCATTTTCTATGTAATTCTGAAAAAATGTTTTCTAATCTTTTGGGAGTATTTTGTAACATCGCACACAAGTTAGCAGGCAAATATGTGCATAATTTACACCAGTTTTCACAATATGTGCAGGTTCAATCCTCTTTCATACCTACCCTCTCCCTCCCATTGCCCTACTTCCCCTTGTCCAGTTATTTGTATGTAATGAAGCAAACATTCAATGAAGTCAAAACCTTTTATGGAATATGTTAAGGCCGCAGCACAAGCTTAACTTTGTCAAAACGTATACAACCAATCTTATCAAACTTACATATTCATTATCAAACAACTATTATGCAAGCAGAAGGTTTCTGGGGTGACCATACCATTGGCTTTGCCACCAAGCCTCTTTTCTCTTGTGTCTATGTTCTCACCATCCCAGCCATTGAAGCCATCATCTATTGGCGCCGCTTGATACTGTTTTGGTCAGGGTCCCCGTTCCGTAGAAGTTTGGGGACCCCTGACAATCTGCTTTACCCTCCCCCTGCCATTGAAGCAAGAGGTGGGAATTCCTGGAGACCCCAACTGCCGGGGCTCGTCACTGCTCAAGGTTTGCTCACATTGAGGAATCCTTTTTTGTCCTCCTTATCCTTTGGTCACCCCACCCTCACTTGTGCTGTGACGATCTAACTATCCCTAATTTGTGTGTGTGTGGGGGGGAGTGAGTGGGAAAGCTGCTGGGCATCCATAGGTGAGAAGGGGGTTTTCCTTGTGTGTGGATGCTTTTTAAAGAGCTCACGGTCTCCAATGAGCATACCCCTTAATTTTTTCTTTTCCTCCTCTTGTTTCTCGTCATCATCTCCCCTGCTTTTCTTCCCTCCCCCTCTTTACTTTTCCCTCTAGACTCCTACCTGACTAATCCCTATTGTCTTGCCCTAACTTCTAATTGCCTGTCCCACCCATATTGTGCCCTGCTCGGAACATGCGTCCCTTTGCAGGAAACTAAATTAATTTAGGAATACAATTCCCTTTGAAAAGTATCTCAGGATAACTATATACATACAGTTACACCTGCTATTTTGTGTGTGAAGCATTGCCAAGATAATTTATATGCATACTTTTAAAATTCAAAAAGTATTGTGTGCTAGTCCCACACATGGTGGAGTTCTAGACTCTACTACCTGAAGGACCTCTCATCTATGTGAATAAGAACATAAAATATGCCATACTGGGTCAGACCAAGGGTCCATCAAGCCCAGTATCCTGTGTCCAACAGTGGCCAATCCAGGCCATAAGTAACTGACAAGTACCTAAACATTAGGGGGGTAATTTTCAAAAGGAGTTACACATGTAAATGTAACTACTATTGTAGCAATTTCCAAAAGTCATTTACTGGAGTAAAGTGTACTTACACAAGTAAATCCTATGGACAATTCAATGGCATATATTATAGCAATTTTCAAAAGCCCACTTACTCAAGTAAAGTGCTTTTACTCGAGTAAAACCCTGTTTTACTCGAGTAAATGCTTTTTAAAATCTACCTCTAAGGGTGTAATTTTCAAAAGGAGTTACATGCGTAAATGTAGCTACTATTGTAGCAATTTTCAAAAGCCATTTACTCAAGTAAAGTGCACTTATGTGAGTAAATCCTATAGACAAGTCAATGGCATATATTGTAGCAATTTTCAAAAACCCACTTACACGAGTAAAGTGCATTTACTCGAGTAAAATCCAGTTTTAAGTGAGTAAATGCTTTTTAAAATCAGGCCCTAAGGGCCTGATTTTAAAAAGCATTTACTCGAGTAAAAACCAGGTTTACTGGAGTAAATTCACTTTACTTGAGTAAGTGGGTTTTTGAAAATTGCTACAATATATGCCATTGACTTGTCTATAGGATTTACTCACATAAGTGCACTTTACTTGAGTAAATGGCTTTTGAAAATTGCTACAATAGTAGCTACATTTACGCGTGTAACTCCTTTTGAAAATTACCCCCTTTCTGAATAGATCCCAAGCTACTAATCCTTATTGATTTATAGCAGTTTATAGACTTCTGCTCTAGGAACTTATCCAAACCTTTTTAATCCCAGCTATACTAATTGCTGTAACTTCATCCTCTGACAATGAATTCCAGAGCTTAATTATGTATTGAGTGAAAAAGAATGTTCTCTGATTTGTTTTAAAAGAACTACTTACTAACTTCATGGAGTGCCCCCTAGTCCTTGTATATTCTGAAGGAGTAAATAACCAATTCAAGTCCTTTCATGATTTTGTGGACCTCTATCTTATCCCCCCTCAGGGACCTCTTCTCCTAACTACTAGGATTGTACAGAGGCGAAAATGTCTTTTCATTCTATTTATTTATGTTGTACAACACAATCATTCATTTGCTTCATTTCAGATTTTTAAAAAATGTTTCTTTGTTCAATTCATTCATTCATTCATTCATTCATTCATTAATTTCCACTGAAGTCAATGGAAGAAACTTTGGAGCTTATTTTGGGGTTTTCTAATCATTTCTAATGAAAGTTCATCAGAAGAATGAAGGGCACTCTGATGCACCAATACTGTGTCTAAATATAGCACTAAAAGTGACATGAATTGTCCTAGGGCTTTTTGGAACCGTCTTCCTCTATGAATTGTCCTAGGCATCTTAAAGGGATAAAACAGTACCAGCAGTGGCATGGCTTCTCCAAGGCATTGTGATAGGAGCAAAGCCTTAACATGAGCGGACAGAACAACCCCCATATGACCAAAAAAGGGCAAAGGGCACCAACAACAGTTGCATGAACCCCTCCCCCAGGTAGCTCGATGGGGAAAAGCAGCACAAAGTGTGGCATGAACAGCTAAAGGCACCGTGAAAGGGGAAAACACACCAAAAGTGTCAGGAAAACCCCAGGACACTGACAGAGGGTCAACGTAGCAGAAAGAGTGTCACAAAGACCTCAAAGCACCATGCAAAGTGCAAAGCAGCCACCCCTACTGGCAAGAACACCCCAAGGCTCCAAATTAGATACAATGGGCACTAAACTGCACTGGTGCAAATTCCTAGGCATGGAAAAGCCAGAGAAAATCCCTGCAGGAGGCCTGAGGTAGTTTCCATATGGCTTTAGTTGGGGAAGGGGCTGGCAGTTCAGATTTGGAGTTGGTCTTCCCCATTGCTGTGGTATAATCTCAGCCCTGTCAGTATCACCTGCCTCTTCCACCTCCTCACTGGAGGCTAAGATGCTGCTGACTAGAGGCCCTAGGTTCTCTTCAAACACTAGCTGTTTAATATCCAGTGATTCAGGGAATCCAGGACACAATTCTTCTGAATCAGTTTTTGAAAATGCTGCCTCCAATACCTGAGACCAGTAATCATAAAGGAATGCAGTGTTGGTTTTGGATGTGACACCTCTGATGCCCCTTTACTTTGTTGTGTTAGAATCTAGAACCTCCTGAATACAAAATATGACCAATAGTCAGTATTAGGGATGTGAATCATTTTTGAATGATTAAAATTATCGTCAGATAATTTTAAAATCGTCCAAAATCGTTAGAGTGCATGATACAATACAAATGCCCCCGATTTATCATCAGGGGCATTTGTATTGTATTGTTAAATAGGGCGCGGGAAAACCGGCACACCAAAAAAACCCTAAAACCCACCCTGAACCTTTAAAACAAATCCCCCACCCTCCCGAACCCCCCCCCCCCCACAATGTTTTCAATTACCTGGGGTCCAGTGGGGGGGGGGGTGCCGACGCAATCTCCAGTTCTCTGGCCATGGCTGCATTGAGAAATGGCGCCAGTGGCCCTTTGCCTTTATCATGTGACAGGGCAAAGGTAGCGCTGGCGCCATTTTGGTTCCTGGCTCCCGACGTCACGCGTGCAGGAGATCACCCCCGGACCCCAGCTGGACCCCCAGGGACTTTTGGCCAGCTTGGGGGGGGCCTCCTGACCCCCACAAGACTTGCCAAAAGTCCAGCGGGGGTCCGGGAGCGACCTCCTGCATGCGGGCCATATTGCCAATCTTCAAAATGGCGCCGGCGCTACCTTTGCCCTCACTATGATATTTTGAGAGCGTTAGAGAGAGAGAGATATTCTTTATAAGGCTCTCACATAAGTAAACTATTTATACCACTGTGAGCTTTTGGTGGTGGTCTAGGGTTATGGGGGCAGTTATACATGCACAATCAGAGGTTCATTCAGTCCTTTTCCAGGTCTTCGAAACCTTCCTGGTTCCTCATTCTGAATTCTCCCCAGTTCACCCAGTCCTCCCACCCAGTCAATAAACACAATAAACACATTTAATACCCCTTACTCCAGATAATTAGCAGGTATAAAAATAAGCAAGTAAGCTAGCAAATGCATGCATGCTATGGGGGTAGCAGATATGTGATCCCTAGGTGTTGCAGCTTAGTTGACACAGCCTTGAGGGTGAATCCCCAAGGCCTACACCAGAAGCTGGCAAATGTGTCCTGTAGCAAGACAGTCTAGAGATTCACCTATACTAGCCACCTCCCCCACAGGTTGAGTGAACATAATGGAAGTCCAAGAGCATACCAGGGTCAAGGCAGGCAGCAGACTAACTGAGTCAAAGACAGGTCAAGATCGAGGCAGGCAGCTAGTAAGAGTGGTCAGGTCCAGGCAATGGGTAAGATCCAGGCAAGCGGCAATCCTAGTCAGGTGAATACAAGGGGTCAGGTCCAGGTGGCAGGCAATCATGGTCATGTCCAAGCAAGAGATCAAGATCTGAAGAGTCAGTTCAGAGTGTACAAAATCAGATAAAAGACACTAGTCAATATGAATTGGAGAAGATGAGGCTGGACTGTATGGGGTGGATGAGGCAAGTCAGAAGACAAGGCTGGATGATGCAAGGATGGAAGAGAAGGCTAGAGAAGACAAGGCTGGATGAAGCAAGGTTGGAAGACAAGGCAAAACTGGACAACATGGCTGGATGATGCAAAGCTGAAGGCAATGTGAGGCTAAACAAGAAGGATGGAAAAGAAAAGGCTGGATGAGGCAGGACAGAAAGGGAAGGCAAGACTAGATGAGGCAAAGCAGGAAGAGAATACAAGCGCAGGAATGCTGGAAACAGAAGTGCTAGGCAAAATGCACTGCAAGGCAGAAGACACGTGGCTGAGAAGAAGTGGTACTGCAGGGCCCTTGCTTAAATAAGCTGGCCGGCCTGACATATCATAGGGTGCCTGTCAATGTTTCCTACCATGGGGCCTTTATTATGCATGCACATGTACACAACTAAGGGGAGGATGCGGCCTTGCTGCATCAGCGGTGGTTGGCAGTGCTGTGCAGCAATAGCAGCATTCTGCCTAGATGAAAGATACTTGGCAGCATGGGTCAGCAATGAGGGCGAGTGCAGTGGCTCAAAGGGCTGTCCTGTGAGCCACCAAATATAACAACTTGTGTCTTTTAAGATAGCAACTTCCATGCATACATTTTTGCCCCTCCCTAGAACGCCCCTAGACTACTTCTTTTTATGTGTTTATACAGTATGGGGTAGATTTTAAAAGACATGCTGATTTTATAACATGCTTATGTCCCTGCATGCATGTTATAAAATACGATACCCGCACGCACATGTGCACCCAATTTTATATCGGCTTGCTCATGTGTGCGTGGGTTGCGACTCGCGTGCTCAAGGGGGGGGGGTGATTTTCAAAATAAATGCATGGTGATGCGATCAACCCATTCCAATTCCCTTCCAGTCTGCTTCAATTAAGGATTGGGCTGGGACAGAACTTTCCTCCCCCCCCCCCCCCCCACCTACTCTTCCTCCCTTTTCCCTTCTCCTCCCCGACCCCTAACTCCCCCGAACTATTAGAATTTGTTTTTTTTTTAAACTTACTTCATCCTCCCCGAGGGAGGGCTGCTGTCCCAGCTGGCTCTGCCTCGCCTCCAGCCCACCCCTTTCACAGATCCCAACACTTCTGTGAGTACAGGAGATACGCACGTGGCCGGGCAGTTTCTAAAATGCGCTCGGCATGTGCATGGCCCAGTCACTCATATATCTCCCAGTATTTGCGCATACCAGGTTCTGAAAATTTACAAGTATATGTGCAGAAAGTGAAAATATGTGCATATTTTTTACTTTTATAAAATACAGAATACTCAAGTAGAGGCTACTTTGCACCTTTAGGCTAATGTTTATGTGCATAATGTTTAGAAAATTCACCTCACTATTTGCAAATTGCACCCAATAAATGCCTTTTCCTTCAATAGATGCTCCTGCCTCCCTCCTTATGTTTTCCCAATCTTAAAGCCAGCCAGCAGTGGAATCTCCGCATATCAGCTGTCTACAATGTCTTGAAGAAAAAATGTACTCCAAGCTTCTCTCTTCTCTCTCTACAATATAACACTTGTATCCTAATAAGAATAGCATGGGTTGGGAGATTCTACATCTCTCTCTCTCCATCTCTCCCTCCCTCCAGCTTTAATTTGGCAATCCCTTCAGGCTCCAGCAGGGATAAGATGGTTGAAATAATGCTTGATCTTGATTGGCCCTGCTCCTTCTTTGTCCCTTTCCACCCTGGCTCCATTCTGTTTGGCTTCAGTGGCTTGTCTTCTGTAGAAAAAAATAAAAACCTGCAGTTTTATTTGCCCCACAGTAATTTCAACAGGATCAAAAACAAATGCAATCAAAAGTGTTTCTTATTTTCAAGGTTGTCCTTTTGTTTCATTTTAAATGAAATAAAACAAAAATTCCCAGTTTTGTTTTAGATTGCCCATTTATTTCAAATGCACATCCCTTGAATTTATGACAAATGTTCATTAACACTTGAGAATTATTTTAAATGCTATCATTTACATAATAGAATTATAATGTACTCAGCCTCATTTCAGATTTTCTCTTGTGATTTTGTACTCCAGTCATAAGGCATATCAAACATCTTTATGCTTTGAGCTTTAATTGTAGATGTGTGAAAATAATTGCAGTCAGTGCTTCAGCATCATACCCACCGCTCACTGACAGTAATTATTACATTAAAGTGCAATTGAAACAAAGAAAAAAATTACACAGATGTTTGGACTGAGCTAATTTTGAAGATTATAGACACTAGAAATGAGATCTGACATGCTAGAATCTAACTAGAAACTTGTTTTCATTTTTTCTTAAATGAAATGGGGATTGGTTATAGCAGCATGTATTCATGGATCATTATAGTTATTAATGAGAAAATGTTCTTGCTAGAAAATCTAGTTCAAGAAAAAATATGAATACCTTCAAAATTTAAGTCATGTTTAAATGTCAACATGCATGAAAAATTATGGACTATGCGTATAGATTATGGGCATTTCTCACAATTAAAATCTGAACCTAAGAATTTTGAAGCTTTAGGACTATTATTGTGGCATGCAAAATGCAATTCTGTTTATGAGTTTAATATAGTCCATTAGAATTTGGGACTATTTTTTTTAATCTAAATCCATAAAGAACAATTTTGTACTTGATGAGATTCTTCACTCTGAAAAATGATTCTCTGTAGCAAGTTATCTAATTCAGTAAACTCCCATTGGCAGTGTTTATTATACTATCAGTGATCGTAATACTATTAATTCTTTAAAATAAGGCAAAAAAAACCCATATTGAGAACTTGAATCGCCTAAAAGGTCATACTTGGTAAAGGATATACTTATTTTAAAATCATAGAGATATGTCTTATATTACAGATAATAAGGCTCTGGAACTGCCTAAGACAATATTTAATTGAGCTATATGCTGCAAAGATATTTATATTAAAGTAGATATGGGAATGTAGCCAATTGGGCATACTGATTCATATACGTTAGACCCTATTTGGGACTGGAGAATAGAAAATAAAATCAATCAAATGCATAGTGGGAGTAAATCTGTTATGAAATCCTACATTTTTCCTTCTGTGGTTGCCAGTACATAAGCAATATCCCTTTAATCACACTATTAATGCAGGCTGCCCATTAATAAATGTTGGTAAATGTTGGTTAATGTTGATTAATAAATGTTGGTTAATGTTGATTATTAAATGTTGGTAAAACCCCTATACATATGCACCAAAGGAAGGAATGGTTGCATAAAATATGAAATCTTTGACCATGAAGAAACATATAGATGAGAAATACCAGAACACAAGTAAATCCCACAAAAGGTGGTAGGCATCCTATAGGAGGGCAGGACATTTCTGGGTCCAGGGTTGTTGGAATAACATAGAAGCTTGCTTTGGGCTTTGTCCACCTCCTCAATATGCAGGTTTCCCTGGGGGAGGGAGGAAGAGTGATTTCTTTTGCTCACATATGTGTGGTTCAAGCTGTAACAGTCTGGGAATACTATAAGAAGAATAGACAGAGCAGTGGTTCGCTGATTTAGAAAAATGCTTCTCTCTGATATGTTCTCTTTCTTTGTCAGTTTAGTTTCCTTGACAACAGATCCCAGTTCTTCTCTGAACTCACACATGAGTCAGAAACCTCAGGGTTGGTTGCTATGGAAACTCCCACATGACCTGCCCAGTCCCACATGACCTGCCCAGTCTCACTAACAAAAATAGCAACAAATAACAAAAAGTAATAAAAATAAACATTTTTTTGTTAGCGCGCACTAACCCGAAAAACAATTTTTACAAAAAATTGGGGGTAAAATTGATCGTTTCTTTCTTTTATCCGATTTCTAACAAATTTAGAAATATCGTAATATATTTCAATTTGTTAGAAAAATGATTCACATTCCTAATTATCACAGCACATCGCGGTGATATAATTTAAATAAGGGAAAGGGGAAGGGTTTGGGTGGGGTTTGGGCGGGATTAAAAACATTTGGGGTCCAGTTGCGCTGCAGGCAGTAATGTTTTACACATTATCGCTGGCAGTAGCACTGGAAATAGCTACACCTTTTGCAGAGGTGCTGTGGGGGCGATATTATGCAACGCGGCTACAACCATGGCAGGCGAAAATGCACTACTGTGATGCGGCGGGGTGCACACTACCACCCCCTGCCCCTTCCCCTTTTCTAGTCGTGGCTCTTCATTCCAACTTTAAGATAGCCAGCTATATTCAATTGTCTAGTTTAACTATTTAATATACCTCCAAAGTTAGCCAGGTAAGTTTATCTGACTACCTTTGCTAGCCGGATTGTGTCTGAATATGGACCTCATAGGTTCTTACAGGCACTCATAAACACACACATACATGCACATGCTCACAGAAACACAAGCAGAAGCTGTGCATGCCTGTTAGCACAGTTGTGCATGGGAGCACACGCACATAAGAGAGATCACTACGGTCTTCTTATTTTTGGCCACTGGCAGGGTGAACATCACCAGTGGCCCTGCAGCCTCATCTGCTGCCTCCGCCAACCCCCCCCCCCCCCCCCCAGGCATTCCTTCCCCATGGAAATGCACGGTCTGCATGCAGGGTCATGCCAGGCCTACTCCATTCCCTTTCCTTAAGTTGGGCTGCTGGGTGGAACGGGATTCCCTGGTTGTCTTTTCTTGGTTGCATTCCCGCGAGCACCTCCTACCCACTGTTGGACACAGGATGCTGGGCTTGATGGACCTTTGGTCTAACCCACCATGGAACATCCTATGCTTTCAACATTTTTAGCATGCACTTTCACTGCTGCTGTCAGAGCAATGTCAGAAGTGACTGGGAGTGGGTCTGGGGTCTGGAGGGGATAGGCCAGGAGGGTGGAGAGAGTTAAGTACAGGTCGTGGGTGGGTGTGGAGAGTAATGTGGGGGAACAAGAAGAATGTGGTGCTTTTATATTAAATCTCAGAGGCCTCAAGTAACTATAACCATCTTTCATTTAATTTTGGGGCTAGGGTGTTGGGGAGGGGGGTGGGGTTAGGTGCTAGCCTACAGTACATATGGATTAAATATTTTAGTAGGTGAAGTATTGGAGAATTGGATCTGCAGGCCTGAAAGGGTTATTTTTAAAAACATATTTAACCAGCTATATTCTGAATATAGCTTGTTAAGTAGCAAGTTATTCAGGTAGAGGTACCTAGATAATTTTAATCTAAACTGCACCTCCTGCTGTCATGATCAAGGTGGGTGGGGTACTAAGTGATGAATGTTTCTGTGTTGCAAGGACTCAAGATGGAACCTCACAGGGAGTACTGAGCAATGACTTCTTCCCTAATGGTTCTCCTGTGCAGAAATGGGGTAGAAAACCCACCCAGCAAAGTCCTCCAGTGGTTGGGAGGGGAAGCAGGAATAATGCTAAGGATTACCATCCTGAGTGAGGATGTTATCAGAAATAAACAATACCCGATTAATAAGTTTATTAATTTTATTTTTACTAAAAAGAAAAGGATTAAGAATTGCAATAAACAATAACAAATATTCAAATTCTTTCAATAAGTATCTGCGAAACAATATGTCAAGGAAAATTCCTCTTTTTCTTCTTTTACAGTAATCAAACAAATATTTGAAATGTAAATGCTGTCAAACTTTTCTTTTACATACAGTAGTACTAAATCAATATTAACATTTCTATTCTCTTTCTTAGAGAACCTCAAGCTGGTTCAACCAACAGCCAGATTAGGTATCACTTTTAGTTTACTCTAGCTATGTCTCAAACTTATATTCAAACTTCAAATTTGTATTTTATAGAGATGTGCATCGGATGCCCAATCATTTCCACTTTTGTTTTCGTGTAGCCATGGGAAAAGTTTGTATTCCCGCGAATCAACATTTTTTTTTTTGTATCAAATCATATCGAATCATTAGTACGCACTAAACCGAAAACCGATTTTTCCAGAAAATTCGGGGAAAATGCAATCGGTTATCGGTTTTACATACATGATGATTCAGAAAATGTTATACACATTTCCTAATTGTCAAAAAATAAATGCATATCCCTAGTATTTTAATTTATTGAATCTTTGTGGGTGACAGTTTCCTCTTCCAGCCTCTGTTGAAACAAATGAAAATCCTTTTTATGGTAAGTAACTTTGTCTTGCTGGGGTGTATGTGTTTGCCTTTTTCTGTGTTGTCTGTCTTTTCTGTCACTTTCCTACAGAGCTCAGTAGATTTTCCTAGTCTGGCCAGATCTAGGGTGTGTCTCTCAGATGTGTGTCACACACATAACTGTGGTCCTGGGCTCTTGGTCGAGCACTGTCTGTCGCTGATGCTCTCAGGTGCAGCCACATCTCCTTCAGTGATGAGCCCTAAGGTCATTGGCATTGGGCCTTCATCTGTCAGTATCCACCTCTGGGGGAGTACCTGCCAGCTGTCTATAATACAATTAATAATAAAAATTGCCTCTCTGGCACTATCTTCCAAAAACCTAAAATCTTTCTAGTATGGGTGTCTGGTGGCTTTATGGAACTGGGTATATCAGTACCTGTCTTAGACTGACCCTGCTACTGTCTCATGCCACCAAAGCTCTCAACCTACTGTTGCTTCCTTCTTTGCTGGTTCACAACTTTGTTTCCTGCACTGCCACTGGAGTTCTATCTCCGATATAATCTGGTGGTGTCAAGGTCTATAATAGCTGACCCAGGATGCCATAGGTGCCCCACATGAAGAAGCACAATAAAGGTGCCTGCCCCTTGTGCACACCTGATATGTGTTTTAATTTTTATCATTACCTTTATTTTAATTTTCATATTTTTCTAAATCCATTGCACCATTTGACTGTCAGGATGTCCATGTCTCTGAGACTGCTTTCTCTCCCCTAAATAGATCTGTCACAACTATACACTGCCATGGCAGATATGGACCTGACTGACTTAAATCTTGTAGCAAGTTCAGTCCTTCCAGATCTGCCCTTGTCAGTACAGCACTGCAGTCCTCTCATCCTATCCTAATGACGATTACACTTATATTTCTATTAGTTAATGCTCAATCTTTAAAAAAAATATCCTCTGTTATTTATGATTTATTGTCATCAGAATCACCAGATTGTCTGTACATAACTGAATCCAGGTTAAAAGATTATGATATTCCTACCTTCAACAGATGCTGTCCCCCCAACTATTCGTATGTTTTCTAGTCTTGGATATGCTGTAGAAGTGGTGGCTTAACACCACTTTGAAAGCAATCTTAAAGTTTCAAAAGACAAATCTACTTCCCCACCCTCATATGAGATTCTACTGTTGAAGTTTAGTAATGTAATGTCTGTTTATCCTATTGCCCAGTATCTTACTGTAAACCATCCTGCCAGGGGAAGCCTCTTCCTCTATGGAGTCTGTATGTGGGCTGAGGGCATAGAAGGCAGAGACATACGATGGAGCTGGCAGGGAACACTCTCAGAAGCCCTCTCTCCAATCAAGTGCTGCAAGTAAAGGGACTAGACTCTACCCAATATTGTCTCCCGCAGGTAGGGAGGGAGAGCAGGGGTAAAAAAGGGAACAGGGGAAGGGTACTGAATGACTGGATTTCTTCTGCTATATAGTAAATTAGATTTATTAGAAAGAACAGAAATACAATGCAAAAAACATAAACAATGCTGATAACAATACTGACCATTTTATTCTATATACAAGATGTTTTGAATGCACTAAAGATGCAAGTGTTCCTGTCCTACAGTCAAGAATGGCTGTTAAAGAATAACTGTCAGATAAGTATTCTGTAAGTAAGGTGTTAAGTATTAACCCAAAATATTAACAGTGCATTCAAGAATTTGATGCTTTGTATTCACTGTCCTTTTGCAGTTGCCCAGAGTTGGTCTAGCTAGATCTTAGGCTGTGGTGTAAATATACTTATTTCAAAGTCTGTAGCTTGGTTTCTTTGTAGATGGTTCATGTATCTTGATCCTGTATTTTGGTTCTCTCCAGGTCCTGCAATCAATATGGAGGCTGGATTTGTGATTTGTAAATCTTCTTTTTTCTTTCTTCAATATGTTACCTATGCGTTAATTAAGTGAAATGGTGAGGGACTCACTATACTATCCATGACAATCTTCTGAAGGTTTATTTAAACGCAATGGTTACTCAGTGAGGTTCTAAAGACTTGTTGATACTGTATATCTAGATAAAGGGAAAATGCAAATGAAAACCAATTGTTTCCCTAGTATTTGTGTGTGGAGAGAATAAAAAGATGGCTAGTGTCTTTTGCAGCAGTTGTACTGACATTAGCATTCACACTGTTTGTATTTGTAGCACCTTCCTTCCCTGGCACAATAACTGTGAAGCCAGGGTAGCTGTGCTGGTTGTCCAATTAACTTGTATTTCCTATACTAAGAATTATCAAATTCTGCTGCTATCCTGTGAAAAGTTTAAGTTTCTGAGGTTGCAGGTTGCTGCAGCCTTTAACACTGACTGGCTGTGGAAATCTCACACAGTCTCAGAGATAATTTTTTTTAAATTATTCTGGAGTAACAGCAATAGCAAGTTCTTTCTTTAAAGTACTCCCACATATAAACTTTAGATCTCTCAACAGAACAGATGGTATCAAATAAATGTTCACTTTCAAATTCTTCAGCAATAAAGAATATACAATCCTGTCCTAATAAGTTGATTTTGAATAAACACCCATCTTCAGCTGGGCAATTACCATTAACTAATTCATTATTTTTATCTTCTGTAGTCAGCATATGCAATAAATCAGATATACTTATTGTTTTGTAATATTGTCTTCTTTAATAACTACTGTAAATATTCACTGTATTTAAATATCATATTTTTATTTTGATTCATTCGTGAGGAATAAATCATTTCTTTTTGTTAAGGCATTTGTCAGTGAATGTTTGTGATTTTGATCGCGGTCAGTAGAACACTCAATGAGCATTTATTAGACCCACACACGGTGTATCACGTTCGGCATAAACTTTTTCTTTTAGCAGCAGGCAGCATTTAGGTTTCCCCAATTACACGATTGTTTCATTTTTGTTGCATTTTTTCCACAATTTATTTGCACTGTCTCCCACATTTTTCATTAATTTTTATCATGTGTATATTTTATATGAGTTTAATGTATATGTATTTTGAATTATGTTTTAAATAATGTGCAGGTTTCAGCACATTGACTTTTTGCAAATCAAAAAACCTTTTGGCAAGTGAAACATAGATACATTGAATCACAAGGATCTAAATTACCAAGCTATGTAATAGTTATTTTTTGTGGTTTTGTGGTTTGCCTCAAGAAAGGCTTGTATATTTATTTAAGTATCCAATGTTTCCAAAAGAATACATTTTTTGCATACACATTTCTTATAGTTGTCTTTCAGCGCTGGTTCATTACAGAGACTGGCACATTTAACTAAGTATCCAATGTTTCCCAACGGTTACATTAATTGCTTGCACATCTTTTATAGTTATCTTTCAGGCGTTGGTTCACAGTGACCTTCCTTTGATGATTTAAACTGATCTGAGATTCTTGATTGTCCAAGGTAAAGAGCTTTACATAAATTTGTTATTGTATAGTGATATACTATATGTTGTTTCTGTATAAGTACTGTAACATCAACAGTTAATTTTTTATTTCTGTTTGAATATAGATGTCACCATTTTAACACAATTTTTGTAGATAAAAATTTTTTTAAACAATTCTTTTAAATGATTAGTTGTTTATTGGAATTTTTAGGATGATTGATTTTATGTTTGGCTTACTTGTAGCCCCTGAGGCAGCAGCTGTTGAGCTGTGAAACCCGGCCTGAGTTGGGCATTTTTATGAATACGTCTATATTTCTCTACTTTAATAAATATTTGGAAAAGATCAAGGCATCTATTCTTTTTTTGTTTACCTGATGGCCATTATAGATCGCCTACCTCTTTGTTTTCTGGGTCTGGGACTTTCCCCCTGCTTACAATAGCCAGCAACAAATAAGGAATCCCGTATAAGTTGAGTTGAGTGGCGGGGACGCTCAAAGAGACCTCATAATAGATGTCACCTATTTAAGCTGACATGAAAGCTTCTAACGTCTGTCAGCGGCCGGCGCGATGCGAACGCTGGCTTTTAAAGGGGAAAAGGGCGCCAAAACAGTGTCTAAGTCCTGAAATGGGCATATACGTCACTGACGGGCGCCATTTTAGATCTGAACTATCCAAAAAAGGGAAGTGACGTCATCGGACGCCATCTTGTAAATTTCTCAACTTCAGGGTACCCCCATATCTATCGATATAAGGACTTGTGCGTCACTCAAAACGCCATCTTGGCTGAAGAGGAATCAGTAATAACATAAAGTCCCAAAAAGATACAGTTAAATCAAAGTGTACCACTCGATCCTTTCATTTAGACCATGTGGTTCCACAGATTTGAGACGGTATATCCACTGTTGTTCTTTGAAAGACCTCATAATAGATGTCACCTATTTAAGCTGACATGAAAGCTTATAATGGCTCAAGCTTTTCTTTGCTTGTAATCATCGGTCTCTATGAGCATGTGATGCTCCTGCAATAGGTAGCTATCTCGCAGCACGGTCAGTCTCTTCTTTGAAAGAACAACAGTGGATATACCGTCTCAAATCTGTGGAACCACATGGTCTAAATGAAAGGATCGAGTGGTACACTTTGATTTAACTGTATCTTTTTGGGACTTTATGTTATTACCGATTCCTCTTCAGCCAAGATGGCGTTTTGAGTGACGCACAAGTCCTTATATGGATAGATATGGGGGTACCCTGAAGTTGAGAAATTTACAAGATGGCGTCCGATGACGTCACTTCCCTTTTTTGGATAGTTCAGATCTAAAATGGCGCCCGTCAGTGACGTATATGCCCATTTCAGGACTTAGACACTGTTTTGGCGCCCTTTTCCCCTTTAAAAGCCAGCGTTCGCATCGCGCCGGCCGCTGACAGACGTCTTGCACGGCTCCATGAATGCTAGTTCAGCATCACTGGAAGTCAGTATTCTATGGGGACAAGGTATTTCTTTGTTCATTTCAACATAAAGTGGATACTTTATCAACTTCCACACTTTGCTTTACAGAACCATTTGAGACGCTATAATACAGCCGCATAACTTGCCTTCCACAAAGTAAGTGCTTTCTTCCATCCTTCACGCTAGCCTAAAATTTGCGGGTATCTTGGCACTGTCTTGTCTATATTTACTTTATTGCAGCAATGTGAAAAACCGGCCTTAGTGACATCCGAGCCCCTGAGGAAGGAGGGTTTCCTCCGAAACACGCCGTGTCGGAACAGCGTCGGATTACACTTATACTAACTACACTGGTTTCTCTACGGACACGAAAATCGCAAGTTAAGTATATTAAGAGACTCTATATCAGAGTACTAATAGAGACTGACCGTGCTGCGAGATAGCTACCTATTGCAGGAGCATCACATGCTCATAGAGACCGATGATTACAAGCAAAGAAAAGCTTGAGCCATTATAAGCTTTCATGTCAGCTTAAATAGGTGACATCTATTATGAGGTCTCTTTGAGCGTCCCCGCCACTCAACTCAACTTATACGGGATTCCTTAATTGTTGTTGAAATCATTTGTATCCTGACCAGTGGATTCTTTTATTTGTTGTATTGTTACAATAGCCAGCAGGCATGATAATCTTTGGCACAGACTAAATCATAGAAAAAAAACTTTCAGTAGACTTAATTAAAGTGAATCACCGCAGAAAATAGGGTATCCTTCTACTGCTTCTTCACTTCATTTTCTCACGCGAGGAACACTTCATGAAATTTCTAATTACTTGGTTTAGCTACCAAGCCTGAATCTCAGCAAAGAAATTATAGTGAAATCCTGAACTTGTTCTTGCCATTCAGTGAATCAGAATCAAAATTTGCAATAAACTTACATATTAACATTGATTTCCACCCACATCACATCCAATACTTATTTTAAGGGTCCTTGTGCTTCTTTTATGTAGTTTTCTGTTTTTAATCTTTTTTAATGTACTTTAAAGGAGCTGGTGAACAAGGGTGTTTTTGGCCCTTTAAACTTAGAAACCCATTCCAAAGATAATATACAAGTAAACAACACTCCAACTCATAAATTCAAAACTTTTCAGTTGATTTTTAACATCTTATATACTTTTAATATTGCGACTGCCATCTTGAATTCAAGGCTTTAAAAATTATATGGTAGTCTCTTAAGGGCTCCCACCATATATACACATCTAAACTTATCACTTTTCTCATACTACCACAAATAAATCCTTTATATATTTCAAATTTTCTGCATCATTTAACAACTCCCAAGAATGATTTAACTTTATTTTCAACCATGGGAAAACCAGCCTCCCAGGAAAGGATGTAACATCATCAGCCCTCTTCCTTCCCTTGCAGCATGTGGCCTGACTTCCTCTCTGCAGCAGGGGATTTTCCTGAACCAGTTGCTGCATCTAGCCTCCTACATGCAAGCTCCAGTTTAGTTTAGTTTAGTTTATTAAAAGTTCTTGATCGCTTTGTGCCTAAGCTCTAAGCGATTTACAAATGTAACATGCATAAAAATAAAAAAAACCAAAACATTATCTAACAAACAACAATTAAGATAGTATGACAGCCCCAAGCCCAACAAGGACACAGTCCTAATGGGCATACAACAAATAAATGCATGCTTAATCAGTAAAGTCTATAAAACTGTTATTTCATTTTTTATTTAAATAATCCACAGGATTCTAAGAACACAAGAGTGGAGTTCCATAAGATAGGAGAGTTTACTGAAAGGCACATACTATTATCAATTAAATGCTTGCTTAATCAGGAAAGCCTTTTGAACTGCTTACAATTTTTTTAAGCACACTTCAAGCAGAAGGAAGGGAGTGGCAACCGAGAAAGCAGTCTCTTGTTGATAACCTTGATGTTCTTAATGAGGGTACATCAAGAAGGCCTCTCTTCTGAGATCTGAGATTCCTGGTTCATTGGTATATATATATATATATATATATATATATAACAAAAAATGTATCCATGAAAATGAAGAGGTACTAAGAAGTTTATGGGTCATAAACAATATCTTTGACTGAACTCTCTATCAAACTGGTAGCTATTGAGGTGGATTAAAGTTGGTGTAATATGGTCAGTGCATTTAGCTCCACTAATTAACTGTGCTGTGGAATTAAGTAGAAGTTGAAGAGGTTTTAAAGTCAACTCAGGAAGATTAAGATATATGGTATTGCAGTAATCAATAACAGGTAACACTGATGCCTGCACCACTAACTTAAAATTATTAGGTTCAAGAAGATTTTTTAGGCCATGTAGAACTCTCATTTTAAAGAAACCATTTTTAGTTAGAGGACTGCTGTTACCAAAATGAAAGTAAACAGTACAGCTCCTGCTCACACTCTCAATCCTTCTGCCTCTTAAAGAGAGTTGATTTCTGGCTCTTTAACTGCACTGGGTCTGCAAACAGCTGACAGAATAAAAAACACAGGATGTTGCCTCTGCCTGCCCAGTTCAGCACTGCTTTCTGCAGCACAGCAGCCAGGTAACTTTTAATTTAATGTTATCCTTTTTTTTTTTTTTTACTCCTGTCCATATTACTTTCCCATAATTCCTCTCCATTCATTGAGCTGCTTGTTAATGCAAATCTTGACCTGTATAGAACTATAATTCTGGGAGATATTAATCTGCACATTGAGGCCCCAGTAATACCCAATACACAGTGCTGTCACTTTCTTGATACATTACTGGCATGTGAGTGGCAACAGATCATTTATATTCCCATTCACAGAGCTGAACACACATTGGATCTGGTATTTTTAAATCCTGCTACTTATGTTATCTCCGGAGCAGATGTCTCAGCTAAACCAGTTCCCTGGCTCAACCATTTCTTGACCTCCTTCTCACTGGTCTCTTCTTTATCAGCTGATGTAAATCCTCCTCATCCAACTACCATTATCAAGCATGGCCATATAGATTCTGACAAACTACATTCTGTGCTTTTACCCCATTTCAGTCCTTTGTCAAGACTCCTCTGAAGATCTATTAATCCTTTGGGATAGATCACTGAATGACTCCCTGGATATACTTTCCCCAAAGAAGTCATTCTGAAAACAGAAAAGATCTAAAACTGCCCCCTGGTTTACTTATGAATTAAAGCAGCAGAAGAGGTCAGTGAGAAAGGGAGAAAGAAAGTGATGCTCCTCCCCCACAGAAACAAATTTATCAAAATATCATTCCCTACTGTCGAGTTGTCACTTTTCTCATACTACCACAAATAAATCCTTTATATATTTCAAATTTTCTGCATCATTTAACAACTCTCAAGAATGATTTAATTCTGTGAAACAAATTATCAGTCCCATATCCACTCCTCAGATTTTACCCAATCCATGTCCCGGTCTAAGCTTGACTGAAACATTCGCATTGCACTTTGCTGAGAAAATTGAAGCAGTCATTGCTACCTATCCAAATCTCTCAGAGCAAACCATCAACTCCCTTATATCGGATTGTACAAGATGGGACAGCTTCAATGAAGTATCAGAGACCAAAATAATTCAGATTATTAGCAACCTTAGTTCCTCCACCAGCCCTCCTAACCCTTGCTCTCATGAAACTTTTGGAAACAGATATTGCTCTTTTCATCACCAGATTTGTTAATTCATCTCTCTCTCTACAGGTGATTTCCCTGCTAGGGTAAAATATTCATCTGACCGCCCAGTACTGAAAAACTCCACAGTCAACTTGAGTCTCCTTATAAACCACCATCCCATTTAATCTCTATCAGTTTTGGCTAAAGTTACAGAAAATAAAGTTTTGCAGCAGCTCACAGATTTACTCAACTCATACTCCAATTTTGACCAGTTCAAGTTCTGTAAGCACCACAATACTGAAATGCTAGGGATGTGCATGGCAGCTGAACAACATGGTGGGATGCAGCGCCCAAGCCGGACCGGGGATGCCGGAGAGGATGGCAGGCAGACGCTGCGGCAGCCGTCCTCTCCGGCATCCCCAGCGGAGGAGTCGCCAAAGAGGTAAGGAGGGCAGAGTGGAGACATTGAGCAGCGACAGTCGTAACAGTACCCCCCTTCAAAGGGCGGACTCCTCTGCGGGTACCAGGTTTAGGCTTCAAAGGATGCACGAGATGAAATTTATGGAGCATCTCTTTATCAAGGATGTTAGCCTGAGGCTCCCAAGAGTTTTCTTCGGGGCCTAAACCTTCCCAAGAAAGAAGGTATTCAAGTGTTATGCCTCGTCTTCGGACATCAAGAATCTCTTCAACCTTAAATTCTAGGTCATCTTCTGCATTGATGGCAGGTGATTCCTGAGTCTTAGAAGAGAATTCACTGGGTATGAGAGGTTTCAAGAGTGAAACGTGGAAAGCGTTGTGGATGTTTAGTCCGGGTGGTAGCTTCAGATTGCCTTAGCATGGTCTCTCACTTTAACTAGCATGCCTTTCGTCTGAGTCCACAGGTTATGGATTTCATCAGTAGTAGATTGAGCTGCTGGGGACGTCACTGAGAGCTTCAGCGGAAGTGGCAATGTTGGAGAGCGTCCATATACCACTTCAAAAGGTGTTGATTCAGTTGATGTTACTGGATGAGAATTGATGGCGAATTCAGCCCAAGGTAACAGATCACCCAGTTATTCTGACGGCAATTCATGTAGGCTCGAATGAACTGTTTTAAGGTTCTATTCATCCGTTCTGTGTAGTCTAGAGAGATGTCGAATAACTTGCACAAGACTCTCCAGAATCTTGCCGTGAATTGAGATCCTCGGTCTGAAACAATGTGTCTTGGTAGGCCGTGAAGGCGAAAAATGTGTGATATGAAGAGCTTCGCAAGCTCTAAAGCTGAAGGTAAGCCAGGCAGTACAGTACCATGAAATGGGCCATATTGCTGAAGCGATCAACTGTTACCCAGATGGTATTCATTCCTCCAGAAAGGGGTAAATCGACTATAAAGTCAGTAGTGATGTGTGACCAGGGCTGTTCTGGAACTGGCAGTGGTTGCAGCAAACCCCATGGTTGGCCAGAAGTAGGTTTGTGTTTGGCACAGTTGGTACAACATGCCACGTAAGATAGAGTATATTTCTTCATAGTAGGCCACCAATAGAACTTCTGGATCTTGGGCAGGGTGCAGCATTGACCAGGATGGCCAGCCAGCTTGGAATCGTGTGCCCAAAAGAGCACTTTCTTCCTGAGGTGTTTAGGCACAATGATCTTACCAGTGGGCACAGAATGTGTAGTTGCCATGATGACTCTCTTCTGGTCAATTATGTGCTGAGGTTCTTCAGGCACATCCTCTGAGAGAAAGGAGTGTGACAAGGCATCAGCTCTGGTATTTCAGTATGATATTTGAGCACAAAGTCAAAACGATTGAAGAATAAGTTCCATCTGGCTTGTCTGTGGTTAAGACATTGTGCATGGTGGAGATACTCTAGATTTTTATGGTCCATGAATATGGTTATTTGCTGTTGAGCACCTTCGAGCCAAGGCTACCATTCCTCGAATGCTAGCTTAATAGCCAAGAGCTCTTTATCTCCGATCCCATAGTTCTTCTCTGCTGGAGAGAAATGTCATGAGAAGAAAGAGCAGGGACCTAAGGATTTAGAGTCTCCAGTTTGGCTCAATACAGCCACCACACCGACATCCGAAACATCAACTTCTACGATAAATGGCTTGTTGGGGTCAGGATGCGGCAAGCATGGTTCCGAGAAAAAGGCAGTCTTTAATTTCTCAAAAGTGGAAATGGCCTACACAGACCATTTTGAAGCGTTGGCACCCTTGCGGGTCATTGCGGTCAAGGGTACTGTTAAAGAAGAATAGTTCTTTATAAACCTTCTATAATAGTTGGTAAACCCCAAAAATCATCTCAGGGCCTTCATGCTGGTAGGTTGGGACCGATTTTTGATACTTTTTAGCTTTTGAGTGTCCATCTGGAAGCCATCTTTAGACACGATATAGCCAAGAAAAGGCACGGAGCTTTATGGAATTCGCACTTGGATAGATTGGCATAGAGCCGGCGTTCACGGAGTCGGAGTAGTACTTGCTTGACATCCTCTAGATGAGTGGACAGATCCTGAGAAAATATCAGGATATCATCCAGGTATACCACGACACTCTTGTACAACAGGTCCCGCAAGATGTCGTTCATCATGTTCTGAAATATAGCAGGTGTGTTGCACAGGCCGAAGGGCATTACTAAGTACTCAAATTGGCCATCTCGAGTGTTCAAGGCTGTTTTCCATTCATCGCCACTGTGAATGAAAACTAAGTTGTAGACCCACTTCAGGTCATGTTTTGAGAATATTTTGGCCCCCTGAAGTCGGTCAAACAGCTCTGAGATTAAAGGCAGGGGGTAGCGGTCTTTAATTGAGATCTTGATCAGACTTCGGTAATCGATACAAGGACGTAAGGTACCATCCTTCTTCCCCACAAAGAGGAAGCCTGTGCTGGCTGGAGACTCTGATGGTCTAATAAACCCCTTCTGTAAATTCTCCTCAATGTATTCGGACATCGCCTTGTTCTCAACTGCTGAGAGTGGATAGACATGTCCTTTAGGAGGTTCAGTATTGGGTTTCAGCCTTATGGCACAGTCATAGGACCTATGCGGAGGAAGAATGTCAGCAGCTTCTTTGGAAAACATAGCACTAAAAGATGCGTATTGGGGTGGCAGTCCCAGCATCACTGGAGTTCTAGGCATGCAGATGACAGGAGCAATCTCTTTAAGGACTTTCCATGACAACCTGGGCCCCAGCGGGAGAGTTCCAAGGATTCCCAGTCAAATTGGGGTTGGTGCGACTGCAACCAGGATAACCCCAGGACGATAGGGTACATGGCCTTCTCTAATCCAAAGAAGGGAATTGACTCGGTGTGGAGAGCTCCAGTGAGAAGAGTTACTGGTACAGTTTGGCAAGTCACATCACCCAGTTAAGGCTCCCCATGGATGGAAGATAGGAGAAGTGGAACCTTCAAAGTGACGAGGGGAATCCTCAAATGTTCCACTAGGCATCGAAGAATAAAGTTGCCTCCTGCCCCTGAATCCACCAGGGCAAGAGTTTGAAATTCAGACAGTCCGCAGATCAAGGAGACTGGGAGAGAGAGCGGAGGAGAGGGTGTAGTAAGGCATAAGAACAGTCTTCCTGCAGGACTTAGGCCCATCTGTTTCCCGAACAAATTGGGCATACACAAACCATGCCTCTTCTAAAGTCTTCTCTCTTTGGAAGTCAAATGACTGCGGCCAAATTGCATCGGTTCATCTCCACTGGCAGCAGTAATTACTGGAACCATCCGAGGTACAGGTTTAGCACTAGCCTCCTTCTGACCTGGTCCTCTATTAGGCCGGAGTTCTTTCACCTTATCATGAAGCCGGTGGTCGATCCTATTAGCCAAAGCCATTAGTTCATCCAGTGAGTCAGGTGTTTCACGAGTGGCCAGCTTGTCTTTCAAGCAAGTATCCAGACCTCTGAAGAAAAGAGTTTTCAGGCATTTGGGGTCCCAGCAGAGTTTTGAAGGAAGAGTCTTAAACTCTATCGCAAAATCAGCCAGTGGTCGGTTGCCATGCTTCAGGTCCACCAGAACAGAACCGGCAACGGTCACTCAGGCAGGATCATTGAAAACAGATTAGAATAAGTCAAAAAATCCATCTATATCCTGCAAAATAGGATCCTTGCATTCCCACAGTGTAGAGGCCCAAGACAAGGCCCTTCCATCAAGATAAGATAGAATGTAAATAGTCTTGGCAAAAGCTGTGGGGAAGTGAGAAGGCTATAATGCAAAATGCATGCAGCACTGGTTTAGAAAGCCCCTGGATTTCTGAAATCTCTCCCGAGAAACGAACTGGAGCAGCCAGCGGTACAGCAGTCTTTAAAGTTACTTCAGGTAACTGACATTCATTACTGGAAGTAGCGCCTTGGGTCTTCTGTGCATGCAGCTAATGAAACACTGAAGTGAGTTTCTCCAATGCATCTTGCTGTTCCGAAATGTGCAGGGCCAGGCCTGGAATGGCCTGCAGGGAATTGAGCTGTGCTAGATCCATGGAGTTAGCAATCTGTTATTGTTTGTAAGGTTTTGGGTGGACCCTTGGACACTGTGGCAGATGACCACATCCACGGGGGATGTCCCGTGTGGGGCCACAGGTCAGGCTCAGCTTAGAACACATAATACAGAATTATCTTTTATTAAACAGAGTTAAGAAGCCACCAGAGGTGGCAGTAGTGAGTAGAGATGAAGCCCGGCTGGGCTTGTAGTCCCTCAGGACACTGGAACAGCGATCCTTCAATAGTTGTGCTGTAGTGGAGAGAAACTGAGATAGTGAGTACAGTGGAGCATACACAGGGTTCTGGTATAGAGCCTCGTTGGTTGATTACTCACACAGCGGTCTCTCCCGGAAGGTAACACAGAAGCTGGAATAGAGGCATGCTCTCGAGGAGCGAATTCCTGGTTCCAGGGAACAGCTCTGAGAGAATATAGATGGTAACTCACTGATGGTGTAGGCAGCGGTTTCTTCCAAGCAGAAGTGAGCTCAGGCAGCGAGTCCGGGAACATGGGCCCTCGAGGAGCGAGTACCAGTTCCAGACAGCGACCTAAAAGAAAAGAGAAAGGACCCCGAGGAGTGGGTACCCCGATAGAGTGTCCAATTAAGGAGAGGCAGAGTAGCTAGGTACTGAGAGTGAATCCCATCCTTAAGGAGTCCCATCACCCCCTTGCTAACTCGATTAGCTAGCAAACAGAGTAGGCTTTTGTATCCGGGATGTGTGATGTCATCACAGGGGGACGCCCCTGAGGTTCGCTCCAAAGAAGGAATAAGAAGCAGGGCCGCGCGGCGCGCATGACCTATGGCAGCTGACCATTGCTAAACTCCTCTATGGCAGCTGATCAACATGCGTGGCGCGCACGACCTATGGCAGCTGACCAACATGGCGGGACACAGTGCCCAAGCCTGTCTGGGGACACCAGAGAGGACGACAGACAGATGCCGAGGAAGCCAGATGTCCATCAACCACGGGAGGAGTCGCCAAAGAGGTAAGGAGGGCAAAGTGGAGACATTGAGCAGTGACAGTTGTAACAAGAAGGACGACGGCTCCTGTGACATAGTGAGGGCAAAGGCTATTGGTGCCATTTTGAATACTGGCAGCCGATGGTCCGAGTGCAGGAAGTCACTCCTGGACCCCCGCTGGACTTTTGGCAAGTCTTGTGGGATCAGGAGGGTCCCCCAAGACTTGCCAAAAGCCCCTGGTGGTCCAGCAGGGGTCCAGGAGTGATCTCCTGCCCTCAGGCCATCAGCTGCCAGTAATCAAAATGGCACCAATAGCCTTTGCCCTTACTATGTCACAGGGGCTACCAGTGCCATTGGTCGGCACCTGTCACATGGTAGGAGCACAAGATGGTGCCAGCCATCCATTGCTCCTATCATGTGACAGGGGCTGACCAATGGCACCGTTAGCCCCTGTGACATAGTAGGTCAAAGGCTATCAGTGCTATTTTGAATACCGGCAGTCCAGGGTGTGAGTGCAGGAGATGGCTCCCAGACCCCCCGCTGGACCACCAGGCAGTTTTGGTAAGTCTTGTGGGGGTCAGGAGGGAGGGTTTTTTTTAAAAATTGGCTCCTTTAAACGGCCAAATAATTTGGCGAAGATTCATTGTATTTGTGGGGAATCGCAATATGTTTCGCTTCCCCACGAATACAATGAATATGTCCCTATACGTTGCAGATTGCCAATTCGTAGGGAATGAATGCACACCCCTAATTTATTGTGTTTTGATAAATCCAGGCCTAAGTTAATTAAAAGGCAATTATTGAATATCAACATCAATAAATCTAGCTATGGTAAACAAAAGATAATAACAAATTCCCTGCCTTTTATTTCAGAGAACAGTATTCACTTATTCAATCTTTAAATCACTTTATTTATTTTATTTATTTATATATCATCTAGAAATAAAAAATATTGATCAAAATGGTTTACAATATGCAAAACAAACAAATTAAAACAGAAGTTAGAGAAAAAAACATACATAAAATTATATAAGTAAAATAAAAATAAACATTATAAAATAATAATGAAAACTATTTAAAAAAATACGAAGTATACTTTGCCCTTTAACCAGAACAGGTTCTACGAGACTTCATTCCTGTTCAATTATATTACCACTAACTAGTCTTTAACCTTCCAGGACATAGGAGTCATTCCAAAATCTTGAATCAAACTTCTTTTTTTTCCCATTTTGTTCTCTTTCAATCTCCTCAAGAACACAGTAACAGAAGTGTTATTGGTTCCTGTAGCTGTTCCACTCTGGTGCAGGCTGGTTCTTCCACAAATCCTCTGAAGTAAGACAGAGCTTTTTATCAGCACTTCTGCTTTCTCCAAAATTTTTCTGTTGTCTCCTAAAGTCCCCCCACCCAAGTAGTGCAGCTTTCCTGGAGCTGCTACTCTCAGCAGTCCCAATGACAGGGCAGAGGTGTCATCCACTTCTATTTTATTTCTAATATTTTTTAAAGTTGCTGTGCTATCCCAAAATAAGGTTCCAAGGAACTGGTCACCTTACTTTTAGTATCTCTATGCTCAGCAACTCACTGCAAAAGCCATGAGACTAGGCCACATGATTTTGAGCTTGTTACAGTTAAAATGCAGTGCTGCTTGCAAACTTGGCATGAATTCCTGCCTAAATTTATACATAATGATCCATCAAACTGGTCATCCACTAACCTCATTCCTCACTTGACTCAAAGAAACCTATGTTCAAACAACAAGGGCCTTCTAAAAAGTCCTCCTGTCCGATCAGCACAGCTAACAACAACCCGTGAAAGAGCTTTCTCCATCGCCAGTCCTGAATTATGGAACTCACTTCCAATGGACCTTAGAATACAACCCAACTTAAAAACATTCAAAAAGGATCTGAAAACTTGGCTGCTCTTCAAAGCTTACAATGACACCCTAACCCTCTCAACTACCCCACAGCAACAGAACTCCCAAACGAATTTTAACATCCTTAACTCCTAATGACTTCATAACGTCAATTCATATCCTATTATAAATGTTACATTTTTTCCCATAGTTTGTTATCCTATTACCTTTATTTTCCATGTACTTTCAACCTTTCTTTGTTGATGATCTTTGTTTTACCCATCCTAATATCCCCTTATTGAAATATGTATTTCTAATATCCCCTGTTGAAATATGTAAACTGTTGTGATGGCATTACCAAATGATGGTATATAAAACTCAAAAAAGTAAAAATAAATAAATAAATTAGAGTCCTGGCACAGAGGCTGTTCCTGGCCACATTAAAGTCTCAAAAACTCCCTTGCTCAGGTAATGGGGGCTAGTACAGGGCTCCCCCATACTCAAAATCTCCCACTCAATACATTTGAATTGTTTTTCCCCAGGGATACATGGACTTACCTCTCAGGTCTTGTATCTCCCGAGACACACTTCCATACTTTTAAACAGCAGCAGGAGCTATTCCAGTGTCCCTTGCTGCTGTCCTTGCTTTCTCCTGTGCCCATTGCATAACTGGGATGCCTGAGGGGCTAAGGATCCTGTTCCATACAGTGGGGCTTGCTATGGTCCTCTTGCAACTTCCTGCTTATCTTTTCCTTTTGTTTTATTTTGCTTCTTTTCTCTTTTTCTTTATTTTATTACCTTTATGGAGTTTGCCTGCCTGCTTCTTCAGCCTGACAAGGTGCTCTTCCAGGGGCATGAGTGCTCCCACAAGCAGGTAAAACTTTTAAAATATTTTCAACCTGCCCACATTAGGATTGCTCTAAGGCTGAATTTGAGCATAGTCTAATAAGGGCCTAATTTATTTATGCTTTTATCCCATTCTGTGTGAATGGGAAAAAAAAGCTTAGTAAATTAGACACTAAGGGGGTCATTTATTAAAATGTGTTAGGGCGTTATCACAGACGTTAGGGCTTTAACACCCACGGTAATGCTGCAATGCAGGCGATAAACACCGCATCATGAAATGCATTTGCAAATTTGCAAATTTTATTTCAAGTGAGAGGAGTTTAGGCAGAGTAAATGGAAATGAGGGCTGGTTAGCATTGCATGTGATAATGTAACACACTCTATCATGGGATTTAACTACACCTTTTTCCTGGGTGTTATGCCTGCAAAGCTTTGTGCTATAGCAGGCCAAAACAGGATATATTGCAAATCCCACTGAGAGAGAGAAAGAGAGAGAGACTCTGTGGAGACCCATTGATTGATTTTTATCAATGGCACTACTCTGCCTAGATTATTCCCAGCCTGTCCCTGACTTATGCATCTAATATTTTATCTGGATAACTACTTAGCCAGATAAATCAGGGGTGGTGAACCCACTTAGCTGGAGAAATGTATTGAATATGGGCCCCTAAAATGTTAAAGTTATTTGATTGCTGGGGAATGCAGAAGAATAATTAATAGGTAGTTAATGCAGATAAATATTTTCATTATGTTATTTTCTAGCTGCTCTGATTCTGTACCCAATTATTCTTTGAACTCAGGCTAGCATTGTTTGTGCTACTTGTGCCTCTCCCTGTGCCTTGGTATATTCATATCATTTTGGTGACATATTATCCTTCTTTTGATGCCTTAGGCTTTTAATGCCACTGTTTCTGCTGCTTTGCCTCTCTCAGAGTACCTTTGGATATTTATGCTCCATCTGTTAGTGCCTTTTGCCCCTCTTTAACTGCTTTGTATTTTGCAACTTTCACGGTGCCCTTTAGGCATTATGTCCATTGTTGTGTTTGCTTTTCCCCTCTCTTGATGCCATGAGGTCTTCATGCCACTCCTTATGCCACTTTGTCCCACCCATGGTATCTTAGGGGTCTGCTCCCTCTGCTGATGAAACTTGCCAACAAGTTTGAGAGAAAACCCCAGTGTTAGAATCCAACATAGGATGCATTGTTTGCACTTTAGACTTTAAACAAAATAAACAACAAAACAAAGCATAGTAACGTAGTAATGATGGCAGAAAAGGGCCAGTCTGCCCAGCAAGCTGCTCTGTGCAGGTTACCCCCCATGTCTCTCTTTTACTGGGTGAGCAGCCTTCTTGAAAAGTCAAACAGTGCTCCTTGATGTGCTATGTTTGTGGTCATGGCCGTAGAAGCAGTCCTGTGTTTTTGACCTTATGTCTGCATATCAGAACCCCAGACCGTAAACGTCAGGGCCCGTGTTGGTTGTCATCTGAATCCAACACCTCTTTCTGTCCCCCTCCCCCACTGCCGTCAACCATGGCAAGGAGCTGTGCAAATGCATGCCAAGCAGCTCGCTACTAGCCTAAAACGTGTAAAACAAATAAAGCGGCTTGCCTCCAAGCCGCTTTATTTGATTGAAAAGTTAGCTGCAACTCTTGAGCTACAACTCTCATGTGATAGGGGGGCATGTCAAAAAAGTGGCTATCTGGCACCATTTGTACAGTCATGGTTCAGGTTCCTAGCCCCAATGGGTCACCAGGAATTGTAAAGTACGACAAGCAGAAGGGTCAGGGTAGGGCTAGGGGATCTGTGTCCTATGGGGTTTGAACGCCTGGAGTCGGCAGGATTTTTTAAAAGGGGCAAGGTTTGGGAGAGATGGCGGGAGGGCCGGTGCTGGGACTATTTCTCCTTTTCTTTTTTTTTTTAAATTGTGTTGTCCACTGGGGACAGTGAGAGGTGGATGGGACATGAGGTCTCACAAGACCCCCCCAAGAGGTTGTACATGACAGGCTGTAGGGCTCATTTTTAGACTGCTCAGGCCCTGAATGTAATCAGCTTTGAAAGGTTTGAAAGGCGGAATATTAAATACATTGAATACATACGTTGCTTAAAAAAATGTCAGCCCCAGGCTGTGGAGCTACCATGACCCAGAATTTCTGAGGGGTAGCTAAACTGGACTGCAGTGTTTTTTTCTTGGTGGTTTTTTACCACAAGAATAAATACCATAGAGAGTACTAAGCTGCAGGACTAAATACAAGGAAAATACTGCAGCTTAATATATATGAATGAAAGGATTAAAAATAAATAAATAGCAAATCAATTGACTCAAGAGAAGTGTTTTCTCCATTCACACACCTATGAAATGACAAAAAAAAAAAAAAAAATTAACAAAATATGTTTGGTTTTCATTTCTATCATTTTTATTTGTACTGTAGGTCCTAAAGGGGTAATTTGCTTTATTGGGGAAGTGTGAGTTCAGTCAGCACCCAGAATGGTTGTTTTTTTTGTGTCTGTGTCTGTGTCAGGGTTGGGAGGAAGGAATCCCCGTGCTAACCAGTAGGGATGTGAATCGTTTTTTGACGATTTAAAATATCGTCCGATATATTTTAAATCGTCAAAAATTGTTAGAGGCGATATATAATAGGAATTCCCCCGATTTATCGTCAAAAATCATAAATCGGGGGAAGGGGGAGGGGAAGGGGGAGGGCGGGAAAACCGGCATACTAAAACAACCCTAAAACCCACCCCGACCCTTTAAAATAAATCCCCCACCTCCCGAACCCCTCCAAAATGTATTAAATTACCTGGGGTCCAGTGGGGGGGTCCCGGTGTGATCTTCCACTCTCGGGCCACGGGTGCGTTGATAGAAATGGCGCCGGCGCTACCTTTGCCCTGTCATATGACAGGGCAAAGGTAGCACCAGCGCCATTTTGGTTACTGTCCCCCGACGTCACAAGCGTAGGAGATCGCTCCCAGATCCCCGCTGGACCCCCAGGGACTTTTGGCCAGCTTGGGGGGGCCTCCTGACCCCCACAAGACTTGCCAAAAGTCCAGCGGGGGTCCGGGAACGACCTCCTGCATTTGAATCGTGTTGCCGTATTGCAAAATGGCGCCGGCCGTATGGCCGGCGCCATTTTGCAATACGGCAATATGGCCATACGGCCGGCGCCATTTTGCAATACAGCACACACACTAAAAATAAAAAATGGTTGCATGCCATTTTGTGAATCAGGCCCTGATTCACTAAGGCTTTTCTCCCATTTTGTGCCTATGGGAAAAATACTTAGTAAATGAGGCCCTATTAGCCTCTAGGGCTTCTTTGTGTAGATGTCCAAGAAAACATTTCCAACCTTCTTTATTTGTTTCACAGGTATTTGGAAATTTATGAAGGCGTCAGCAGTTCCACAGGTGCTGTCCTGCCAAAAAAAATAAATTTTGCTGCATTTATTTACGAGATTCCTCAGCTGCACTTCAGTCACCTCTGAGCTTGCAAACAGTGAATATGAGGGAGAAAAAAAGGGTGAGCATGTTTCTTGTAAATGTATCTGACAGTGAGTAACAGCAATGTGACTGAAAATGATAATGTAGTCTAATTTAAATCCACGTACAGCAGTGACTGACAAAAATCACTCTTTAATTAAAGTTTAACATCTACTGATAAATTTGAAGAGAATCAATATTGCAAGAGACCTGCATTTTTTACAATAATGATAGTGCATTGCAATGCCAGCTTGCTGTTTATCATTCTGTCATTTATGTTGCAGTGATGTTCTACTCAATGATGTTATACAAAAAGCTAAATTTGTCTTTGCTATTCTTTAAAGGGAAAAAAAACCTGAATAAGATTACAATAAAGCAGAATTAAATCATTCATTGTAGTTAAATAATATTCTTTTTTGAAACATATAGTATTAGGAACAAGAAAACATATCTTATATTGTGCTGGGTCAGGCTCCATCTGGCCATTAACTCATGGATTATTATTTGATCAACTCCATTTATATTGAACTAAATATTTATAAATATTAGGATCTTAAATGCATTCCATATGATCCAGTGGCTTACTTCTTGTTGGAACACTCGGGTCTGCTTTCTAAGCCTGCCTTGTTCTTCTTGGCCTAGCTAGGCCTGGGGATGCTGTGGAGACAACGCTCTCAGCCTCAGGGGAGATAGTCTCATTCATCATGCAACGACAATGCATAGCGAGCAGACTCAAGGCCTTCTGGGTTCTGGAAGGAGCCAGGATCTGTTACCCTTAGAAAAAGACTGGCACTGAGATGTCTGTATTGAATAGAAGGTGGTAGTGAGTAGGAGAAAACCTGATTACTAGTTGTGAGCAAAGATTTGTGCCCCCCACATCCCCAGAGATGTCAATTCTAACTGAACTGAAAACCCAAAGGAGATGAAAGAAACTGGCATGCCAAAACATAAAATAGATTTTTTTTTTATGTGTTCAGTTATAGATACTGGGCCGGATTTTAAAAGGGTTATGCGCATAAGGTACGCACGTAAACCTTTAAAAAAATCCCTGCGCGCGCTGAGCCTATTTTGCATAGGCTCGGCGATGTGCGCAAGCCCCGGGACACGCGTAAGTCCCGGGCCTTGCCTGGGGGGGGGCGTGTCGGGAGTGATGCAGTGTTTTTTGGGCGTGGCCGGAGGCGTGTTTCCGGCTCGGGGGCGTTTTGGGGGCGTGGCCAAGTGCCCCGACACAGCGGCCTGTGTCGGGGCCTGCCGCGCCAGCGCACGTAAGTTACTAATGCCCGGAGGCAGTAGTAACTTTTAAGATAAAGGTAGGGAGGAGGTTTAGATAGGGCCGGGGGGGTGGGTTAGGTAGGGGAAGGGACGGGAAGGTGCAGGGGGGTGAATGGAAAGTTCCCTCCGAGGTCGCTCCGATTTCGGAGCGGCTTCGGAGGGAACGGGCAGCGCACGCAGAGCTCGGCGCGCGCAAGGTGCACAAATGTGCACCCCCTTGCGCGCGCCGACCCCGGATTTTATAAGATACGAGCGGCTACACGCGTATCCAATAAAATTCCGCGTACTTTTTGTTCGCACCTGGTACGTGAACAAAAGTATGCGCGCGCGTAGATTTGTAAAATCTACCCCTATGTTTACTATATTTACATGACCATATTATGCTGGAAACAGCATTCCAAAATTCAGTGGAAGGATTGGTATTCTATAGCATATTAGATCCAGAGTATCACTTGAAACCTTAAATGTGTGATGTGTCAAAGGCTTAACAGCAGAAAACTTCCACTGAATAATTTTTTGTTTTAGCACATTAGTTTATTCGTTTGTGCAAGCAGCTAGCAAATGTCAGTACTTTGTCGCCTTGTGAAACTGAGAACACTCTGCCTAGATGAGGGAAACAAGAATGTTATATGGGATGCCATTTGGAATACAATTCAGGATGTCTAGTTGTCTATATTCTGGCATGAACTGTTTGCAGAGAGTACCACAATGAAACACATATAGTTCCAGATTTGTTTCCGTACCAAACTGTCCCATTGAAATCAATGAAATTGCTCAAGAGAGGCATACTTGAACATATCCACAGCTGCTCATCATTTGTCTTTTTTAATAATTCAAACTGAATTCATTTTTAAAGAAGAAGATATCATCCATACATATTATGGCATCTATGCAATACCTTTTGTTAGTCCTATAGGGTTTGAACTCCTGGAGTCAGCAGAATTTTTTAAAAGGGGCAAGGTTTGGGAGAGAGGGACGGAGGGCCGGTGCTGTGACTATTTCTCCTTTACTTTTTTTAAAATTGTGTCCACTGGGGCTACCTAAAGAGACAGAGGGGGTGGATGGGACATGAGGTCTCACAAGCACCCCAGAAGTTTTACATGACAGGCTGCAGGGCTCATTTTTAACTGCTCAGGCCCTGAATGTAATCAGCTCTGAAGGGTTCTGAAGGAACTAAAAAATGAAATTTCAGACCTATTAGTAAAAATTTATAACCAATCATTAAAATCATCCATTGCACCTGAAGACTGGCAGGTGGCTAATATAACCCCAATATTTAAAAAGAGCTCCAGGGGCGATCCAGGAAACTACAGACCGGTTAGCCTGACTTCAGTGCCAGGAAAAATAGTGGAATATTTTCTAAAGATTAAAATCACAGAACATAAGAACATAAGAAGAACATAAGAACATAAGAAAATGCCATACTGGGTCAGACCAAGGGTCCATCAAGCCCAGCATCCTGTTTCCAACAGTGGCCAATCCAGGCCATAAGAACCTGCAAGTACCCAAAAACTAAGTCTATTCCATGTTACCATTGCTAATGGCAGTGGCTATTCTCTAAGTGAACTTAATAGCAGATAATGGACTTCTCCTCCAAGAACTTATCCAATCCTTTTTTAAACACTGCTATACTAACTGCACTAACTACATCCTCTGGCAACAAAATCCAGAGTTTAATTGTGTGTTGAGTAAAAAAGAACTTTCTCTGATTAGTTTTAAATGTGCCCAATGCTAATTTCATGGAGTGCCCCCTAGTCTTTCTACTATCCGAAAGAGTAAATAACCGATTCACATCTACCCATTCTAGACCTCTCATAATTTTAAACATCTCTATCATATCCTCCCTCAGCCGTCTCTTCTCCAAGCTGAAAAGTCCTAACCTCTTTAGTCTTTCCTCATAGGGGAGCTGTTCCATTCCCCTTATCATTTTGGTAGCCCTTCTCTGTACCTTCTCCATCGCAATTATATCTTTTTTGAGATGCGGCGACCAGAATTGTACACAGTATTCAAGGTGCGGTCTCACCATGGAGCGATACAGAGGCATTATGACATTTTCCGTTTGATTCACCATTCCCTTTCTAATAATTCCCAACATTCTGTTTGCTTTTTTGACTGCCGCAGCACACTGAACTGATGATTTCAATGTGTTATCCACTATGACGCCTAGATCTCTTTCTTGGGTTGTAGCACCTAATATGGAACCCAACATTGTGTAATTATAGCAAGGGTTATTTTTCCCTAAATGCATCATCTTGCACTTATCCACATAAAATTTCATCTGCCATTTGGATGCCCAATTTTCCAGTCTCACAAGGACTTCTTGCAATTTATCACAATCTGCTTGTGATTTAACTACTCTGAACAATTTTGTGTCATCTGCAAATTTGATTATCTCACTCGTAGTATTTCTTTCCAGATCATTTATAAATATATTGAAAAGTAAGGGTCCCAATACAGATCCCTGAGGCACTCCACTGTCCACTCTCTTCCACAGAGAAAATTGTCTATTTAATCCTACTCTCTGTTTCCTGTCTTTTAGCCAGTTTGCAATAGAGATGTGAATCATGTCCTCGATCGTCTTAACGATCGATTTCGGCTGGGAGGGGGAGGGAATCATATTGTTGCCATTTGGGGGGGTAAAATATCATGAAAAATCGTAAAATCGTGAGCCGGCACATTAAAACCCCCTAAAACCCACCCCCGACCCTTTAAATTAAATCTCCCACCCTCCCGAACCCCCCCCAAATGACTTAAATAACCTGGGTGTCCAGCGGCGGTCCGGAACGGCAGTGGTCCGGAACGGGCTCCTGCTATTGAATCTTGTTGTCTTCAGCCGGCGCCATTTTCCAAAATGGCGCCGAAAAATGGCGGCGGCCATAGACCAACACGATTCCACGGCAGGAGGTCCTTCCGGACCCCCGCTGGACTTTTGGTAAGTCTTGTGGGGGTCAGGAGGCCCCCCCCAAACTGGCCAAAAGTTCCTGGAGGTCCAGCGGGGGTCAGGGAGCAATTTCCCGCCGCGAATCGTTTTCCGTACGGAAAATGGCGCCGGCAGGAGATCGACTGCAGGAGGTCGTTCAGCGAGGGTTCCGGCGCCTCGCTGAACGACCTCCTGCAGTCGATCTCCTGCCGGCGCCATTTTCCGTACGGAAAACGATTCGCGGCGGGAAATCGCTCCCTGACCCCCGCTGGACCTCCAGGAACTTTTGGCCAGCTTGGGGGGGGCCTCCTGACCCCCACAAGACTTGCCAAAAGTCCAGCGGGGGTCCGGAAGGACCTCCTGCTGTGGAATCGTGTTGGTCTATGGCCGCCGCCATTTTTCGGCGCCATTTTGGAAAATGGCGCCGGCTGAAGACAACAAGATTCAATAGCAGGAGCCCGTTCCGGACCACTGCCGTTCCGGACCGCCGCTGGACACCCAGGTTATTTAAGTCATTTGGGGGGGGTTCGGGAGGGTGGGGGATTTAATTTAAAGGGTCAGGGGTGGGTTTTAGGGGGTTTTAGTGTGCCGGC
The DNA here is from genome assembly GCF_901001135.1 of Rhinatrema bivittatum. Classification (NCBI taxonomy): domain Eukaryota; kingdom Metazoa; phylum Chordata; class Amphibia; order Gymnophiona; family Rhinatrematidae; genus Rhinatrema; species Rhinatrema bivittatum. Next base: position 440,572,411 of record NC_042616.1, on the reverse strand, counting down.
TCACGATTCTAACGATTTATAACGATAAATCGTTAGAATCTCTATTGTATTGTGTTCCATAACGGTTTAAGATGATATTAAAATTATCGGACGATAATTTTAATCGTCGAAAAATGATTCACATCCCTAGTTTGCAATCCACGAAAGGACATCGCCACCTATCCCATGACTTTTTACTTTTCCTAGAAGCCTCTCATGAGGAACTTTGTCAAACGCCTTCTGAAAATCCAAGTATACTACATCTACCGGTTCACCTTTATCCACGTCTTTATTAACTCCTTCAAAAAAGTGAAGCAGGTTTGTGAGGCAAGACTTGCCCTGAGTAAAGCCATGCTGACTTTGTTCCATTAAACCATGTCTTTCTATATGTTCTGTGATTTTGATGTTTAGAACACTTTCCACTATTTTTCCTGGCACTGAAGTCAGGCTAACCGGTCTGTAGTTTCCCGGATCGCCCTGGAGCCCTTTTTAAATATTGGGGTTACATTTGCTATCCTCCAGTCTTCAGGTACAATGGATGATTTTAATGATAGGTTACAAAGTTTTACTACTAGGTCTGAAATTTCATTTTTTAGTTCCTTCTGAACTCTGGGGTGTATACCATCCGGTCCAGGTGATTTTCTACTCTTCAGTTTGTCAATCAGGCCCACCACATCTTCTAGGTTCACCGTAATTTGATACAGTCCATCTGAATCATTACCCATGAAAACCTTCTCCATTATGGGTACCTCCCCAACATCCTCTTCAGTAAACACCGAAGCAAAGAAATCATTTAATCTTTCTGCGATGGCCTTATCTTCTTCTTCTTCGTTTATTGGAACAAAGTCAGCATGGCTTTTTACCCAAGGCAAGTCTTGCCTCACAAATCTACTTCTCTTTTTTGAATGGGTTAATAAAAATGTAGATAAAGGTGAACTAGCAGATGTAGTGCATTTGGATTTTCAGAAGCCATTTGACAAAGTTCCTCATGAGAGGCTTCTAGGAAAAGTAAAAAGTCATGGGATAGGTGGCAATGTCTTTTCGTGGGTTACAAACTGGTTAAAAGACAGGAAACAGAGAATAGGATTAAATGGACAATTTTCTCAGTGGAAGGGAGTGGGCAGTGGAGTGCCTCAGGGATCTGTACTGGGACCAGGGCTTTTCAATATATGTATATATGATCTGGAAAGGAATATGACGAGTGAGGTAATCAAATTTGCAGATGATTCAAAATTATTCAGAATAGTTAAATCACAACTGGATTATGATAAATTGCAGGAGGACCTTGCAAGAATGGAAAACTAGGCATTCAAATGGCAGATGAAGTTTAATATGGATAAGTGCAGGGTAATGCATATAGGGAAAAATAAATCATGCAATAGTTATTTTTTTATTTAACATCTCTTTTATACCGATATCCGTTCGCACATCGCATCGGTTCACAATAAACAAAAACGTTTGGGCGGGGCCCTTACATGTAACAGATAACTTAGTGAACTAGGAAAAATACAATTAACTTTTGGGAGGAGCCCTTACATATAACAAACATCAATGGGTAGATGCAATGCAATAGAACTGTAACTATAACTATATACATGAGAGTGCACAGTACAAAATCAGCGGACATAAGGCGTTCATATCAAAATAACAGTGTAAAATTCACAGAGGGGTTTTATGTAATAAGGGGTGACATGGGGTAGGCTTGTTGAAAGAGCCAGGTTTTAAGTTTCTTTTTGAAAGTGGGGGTATATGTCTCCATGCGAATATCATGGGGCAGGGAGTTCCATATGGTGGGGCCGGCAAGAGAAAAGGCTCTGTTTATAGTAGAGGAGAGTTTAAAAGATTTGATAGATTGGGCACGAAGTGTTCCTTGGAGGGCTGGGCGGGTAGGTCTCTTGGAGGTGCGAGGTAGGAGGGGGGGATTAAGCCAGTTGAGGTTGGAATTTAATAGACTCTTGTGTATGATAGATAGTGTTTTATATAGAATTCGTGACTGTATAGGGAGCCAGTGTAGTTCGATAAGTGTGGGAGTGATGTGATCTCTTTTCTTTGTGTTTGACAGTATCCGAGTGGCGGCATTTTGTAGGAGTTGTAAAGGCTTAGTGTGTGTTGCGGGAATGCCAAGGAAGAGTGCATTGCAATAGTCAATTTTCGATAAAATAATAGACTGGAGTACTGTACGGAATCAGTACTGTATGGAATCAGTACTGTACGGAATCAGTACTGTACGGAAATCAGTGAAGTGTAGTACACAATGTTAGGTTCCATATTAGGAGCTACCACCCAGGAAAGAGATCTAGGCTCAGTGTGCTGCAGCAGTCAAAAAAGCAAACAGAATGTTAGGAATTATTAGGAAGGGAATGGTGAATAAAATGAAAAATGTCTTAATGTCTGATTCTGTTTCTCTCCATGGTGAGACCACACCTTGAATACTGTGTACAACTCTGGTCACCACATCTCAAAAAAGATATAGCTGCAATGGAGAAGGTACAGAGAAGGGTGACCAAAATGATAAAGGGGATGGAACAGCTCCCCTATGAGGAAAGACTAAATAAGTTAGGACCATTCAGCTTGAAGAAGAGACAGCTGAGGGGAGATATGATAGAGGTCTCATGGTCTCAGCGATGTAGGACACAGCTGTGAGAGAGACTTTATTAGAGAGAATAAGATAAGACATAACCCAAGGAGCGGGAAATGCAATAAACACAGTTCTCGAGCACTAAAGATATACCCAGGGTGGTACTGTAGATGAGAAGGTCCAGTAGTGGCCCGCAGCGTGGGGTACACTAAGAGGTTTCTGCAGGCTGGTGGAGATACCTCAGAAGTGCAGATCCGGTAGTGGCCTGCAGTGCAGGGTATGCCGAGGATGACTGTACTGTAGATGATGAGGTTGATGAGGGCTTGAGATACAGGAACCAAGCAGAGGATCTTGAGTAGCTGCAGGAATATCCTGTAGCTCAGGATATGTAGAAGCGATAATGCTGAAGAACGGTAGTGGCCTGAGGCACGGGGTACACCGTGGAGACTTCAGCAATGTTTACATTTAGGAGGCAATGATATAGGGAGGGACTCATGTAGAGAATTGGTAGCATGTATGAGGAAGGACTTAGCGAGAGTCATGATTAAGTGGCCTAGCGTTAGGGTAGGATGGTCGGACATAATTGTTTGATTGAAATGCAGGGAAGAGCCCTTGTGGAAGAGGGGTGTAAAGAAATTAAACAGACAAATAGGTAGGTGGGTAATGTCGCAAAGGGGTTTTGGGTCAGGCACGAATGGGCGTGGGTCATGGAGGAGGGACTGTTTAGGGGAGACGGGGTGCACCTGTCGGAGGTGGGCATGGATCTGTTCAACAATGCCTTGCAGGAAGGATTGGAAAAAGTGATTATAGGACAATAAAGGGCCATAGTGGGGAAACAAGGATGACCCTGGTCATCCTTGTTTGTGGCGGAAATCCAAGCCCAAGTTGTATTTGTCAATAATGCATTTTTAAAAGGGCCTTGGTGGGGGGAGGGGGGGGGGGGTTTGTGCATCTCCTCTAGTTGGGGGAGCTGCTACACAACATGTCCAGCAAGCAGGGGGCTGAAGCTCAAGGCCACGGATTACCCTTGCTGGGAGGAGGCGGGGTAAGAAAGGAAGGGGAGGGATTGTATGCTTTACCACTGGGACGTGGTGGTAGAGGCACCAAGGAAGAAGGGGGAAGGCATTGTTATAATTGTTATAAGTGTTACAATCATAAAATGTTGTTGTGTGGGCTCGGGTTATGAAGAATAAACTGTGGCCTTTTGTAATGCCACAAAAGTGTGTGTTGTTTTCTTGAGAGAGGGGGAAGAAAGAGCCAAGCGTATGTCTTGCCTCTCTAGGTTATGGGATGAACAAATCATCAAAGTTTGGGAAAAGGATTATAGGAAAGCCTCTCAAGTGCCAAGAAGAAGGCTAGCCTGCTCCAGGACAGAGGGGACCCAGTTTAGTGTACCAGTAGGTAGTTAAACTCAATTCCAGTCCCACTTTGATACCATAAGTAAAGAATTAGTGGAACCACATGGTAAATTGAAATATCTGAAGCATTCTGGGCTGCGACTTAAATGGTCAGGCAGAAGATTCCTTTTATAAGAATCAACATTCAGTGTAAAAACACTAAGGGGGTCATTTTCAAAGGAGTTACGCATGTAAATGTGACATACTATCGTAGCAATTTTCAAAAGCTATTTACTCGAGTAAAGTGCACTTACTTGAGTAAATCCTATGGACAATTCAATGGCATATATTGTAGCAATTTTGAAAAGCCCACTTACTTGAGTAAAGTGTATTTACTCGAGCAAAAACCAGTTTTGCTCGAGTAAATGCTTTTTAAAATCTACCCCTAACTGACAAACATTTGCCAAATGAAAGCCCAAACTCCCAAAAGTGAATTGATGCCACATTTTTTAACTTTAAAACCTTTTTTTGCTGAGAAATACAAGCTTGGTTAATGTAATGCTATTACCACTACCATTTCTCCAGCATTACTAGAGGCACACAATTCTTTTCTTTTGTCCTCATTTTCTCTCATTTCTCTTTCTACTGTCACTAACAATACAGCATTTAAAGAACAGATGTCAATTTCTTCTTTACATAGCTTAATCCACTGCAGAAAAAAAAAAAAAAAGAAAAGACCTATTCAACACTGAAGAAATTATTCAATTATGCACTTATGGAGTCAACAGCTTTCTAGCACCCCTCAGTGCAGTCATTTTACTTTCCCTACAATACATTTCAAAATTGTTTCAAACAAGTGCAACTGTATTCCAAAATGTTTATAGAAAGTCAATTTTGAAGTTTTAAGCTACCATGAAATCAGGTTTCATTCAGGTCTAAACTGGCAAACTACTGCAAATTAATGTAAAATTGATTTCAAAACAATAATGGAAAATCTTAATTGAGGCATTTTTCTATTTTGTAGAAGCAAAAAGCAGTTCTTTCAGGGCTTGTTTGTTTAAACAGGCACCCAATTATTGGATATAAAAATATTTGTTTTGATTCAGCATGTAAATTATGTGCACAATAAAAAATACTTGGGTTTTTTTTTTAGTTTACAGAAGAGAACTACAGTAGCAGGTACATCACTCCCAGGAGTGATAAAGATTAAAGTACATTATTCATCTTAATGACATATAGAAGAATGATTAGTTTACTCATGAATGACAGTTTGATTCTGAAACATTTTCATCAAAATAAAGCATTATTTATACATTAATCGCAGAATAATTGATGTTATGGTTGGGGTGGCTATAGAGCTAAATGGATCCCTGAACCCAGTTTTCTGAATCTTGGTTTACTAGCTCTATGTCCTTGCAATACTTGCCTATTCCACAAGTTCAAGTAATGACACCCTACTAGCAAGATACCTGCCTACATACTCTATCCTTGTTGCAGCTATGTTCCAATGCTAAGGACTGATCATCCTCTTGAGCACTATTGTGGAATATATCATCTGAAAGATGTGCCCCATCAGGCCTTAACAGACTGGGGAAATCCTCTGCAATAAAGCCATGAGCAATAACTAGACCATTACATTGGATACACAATTATGCATTCAACAATTTAAGTTCTTTCTGGTCCTGACCCTTACTCAGTGAGATATCACCCCACACTATAATCTCTGGGGGTGAGTAGCACCAGACAAGGCATGCTGACAGGAAAAGCCTAAGAATTAAAATATAGTATCTTTAAATTACTGTAAAAGCTCCATTCTTAGCGTTGACAGCAGACCATTGCTCTCCAGCATTCAGGAGTAATAACAAAAAAAAGTTTAATGATTAAAGTTATATGTTTATTATATACATGTCCTTTTACTTGAGAACTTTTTTTCCTGTCAGTTTTGATATGGACACAGGTGGCAGTGTTAATCCCAGAGAAAGAGTCATCTGATGATGTCACTCTGCTGCTTGAGGTTTTAATTCATGTAAATTTAAACTGTCTGAGAAGATGATGGTTGCAACTGTCAGAATGAGGGAAAGAGAAAACTATTTCAGTTGGGATACACATCTGTGAGTGGACAGTCCGGATGTGCAATTGATGGAAAAGAATGGATAAAATGTAATGAATGAGACCATTTTTGTTTCATTTGTGCCCCTCCCCCCCCAAATGAATAGAGGGTATCCATGAATATAAACCAAATTTGTGCTTCATTCATTTATGTTTCTCATTCAAGTCTGTGATCTATGTAAAAGTGCTGCAGTGAGTTAAGGTGGATGGGGGTTCTCCTGAAGGTAAGTATATCAACCAAGCAACGCCAATGAGGTAGTAGCCTAAATGAAGCCAAGGTGGAAGAAGTAGGCAAGTAGACAGGATATAGGACCAATCAAGATGAAGCATTTTTTTTAACTAGTCTACAGCTGGCACCTGGATCAAGTGGTGCTCATGTTTTCCACTGAAATGTCTGAGCAAGTGGAAAGAAACTCCATTTTCTATATTGGATTTCATAGGAAAAAACAGTCATTTTGGAAGCTCTGTTAAAGTGAAAGAAAAAGTTCTTGAAGGAGAGAGAGAGAAGAAATTAGACATTCTCAAAGGGCTTTTTGCTATCTTCACTGTTGCAGTAACAGTGCTCTAATGGAGAAAGAGACAGAGGCACTGCTTGATATTTATTAATTGAAGCAGGACAATGGAGTTAGAAGCAGTGAAAAGCATCTCTAACTCTGCACAATGCACTGCTTATAGGGTAGACTGCAGAGAGAGAGAACTGTGCAGCAGCCTTGCCAGTTTCTTCTCTGTCTGACAGTTTGTTATGTGCACAAGGAGTCAGAAGTCCACACATACACTGTGAGTGTTAGAGAGAGACATTTTTAAACACACTGAGGCATAGTCCTAGCCAGACAGCAGAGACTGACTTTGTATCATTGGTAAGCTTCTAACTCTCTTGGCAATGCATGCTAAGCGCTGAAGTGAACTCTGTCCATCAACTTAAATGAGTGTGTAGGACTTACAGGCATTCAGTCACTGTTAGAGAGGTACTGGTGAGAGGTACAGTACATTAATAAACTATATTGGACTTCAAAAGACCCAGTAGCCACTTCCAATTCAATCAATCATAATACTGTGAGCAAAGGGGAGAGGAGGGAATGTCAATGGGCAGAAGAATGGTAGGGGCAGAGGACTGTATGTTGCCTCAGAACCAGCCAAGCCTGATAGAAGTACAAACAGTAATAGCAGTGAGAAAAATGGGAATCCTGCCCAGAAACTTAAAAGAGGCTTTTTAGGCACAGAAGGCCAGGAGTGGAAGCCAACTCAAGCTATAAGAAATTAAAATTGAATGAGCAGGTACCAATGACATCTGTTCCTTTTCTTTCTTTGGATCAAGGGCAAAAGGCTCTACTTCTTAGGGAAATTCCAAAAGGTATGCCACATCCCTGTCTTCATTTAGGAGATTCACCCGGCCAGTACTGTTCTTCCACACTCTTCCAAGCTTTTTCTACTTCTTTTGTGTGGCCTTCTACCCCTTAAAGTCCTTGAGGGCATGTTTCATCATGATTCAGTGAAGCTTGAATCTGAGGTAATGCAGTGCATGCTCTTGTAGCTAGAGCTTTACTTGCAAAATTCAAATGAGGAACAAGATATGATATGCCTCCATCTTGCTAGATAGGGAGTATCTCCTTCAGTATAATGTAGATGCTCTCTTCTTGGTTTTTGCTTCCTGTCCATCTTCTGATATGTCAAAGCTTAGGTGTTCAATAATCTCTCTCTATAAAGACTACCACTTCCTCACTATATATGTTTGTACATAAATTCAACGACGGTAATGAGGAATCTCAAACCATTTACAAGTCTTAAATTAATCTTTTTCTTCTCATAAGGGAGTTAGTATCAGATTTTAGTGTGCTCATTCGTTTGGCTCTTGCCCACAAAGGGCTACAACCAACTTTGTGTGGAATAGCACTTGTCTTTACATCATTTACTATTTTCCAGTGATTTTACCTCTTTTTTTATATAAAAGTTTTTAAAAATAAACTATAAACATTGGCTTTGAAATAAACTATAAACATTGGCTTTGAAACAAAATTTATTTTTATTTGACAGAGAGTTTTACCAGCAGTTTGGTGACACAGCAATGGGGGCCACCATGGCCCCCAGTGTTGCTAGCTTATATGTGGGATGGTTTGAAGAGCAATGGCTGAAAGTTTGTCCATATAAAACCCATGTGCTGTCTGGCTAGAACTATGCCTCAGTGTGTTTAAAAATGTCTCTCTCTAACACTCACAGTGTATGTGTGGATTGTTGACTCCTTTTGCACATAACAAACTGTCAGACAGAGAAGAAACTGGCAAGGCTACCAGACCACATTATGATGATATCGTCTATGAAACAAGATGGCGCCGGCCAGCCATTGCTCCTACCATGTGACAGGGGCTGATCAATGGCACCGGTAGCTCCTGTGACATAGTAAGGTCAAAGGCTATCGGCACCATTTTGAATACCGGCAGCCAAGGGTGTGAGTGCAGGAGATGGCTCCCAGACCCCCCACTGGACCACCAGGGAGTTTTGGTATGTCTTGGGGGGGGGGTCAGGAGGGTTGGTGGATTGTAGTTAATTCAATTTTAGCCAGGAAACAAATAAGAATGAATGCATTAATGTATCGGGGGACCCCCCTTGCCAAATGCAACGTATCTGCCCCCCGATGAATACGAATTCCGAATGCAACGTATGGTGTCCCTCTGCACATCCCTACTACTTGTTCTGCTTTCATATATCCAATTCAAGAAAACTGTGAGGGAGTTGGTTGGACCATTAGATGACCAAGAGGTTAAAGGGGCTCTCAGGGAAGATAAAGTCATTGAAAAAAAGACTAATTCATTTTTTGCTTCTGTGTTTCCTAATGAGGATGTTGGGGAGACATGAATTCCGGAGATGGTTTTCAAGGGTGATAATTCAGATGAACTGAACCAAATCACCATGAACCTAGAAGATGTAGTAGGCCAGATTGACAAATTAAAAAGTAGCATATTACCTGGAGCAGATGATATGCATCCCAAGGTTCTGAAGGAACTCAAAAATGAAATTTCAGATTTAGTAGATAAAATTTGTAACCTATCATTAAAATCATCCATTTTACCTGAAAATTGGAGGGTAACCAATGTAACCCTATATATAAAAATGGCTCCAGGGGTGATCCGGGAAACTACAGACCAGTAGCCTGACTTCAGTGTCAGGAAAAATAGTGGAAACTATTCTAAAGATCAAATTCACAGACCATGTAGAAAGACATGGTTTAATTGAACACAGTCAGCATGGATTTACCCAAGTGAAGGCTTGCTTCACAAATCTGCTTCATTTTTTGAATGGGTTAATAAATATGTGGATAAAGTTGAACCAGTAGATATAGTGTATTTGGATTTTCAGAAGGCATTTGACAAAGTCCCTCATGAGAGGCTTCTATGAAAACTAAAAAGTCATGGGATAGGAGGCGATGTCCTTTTGTGGATTACAAACTGGTTAAAATACAGGAAACAGAGAGCAGGATTAAATGGTCAATTTTCTCAGTGAAAAAAGGGTAAACAGTGGAGTGCCTCAGGGATCTGTACTTCAACCGGTGCTTTTCAATATATTTATAAATGATCTGGAAAGGAATACGATGAGTGAGGTAATCAAATTTGCAGATGATGCAACAATATTCAGAGTTGTTAAATCACCAGCTGATTGTGATAAATTACAGGAGGACTTTGTGAGACTAGAAGATTGGGCATCTGAATGGCAGATGAAATGTAATGTGGACAAGTGCAAGGTGCTGTAGATAGGGAAAAACAACCCATGCTGCAATTACGCAATGTTAGATTCCATATTAGGAGTTACCACTCAGGAAGCAAACGGAATGTTAGGAATTATTAGGAATGGAATGGTGAATAAAATGGAAAATGTCATGAAGCCTTTGTATCACTCTATGGTGAGACCACACCTTGAGTACTGTGTACAGTTCTGGCCACCGCATCTCAAAAAAGATATAGTTGCACTGGAGAAGATACAGAGAAAAGTGGCCAAAAAGATAAAGGGGATGGAACAGCTCCCATATGAGGAAAGCTAAAGAGGTTAGGGCTTTTCAGCTTTGAGAAGAGACAGCTGAGGGGAGATATGATAGAGGTGTTTAAAATCATGAGAGGTCTAAAATGGGTAGATGTGAATCGGTTATTTACTCTTTCGGATAATAGAAGGACTAGGAGGCATTCAATGAAGTTAGCAAGCAGCATATTGAAAACTAATCAGAAAAAATTCATTTTCATTCACTGCACAATTAAGCTCTGAAATGTGTTGCCAGTGGATGTGGTTAGTGCAGTTAGTATCTCTGGATTTAAAAAAAATGTGGATAAGTTCTTGGAGGAGAAGTACATTAACTGCTATTAATCAAATTGACTTAGGGATGGAGTCTGCTATTACTGGCATCAGTATCATGAGATCTTCTTAGTGTTTGGGTACTTGCCAGTTATTTGTTTGCCTGTATTGGCCACTGTTGAAAACAGGATGCTGGGCTTGATGGAGCTTTGGTCTGACCCAGGATGGCAATTTCTTATGTTCTTATGTTCTTACTTTTCCTGATTTCTAAGGATTGTGTCTTGCTAGTAGATGGAGCATCTTTAGGGTTGCCAAGAATTCATATTTTTGTATATCTAAACTATAGAGATATTTGCTAAAGGACTATTAGCATTCTTTGCCCCTTTTGGCATAATACAAATGTCCAAGAGGAATATTCCTGGGAAGTGGGCAGTATAGGTGTAATACATGCATGTCTGCTGTTGGGCCCCATAAAGTTCATATAAGGTTTAGGCACTAGATAAAAAGGAAAGAAAAGAAAGAAAGCCTGATTCTTAAAGAGTCTCACTTTAACTGTTGTTGATAAGGAGAAACATGGTTGCCCCACTCTTCTGCTCCCCAGTCCTTCAGCTTCAGTTTGCTCCCCAGTCTGCTCCTGAGTCCCTCAGCTTAGCTGCTTTTGTTCACTTCTGTTTGTTTTTCCTTAAGTCAGTTGAGTAGGCTAAGAAGCGATCAGAGACATTCATAGCTGATGGCAGTAGTGAAAGCATAGCTGAGCAGATGGGGATGATAGAAGACAGTGCTGAGGAGAAATGGAGAACCAAAAACTCCATAACACAGGTTTGAATGCAGAAGTGTATATTAGGCAGAGGGCAAAAGAAGAAAAATGCCACATGAATTTAGGCAAGAAGTTTATCAACAGAAAATGACAGGGAAGATCAGCCACTGGTCACCAACCTGTTTCTCCCCTTCACCTAAGACTGGTATTTCATTGTTCATCTCAGTGGCAGGGGGACAATGCCAGTGTAATTGGGCTGTTGTTCCCAACCTGCTCCACAACACAACTCTCCTCACTTCCCACAAAAGCAGGGTGTAAGGATGTGAAATGGCACCAGTAGGAGAAAGAGCTGGAACAGCCACTATTATGTGTCAGGCAGGCCTAGTGTACCAGTGTAGTGATCATTTCATTTGCCTCACAGGATAGCGACCTGGTTCCCTGTCATAGGGAACAGGATAGTCCAGTCCTGGCTTTAACCCGCTGAATGCAGAGACTTGCAGTTCTGATTGTCCCATTGATTTACCTAGAAAAATTAGAACTACAAGTTCCTGCATGCAATAGATTAAAAGAAGGACTAGATTAGTTGGTTCTTTATGACATGAAGCCAGGTAGCAACCTGACTGGCTCAACCTCCAGTGCCCTCCCCCCCTGAAAATTTTTTCTCGCTAGGTTCTATGTAACTCTATACAAGAATTCAACATACATATGAAGAGTGTTGCAAATTATGGGGACGGCAATGATAAAAACACTTTCCGTGGGTAAAATGCTGTTTTACCCTCAACAATCTGCCCACCCTCTGTCGGGATAAAAGTGCATGCATATGTCAACAGTGTATGTAACTTATCCACAAAGATTTGTAGCTGTTTCTAGTGCAAGGTTAGTTTGGAAGAGGCAACTACATGCATAGTTTTACCCTAATAAAGTGTCCACACTTAAAGTAGGCACAGCTTTGTGCTGGTAATCTTGAGGGAGGCAATGAGCAAAACTACCCACATGGTTTTCCTTTGATTGTTGTGGCAAATCCCACAAGTAAAAACCTCCGCTGAGTTTGCCCCATAATGCTGTTGCCAAATGTCACTATACCACTGATAGAAATTGCTTGATATGCAACATAATTTCACTTTTGTTTTTACTGTTATTTTTTCCCCTTTATCCACATTCCTTCCTGTTTTCCTGCTTTTTTTTTTCTCCTGCTGTCACTCAGACCTACATATAGACCTCAATCTGTAGGTATACAAAGATGTATTGTATGTGCAGATGCATTTAGGAGGTGCTGCTATTAAAATATTCACTTTCTGAATTGAAAAAATAAGGCTGTGGAGGTGCAATGCTTCTCAGCTTTTTTGTTTAACTGGGATTTATGTGATTCACTGATTTAATTCAGTCATGCAAAACATTCTTTCCCTCCTTTACCAACCTTCTCCCATCATTGTTCATATTAAGGTTTGCATCCCTCTGGTAACATAATTAATATTGAGATATGGAGGAGTGGAAATGTGGAGCATGTTCAAAATGCTGATATCATCATGGAGTGCATAAAACCATAAAGTATTTTCACATAGTCCAACAAAAACAAAGACCTTTTTTTCTGACTGCAATACAACAATGCATGTTAACAGGGGTATATTTAGGGAATTAGAAACTTGCAGAATATTAGTTTGAAAAGCCCCTTTTACCAGCAAAATAAAATCAGATCTAATAAAAATATTGTTAATTCACTATGGGGCGGATTTTAAGAGCCCTGCTCGCCGGTGAGCCTATTTTACATAGGCTCACCGGCGCGCGCAGACCCCGGGACTCGCGTAAGTCCCGGGGTTCTCCGAGGGGGGCGTGTCGGGGGCGGGCCCGGTCGTCGCGGCGTTTAGGGGGCGTGTCGGCAGCGTTTTGGGGGCGGGTCCGTGGGCATGGTTACGGCCCGGGGCGGTCCGGGGGCATGGCCGCACCCTCCGTACACGCCCCCAGGTCGCGTACCGGCGCGCTAGCAGCCCGCTGGCGCGCGGGGATTTACGTCTCCCTCCGGGAGGCGTAAATCCCCCGACAAAGGTAAGGGGGGGTTTAGACAGGGCCGGGGGGGTGGGTTAGGTAGAGGAAGGGAGGGGAAGGTGAGGGGAGGGCGTTAGAGGATTCCCTCCGAGGCCGCTCCGATTTCGGAGCGGCCTTGGAGGGAACGGGGGTAGGCTGCGCGGCTCGGCGCGCGCCAGCTATACTTAATTGATAGCCTTGCGTGCGCCGATCCAGGATTTTAGCGGATACGCGCGGCTCCGCGCATATCTACTAAAATCCCGCGTACTTTTGTTTGCGCCTGGAGCACCAACAAAAGTACGCCAACGCGCCTTGTTTGAAAATCTACCACTATCTGTTTAGCATTTGTAATTCAATGCCTATGGTTTCGAAAACACACAAGACTTGGGTACTCATGCATACTTTTACCTCTGGTAATCAGAACATCCTTTGCCTTATTTTATTACATGATATTAATAGTCATGATTGTACTCTGATTTACACTTCTTCAGGATTAATTATTCTAATAAAAGGATCTTTTCTATCAAATACTACTAGAAGAGGTATCTATATTCTCTATTCATGATGCCAGAAATAGACTTATCTTTAAGAGGACCGTATTGAAAGGGGTTTGTTCAGCTAGGATGACACTTAGAAGGTCAACCCTGGGGTTTCAAAATTCTTGTCAGTTTCACAGGACCCAAGTAAACTAGCAAAACAGACAGCTAGTTACTTAGCTAGATAACTCAGGGGTAGGCCAGGGGTGTTCTCAGGCAGAGTAGACTTAACTGGCTAAGTAAGATGGAGAACACTAATATTCAGCATTATTGAGCTCAGTTAGCTAGATAAACTTATTTAGCTAACTTTTTGATAATCAGGTATTTTCAGCAGAGCAGTGCACCACTGAATATTTGGTATAAGTGAGACAGAAAAGAGCAGGTGCAGGGAAGTTAATGTTACAATTATAAACCCAAAATGGAGTGAGGTATGCACAGTTCAACAGTAGATAACATCCATATGCTGGGAGTTAATCAATCAAAAAAACGCCTTTAGTCATAATGCATAGTGCAACAGTCCGAATGTGAAATAGTCCTGTCAATAAAGATCAGCCCTTGAAATGATTGTTTTTCACAACTGAGCTTCATCAGAGAACAGAGTACAGTCAGTCATTCTGTCTGTTTAAACTTTTGATTATACAGCACCTGTCCCCCCCCTCCCCCGATGAAGTTTGATTGCAAAACACGATTGTGTCTGGGATATGATCTTTATTGAAAGGACTATTTCACATTCAGACTGCTGCACTATGCATTATGAATAAAGTGCATTTGATTGATGAACTCCCAGCGTGTAGATGTTGTCTACTGTTGAACTGTATGCACCTTGTTCCATTGTTGTTTTATAACTTTCAGCGTAAGGTTTACCTTCTCTACTTCCTTTTTAGAGATATGTTAGACCTTCAGAGATACCTGAAAGACTTTAGTGATGCACAGATATCAAATCTTTTTCCACCAGAATGAAAACAGTACAACTAGAGGTCACAATATGGAACTCTCAGAGGGCTGACTGAAAACCAACATCAAAAAATATTTTTTTCACAGAGAGGGTGGTAGATGCCTAGAATGCCCTCCTGGAAAAGATGATAAACATGAGAATGATAATGGAATTCAAAAGGTATGGGATAAACTCTTTGGATCCCTAGAGGCTAGAGGATACAAATGTCCAATTAAGGCAACTTGTACTATCTTTAGGTGTAACATTTCAGATTGGGGTAACCTGCAAGGAGTGGCAGTTACTAACTTTAACAAAAGGCTTAAAGTGACTAGCATAGAAGCGGGGTGACCAGCCCATACAAGTGAGTACAATATATTTATAAATGATCTGGAAAGAAATACGACGAGTGAGATAATCAAATTTGCAGATGACACAAAATTGTTCAGAGTAGTTAAATCACAAGCAGATTGTGATAAATTGCAGGAAGACCTTGTGAGACTGGAAAATTGGGCATCCAAATGGCAGATGAAATTTAATGTGGATAAGTGCAAGGTGATGCATATAGGGAAAAATAACCCATGCTATAATTACACAATGTTGGGTTCCATATTAGGTGTTACAACCCAAGAAAGAGATCTAGGTGTCATAGTGGATAACACATTGAAATTGTCGGTTCAGTGTGCTGCGGCAGTCAATAAAGCAAACAGAATGTTGGGAATTATTAGAAAGGGAATTGTGAATAAAACGGAAAATGTTATAATGCCTCTGTATCACTCCATGGTGAGACCGCACCTTGAATACTGTGTACAATTCTGGTCACCGCATCTCAAAAAAGATATAATTGCGATGGAGAAGGTACAGAGAAGGGCAACCAAAATGATAAGAGGAATGGAACAACTCCCCTATGAGGAAAGATTAAAGAGGTTAGGACTTTTCAGCTTGGAGAAGAGATGACTGAGGGAGGATATGATAGAGATGTTTAAAATCATGAGAGATCTAGAACGGGTAGATCTGAATCGGTTATTTACTCTTTCGGATAACAGAAAGACTAGGGGGCCCTCCATGAAGTTAGCATGGGGCACATTTAAAACTAATCGGAGAAAGTTCTTTTTTACTCAACGCACAATTAAACTCTGGAATTTGTTGCCAGAGGAAGTGGTTAGTGCAGTTAGTATAGCTGTGTTTAAAACAGGATTGGATAAGTTCTTGGAGGAGAAGTCCATTACCTGCTATTAAGTTCACTTAGGGCCGGATTTTATAAAGTTGCGCGAGCGCGTACTTTTGTTATCGTACCAGGCGCGAACAAAAGTACGGTGGATTTTATAAGATACGCACGTAGCTGCGCAGATCTTATAAAATCCGGGGTTGGCGCGTGCAAGGGGGTGCACATTTTTGCAACTTGCGCACGCCGAGCCCGGTGCGCGCTGCCTATTCCCTCCGAGGCCGCTCCGAAATCGGAGCGGCCTCGGAGGGAATATTTCTTCCACCCCCCCTTCCTTCTCCTTCCTTCCCCTACCTAACCCACCCCCCTGGCCCTATCTAAACCTCCCCCTTACCTTTGTTGGCAGATTTACGCCTGCTAAAAGCAGGTGTAAAGCTGCGCGCGCCAGCGGGCTGCTGGCACGCCATCACCCGACCCGGGTGCTGGTCCGGAGGCCTCGACCATGCCCCCAGGCCGGTGCCACACCCCCGGTCCCGCCCTGAACTACCTCCTGGCCCCGGACATGCCCCCGAACACGCCCCCTCCCCCCGCCCCTTTTACAAAGCCCCGGGACTTACGCGTGTCCCGGGGCTTGCGCGCGCCATCAAGCCTATGCAAAATAGGCTCGGTGCACGCAGGGGGGGGTTTGGGGTAGGTTTTCGGGGGGTACACGCGTATCTTACACGCGTATCCCTTTGAAAATCTACCCCACAGTTTTTGGGTACTTGCCAGGTTCTTATGGCCTGGATTGGCTACTGTTGGAAACAGGATGCTGGGCTTGATGGACCCTTGGTCTGACCCAGTATGGCATTTTCTTATGTTCTTATGTTCTTATGTTCAAATTCATGTCTAGGTTGTGGCATGATGCAATTATTTATGAAACACTTTCATATTTTTGGAGCAATTAATCTTGATGCTTTAGACACAACTGCAACATTGTTCTCTGCTTCAATGGCAGGAAGAAAAAGAGACTCACTGGCTTCTGGCTGGTCTGGGGTTTTGATATGCAGACATTACTGAAAAAGGACAAGGTTGTTTCTATGGCCAAGACCAAAAGCAAAGCACTATCAAGCAGCATTGACTGAGTTAACAAGAAGGCTGTTCATCCCATAAAAATATTGTTAGCAGTAATTTTGTTATGGGTTTGACATTTACTTGTTTTTGATTGTAATTATTACTTCCCTTAACATAAGGCTTAGGGGTAGCCTGCATGGAATGGCAGTTGCTATCAAACAAAACTCGATGTACAGTTAGTCTTTTTCTGCCGTCTTTGCTATGTTACCATGTAATTCACACTTCTGAATGTGAGTCAGTTCACAAAAAGTGTTCCCTGCCCTCTGAGCTTACTCTATACTTAGATTAGGAACTTGGGAAGGAAGCCAAACTGGAATTTTAGTTGGTGCTTAGGGTTTTTTTTTTTAATAACTTTTTATTTAGAAAGTTTTCTGGCATATAAACATAACATACAAAATAAAACTATATAGAGCATATCATTTGACATCATATATTACATTAAAGAAGTATAGCCAGTCAAGTAGGAGGTGAACTATACCATCATGGCAATTAGTCAAATCACTCGAAAAGGAAGCAGGACATATATTGAGACAGATCTTAACTACATTACGCTGCAAGTTACTGTTAGAAAGTACCCCAGATGGCATTGTACTTAAATTTCTCATGTTTCAAATGGTAGCGTAAACATTTAAAATCATCAATATTTTGTGCTTGCAAATGCCAATATTTAATGCAAGGATTTCTTTTCAAGAGGTGATGATTGTGAAACACATAACAAGTAATAATTGACTGACCAAAATTCTATGCTTTGGGGATATCAATGAACCCTCCCAGCAGCCCAATTAACATAGAAACATAGAAATGAAGGCAGAAGAAGACCAAATGGCCCATCCAGTCTGCCCAGCAAGCTTTCACACTTATTTTTCTCAGACTTATCTGTTACTCTTGGCCCTTATCGGTAACTTTTTGATTCCAATTTCCTTCCCCCCTGCCATTGATGCAGAGAGCAGTGCTAGAGTCACATCAAAGTAAAGTATCTAACTTAATTGGTTAGGGGTAGTAACTGCCGCAATAACCAAGCTACTCCCACTCTTATTTGTTTACCCAGCCTGTGCAATTCAGTCCTTGTTGGTTGTTGTCTGAATATAAATCCTCTTTTCTTCATTCTCCCCACAGTACTTGGCACTATGTAAACAGGGAGACAAATTAAATCTGCTGTTACTTTATTCCAAAATTGCCTGTCTCCTGGACAGTGGACAGACCACATATGCAAATAGGAACCAGTTTTCCCACATCCTCTCCAGATTTGTGTGCTATACTTTGGGAACAAGGTAGAATAGAAAATTGGTATGCAATATGTTCTGTGAAGCAAAAGTACCATAAGCTCAACACACATAAAGAACTGTGGATTGCATTCAACCAAATCACTTTCTACACCCAAGAACTTAAGGATGCTCCCAGATCTTTATTACATTTTTGGACTAATGGATCAGATGTCTCATTGCCAAATTTGCCTATCAATATACCCCAGTAAATAAGCATAACACCATTCTCTGAGGCTTCCAGGTCAGAAAGGCATTTTTCTATACCATTAAGTGCTTTAAGGAGACATCAAGGTCAACAATTGTAGATAATACCTGGCTTAATTGCAAATAATTTACATGTGTACATACAGGGAGATCAAATTCCATAATCAAGGACTCAAAAGTCTGAAAATGTCCATCCTCCCAAAGCTAAGCAAAACTACACAAACCACAGTCTCTCCAATCTTTAAAAGCTGGGGAAAAAAATAAGTCCTGATTTATTAAAGTTACTATAGATAGGAGCTAGGGCCGCAAAACTCTCCTCTTTTAACTCTAAGTATTTCGGCACCTGGCCACACATTTTCAGGGTATGTGCTAGAATAGAGCTATTTCTAGTCACCTACCTATGAATTGGGGACATGTTCAGAAGACATGGTAACATTGGTAACTCAACATCTGAATGCAATCTTTCCAGATGTCACCAAGATGCCTCCATGTGCACAAACCAAGTTTTAAGAGATACTGATTGGGTGGTACAATAGTAAACTTTAAATTTTGGAAGCGCCAACCCACCCTGCTTCTTAGGAAGCCACAACTAACTTAGCTTTATATGTGCTCGATGATAGTTTCAGATAAATTTTGACACCGAACCATGCAGGTTGTCAAATACCCTAACTGGTATATCACAGGGTATGTGTTGAAACAAATAAAGAAATTTGGAAAGAACATTGATTTTAATAAGATTAATTTGCCCATTTCTGCAAATCAGTTTTCACCTTATCTATTAAATTGTCATAATTCTATGAAAAAAGACTTTTAAAGTTGTTAGGGACATACACCCTCAAGTATATAAAGCCTTCTCTCACAACTTTAAATTCTACCATACACTCTGGGATAGTTACTTTGGACTCAATGAGAAAGATCTCCTACTTCTCATAGTTAACTTTGTAACCCAACAAAGCACCAAAGCTTGCTAGCACATTCACCAGAGCCAAACCTGAAACATGTGAGTTTGATAAGTAAATCAAAACATCATCCACATACAAAGATATATTGAAATCTAGTAATCTCTGGATTTTGTCTAACCAACTTTGCCAGAGGCTCTATGGCCATATCAAAGAGCAGTGGGGAGAGGGAGCAGCCCAATTGTATGCCCTGAGAGATAGAAAAGAAAGGAGATAATACCCTTTTAACTAAAAGGTATGCTCTTGGGACAGCATACATGGCTTTAACCCATAGTAAAAACCAATCCGACAGATCCATATTCTTCATGACCACAGACAGAAAAGGCCATGATAGACAGTCAAAGGTCTTCTCTACATCTAGGGAGACAATGAGGTCTCTTTTGCCCAGCTTTTTTGATAAATGTAAAATATTAAACACACACCTAGTATTTGCAGTTGATGCATGCCTTTTGTCAAGTCTGGTCTGATCATGATATATTAAGAAAGGAAGCACTTGTTCTACCAAATTTGTAGGATTTTGGCTACAATTTTCAAATCTGAGTTCAACAGGGAAATAGGGCAATATGAGCCACAATCAGCAGTGTCTTTCCCCTTTTTATAACTAAGAGAAATTGTGGCATCACCAAGCATACCTAATGATGACTCTACTAACCATGCATTATTATAGAGAGAAATCAGAAAAGGGGCTATGTCTTCAACACACTCCTTAAAAAAAACAATATGGTAACCATCAGGAACTAGCCATTTCCCATCCGGAAGCTCCTAGATGATAGTTTGTAGTTCTAAAATGGTAATTGGTGCAGCTAACATGTCTCATTGGGCATCCATAAGAACCAAAAGGTGTAGTTTATCCTAGAACTTATGAATTACCACCAGCATCTACCGGGGTAGGATCAGCATATAATTTAGGAAAGTATTACACAAATGTTCTATCTCATATTTCACCAAAGCATTATGAGACCTTCTAGCCTTTTGTTTCATCAGCCTAGCCAATAAAGCTCCAGCCTTGTCACCATGTTCATAGTACTTTAAATGAGTATATTTAAGGGCTCTTTCAATTTTATGTACTTCTAAGTAATGGAGTCGACTATCTTCAAGCTTTTTATAGGTTTTACTCGAACAATCTTTTTTATGTTGGGATTCTAGATGTTTTGTAGTACCCATCAGTGACTCAACCTTATGCCTCTGCTGTTTCTGAAGGAAGCTTGCATATACTTATAATATTCCCTCTTAAATAAGCCTTAAGGATTTTCCATCTAAGGATAGGCGAATAGTCTACTTCCGGGTTAGTGTCATTAAACGACTGAATTGCATGTTTAATTAGTTTAAGAAATTCATTTTTCCCAAGCAGAGAAGTGTTCAATCTCCAAGTAGGCATGTTAGAACGAGTGTCGACTAGGCATAAAATTATCTCAACTGGGTTATGATCTGAGATCATACAAGGAAAGATGGCACTACCCTGGGTTTTAGCAAGAAAGTTTGGTGTGCAAAGAAAATAATCAAGCCAACTGTACGTTTTGTGTCACGGGGTGTAATAAGTGTAATTTCTATCCTGCATGTGATAGTGCCTCCATACATATAACAAATGAAGAACATCAACCAACTCCCGCTGCTCATGACCATGATGAGACATATCATTAGAACCCAAGGATCTGTCTATCAAGGGGTCTATACATGCATTTTCATTCAGCAATATTTTATAAAATTCAGCATGATCTTGATTAGGGCCATATAAGCTTACCGGGGTGAACTTATCTGAGTACAAAAAACATTCAAAAATAATGTATCATCCTTCTGTATCATGTAAGGATCTATGTACAGTTAGTGGCAGATTTTTGTCTTCTAAAGCATACACACCACAACTTTGAGAATTAAAAAAGGAATAATACATGCTATACACCCATACCCCTTTTAATTTTTCATGTTCAGTATTAGTTAAGTGAGTTTCTGCAAGAGTAATATTTGTGTTTTATTTCTTCTAGAAAATTGCAGGATGTGTTTCTATTTTATAGGTGAAATCCCTCTCACATTTAAAGACAAATATCTAATATCACTCATCATAGCATTCTGCCAACATCAGATCGAAGAAAGTACCAACACGCAAAAAGTTAGAAAATTTTCCCAGACCTGCGTCAGGTGTGTGTGTATTAATTAATTAATTAATTGATTTTTCAGGATACAACAAGCTGAGAACATTACCATGGCTGAAACAATTACTAACAACACAGGACTTCCACACTGTTTTATAAACAATAATATTTTCAAACCTACTTTACTGCAACTCCATAATACTAGGCCTACCTTCAAGACTATTAAAACTAGAGATGTGTATCTTTTTTTTTTTTTTTTGTTTGGTTCAGGTCCCCTGCGGGTAATTTTGTTTCTTCTGTTGTTCGGGATTTTTATTTTTGGGTTCCTAAATCTCGTGTTAGCACGCGCTAACATGAAATACAAATTTTTCTGAAATTTAGGAAATTAGTTTAAAATGAATGCACATCTCAAATTAAAACCACTATAGTTACTACAAAATGTCTCAGCTAGACTCTTACTAGGGACAAAGACATTTGACCACATCACCCCCTTACTGATAGCACTGCACTGGCTTCCTGTTCAATCTAGAACACATTATAAATTATTAACTCTAATTTTTAATATCATCAACAATAACCAATGCTTAATAGGCGTGACACTGCAACCATACACTCTGCAGAGAGCCCTAAGATCACAAAAGAAAGGACTTCTATATGTGCCTACAAATTGTAGTACACATCTAACACAAATAGAGCAAATGTTTTCCATGGTGGGCCCCAAGTTGTGGAACTCTCTACCAGAGTCATTATGTCTGATAACAGAAATAAAAGGTTTCAAACATTAACGGAAAACATGCTGATAACTTCACTGTCAAAACCATAGCCTGATAATGTTAGTAGAATGAGCAATAAGTATTGAATGATAAAAAGTGGAACATGACAACTTTCTGATTAATACGTGAAAGATAATGAAATAGAATTTATGGATTACTAACCATGATCATAGACCCCTAGCTAACTTGTACCTGAAGCAGATGTGCTAACCTAGAAATGTATTTGCTGTGGGGTTGACCTAGAATATGAATGTTGTCCAAGGATATGAATGCTGATTTTATAAACCAATGTGATCTTCTTTTTTTGTATGATGGTATATAAAACATCTAAATAAATAAAATACATAAAATATTCCTGTGCATGTTAATAGTGAGGTGACCATGACAAAAATAATGATGATATATCACTTTCTTCAATTATACAGTAACAAAAAAGCAGTAATGCTTTGTCAGTTACCTAGCTACCAAACAAACTAGGAACAAAACACTCAGGGTAAAATTTACAACCCGCTTCCTCATAACCAACCCTCAGAGTTAAACTCCATTCTTTAATCTCCTTCAAAACAACATAGAAGATCAATGAAAACATTATGGGGTAGATTTTTAAAAAAAGCGCATTTGCGTACTTTTGTTTGCGCACCAGGCGCAAACAAAAGTACGCTGGATTTTATAAGATACGCGTGTAGCCGCGCGTATCTTCTAAAATCCTGGATCGGCGCACGCAAGGCTGCCGATTTTGGGCAGCCGGCACGTGCCGAGCCGTGCAGCCTGTCACCGTTCCCTCCGAGGTCGCTCCGATTTTGGGGGCGGTTCCAGAGGGCACGGCCATGCCCCCGGAATGCCCCGGCCCGAAACCACGCCCCTGGGCCCGCCCCCAAAACACTGCGTCCCGCCCCAAAATGCCACGTCGTTCGGCTCCACCCCCGACACGCCCCCGACACGCCCCCTTCCGAAAACCCCGGGACCTATGCGAGTCCCGGGGTTCTGCGCGCGCCCGCGGCCTATGGAAAATAGGCGCGCCGGCGCGCAAGGCCCTGCTCGCGTAAATCTGGGCGGATTTACGCGAGCAGGGCTTTGAAAATCCACCCATATCTGTATATTTAACATTCCCCCAACCCATCCTCAATACCCAAAGTAATAAGGTCAAACAACTTTTGACCAGAAACACCCCTCCCCCCAGTGGGACAGATTTAAGGACTGAGGGACCATCCTAAATAAAAAAGTTATTCCTACTCCTCTAATATCACAACCAGTACTCCAGAAAGATACACCCAGTGACTTCTCATCTCATACATTTCCTTAGTATGGCAGACCCATCGCATAGATCTTAATGTAGAGATGTGAATTGGATGCTGGAATAGTTTCCGGTTTCATTTTCATAAAACCATGGGAAATTTCGTATCTCCCGCGGTTCGGTATTTTTTTTTTTTGTGGTGAATTGTTTTCAGTTTAGCGTGCACTATCAGGAGTTAGTACGCGCTAACATAAAACCGTTAGCGTGCACTAACGGGAGTTAGTGTGCGCTAACTCCCGTTAGTGCACTCTAAATAAAAAAAACAATTTTTCCCAAAAATCCATGGAAAATGCAATCATTTTTCAGCATTATCGATCCATGATGAATTAGGAAATATCGTACGGATTTCCTAATTTGTCAAAAACAAATGCACATCCCTATCTTAATGTATATGATGTGCAATCCTCCAGCATATGCAGGAATCTCCCAACATAAAAAGAAATTAACCAGAGATTCGTTTTTTAACCTAAAACAAACAAGAAAAACTGAAAAGAATAATAATAGTACAAAGCCTTCCACTGAAAAGTCAACCAAGGCCCATTCCAGGAGCCAGATAAAGATAAAAATAAAAATACTAACAGAAGCTAAAAAGATAATAAGTAATGGCATCTGAAGTCCATCTCATGGATGTGGTCATCTGTAGTATATGGCTAAATATGGCCACAACCTCCAGGATGTGCAGTGCTTAGGTTTGTGATGTCTACATCGGATAATCCTAGTCAATAAAACCAAGGATCCCAACCTCGCATCATTCCTCAAACTGTCCAAAAAGAAGTTAAACATCCTGTTTTACTAAAAGGTGCTAACATCAAGGTCCAAATCGTTGGGGAGACAGACTTGTAAAAAAGGGGTCTGTCCAGAAAAAAATAGATGCCAGAATAAGGAGATTAGCAGGTTATAAACAACAAATGCAGCAAAAAACCCCAATACTTCTAGCTGCAGCAAAACAGTTCATCTCATGGCCCTCCTACCAGGCTTGAGATATTAGATTAAAACTGCTAAAAGGCTAAAATGCCATGCATAAACACAGGAACTCAATTTGAGACTTTTACTTTGTCTCCAAAAGATGGGTACTCTTTTTTTGATCAGTGAGAAGTTTCTCCGCTTCCAAGAGCAGCACAGGTCGCTGCTTTGTTCTCAAAAGTCACCCACTTTAGAGAGATTAAGCATGGCACACTGCAGTCCTAGACTGCTAAATTTCTGCTTAAATGTACTGAAAGACTGTCTTAGCTTTTGGAACATGGGTGAGAAGTCCGAGAAAATTGTAATCTTTGCCCCAAGATTAGTAAGCATTCCAGCTGACCTCGCAGAATTTAAGATTTTTTTGCTTGTTAGAAAAATTGTGTAGGTGGATTATTAAGGCATGAAGCAGGCCTCGCCTTGTTGGAACAGATGCTGTGATTCAGTGTGCATGATCAATTTATATGGCACCATTTTTGCAGTCTAACCCAAATAGTTGGGGGAGCCAATGTGCTAGAAATGCTGTCACATCTTTAATTTCCATTTTCTCAGGAAGCCCTATTATTCTTAAGTTGCTTCACCTGGGATGGTTTTCTAGGTCATCATTTAGTATTGGCAAGAATATGCTGTTGCCCCAATTTTTCCACCTTTGCCCATATGAAGGTAAGTGAATCCTCAAGTTCTGAGATTCGGATCTCAGCGTCATCTAGCTGTTCTGAGTAGAGATGTGAATTGTTTTTTGTGTTTGTGTTGTTCTTTGTTTTTCGACTGCCACGAGATATGTCATTTTTTTGTGGTTCTGGTCTTTTTTTTTTTGCGAAAAATCATTTTTTGAGTTAATGCGCACTAACTCCCGTTAGTGCATGCTAACTCCGCGTTAGTGCTCACTAACAAAAACCGTTAGATTTTGTTACTTTTTAAACTTTTAGTTAGTTTTTGTTAGTGCACGCTAACGGGAGTTAGCGTGCACTAACAAAATTTGTTTTTTGGATTTTTCCAAAAAATTTGTTTAATCCAAAAAACAAATTTTCGGGAAAAAATGGGAAAATCCCGATCATTTTTAAGGCTCCCCGAAATGCCGAATTGGACAATTTTGTTGAAATTTTCCAATTCGGCAAAAACAAATGCACATCTCTAGTTCTGAGTTGTCACTCACAGTGTCTACTAATTGGTCAATTGTATCAACCACAATACCCAAGCATGTATCAAGGCTCTTAGTTATCTGCTCCATAAAGGCATCCAAAAGATCTGAGGCCATATCCTTTACTTCGACCACTTTAATTACTGTGCTATCTGATTCCTCATCAAAGAGGGGAGACATCTTGACATTCTCCCATTCGGACAACTTATCTTTGGCAACTTTACAAATCTTAGATCTTATCTCAGCCTACAGCACTGGTATGGAACTTTGACTTGACTCTTTCAAAAGAACCATTCTGCCTTTCCAGCTTGTAGCAAGGTGGTCAGAATACTGATATTGACTCGAGTACGCCCAGTGGGAGCTCAACAAGACATGTCCTTTCAGCTCAGAGCATAACCAGCAGTCCCATGCTTTAGATTTGTTTAATTGATCCTGGAGGTATTTATGTTTATCTGCCCTGGAAACAAGAAAAAAGAAAATCAAGCAGCTGAGATAAGAAAAAATAATGTATTGCAGCCCTCCTTCTGAAACTTGCTGCTGACTAGAGAAAAATGGGGCTAGAACAGTTAATTTTTTTTTATCTTGGAGCTTCTGCCTGCAGAAACCACCACCAAAGGCTTAACAGCTTAAAGAGATGAACATTGAAGAAAGGGGGAAAACTTGTAGGGATGTGCAGAGGGACGCCATACTTTGCATTCGGGATTCGTATTTGTCAGGGGGCAGATATGTTGCATTTGGCAAGGGGGCTCCCCGATACATTTATACATCAATTCCTATTCATTTCCCCGCTAAAATCAAATTAACTACAACCCCCCACCCTCCTGACCTGCCCAAGACTTACCAAAACTCCCCGGTGGTCCAGCGAGGGGTCCGGGAGCCATCCCCTGCACTCACACCCTCAGCTGCAGGTTTCAAAATGGCGCCGATAGCCTTTGACCTACTATGTCACAGGGGCTACCGGTGCCATTGGTCAGCCCCTGTCACATGGCCATCGGCGCCATCTTGTGCTCCTACCATGTGACAGGGGCTAACCAATGGCACCGGTAGCCCCTGTGACATAGTAAGGGCAAAGGCTATTGGTGCCATTTTTATTACTGGCAGCCAATGGCCCGAGTGCAGGAGATTGCTCCCGGACCCCCGCTGGAACACCAGGGACTTTTGGCAAGTCTTGGGGGTCAAAGGCTATCGGCACCATTTTGAAACCGGCAGCCGAGGGTTTGAGTGCAGGGGATGACTCCCGGACCCCCCGCTGGACTACCAGGGAGTTTTGGTAAGTCTTGGGGGGGTCAGGAGGGTGGGTGTATGTTTAAATTGGCTCTTTTAGGCGGCCGAATAATTTGGCAAAGATTTGTTGTATTCGTGGGGAATCGCGATATGTTTCGCTTCCCCACGAATACAACGAATATGGCCCTATACGTTGCGGATTTCCAATTTGTAGGGAACGAATGCACACCCCTAAAAACTTGTACAGAGATAAAATAGTCAGCTGATTTCCTAGGAACCAATAAGATCTGTAGAATCTCTGTATCAAGGAAGAAAAAAAAACCAACACATTTTTTAGTTTGAATCTCTATTGCATTAAACAGTGAGTTTATGCTGCCTTGGTGATTTACACTGAGGAGTTATGGGCACTTTGAGAATTGTATCCTGAAGGATTCAAAGCCAGAGGACAGCAAGCTGTTTATGTATTTTATCAGAGACAAGAAATAAAGCCCCAGCTTGCCAGTATACCAGACCAACATGGGCCTCACCGGTGATAATTATGTACACGTTTAGTATTGTTAGACAATTTTAGATCCCTCCATTGCTATAGTTATACTATATTTACTTTTAGAATTGTTCAACCAAGTAGTAAGTTAGTTGCTAAAGAAAGTAATATTGTTGTATAATTAACTGTTTTTGCAGAATGTGTCATTGACTTGTGTTGTTTCCCCTGTCCCCTGATATAGTTATTTGTGGGTGTCCACTTCACAGTGTTATTTCAAGTGTTTTATTTTGATTTGTTTCCAGTAAAAGTGAAAGCTCTTATGCCTGCTGCCAGTGTGTTTAGATCTGCTTAGAGAATCTGTGATTGGAGACCAGGGTGTGGTATTTGGGGAGCTTCTGGGACACTGCCTTCTCCCCTTCCAGGTGCATGAACCTGTAAGAATTTATAATGTTGGTTCTTCTATAGCACTGGGTAATCAAAACTACCTCAGAGGAGGGCTGAATGAATATTGCCACTAATGCATTCTTGATTTCTAAAAGAAGATCTTCTAGTTAAAAAAAGAATCGCAAGATCATGAAGACCCATCTTCTCCCATTTGGCATGCACTGTCCTCACCCAATTAAAAAAAAAATGTTGTTAACAATCCTCCTTTCTCATCGCACCTGGTCTAGATTGCTGAACTATAATGAGAATAATTTTCTAAGCTATTTATATCAGTAAACAGCAATTTACTTGGGTAAATTGAAATTGACTGAAATTTTTTTTTTCACTCAACACAGTTAAAAGTATGCAGGGATTCCATAGCAGACATACTCTTAGCCATATTCATAGATGTGTTCAGAGAACATTTTCTATTTTGCTGGTTCATTCAGTTCCTTTGGCTCAGTAATTTGTTTCATTTGGTTTGAAGACAAAACATGTATTTATACTTTCATGTCATTTGTTTCCCATTAAAGTTAATGAGAGAAACAATGTATAGTATGTTGACCTCGAAAATTGGGGTTTCCTATTCAACTATGAAACTTGCAGGTAGGCATAACTATCAGAGGGAAGAGCACTCCAAGATGCCAAAATTGAGGTAAATTGACACCAAGAGTGGCATGAACAGCCCAAGGCTCTGTGACAGGGCAAAGTAGCCCAAACAGAGGCATCCACACCTGAAGGCACTGAGTGTAAAGGTAACGTTTACCTGAAAGAGAGTCTTCACAATACTCGTTTCTAAGGGCCTCGATTTTTAATTCCTTAGAAGCGAGTACGCTGTGGGAAGAAGGCATCTAGGGTGAACACGGTAGTGCCGTTGTATATGTTCTATATACCTGGTGAAGATGCGTATATTTCCTGTTTGAGGATGGAAGTTCCAAGACGAGACATACTATATAAACTCAAGAAGGTGTAGCGGGTTAACCAGTTAGTGCATTTACTTTTCTTCTATCAGTAATTTTGGGGTGTCCCGTTTATATGTTTGTTCCCCTGAGGAAGCTAGGTTGGCGAAACAAGGGCCTTGTTGGGATATTATAACAGCATATATGAGGAACACCTTCATTATAATGGAATTTTGTGACTACTTATTCAAGAGGAATACTAACGGGCGGATTTTAAAAGCCCTGCTCGCGTAAATCCGGGTGGATTTACGCGAGCAGGGCCTTGCGTTCTGGCGTGCCTATTTTCCATAGGCCGCCGGCACGCGCATTGCCCCGGGATGTGCGTAGGTCCCAGGGGTTTTCTAAGGGGGCGTGTCGGGGGCGGGACCGATGATGCAGCGTTTCGGGGGCGGGGCGCAGCGTTTCGGGGGCGGGACTGGGGGCGTGGTGCCGGCCCGGGGGCGTGGTCCAGGCCTCTGGACCAGCCCCCAGGTTGGAAGACGGCGCGCCAGCAGTCCGCTGGCGCGCGTAGATTTACGTTTGCTTCTCGCAGGCGTAAATCTAGGGACAAAGGTAAGGGGGGGGGGGTTTAGATAGGGCCGGGGGGGTGGGTTAGGTAGAGGAAGGGAGGGGAAGGTGAGGGGAGGCGAGGGTGAAAGGAAGTTCCCTCCGAGGCCGCTCCGATTTCGGAGCGACCTCGGAGGGAACGGAGGCAGGCTGCGCGGCTCGGCGCGCGCAGGCTGCCCAAAATCGGCAGCCTTGCGCGCGCCGATCCAGGATTTTAGAGGATACGCGCGGCTATGCGTGTATCTTATAAAATCCAGCGTACTTTTGTTTGCGTCTGCTGCTCAAACAAAAGTACGCGATCGCGCTTTATTAAAAAATCTACCCCTTTGGTTTAGGTCATCAGTATTGATATGTTGCAATTGCATAGAATGTTAATAAATTGTTACAAGGCATTTCCCTTTTTGTAAATGTTTGGGTTACACATTGAATGAATGTTGTATTGTGGGATATAAAAGCATTGTCTATTGTTATTTATAAATATTTGGGTAATACACAGTATGAATGTTACATTGTGAGACATATATATGTTGTTGATTGTCATTTACATATGTTATATGTATATTCAGAATTGTAATGTATTAGGGTTATGCAGAGCTTTCTATTTGATATATAAACATGGGTGCTTTATGACTAAAAAATCTTTTTTGTAATAAAAATTTTGTTCAACTTTTTTTTCTTATTATTTTTTTGGTTTATAGTGAAAGTGCTTTTGTCCCACTCTGTTTAGAGTGTTTTTTCTCTTTATAAATATATTTGCATATTTTGCTTTTCTAAGTTTAAAGACTGATTCTATTTAATGAAGACAAGGAATTAACGTTTGCTAGAGATGTGAATCGTGTGCCAGATCATCTTAACGATCAGATTCGGATGGGGGGGGGGGGGGCGGAATCTGATCGTTAAGATATGTGAATTGGAATAGTTTCTGATTCCAATTCACATAACTAAGAGGCCCGCGCCACTAAAACAAAAAAAAAAAAAAACACCCGACCCTTTAAATCGATCCCCCCAAAACCTTTTAAAATTTACTGGTGGTCCAGGGGGACCTCGGGGGGCCTCGGGGATAGATCCTTGGGGAGAGGAGAGATCCAGGGGGCCCTTGGGAAGAGATTTCCCGTTCCCAGGCATCACCTGTATAATAGGGGCTGATGAGTAAAGATGGCCGGCGCCATCTTTAAAGATGGCGCCGGCCAGCCAGTGCTCCTACCATGTGACAGGGGCCGGCCAATGGCACGGATACCCTGTCACATGGTAAGGGCAAACGGGCATCGGCGCCATTTTTTTTTAGAACAGGTGATGCCTGGGAAAGGGAAATCTCTTCCCGAGGCCCCCCTGGATCTCTCCCCGAGGCCCCCTGAGGCCCCCCTGGACCACCAGGTAAATTTTAAAAGGTTTTTTGGGGGGGTCGATTTAAAGGGTCGGGTGTTTTTTTTTTTTTTTTGTGGCGCAGGCCTCCCTAAAAAAAAAAGGGTCGGGAGGGTGGGGGAGGCTAAGGGAGGGTCGATTTAAAGGGTCGGGTGGGGTTTTTTTTTATCTGGCCATCGGCGCCATTTTAATTAGTGGCAGCCAAAATGGCGCCGATGGCCCGAGAGCAGGAGATCGCACTGGGACCCCCTCCCCCACTGGACTACCAGGTAATTTAACATTTTGGGGGGGTTCGGGAGGGTGGGGAAGGGTAAGGAATTGGTTTTAAAGGGTCGGGGTGGGTTTAGGGGTTGTTTTGGTGTGCCGGTTTTCCCGCCCTCCCCCAAATAATTCCCGTGCCCTATTTAATGATACAATACAAATGCCCCTGACAATAAATCGGGGGCATTTGTATTGTATCATGCACTCTAACGATTTTGGACGATTTTTTAAATTATCTGACGATAATTTTAATCGTTCAAAAACGATTCACATCCCTAACGTTTGCCCTTTTACAGACGTATCTTGTAAGATAACAATTTACATTTGATGTGAAGTGGAACAATTTAGAAAATCATCCATGCTTGACCGCCTTTAAATTGAATAAAATGTAGTGTGGATGTTCGCTAGGGCCTCAAACAAAACTATGTAAAATATTTTGGCTGGATCTCTATTGGTTCAAGAGCTTGAGGCAGCTAAATGAAGGTCACTGTGCTGGCACAACTCAAAATGGCCACTTTGGGCACTGCAGCCAAACAAGCCCTGTTAGGGGCCTGGCATTTTGTGGATAATTACAACCTCTGGTGCTAAGTTCTATGCAAAGTTTGGAACCTAACATGAGCTTGCCACCCTTTTACCAGCAAATTATGTGAAACATTTTACAAAATAAATGTATGGCCTACTTTGACTCATTGATCCTGATGTATACGATTCAGGCCATAACTGGATCAGTAGTCATGGCCCATGATGTACATCTAGGATATAGTTACATCAACACATGTCACCTTTTTATGCAAATTTTCACTATTTTGTTTGGGTATAAATATCTATACTGTGTAGTGTATAATTTTTTTCTTTCTAATGTCATTTGAAAGAGCATCTTTTTTGATACAAAAGTCACACTGTTTTGTCTTAGACCCAGACTTCCTTTGATCAAAATTACAGGCCCAAAAACAAGTATCATTTGCATGCATGAATGAACAGTGTTAAAAGAGCCATCTTTGGCACCCAACTGTGAAACATGCAAATGAGCAAGAGATGTGAAATTTTACCATGCAGCTCAGTTTACTGTGCTTACCACACTTTTAACTTTTCACACATATTTGTTTAGATATATTTTCATAAATTAGTCATCAAAGTCAGTACAAAATTTAATATGCTTATTAGTTACCTTGCATTGGTCAATGGTGGCTGAGCCACTGCCAATTCAGCAAAATTGGCAACCCCATTACCTAGGGCTACTCCAGACAGCCAATCAAGGTACCAGCCATAGGTTTTGACGTATTTATTTAAGCACAAAACAAGAAAAGGCAAGATATTACATGGGAGAATTGCTTAAACTTCAGATTTCACAAAACATTCACTTGGTGGTTTTTCCTGCCTTGTGCATGCTTTTGAATGTCTCATTAATGAGTGCAAAGTGGTTTGTGAATAAATGTATTGCCTGCCTGATGATGGCCCGATTAAAAAAAAAAACCACCCGACCCTTTAAAGATGACCCCTTAACTTCTCCCACCCTCCCGATCCCCCCAAAACATTTTTAAATTACCTGGTGCTCTAGTGGTGGTCCCGGGAGCAATCTCCCATTCTCGGGCCATCGGCTACCACTCATAAAGATGGCGCCGATGCCCCTTTGCCCTTACCATGTGACAGGGTATCCGTGCCATTGGCCGGCCCCTGTCACATGGTAGGAGCACTGGCTGGCCGGCGCCATCTTTAAACCATCTTTGTAAACCATTGTGATCTTTACATGGAACAACAGTATGTAAAATGTCCAAATAAGTAAATAATATGCTCTTCTGGAACCCAAAATGTGTCTTTACAGGGTGGCCAGTAAAATGACCTGGCAGGACATTGGGGGTGCAAGAAATTGACTAAGTCATCACGTTCCTCAATTAAGACTTTGTATATATAGCCAATCCACCAGGAATTATTATAAATGCAAGCTAAATACTGACCAGGTTGGAAGCTGGATATTTTTAGGGCAGGAATATATTCACGTTCATGTTCTAAAATACTTGCAATAAATGAGGTGACATCATTTGAAATTTTGCTAATGAAATTTTGGTTACATCAATGGGCTTGAATTGATGAGTTTCCTTTGTGCCAGTAACTGCAGGACCTTTGCTAAACCTCTCATCCTGATCAGGTCTGCTTGCTTCAATATCCTCCTTTGGGACAAAGAAAAGTGTGATACCACAAAGAGCACAATGGTGTCACAGGCCCCAGGATATGTTCCCAAACGTTTTGCTATAACACACTGCTAACATGACATTACCATAGTTCCTTGTGAAAAAGATACTTTTGCATGTTTAGGCTTTCATGCAGTAAATAATAGGGATGTGCATTCGTTTTTCATGAATTAGACAATGTCAACAATATTGTCTATCGTCATGGTTCAGTAGCGCTGATATACAAAGCATTTTTTGGCGAAATTTCGGCAAAATTCGTATTTCGTTTTGGTGCGCACTAACGGAGTTACTGCACACTGCATATCTCTTAGTGTGCAGTAATACAAATTAGTGTGCACTGTTTTTCTAGCTAACAAACTCCTCTGAATTGATACTTTTTAATTTCTAAGTTGCATTTTTTTAGTGCGCACTATTAGTTACAGGGCACTACTACATACTTAAGGCCAGATTTTGTAATGTGCGCGTGGGCATAGATTTGTTCACGCAACCCAGCGCGAACAAATCTATGCCCGATTTTATATCATGCGCGCGCACGCGCAGGAAAGGGCTCCCTAGAATGGGTTTGCCCCTAGAGTGGAGCACGAGCCTTAAAGTGTGGCGAGTCGACATGGAGGAGGTTTCTATGTGAACAGCGGTTCTGGTTCAACATGAGTCAATGGGTACTAAGAGATAGGCTGGCTACACCTGGGGAGAGTTCCCTTTCCTTTGCACAGGAAAGGGCTCCCTGCAATGGGTTGCCCCTAGAGTGGACCACGAGCCTCCAAGCATGGCGAGTCAATGTGGAGGAGGTTTCCATGTGAACAGCGGTTCTGGTACAACATGGGTCAATGAGTACTAAGAGATTATCTGGCTATACCTGGGGAGAGTTCCATTTCCTTTGCGCAGGAAAGGGCTCCCTAGAATTGGTTGGCCCCTAGAGTGTGGTGGTTCTGTTGGCGTCTAGTGAATACCCCAAAGCTATTAACTGTACTTATGCACTTCATCTGATGACAAAGGAACTTGAAGAGCTCTCAGAAATAAGAAAACTGTTACTCAAGTCCAAATCTACAATATCAACCTATGTTGACTTTGAACCCTACAGTGCCTCAGTAAAGCATGGGAACACAGAGGATGAACTAGTGTACAACTATCACCAGTTTTCTATAGTACTAGACACATTAATATTGGCACCTAAGAAACATTTACGGAAAATGGCCCGCATTATGAAGGTCATGAAAACTATTGAGCATATGAAATATGCAAGCTTCAAACATCTTAAGTTAGCTTTTTATGTAGTTACATTCCAAATGTTTCAAAACAGGAAAAAGAATATTCTGGAAAGAAGTGATGCACAAATACATGAAACTGAAATTAGAAATACTAGAACTAAACTCAGACAGGTACAGTGTTTTAGGTCAGGTACATGTGCTGATTTTATATAGAGCATAAGAGGCAGTTGGAGCTGCTGCAAGGCTTTCAATTGCTTTTATTAATCTTTCCATTCACAGGGAAAATTTGGAAACCTAAGCAAAGGCATGCTTATTTTCAAAAACACTAGCATTTCCATCAACTCTGGTGCCATCCTTGAGCAGTGAGGGCTCATGATATCCCCTGTCATTAAAAATACATGTTCACTGGACACACTGGTTGGTGGACATGACAGATATCGCTGAGCCATTTTGGCTAAGTCCAATATGCCAGCGGATCTGTCTGCATGTCTTCTGTGGGCTCTGAGAGATACCGTGTCACTGACATTTGTGCTGGTGTCTCCTTTGCTTGGGTGGGCTGAGAGTCACTTATGCCAGCTGCTTTCTCTCTAGCCCATTGCAGAACAGATGATTCTTTATGGGCAACATGGCTTTGGCGTACTGAAGTGGAAGAGGAAGTACTCGCTGTCGGTGACCGGGTGCTGCTCCTGCTTGGGCTAGCACTACTCTCTGAAGTGCCCACTGTTTCCTCCTCTGCTTCATGCCTAATCTGTCTCTGCCTATGGCGCTCCTGTTCATGGACTTTTACTAACAGCAGGTCCTTCACCAATAGAATACAATTGTACTGTAGGGCGAGTTTCCCTTTCACATGGGGATCACAGACTGTGGCAAGCATATATGTCTGGTCTTCTGTAAAAGGCCTTAATCTCTCTTGCACCTGCTTCTGCAAAATGTACAGAGAATGCAGCACCTCTGCTGTCATTCCCTCTTCCTTTTCCTCCAGAAAATTAACTATAGGGACGATGTCAGCCAAGGTAGCACTTCTGGAACTCAGCTCCTCGTGGCATCCTTGAAGGGCTGCAGGATTTTTACCAGCTGACTCATAACTAACCAATCATGATGCCCTATGGGACTATGCACACCTATGTCCATTGCCACAGAAAATTCATGAAGGGGTGTCTGTTGCTCCACTAACCTCTGCAGCATCATATAGGTGGAATTCCACCGGGTGGAAATGTCTTGATTGAGACACTTGTGAGGCATCTCCAAATCAGCCTGCTTTTGTCAGAGAAGCTGCCCCGCCTTTACACTTCTGTGGAAGTGTACTGCTATGTTACTGAACTTGTGTATTAATGTATGCAGGTATTCATTCTCTTGGTCATTGAACTCCAACCCCAGAGCTGACTTCACTATCAGGTGCAGAGTGTGTGCAAATCATCGGATTTCTGAAAGCGCCCGTCGGATATTGCCTTTACCATGTTTTCACCATTGTCTGTGACAAAGAACCCTGCCTAAAGATTCCTGTCTCGCTGGTGTAGCTGCCAGCCCACCAGCATCTGTCTGATGCATGCTAGAATATTGGCTGAGGTATGGGCATCGTCCATCAATTGGGTGTGAATTAAATACCACCTCCACCCTGATACTTGTTCACTAATTGAGCTGCTGCCTGCCCCTGCCTCAGCCAGGTCCCATCAGTGTGCTGTCAGGGAGAGGTGAGGGTGTGCAGCATTCATGGCTATCCAGATATCACAGATGAAATGCACACTCTCCTATGCCTTAGCTAGCAGTGCTTGGATGTGACTGCGACACTGGTTGTACAGGCTAGGGTTGACCTTTCTACTAAATGTGGTTCTGGAGGGGACTTTGTAATTTGGAACTAAGACCTTCAGCAAATGCTTGAAACCCACATTCTCCACTATCTGCAAGGGCTGGTCATAAAGGGCAATCATTTCCCCAATGTTCCTGGTTACAACTTTTGAGGCTGCCTGCCTCCTTCCCTGGGATAGCATTACCGAACACCACCTCATTTCCTCCATGGTGGGTTGTAGCTTCTGCCACATGGCAGGGGGTTGCTGGTCTGCCACCTGACTGCTAGAAGGGGCTGAGGGCATGGGGTTACTCTGCTCCTTTTCAACCACTTTACGTTGACTGGAAAAAGGGGTCCCCTGACTGGTACTGTCACTATCCCCAGATGGCAGTACCGTTGGGTGTTGCTTCTGCATATGATGCATCATGCCAAAATTAGTTAGATGTCCCATTTACTTGCCTCTGCTAATAGCCCTGGCACAGTAATTACACTCTGTCACTTTAAAGTGGCTCCAGATTGCAGATTTATTTCATAACCCCTTCTCTATAGCCTTCGGGGTGGATGCTGGTACTGGAGCTGAGTAGTGAGTGCACCCTGAGAAGCAATGCCAGGGGCATCAGTCACACTCTGTGCCTACGCTGACTGCTCTTCCTCTTTATCATCATCAGTTTCATCTCCTCTGCAGCACTGAAGTGGAGGCTAAGACACAACTAACTAATCCTCCTAAACCTTCTTCAGCTATTACGTCTTCCATTTCTGATGATGAGAATACCACACAAGATGATTCTTCATTGGAATCATAAGCAAACAGTGCCTGCACTACATTTTCAGTGCTAAGTTGAGTCTGCTCTCGCACTGCCCTTTTGTCTTGCATGACTCAGCCTCCCCTTCCCTAACGTCCAAATCTACAGGGTCAGAAACTGGTGATGGTTATGCATCATCTTTAAATTTCAGTTTTTTCCGGATGGAACTGCCTGCCCCTCGAGATTTTAGATTGGATCAGGCCCCTTTTTAACTTTAATGGGGGACTGGCACTGCCTTTTGAAGTGCCTCCTCTGCCAGTCCCAATCACTTGACTATGTCTAGCTTTCCCTGGATTTATTGTCACTGTCTACTAGGGATTTCAATTAACAGAATTATTTCCAAAAGAGCCGTACTGGGGATTTGGCTTCAGAGAGCACCGCTGAACCAATATATGTGAGTCTGCAAAACTACCCACAGGCCCATGAGGCAGTGCCTGGATGTACACTACTACTGAGGCCACTGTATGTGCCACACCAAACTTGTAACTACAAAAGACGCCTACTGGGGATTTGGCTTCAGAAAGCACTGCTGTCCCAATATATATGTGAGTCTACAAAACTGCCCACTGATGCCCAGTGCACTGCCTTCTTGGCTTAAAAGAGCATCACTGTCCCAATATATGTGAGTCTGCAAAACTGCCCACAGATGCAGTGCCTTGATGTACACTACAATTGGGACCGCTGTATGTGCACATACCAAACTTGTAACTACAAAAGAGACCTGCTGGGTATTTGGATTAAAAGAGCACTGCTGTCCCAATAAATGTGAGTCTGCAAAACTGCCCACAGGTGCACGATGCAGTGCCTTGATGTGCACTACAACTGGGACTGTTATATGTGCACACAACAAATTTGTAACTACAAAAGAGTCCTACTGGAGATTTGGCTTCAAAGAGCACTGCTGTCCCAATATATGTGAGTTTGCAAAACTGCTCACAGATGCAGTGACTTGATGTGCTCTACAACTGGGACCACTGTATGTGCACACAACAAACTTGTAACTACAAAAGAGGCCTACTTTGGATTTGGCTTCAAAGAGCTCCGCTGTCCCAATATATGTGAGTCTGAAAAGCTGCCCACAGGCGCATGATGCAGTGCCTTGATGTACCCTACAACTGGGACCGCTGTATGTGCACACGACACATTTGTAACTAATATGATATGTTTTATTCGTGGAGGATCGCCATGCATTTTGTGAACCCACAAATAAAGGGGTAGATTTTCAAATAGAGCGAATTGGCTTACTTTTGCTGGCGCATCAGGCGCGGAGCCGCGCGTATCTGCTAAAAAACCTGGATCGGCGCGCGCAAGGCTATTGATTTTGTATAGCCGGCGCACGCCGAGCCGCGCATCCTACCCCCGTTCCCTCCGAGGCCGCTCCGAAATCGGAGCGGCCTCGGAGGGAATCCTCTAACGCCCTCCCCTCACTTTCCCCTCCCTTCCTC
Source organism: Rhinatrema bivittatum (assembly GCF_901001135.1). Taxonomy (NCBI): domain Eukaryota; kingdom Metazoa; phylum Chordata; class Amphibia; order Gymnophiona; family Rhinatrematidae; genus Rhinatrema; species Rhinatrema bivittatum. Next base: position 440,534,233 of record NC_042616.1, on the reverse strand, counting down.
TACCTAACCCACCCGCCGGCCCTGTCTAAACCCCCCCCTTACCTTTGTTGGGGGATTTACGCCTCCCGGAGGGAGACGTAAATCCCCGCGCGCCAGCGGGCCTCTTGCGCGCCGGGCCGCGACCTGGGGGCGGGTACGGAGGGCGCGGCCACGCCCCCGGACCGCCCCGGACCGTAGCCACGCTGCCGACACGTCCCCTAAACGCCGCGACGACCGGGCCCGCCCCCCGACACGCCCCCCTCGGAGAACCCCGGGACTTACGCGAGTCCCGGGGCTCTGCACGTGCCGGTGAGCCTATGTAAAATAGGCTCACCGGCAAGCAGGGCTCTGAAAATCCGCCCCAAAATGAATAGGAACTTATGTGTTGCGGATTGCACATTCATTGAAAACGAATGCACATCCCTTCCATTTATAGTTTTGATAAGAGCTAATTGGGATGCCACACATTTTCATTGTTTTGTTTTGTTGGGGTGGTCTTTTTAAATTTTTACGGTGGTTGCTTGTTTCTAACTAGAAATATCCATTTCAAAGATAAAGGCCTATATGATAAAAAGAGATGTTAACTTCTACGGTTAAATCAGTTTGATATCTATCATTATGTGCAAAAACTCCAGTAAAGTATGCCATCAAAACTAACTGTGGCAGTCCTTGGTGCAGGTCTCCTGATAAAGATCCTATTTGAAACATTGATATCGGGATTGCTACGTTAGGAACACATTCTTCAATTGCTGGATTATTTGTACATCAAAGTCAGGAAGGAGTGCTTGCAAAAGTTAAGTGATCAGTTTTTTTGACAGACATGGGCATCAAATTGAGAATAAAGTGCCGGGTATTGGTGTGAATTATTTTGACTTTAGAAGTGACATTCTTTAACAAAGGATAGTTTTTGGAAGTTTTTCAAACATTTTTGTGAGTTTCATTGTATTTTTTCTTGAAAATTATAAAAGACTGGCATATGATGACATAGGGTGAGATCTTCATTTAAGAAATTCATGGTGAAGCTCCAGGACTGATGCCATCATATATATATATATATATATATATAAAGATATATATAAAAAGATATTTTTTCAAAACTTTTTTGTGTTTCAAATGTGTTTAGTATTGGCACTGTTGTTTTTTGGGGGGGTTGATTTATTAATACTATGTAGTGTGGTTTCTCCTAATTCTTTTGACATTATCAATGATAGCATCCATGATAAGGAGATTAGAGCAAAAAACAACTTCCTCTTATTCAAGGAAAAAACTAAAATGTCATAGTTCTGTCCGATGGAAGGAACATGTATATCAAACATGAGGAGCTAATTTTACAGATCACTGGCATGAGCTTAAGAATGAATGGGAAGATGAAAATGTAAGGGATGGTAAGATAGGATTGGGCGTAGAGGCGATATTAGGAGGATGATATTTAGTCAAAAGAGTATTCTTGTGCTTATGATAGGATGGCTCAAATGAACTGCTCCAATTTATAGGGATCTGCATTCATATGAAATAAATAAGGAACCTGAATTGAAAAAGCCCTTTTTTGTTTTGGTTCTTTTCAAAAGGAACAAATCCCTGGTTGTGCCAAAAAACATGAACAATTTGAGGGGTTTCATTTCAGAATAGAATATGTTATTTACAAATGTTCAATATTTGGAAAAAAATATGTGATCTTTCCTTCAACAATCAACCACCATAAAAATTTAAAAAGGCCACCCCAACAAAACAATGCAAATGTCTGGCATAGCAATTGATCGTATCCAAACTGTAAATGGAGGTTGGCTAGTCGGAAAGGATAATGCAATTTGCATTCTGTTACTGTAGTAGGATAAGTATGCTTTTCATGCAATGGGGCAAATGTGTGAATGTGAATGACTGGTACCATTATTAAATGGCAACACCACACCCAGAGTCCTAAGGGGTACTCTGGATCAACTGGACCAGCAGGGTAGATAAGTTATTGATCGAGAGGGAGTGCTGGGGGCATGACTATTTGAAAGGGTGGGTTTTTTTTAAGTGGGGCCCAGTGCTGGGATCTTTAAATGCTTTTTACTTATTTTCTTAACTTTGGCTACCTTTAAGGGCAGTGGGGAAGTATGGGGGAAAGGGGGTTTCACAAGATTTTTACTCTACAGGGGGAAATCTGTGGGCTGCTTGGGCTCTTTAAGGAGACAGACTGGGAGAATGGGGATGTGCATTAGATTCTCAATGTTTCCGGTGAAAGCTAGTTATTTCTCTTGAGGTAATGCTATCTTTCAATCTATTAATATGGCTTGCAAATTTTAAGGTGAGCAACATTATTCAATTAACATAAAATATTTTAGTAACAGGTTTATCTGGATGTGTTGGATGCAAATCAGCTCAGTTTAACTGCCATGTTGTACTGGGATTTTAGGCCTGGATTCCTCATTCATCACTGAATGATGAATCAAGTGAAAACAGGGGGCGGGCCTACAAAAGCCCGCAGCCTTTGCACCACTGCGGTGTGCTGACTGACAGCTTTCGCACCGAATAGCGCCACCGTGAAAGGTGGTGCTATTCGGCACGCTACTGCCTCCTCCCCGCTCCGACTCCTCCCCCCCCCTAATTTGCATGATGTTGCACGTGAAAAGGGTAGTGGATAACACATGGCATTTGAAATTCTTCATGTTATCTGTGCCTTAAGGCATTTACCGCATGGTGAACTCTATTTCCTAGAGATGTGAATCAGAACCGGAATCGGTTCGGATTCAGGTTCCGATTCACATGTGGGGTTTTTTCCATTGGGCCCAATCACGGTTTTGTTTATCGGCTGCGCCCGAGCCGATAAACAAAAAACCCACCCCAACCCTTTAAAACTAATCCCTTTACTTCCCCCACCCTCCCGACCCACCAAAAAACATTTTACAGGTACCTGGTGGTCCAGTGGGGGTCCCGGGAGCGATCTTTAAAAATGGCGCGGGCCATCCAGTGCTCCTACCATGTGACAGGGGCCGGCCATTGGCATGGATACCCTGTCACATGGTAAGGGCAAAGGGCCATTGGCGCCATTTTGATTAGTGGCAGCCGATGGCCCAGGAGTGGGAGATCGCTCCCGGGACCCTCACTGGACCACCAGGTACCTGTAAAATGTTTTTGGGGGGATTGGGAGGGTAGGGGAAGCAAAGGGATTAGTTTTAAAGGGTCGGGTGGGTTTAGGGGTTATGTTTGTTTGCCGTTTTTCCCACCCTCCCCAAAAATGATAAGAGATCAACATCATGGGGTTTTCCTATTGTTTCGGGGGAGCCCCCGATTTCTGACGATTTTGAAAATATCGAAAATATTTTCAATCATCCGAAGCCTGATTCACATCCCTACTATTTACCATGTAGTAAAACCCTAACACTGCTTAGTAAATAGCCTGTAACATATGTGTCCTAATGCTGATAATTAGTGCTAAGTGCTAGATCTTTTTCCTAATTTCACCCATATAGTACCCACTTTACAGGCTTCCAAATTAGGCATCTGCATTTAAACTTTCAGATATTTTCAAAAGGACCAATTCAGGAGCCTAATTTGAAAGTCAGTATCAGAGCTGTCATAACACTGAATAGGTTCTGATTTTACACCATCTCAATTTGACTTGTGTATGAGAAATATTTATCCTCTCTCTATTGCCATAACATTTTACTCTCTAATTTGTTTCTTTCATTATTTGCTCAGTGCAAACTTGTAATCCATACAAAATAAGTTATTAAAAGTTGGAAAGAATCCACAATGTAATACTTATTCATAATTTATTTTAGCTGATATGCAGATTTGATTATTTTTTAATTTGTTTTTCAGTGATTAAATTATCCAGTAGTATTCACAATTTTGGAACTTTTTTTTCCACACTAATAAGCAAAGTATTAGAAATTTTCTGCTTTGTTTATATGATATCTCAAAAAATATGAAATCATTTTATGCTGTAAATTTGAAGCTGAAATTAACTTTTTCAAGGATGATGTGAAGATTTAATTCAAATATAAAATTCACTGCTAGCATATACATTTAACTTTATTTTCATAAACCTTTTTTTTAATAAGTACATGTGTTTGTGACATAGTTAATTATACAGCATACAATATAGAAGTCAATATCCTTAGTCACGTTGCAGTTTGCAAATGCTTTAATGTGCAAAAATGGCAAATTATAGGTTATTTTAAAAAGGATTTACACGCATAAAAGTAGCATATTTCATTGAATTTTTCAAAAGCCCTTTATGCGCATAAAATCAAATTTCAAGTGTAAATCCTTTTGCAAATTACTCTTCCAGAATGTCATTGTATTTGCAAGAAACCACATTGTATTTGATGTTTTGTGTGCATAATGAACTGCACTGCAAAATTTATACAAAACATTGTAATTGACTTCTATTGACTTCTATAAGGATGTCAAAAGGTAATGGGCATGCATCTAGAATACTTCAAAGCCTTATAACAGAAAAAGTCAGTTAATTGTAAGAATGTACTCAAGAATTCTCTGAATAGGACAATGCATTTATTGTTATTTTTATTATTATTTTGTAGAAAGTCAGTATACTCTGTCGGTATATAAATAGAAAAAAAAAAAAAAGGTAGAGAGCTACAGTGTATAGAAACAGGAATATAATTCCTATGAATTATACAAGTCACACAGGTACAATAGCCAATGGAGTTCCCTGATCCCAAGATTTTAAAGTATGTGGGGATTAAGTATTAAAAGTCAGTTCCATAATGGGCTGTTTATAAAGGTCTCTGACCAGCAAATAATTAGGCACTGTTTGATTAATATGCCAACATGTTAACAGGAACAATAATGTTTAGGGTGAAATCTCCAAATCTGCCTGCACTGAAACAAAGCCTGTGAATTCTTTATCCACAGACTTCATACCAAGCATAGAAAGGAAAGTGCATGCCTTGTTTATCCCTGCATGCACTTTTAGCTGGGTAAGGGCTGGGCAATTGTCAGCTAAATAATCCACATAAATGACTTCTGAAAATATCGGGGTTACATTGGCCATTTTCAAATTTTCAGGTACAATGGATGATTTTAATGATAGGTTACAAATTAATTGAAATAGGCCTGAAATTTCACTTTTTAGTTCTTTCAGAATCCTGGGGTATATGCCATCCAGTCCAGGTGATTTACTAATATTCAGTTTGTCAATCTGGCTACCACATCTTCCAGATTCACCGTGATTTGCTTCAGATCATCTGAATCATCACCCATGAAACCCAGAATGGATATCTCCCCAGCACCCTCTTCAATTAACACCGAAGCAAAGAATGTGTTTAATCCTTCCACAATTGCCTTATCTTCCCTAAGTGCCCCTTTAACCCCTCGATCTTCTAACAGTTTAACCTGTTGAATATCTAAGATAAATTATCCAGTTAACTTTAGCTGCATAACTTGCGCACTCAATGGCTTACTGAATATTGTCCATTTTGTTTAGTTTGTTTTAATTTTCTTCTTAAATATATTGGGCTAGATTTTAAAAGCCCTGCGCGCGAGCCCTGCATGCGTAAATCCTGGATTTACTCGTGCAGGGCACTCACGTACCGGCATGCCTATTTTGCATAGGCCGCCAGCACGCGCAAAGCCCCAGGACACACGTAAGTCCCGGTGTAGGAGCTCGACAATCGTTGAATGTGAGAAAACTGAAAACTTCTTTAGAAGGCGTAAGTATCATCTTGTGAGGTAGCTGAAAGGACAAACAATAATTAGTATACAATTACTTTTAAGGACCCTAGTATGTCCATCATATTATGTCTGTCAAATGACATATGCAATGGTCTGATTGTAAGTTTCGCCTACTTAAAAAGAATGTATAAAAGCCTGCTCCTTAAGGGGAGTGGCATGCAGTTGTTCTAAGCCTATGTCTTAGCTGCATCTTGCTGGCAATAAAAAGTTTATCTTTGTGGATCAGTTGTCTGGACCTCTTTACTGCCTCCTTACTAACGGTTACACCGGGGCTTCATAAAAGGGGCAGGAGGGGGCGTGGCCGGGGCGTGGTCCGGGTCCGGGGGCGGGTCCGGCGGCGTGGCGACGGTTCGGGGACGGGCCGGGAGGGCGTTCCCGAGTCCCCTGGCACTGCACTTCAAGCAGGCGTAACTTGCCCAACAAAGGTAGGGGGGGATTTAGGTAGGGCTGGGGGGTGGGTTAGGTAGGGGAAGGGAGGGGAAGAAAAGTTCCCTCTGAGGCCACTCCGATTCCGGAGTGACCTCGGAAGGAACAGAGGCAGGCTGCACGGCTCGGTGCGCGCAGGCTGCCGATTTTGCGCAGCCTTGCGTGCGACGACCCCGGATTTTATAAGATATGCGTGGCTACGCGCGTATCTTATAAAATCCAGCGTACTTTTTAAAGATCTACCTCATTGTGTACCACCTAGAGCCTGAGATAGGTGATTAAGAAATTTAACTTAACAGGTATTCCTTTATCCTTTATTTATTAATTTTTGTTTATTATCTGACTTAATACCAGCTTCCATGGAATCAAAAACATTATGCACGTTGTCAGGTGACAGTGATAAAACAAGCCTTCAGCATAATCCATACATTAAAATCTCATATTCAAATATCTAAAAGTTCACTAGATAACTGTCCTGGTATACTGATGAGCTGTATTATAGCACTTCTCTGATATATTGCCTAGATGAAACAGGAGAAATCCATTATCTCCTAAAATATTTTTGAAAACCAAATGAATATTCACATCATTCACTCTGCTCATGTTTCTTAGAACCAAAGACAAGATTGTTGCATTGGGGGTGGACCCTTGGACCAAGGTGGGATTGACGCAACCCATAGGTAAGGACCTACAGGCCCCACTGTCAGCAGGTGGAGTGGGCTAAAGGTAGAGGCCGCTGGAGCTTCACCTATACCAGCCCTCGTTCCCCGCGGGTTAAGCCTTTGGGTGCCGGGGCTGGCAGGACTTAGGTGGGCCTTGAGGTTGAAAGACAAAGAGGTTGGTTCAGCCCAGAGACAGCAGTTGGTAGGTGATCAGTCCTATCATGGACTGGGTATGGTACTGGAACTCGGATGCCAATGAAACAGAGATTAGCTGGAGGCACTTGAGCAATGATAGGCCAGAGCCTAATAAGTCCACGTCCTGGGGATAGGCTGGAAGAGGCATCACTGACAAGCATGGATCAGGGCCGGCGGCAAAGCAGAGGTCGTGGCAAGCAATGCAGGGTTCTGATCACGGAGAAGTCAATAGCGTAGTCAATCACATCGATGGTCTGATCACAGAGAAGTCAATAGCGTAGTCAGGCGTAGTGGAGGTCTGGGTCTGGAGATAGGCAGTAGAGTAGTCAGGCATAGCGAGGTCTGGGTCTGGAGATAGGCTGTAATGTAGTCAGGCGTAGCAAAGTTGATATCCGTAGAGACAGTCCAACACATAGACAGGGCAGGAACGAAGAAGACAGGAAAAGAGAACAACAAAGGTCAGGAATGAGGAGTAGAGAGGATTCTCTAGCAGCAATGAGTACTCAAATAGCGAGGAGACCTATTGCAAAGGCAACGCTATGGATCGAGGCCTGAGCTTAAATACATTGGAGAGTTTGATGTCATCATCCGGGGCCGCGGCCAGATTCCCGTCATGGGCCCTTCATAAGGATCACAGATGCTCAGGCCTAGGGAGGGGTGCGGTGCGGGTAGTGGCATCTCTCCGTTGACCACACGGAGAGGTCTGACGAGCAATGGCATCTTGAGCTGCAGCACTGGGGACCTTGGCGAAGCCAGAGGCACCAGAGGTGGCCCGAGGTCAGAGCCGGCGGCCCACCGCTGCTAGCGAGGAGGAACCAGAAGCTGGAGTCTGAATAAGAAGGTGAGGGGGAAGTGCCGCGGGTCTGCTGCGGACAGCATGCACAAAAAAGATGCCCGATTGTCCTTTTATTTCACCAAACTACAAAAACTCCTTTTGAAGATCCTGTCAATACATATATTCATAAAAATCATTCTGTTTTTATACAAGGTCAGTATGGCAGGACCTAGTAAATATAGCCACCAATTCCATTAACAGCATTTTTAAACTGTGATTATACTCCAAGAATAGAAGCCTGCCCTATTCCTGTTTCTATTTGTCAGAAAACTAAGACATTATGTGATCATTTAGAGATCCTCTTCCTCATCTCACTAAGTAGACTTTTAAAAATATAAATGGCATAAACACAACTAATGTTAAACTCACTGATTTTTCCATAAGTGCCTAGCAATAGACAGAGATATTTACTTATTTATTTACATAAATAAATATTTTCCAAAGATGCCTTTATATTACAGGTCAACTGAAGCATTAGTTAATGTGAAGGCTAGGTGAAACATCCAACAGAAAATGTTAACATTATCCATTTTCCCATTATACAAATAATATTTACAGCATTGCTATACTAATTCTGAAAAGACTTTGATTTAATAAGGTTATACAGATCCCTATTAATAAATAAAACTCTCTGATTTATGCATTCATGCATGATAACGTGCAGTTGTGTTTTATGTTTTATTTTGTTCATTGTCCTGTTTTCTTTGGAAGACTGGGAGACGTATACATTTAAATAAAATATAGTACTTCGAGTACTAAAAAACTCTGTCCACAAAAGAATATATACAGCACTGATAACACTGACAACCTCGAATGTACTCTGTGACAGGCCAGTAGTCCCTGCACTGATAAAGATAATGTGGCAGAAAGCCAGCTAAGTTATAGCTGGAAGCAACCCCCAAAGAGAAGATAGCACAGCAAAACCTGTCAACAAAAGTTTGCTAATGTATAAATTGGGGCCCTATGGATGGGTCATTGGAAATAAGGGCTAGACCAGAACCATATCCTGGCTACAGCCAGCTGAAAGACATTCATCAACTAAAGTGACTGAAAAACATGAGCCAGCAGACTCTGTGGAGAGAACTATTGTTTGAAAAGACATACTGTAGCTGAAGGAAACAAAGGGCTGAAGCAAGCTGGGAGGGCAGCCAAGGAAATCTGTACTGGCTTTGCCAAGGTCAGGGATCAAGAACAGCAAGTACACGGAACTCACATCCATTTCCCATAATCATTTCACCTTGGGATTGTGAAGGCAGGTGCTCTGAAGAAGGTTGGTTAAGGACTATGGCCAATATTGAAGGAAGACTGGTATGGCACCAAGAAATAAGAGGTACATAACATGAATAGGGTCCTATTTGTTGGTTTGTGAAATGAGAGAGAGAGAGAGACAGAGAGAGAGAGAGAGAGAGAGAGAGACTCTCTACCTGGGAAACGTCAAGCTAGGTTGAGAGAACATTGCACAAATTTCATCTTTGAGTGAGTTTCCTCACTCCAAGGGTCATCAAATATTCACAAGAGAGCACTGTTCTGTTCGTACGTCTCACTTTGAATGTCAAAGTGGCCCCTAATCCCCTACACTAATACCTTAACCTCACCTCGAGTTACTAGGTGCGCCTCCCATAGAGATATAAATACATATCTAGGATAAAAGCATTACAGCTAGGTGCTTGTTCTCTCTCTTCCTCCCTCCCTTCCCCCCCCCCCCCCCCCCAAAAGGTCTCTGATAGCTACCAAAACCAGCATCCACAAAAAATATCACAATGGGTGATGCAGCCATAATGCAAGTTATCACACAGCTTAATGCTCCTGAAAACATTGTAGTTAAAGCCATGCAATAGGGCCTCACAAAACAGTAAACCCAGCTCACTCCTCCTCTCTTTCTGATTTGCATCACACCATATGATATGCTGCTATCACATGCATTAACAAGGCTTTTTGCATGCCATAACCCCTTAACACATGTAAAAACACCTTAGTGCATTTTGATAAATGAGGAAGCTAGATTGTAAGCCCTCTGAGGATAGGGAAATACCTCAATACCTGAATGTAATCTACTTTGAAGTGCTGAAAAAAGTGTGAAAAGTGGAATATAAATCTAAATAAAAACATTATATATATTGTAAAGGAACTGGTGAAGGAGGTGAAATTGTTGTTTCTGGTAGGCTAGGCACACTTTATAACTTTTTGGTGCGTACACTAGGAAATTATTGGTGTTTCTGGAAATTACAGACATTATACAACATTTTTTTTATTATAGAAACAAGCTGTTAAGCCCATTAAAATGGGCGAGGTGTGCTGGCCAGAGCTGTCTATTCCGCGCAGTCACAGCTGCTCATGGGCCTGTTAAAATGGGCGAGATGTTCACGGCACGCCGGTCAGAGCTCTGTTTGTACACGGCACGTCGGACAGAGCTCTCTTCCGTGCAGTCAGAGCTGCTCCCTTCGTATTTGCGGCACAGATGTGGCACGTTGGTGAGAGCTGTCTCATCTGTGCAAGTGCGGCACATCAGTGAGAGCTGCTCTCTACTGTGCATTCATGGCACATCATCACCGCTCAATTATATAGCTGATGGTTAGGTAAGGGGTGCTTTTATGAGGTTTGGAACACATTATGAGTATTTCCATTATTTCCTATGTAAAAAATAGTCTTGACTTACAACCAATTTGAGTTACAACCAGCCCCCTGGAATCAATTGAGTTTGTAAGTCAAGGGTCCAATGTATTTCTACCTTAAGCAAGCATAGCACACAGTGCACTTTCTTCTTGGGTTCTATCAGAGAAGGTTGTTTGCTAGACTACCTCAGCTCTGCCAGCCTGTCTTGCCCCTATCAAAACCACAGGGACCAGACTACCTCTGCTCTGCCACTCTGCCTTGCTGCCATACACCAGATGATTCTACTCCTTGTGGTGTTCTTGCCACTATCATGGATCCTCAGTGTGTTGATGCTAGTCTTTCTGCTGTTTTGTCCCTTTATCGGCACCTTGTCATTTTTTCTGACACTCTTTCTGCTTGCTATGTTCCCCCTTCATTGTGCTGTAGGATGTTGATGCCACTTTTCTTGCCACTTTGCCTGTTGTGCTGCCTTCGAGGGTTCATACAACTATTATCGGTGCTCTCTTTTAAAGCTGTGGTGTGTTTTTGACACTCTCACTGCTGCTTTGCATCTCTGTTAAAGCACTCTTGCCACTTCTGGTACCCCTTTGCCCCTTTACAGTGCCTTAGGCTATTCATGCCACTTTGATGCCATTTTGTCACAGTCCAAGTACCTTGGAGCTCTTTTCTTGTTCTGATGATTGCTCCCCAGAAATTTCATCAGAATTGATAATAAAACTCCAATTCTGCAGCCAAAAATAGGCTGCAAATACTTCCCCCATTGACTTTAATGGGAAAACGAAAAACAAATGAAACTAGGGATGTGAATCGTTTTTTGACGATTTAAAACAATTGTCAGATATATTTTAAATCATCAAAAATCGTTAGAGCCGCGATACAATAGCAATTCCCCCGATTTATCGTTAAAAAATTGTAAATCGGGGGAGGGGGGAGAGCGGGAAAACCGGCACACCAAAACAACCCTAAAACCCACCCCAACCCTTTAAAACAAATCCCCCAACCTCCCGAACCCCCCCAAAATGTTTTAAATTACCTGGGGTCCAGTGGTGGGTCCCGGCACGATCTCCTGCTCTCGGGCCACGGATGCGTTAATAGAAATGGCGCCGGTGGCCCTTTGCCCTTACCATATGACAGGGCAAAGGTAGCGCCGGCGCCATTTTGGCTCATGTCACCCGACGTCACGAGTGCAGGAGATCACTCCCGGACCACCACTGGACCCCCAGGGACTTTTGGCCAGCTTGGGGGGCCTCCTGACCCCCACAAGACTTGTCAAAAGTCCAGCAGGGGTCCGGGAGTGACTTCCTGCACTCGGGCCATATTGCCAAAATTCAAAATGGCGCTGGCGCTACTTTTGCCCTCACTATGTCATAGACATAATCATAGACTGCAACACCTCTGTCTCCATTCCCCTTTGCCATGGAAACCCTCCAACATTTTCTCCAGAATAATTGCTATGGGATGACTCCACCCAGAGTGGTGCTTCTAGAACTTAGATCCTTTGTGGCATCCTTGAAGGGCTTCAGGATTGTACCAACTGCCTCAACCATTACCCAGTATGATACCCCATAGGATGATCCATGATTATCTCTGTTTCCAGAGACATATCATGAAGGGATGTTTATTGTTCCTCTAATTGCTACAGCATCAGATAGATGGAATTGAAGCAGGTGCCAACATTTTTAAACAGTTCCTTATGAAGCACCCAAAATAATTCCTGCTTCTCATGGAGAAGCTGTGCATCATTTATTCTTCAATGAAAATGCCCAGATATTTATCTGCACCTCTCTATCAGGTCCTTCAGGACATTCATCACTGCCAGGTGAAGTAAGTGTGCAAAACACACCCCATCTTCCATTACCTTTCTATTACTGGCACCACTGTTTGTCACAAAAAATCTTCAAGAAGCCTCCTACTTCTCCGGTCTAGCTTGCAATCCTCCAGCATCTATCTTATTGCTGATAAGGTTTAGCACAAGGTATCTATTACCTGTATTTTCAGTACAGCCTAGCTGCTTCCTAATGCTCATTCATCCTAGAGTTGCTGCTATTCCGTGCCTTGGCCTGCTCCCTCCAGTGTATCAACTTGGAGAGGTAAGCATGCATAATTTTTGTGCTGGTTCATGTGAAAGGCATGCTGCTCCCTCCGACTTAACCAGTTGTACCTTAATAGGATTATAACACTCTTTGTAAAGGTTGGTGATAACAAGCATACTAAATATAGTCCTAGATGGCATTTTGTAATTGAGAGCTAACAGGTGTAGTAGATACTTAAAGCTCAGGTTCTCCACTACCTGCAAGGTAGTTATCAAGGCCAATCATTTCCACAAAGCACCTCATTATTACATTTGATGCTGCCTGTCTTATGTCCCAGGACAGTAATAGAGAATACTACCCCATTTTCTGAATAGTAGAATTCCACTGTGGACACATATCTGGGGTTCATGACCTGACTGGTGAATAATGCCATGGGATCTGCTTGGGCAAAAGTCTTCCCCTTTTTAACCCCTTTCCTATGGCTTTTGTTTTGCTTGGCAGAGGGGCTCTCCAGGTGAGTATTATTGCCCTCCCCTTATGCCAGTGCTTTTGCAGGTGATGCTGCATACCAGCATTTGTCAGCTCTAGTACCATTCCTCAACAGATGGCATTACTGCAGTGAAATCACTGATTAAAATGCACATTCTCCCCTGTTTTAAAATGATTTCAGACCAGAGATGTGTTCTGTGATATATTCTCTATGCTGATGCTGGCACTGGAGTTGAGGTTAAATGTGGTCTGTGAAGAAAGTGGCCAATAACATTGATCATGCTCTTTACCTGCACTGCCTGCTTTTCCTAGAGGTTGCTCTCAACAGTCTGTGTCACCTATCACTAAATGAAAGCTAAGGTACTACTGACTAGAGCTCCCAAATATTCTTCATCTACTAGCTCTTTAATACCTTTTTATTCAGGGAATCCCAGATAAGATTCTTCCTCAGAATCAGTTCCTAAAAATACTGCTTTTATTACCTCAACAGCAGAAGAGGAATGGAAGGCTCATCTGCATACCATTCCCAGCAGCCACCGGTAGAGCACTCCAGAGGTCACAGTGAGAGATCCAGGTTTCAAACTCCACAGGTCCAGTTTCCAGAGGCCACATACCCCTTGCAACAGAAGAGAATCAGAAGTTTCTTCTGCATACCATTCCCAGAAGCCCAAGAGAGAGAACTCCAGATGTCACAGTAAGCATACCAGGCTTCAAACCCCACAGTCCCAGCTTTCAGAGGCCCTGCACCTGTTGCAGCAGAAGAAGACAGGAAGAGCATGCCTAATGGAGTGCACACCTCAAACCTCCTTACCATATTCTATCTGTTTACCTTGGTATACCTTATCTGTTTATTAGACCTTATCAGTTTTTATTTGGTTTCATATGTTTTGATTTTACTTGGTAACTGTGTTTGGAGGGAGTAATTTGCTGTAGATTTTATACAGAAGGAATTTAATTCAAAACAAGAGTCAATAAAATAGGTAACTAGGAAGATATAGGTAGATTACTTGTCGTGTTTTGAGGGTCATTGCCAGTGAAATATAAAATAAATCTATAGATTAAAAGTACTTTAGGTTAGCTTTATATCCCTGCTCCCTTAGAAATTTTAACTCTATGACAATTTAACAAAATTATGATTCAGAAAGCAATCTAACAACAAGAAGAAGGCTTTCTAGTCTTTTGCACTGAATGCCACATGTATGATTATCTCCCATCTGGTGAGAGGTTATATGTGTGCACTAGGAGCAAAGAACTCCTAAACCTCAGAGAATGAATATGATTTCTGGAAGCTAGATTGGAAGACCTGGAGAAGTTAAGGGAGATAGAGAGATATATAGAGGAGTCCTTTAGGGACATAGGAGAGAAGTCCACCTCCAATCTGGTAGTCCTTGTGCTGCCTTGGAGGAGAAAGGTTGCTTAATAAAGCCGTGAAAGCAACAGTACACAATAAGCAACCAAATGTCCGAACTTGTAAAGGTTTATTGTGAGCTCTATTGCATAGATTTGCTCACAATAAACCTTTACAAGATCGAACATTTGGTTGCTTATTGTGTACTGTTGCTTTTGGAGGAGAAAGATCACTTGGAAGAGAACATCACCTTGATGAGGCAGGAAGCAACCTATAGTTAAGACCTGCCCTCAAAGTGATGTAGCATCCTCTCACACAGAGAACATGTCTCCAGGGGCACATGCCCAGGATGTAAGGGTTAGGTTGGCCATTCTAGGTGGAGATTTGATAATTAGGAAGGTTTATAGCTGGGTGGCTGATGGACATGAGGATTGCTTATTAATTTGCATTCCTGGGGCGAAGATAGTGGATCTCATGCATCACATAGATAGGATTTAGTGCTGGGGAGGAGCTGGCTGTCTTGGTACATGTGGGTACCAATGACATAGGATAGTGCAGGAGGGAGGTTATGGAAGCCAAATTTAGACTTTTAGGTAGAAAGCTGAAATCCAGACCTCAAGGGTTGCATTCTCAGAAATGTTCCCCATTCCATGTGCATTATTCCAAAGGCAGACACAGAGCTCCAGAGTCTCAATGCATTGATGAGCTGATGGTGCAGGAAAGAGGGTTTTAGGTTTGTTAGGAACTGGGCTTTATTTTGGGGATGGGGGGTTCTGAAAGGATGGGCTCTACTTTAACTAGAGTAGAACCAGGATGCTGGCACTAAGCTTTAAAAAGGAAAGAACACAGCTTTTAAATTAGATGATGGGGGAAAGCTGACATTTGCTCAGAAGCACATGTTTTTGAATAATGCACCTTTGAAGGATACTAAGTGAACAGAAAAAATAGGTCATCCCAGTAGAGAGGTTGCAATAATTGCCAAAGTGGCAAAAGTCTCTTTAAGTAAAGTGCAGAAAGATTCCAATTAACCCCATCAAGTAATGAGCAGGTTGTTAAAATAAGCAAAAACATTTTTTGAAATATCTGTATACAAATGCTAGAAGTCTAAAAACTAAGATGAGAATGTATAGAACTGGATGAAAAGGAGATATAATTGGCATCTCTGAAATAAATGACTACTTCATGGAGGAGCTGGTAGAAACTATTTTATACCTAGTTCTTAGTGGAACACTGGATTTGGTCTGAGAGGTAACAGTGTTGGAGTCATTTAGCAATAGTGATCACATTATCAAATTGGAGGGAGCACACTAAAGAAATTTACTGAGACAGCATTTAATTTTCAAAAAGGTGACTATGATAAAATGAGGAAAATGGTTAGGAAAAAACTGAAAGAAGCAATTGCAAAGTTTAAGAGTTTACTAGGGATGTGCAGAGGGACGCCATATGTTGCATTCGGGATTCGTATTCGTCAGGGGTCAGATACGTTGCATTCAGCAAGGGGGCCCCCCAATACATTTATAAGTTAATTCTTATTCGTTTCCCGGCTAAAATTAAATTAACTACAACTCCCCACCCTCCTGACCCCCCAAGACTTGCCAAAAAGTCCAGCGGGGGTCCGGGAGCGACCACCTGCACTCCGGCCTTCGGCTGCCAGTATTCAAAATGGCGCCCAATAGCCTTTGCCTTCACTATGTCACAGGGGCTACCGGTGCCATTGGTCAGCCCCTGTCACATGGTAGGAGCACAAGATGGTGCCAATGGCCATGTGACAGGGGCTGACCAATGGCACCGGTAGCCCATGTGACATAGTAGGTCAAAGGCTATCGGCACATTTTGAATACTGGCAGCCGAGGGTGTGAGTGTAGGAGATGGCTCCCGGACCCCCCGCTGGACCACCAAGGAGTTTTGGTAAGTCTTGGGGGGGTCAGGAGGGTGGGGGGTTTGTTTAAATTGGCTCCTTTAGACGGCCAAATAATTCAGTGCAGATTCGTTGTATTCGTGGGGAATCATGATATGTTTTGCTTCCCCATGAATACAACGAATATGGCCCTATACTTTGTGGATTCCCAATTCACAGGGAATGAATGCACATCCCTAGAGTTTACCTCAGGCATGGATATTGTTTAAAAATACCATCTTGGACATTCAGACCAAATGTATTTCATACAATAGAAAGGAAGGTTAAATGGAAGGAAGGCTAAATGACTACTGGCTACGTAAAAGGTGAAGTATGAAATGCTATAATATTTAAAAGGACATCTTTCAAGAAATGGAAAAGGGATCCAAATGAAGAAAACAATTCAGAGGCAAAGCACTGATAACTAGAGATGAGTTTCGTTGTTCTGGGTCAGGTTGGGTTTCAGTTCGGGCGCTTTTCGGCAAAAACAAAGCTGAAACCTGAACCCGAAACCAGAAAAATGAATTTAAAAAAAAACTGAATCGAAAAAAAAACCCATCCCAATCCTTGAAATTTACTGTATTACACCCCCCCCCCCCACCATCCTGATCCCTCCCCAAGACTTACTAAAAGCCCTGGTGGCCCAGCAAGGTCCCACGAGCAATCTCTCCCTCTGGGCCATCCGGCTGTTAGGCCTACCATGAATCAAAATGGGGCCGATGGCCCTTTGCCCTTACGATGTCATAGGGGCTACCAGTGCCATTGGTTGGCCCCTGTCACATGGTAGGAGCAATGGATGGCCAGCGCCATCTTGTGCTTGCCAAAAGTCCCTGGTGGTCCAGCAGGGGTCCTGGAGTGATCTCCTGCACTCACGCCGTTGCTTGCCAGTATTCAAAATGGCACCGATAGCCTTTGCTCTTACGATGTCACAGGGGCTACCAGTGCCATTGGTCGGCCCCTGTGACATCGTTGGGGCAAAGGGCCATTGGCAACATTTTGATTCATAGCAGGCCTGACAGCCCAATGGCCCAGAGGGAAAGATTGCTCTCGAGATCCCGCTGGACCACCAGGGCTTTTAGTAAGTCTTGGGGAGGAATCAGGATGGCGGGGGGATTGTAATACAGTAAATTTGAAGGGTTGGTTTTTTTTTTTTAATAAATGTGCCCCTCCCCCCTGCACTAACCCGAAAAACGAATTTTCCCCGAAGTTCGGGAAAATCTGTTTCGTGGTTCACATCCCCCAAACCACAATGAATTTTCATTGAAATTGCCTAATTCATGATAAACGAATGTACATCTCTACTGATAAGAAAAGCAAAGAGAAAATTTGAAAATAAGCTTGCTGTGGAAGCAAAACTCATAATAATAACTTTTTTCAGGTTTATTCAAGGTAAAAATCCTGTGAAGGAGTCATTTGTACCATTACATGATGAAGGGATAAAAAGCGGAACTCTTGATGACAAAACCATAGCAAAGAGACTAAATGAATTATTTGCTTTGGTATCCACTGAGGAAGATATACAAAATATACCCATGCCAGAAATGATATTCAGAGGTGATGATTCAGAGGAACTGTAACAAATCTCAAAGAAACTGGAAGATGTATTAGGGCAGGTTGACAAACTAAGAGGAGCAAATCACCTGGACCAGATGGTATATATCCCATAGTTCTGAAAAAACTGAGAAATACAATTGTGGGCCAGCTATTGGAAACTGTAAACTAGCAGTAACATTGTCTTTGGTATCTGAAGACTGGAGGGCTGCTAATGTAATGCCAATTTTTAAAAAGGAATAAAGTGGTGATCCAGGAAACTTTAGACCACTGACTCTGATGTCTGTGCCAGGCAAAATGGTAGAAACTATCATAAGTACTATCTGAGTACTTCCGGGGCGGGCGGGGTCAGGGAGGCCGGAGCAGCCGAGGTCGGTCGGTCGGTGCTGGGCCGTTTTCCGCTGCCGGAGGAGGAGAAGGAGCGTCCCGGAGATGTCCCTCGGGGAGTACGAGCGGCACCTCGCCTCTCTGAGCTCGGACTTCGGCGGCTCCGGGGACAGTGAGGTCGGCCGCTCCCGGGCCTCGTACAGCGCCGAGCAGGAGGAGCTGCATTACATCCCCATCCGCGTCCTGGGCCACGGGGCCTATGGGGAGGCGACGCTGTACCGGCGCACCGAGGATGACTCTCTGGTGGTGTGGAAGGAGGTCTGTGTTACTCGGCTGTCTGAGAAGGATCGACGTGATGCCCTGAATGAAATTGTGATTCTGGCTCTGCTGCAGCATGATAACATCATTGCTTATTACAACCACTTCATGGATAACACCACACTGCTCATTGAGCTGGAATACTGCAACGGAGGAAATCTTTTTGATAAGATTGTGCGTCAGAAAGACATTTTATTTGAGGAAGAGATGGTGGTGTGGTACCTCTTCCAGATTGCTTCGGCTGTCAGCTGTATTCACAAAGCTGGTATCCTACATAGGAGTTAATAAACATGTGGATAAAGGTGAACCGGTAGATGTACACACTTCCACCACACACTTCCACCAGGCCCATCAGAGAAGCCTACAAAGGATCACTCCATGTCCCCCAAACCAAAACCACTCACTACCTAACTTTCAGAGACCGAGCCTTTTCCACAGCCGGCCCTTCATTATGGAACTCTATCCCTCCGGAGCTGAGACAAGAACCATGCCTACCGACTTTTAGAAAAAGGCTTAAGACTTGGCTATTTAAACAAGCCTTCCCAGACCTGATCTAAATGATAGTAATTTTACAAGAGACAGCAAACTATACAATAGATTTCATATCATAATGTAAATAATGTAAATATTTTAATCCCTTCCGTTCGGCTCTCTTATTCTAATTTCCCTTCCCAGTTTTAAGACCCTGTTGTAATGTAACTTTTGTTCTCCTTGCACTTGTTTTTCGTTTCTTGTTCTCACCCCTTGTTTTATGTAAACTGGCATGATGTGGTTTCTAATCATGAATGCCGGTATAGAAAAACGTTAAATAAAATAAATAAATAAAAATAAAGAACAAAATAGCTGAACATATAAATAGGCATAGTTTAATGGGCCAAAACCAATATGGATTTAGCCAAGGAAACTCTTGCCTCACAAATTTTCTACATTTTTTTAAATTGCTTAAATAAATATAAGGATAAAAGTAAGCCAGATGATATTGTATATTTGGATTTCCATAATGCATTTGACAAAGTCTCTCATGAGAGAATTCTTAAGAAATTTAAAAAAATCATGGGATAGGGGGCAATGTCCTATTTTGGAATGCCAACTGGTTAAAAGATAGGAAACTAGAGATTAGGACTAAATGGTAAATTTTTGCAGTGGAGAAAGGTGAATAGTGGAGTGCCCCAGGGATTTGTTCTAGGATCATTGCTTTTTAATATATTTATAAATGACCTGGAAATGGAAAAAACAATTGAGTTGATTAAATATGCTGATAATACAAAATCATTGAAAGTTGTTAAATCACAAGAGGATTGTGAGAAATTGCAAGAGGACATTGCAAAACCGGGAGACTGGGCATGCAAATGGAAAATGAAATTTAATGTGGACAAGTGTAAAGCGATGCACGTAGGGAACAGTAACCTAAATTATGGTTACACAATGCAAAGTTCCATATTAGGAGTCACCACTCAAGAAAATAATCGAGGTGTGATTGTTTAAAATACGTTGAAATCTTCTGCTCAGTGTGCAGAAACAGCCAAGAAAGAAAATAGAATGCTTGGGATTATTAGGGAAGGAATGAAGAATAAAACATAGAATATCATAACGCTTTTGTATCACTCCAAATTGCGACCTCATCTTAAGTATTATATGCAGTTCTGGTCACCACATTTGAAAAAAGATATAGCAGAAAAAGAAAAGATACAGAGAAGGGCAAGCAAAATATTAAAGGAGTTGGAACAATTCCCTTATGAAGAAAGGCTAAAGAGATTAGGACTCAAGCTTGGAGAGGAGATGGCTGAGGGGAGGTATAATAGAGGTCTGTAAAATGATGAGTGGAAAGGAATGAGTAAACGTTAATTAGTTGTTTACTCTTTCAAAAAGTACAAAGACCAGGGGACACAAAATGAACTTATGGGTTGGGGAGGGGGAAGAAACTTTCAAAATTAACACAGACAATTCCACAACAAGCAAGTTTTAAAAAGTACAATCAGTTTTTACAAGCAAACAAGAATCTACTTTTGAACTTACAAGTCCCCACGAGCAACAAGCAGTAAGCCACCTATCAGATTGTCTATCCCACAGTCAAATTGAATTCCTGGCAAAAAGAATCCCCCCCCCCCCCCCCAGTGTAGAGAGAGAAAAATTCCCCATATATTGATAATTACAGTGCAACTCTTGAACTCACCAGTTTAGCTTCCTGGAAGTTGGCTGCAATAATTTCATTTATTTATTTGTTTGTTTATTTATTTATTTCATTTATTTATTTCATTTATATGTTGATTAATGCACAAGTTCCTAAGCAGCTCACAAACCACATACATAACAAAAAACCCAATAAAAGCAATAATAAAAGCAAAACAAGTTCTCCGCATAATTCATGTCATAAAACAAAATAACTGACTCACATATGACAGAATAAAAAAAAATTACTGCCTGGTACAAATGTAAGCTATAATAAAAGACCTATATAAAATAAATTACAATATGCCAATATGAACAAAAATGTTTCCAACATTGCCTTCAATGTTTTAGTACAAGTCATAAAGCGTGAATCCCTACATCACTTCTCAAAGACAAGCCCAATGTTATTTTCTGTAAATCAGTTTGTCTTAGAAATGCTATATTTCTGGAAAAGAGGAGATTGGGATTTATGTGGACTAAGGAAAGATCTCAGCACTTCATATGCATAGAAAATGGGCTCCAAAATAGATAAAATCAATCATGCAGATTGTCTTACTGTATATTGTTTCCTATTTAATGGACTGCTCAATTTAGTTTATATAATGTTTACATTTTCATTCTTTTAAAAATCTAACTTTATCACATTTGTGTTTAGCAAATAAATTCACAAGCCTTTAAGCCTTCAGCAGGATGCAGGATTTCAGTAATATGGTTTTACAAAAGCATACCTATTACAGATCAGCCTAATCCTATCTCGGTACTAGCTGACTGTGTTACTTGTGTAAAGCTGTGTGGGGAATTAGATTACTTAAAAAAATGCATGACAGTGGTAAGCTGATTACAAATCAAAGCAAGTCTAAAAAGAGATTTTGGGGGGAAAAAAAGTCTGTTTTGGAGGTTATGATTTCTTTTATTGGATGAACCCAAAAATGATCATACATTGATAATATTAGGAATTAACTTTTGAGATCTCATGGAGGCATCTAAAATAGGGCCCTATGAGGTTCCAAAAGCTAATAAATAATATCAGCTACAATTATTTTGGTTTGTTTAATAAAAGATAACAAAATCTCTAAAGAATCCTTTTTTCTACAGGAAGTAATATTTCAATATATTTTAATCCATTCAAAGGAAAATAGATAATTATCATCCAACATTTAGATTTCAATAAAGGAAGATAGAACAGTATATTTAAAAACTGTATATTTATGCAATATGAGAGCCATTTCATTGTTTGTTGTAGATAATGCAATTTTCTTTCTGAGCCTTTCACTGTCCATAACACCTGTGGTTTATGGAGGACCTTAGAACAATGTGACATGATTTGATCATCACTCTGTGATGAACCATGTGTGAAGAAAACTCCATGTGGAGAAAATCTTCTACAGATTTGTTTTACTTCTTATACTGTGTGCACTGCATCACAAAGGTTCATATTATAGAGTTACAGGGGCCATTCAGTCACTTCTTAGATTGCTTAACATGCCTTCACCTGTTTCTTATACATTCTTATGAACTGCATGAATTAAGTGGAAAGGAAGTAGAACCAAGTCACTATACACATCAAAGGAAATGTCCCCTAGAGTGAAGAGTTAAAAGTGAAAGAAGCAAATTCAAAATAATAAAAATGTGCTGATTAGGTTATCCCTTACTATGTAGGAATATATTATTGCACACAGAGCCAGATTTAAAATTGTGGTGCCAAAAGGCAGAGTGCCATGGAGGTATCCCTTTGAAACAGTGCCGGTGCATGGCTCTAAAGCAAGCAGACACTGGCTTTTCTTTGATCAGAATATTTGTGGCCTTCAAAATTTGGCACCCTAAGCAGTTGCCTATATTAATTATTTCTAAATCCTGGTCTGATCACACATGTGGCTTGTTGAACTACTTGTTTTGCTTTGACTGTTTTATAGTTCTCTGTATCAGACTAACATTTTTAGTGAAAACTTACCAGTAAGAGACATATTAACTAATCTGGTGCACTGAATTTTAGTTTTCTTATGTAGTCATATTTGGAGTATCCTTGTCTATCTTGACTTCATTTTCTTAGATAACTTAGGGGCAGATTTTTAAAGGCGCACGCGCAGGGTACATCTGTGCGCACTACCCGGCGCGCACAAATGTACACCCGATTTTATAACATGCGCGCGCTGCTGCGAGCATGTTATAAAATTCTAGATCGGCGCGTGCAAGGGGGTGCACACTTGTGCACCCCCTTGCATGCGCTGAGCCCTAGGAGAGGCCCGATGGCTTTCCCCGTTCCCTCCAAATCCGCTCTGAAATTGGAGAGGCCTCGGAGGGAACTTTCCTTTTGCTCCCCCCCACCTTCCCCTCCCTTCCTCTATCTAACCCATCCCCTAACCCTACCTAAACCCCCCCTACCTTTGTTCTCTAAGTTACGCCTGCCTAAGGCAGGCGTAACTTGCCCGCGCCGGCCAGCTGCTGGCATGCTGTCCCCCAGCACGGCTGCTGTACCGGAGGACTCGGGACCGCCCCCGGACCGCCCCTGGACTGCCACCCTGCCCCCTGCCCCACCCCTTCACGCCCCTTTTTCAAAGCCCCTGGACATACACGCATCCCGGGGCTTGCGCACGCAGCCGAGCCTATGCAAAATAGGCTCTGCACACGCAGGAGGGTTTTTAAAGTGTTACACACGTATATTACACACGTAACCCTTTGAAAATCTACCCCTAAGGGGGTCATTTATCAAAGTGCTATATGGCACTTTCACATGCGTCAAGGCATTTTCGCATGTGTAAATGCCTTTAACACATGCAAAAATGCTTTAACGCATGTGAAAACGCCATTAATGCATGTGAAAGCACCATAATGCATGGTGCGATGCAAATGAGAAAAAGGGGAGGAGTATTGGCCAAGTGGGCTCCTCAGTTTTGTGAACCTGTATTACACAGCTTTAATGTGAATTTTAACTACACCTTTGTGCTGTGTGATAGGGCTTTATTGCAATGTTTTTGCAAATGCTGTTTTAAGCTTTCAGTGTTCTCCTTCCATGAGAGAGAGAGAGAGAGAGAGAGAGAGACTAGCCATAATGCCTTCACACTAGATAGTTATTTATATCTCTATGGGAGGCCCACCTAGTCACTTGAGGTCAGGTTTAGGTATTCGTTTAGGGGTTAGGAGCCACTTTGACATTCAAAGTGCTAAGTACGAAAAGAACAGTGCTCTCTTGTGAAGATTTGATTACCTTCGGAATGAGGAAACTCAACCAAAGATGAGATTTGTGCAATGTTCTCTCAGTCTAGCTTGATGTTACCCAGGTAAAGAGTCCATCAAGCTAGGTTGAGAGAACATTGCGGAGCCCTGTGGGGACTTGCAGCGAGAAGCTAGCTCAAGGCAGAGATGGACACAGAGAATTTGATATATTGTACTGCAATGTAGATGGTGACCTGGGGAGCGGGTGATGATTCCAGCCAGGAGATGAGGAACCAGATGGCAATGTTCCATCTTTAGGTTGAGGGTGGAAAAGGCAGTTCCACAGTCTCACCAGATCTCAAGAGGGAGATGGGTCCAGTAGTGGTCCGCAAAGCGGGGTAGGCCGAGAACCCAAGCTTAGATGGAATAGCCAATAGATCCGGTAGTGGTCCACGCTGCGGGGTAGGCTGAGGATCTATGGAGAGAAAGATGAGACAATCCAAAGACAGAACTGAAGTGGTAGTACTCACTCTGATGCTGGTAGTAAGAGAGAGGGAACCCCCGAGAAGCGGAGGTCCCAGATGAACAAGTCCCCTGAGGAGCGGGTACCATAGGAGTCCTGGTAATTGAGTAGGCAACCCCAAAGGGAAGGTAGGAGCACAGCAAGGCCCCCGAGGAGTGGGTACCTTAGGCATCCTAGTTGGTAGGAGATAACCCCGGAGGGTAAGGAGGAGTGAGGCAAGGCATCCATGGAGCGGGTACCTAAGTCATCCTGGAGCAAGGGGAAACAGAGTGGGAGTGTCTGGTTACATGGCGAGAACAGCATGGAGGATTCCTTGCTAAATCAAAGAAGGATTCATGAGCGAAGATTAAATACCAGAGCTAGTGCTGTCATGCAGTGGGGATGCCCCCGAGGTTCCCGCCATGATGCACGTAAAAGACGGGGCTGCACGCATAAGCGTGCCCTATGTGACTCCTGGAGAAAGATGGCGAACGCAATCGCCCATGCCGGGCCGAGGATGCTGGAGTATTCGGTGAGGAGAAGCAGAGGCAGCCATCTTTCCAAAATGAACAGAGTCAGGTAGAGGAAAGGTGAGCAATAGAAGGTGCAGCCATCTGCGGCCAATGGGTGCAATAGTACCCCCCTTCCAAGGGCCCCCCAGAGGGTGTTGGCTTCCGAGGATGAGACTGATAGAAGCGACAGAGCATGTCTTTATCCAAGATATTGGCCATGGGCTCCCAGGAGTTCTCCTCCAGTCCGTATCTTTTTCAAGAGATAAGGTACTCCCATCATTTACCTCTGTTGTGTACATCCAGGATGTCATCAATGGTATATGTGATATCTTCTTCTGCATCAAGCTGTGTTGGTTCCGGAGCTTTGCTGGAATATTTGGACAGTATGAGGTAGATTTTCAAATACCGCGAATAGGCGTACTTTTGCTGGCGCATCAGGCGCAAGCAAAAGTACGCGGGATTTTAGTAGATACGCGCGTAGCCGCTAAAATCCTGGATTGGCGCGCGCAAGGCTATCAATTTCGTATAGCCGGCGCGCGCCGAGCCGCGCAGCCTACCCCCGTTCCCTCCGAGGCCGCTCCGAAATCGGAGCGGCCTCGGAGGGAATCCTCTAACGCCCTCCCCTCACCTTCCCCTCCCTTCCTCTACCTAACCCACCCGCCCGGCCCTGTCTAAACCCCCCCCCTTACCTTTGTCGGGGGATTTACACCTCCCGGAGGGAGGCGTAAATCCCCGCGCGCCAGCGGGCCTCCTGCACGCCGGGACGCGACCTGAGGGCGGGTACGGAGGGCGCGGCCACGCCCCCGGACCGCCCCGGGCCGTAACCACGCCCCCCGGGCCCGCCCCCGGAACGCTCCGGACACGCCCCGAAAACGCCGCGCGGTTCGGGCCCGCCCCCGACACGCCCCCCTCAGAAAACTCCGGGACTTACGCGAGTCCCGGGGCTCTGCGCGTGCCGGTAGGCCTATGTAAAATAGGCTCACCGGTGCGCAGGGCCCTGCTCGCCTAAATCCGCCCGGATTTGGGCGGATTTAGGCGAGCAGGGCTCTTAAAATCCACCCCTATGAGAGGTTTCAGTAATTCCACGTGAAAAGCATTATGAATATTCATGGATGACAGTAGCCTCAAACTGTAAACCAAATTCCCAAGACATCAGAGGACGGCAAAAGGGCCGACGTACTGAGGAGGAAAATGTGCGGAGGGCAGTTTTAGGTGGAGTAACTTTGTACTAAGCCATACTTTGTCCCCAGGATGAAATTGAGGAGCCTTCCTGTGGTGAGCATCATAAGTCTTCTTGGCTCTTTCTCCCGCCTTAAGAAGTAGATCCTTAGTCTGTTTCCACAATTGTTGCAATTCCATTGCGGTGGTTTGAGCTGCTGGAGATGGCATGGAGAGTGGCAGAGGTAATGGGGGTAATGGGTGGCAGCCGTACACCACTTGAAAGGGTGTTGATCCCGTGGCAGCAGCTGGATATGAGTTTAAGGTGAATTTGGCCCAAGGAAGTAATTCTGCCCAGTCACTTTGTCTAGTATTCACATATGAGTGTAGGAATTGCTTAAGTATCTGATTCATTCGCTTTGTTTGGCCATTGGACTGTGTGTGATAGGCCGAGGTCAGATCCAATGCGATGTCGAACTTCCGACACAGAGCCCTCCAGAAGATTGCAGTAAACTGGATGCCTCTATCAGACAGAATGTATTTGGACATGCTGTGGAGGCAAAAGATGTGCTTCACAAATAATTTAACTAGTTCAACAGCAGATGGTAATCCTGGCAGGGCCACAAAATGTGCCATTTTCGAAAACTGATCAACAGTCACCCAGATCATATTGTTTCTGGCAGAAAGGGGTAAATCTACTAAGAAGTCAGTCATGATGTGCGTCCACAGTTCCTCTAGTACAGGCAGAGGTTGGAGAATACCCCAGGGACATCTGGCAAAAGGTTTTTGTTTTGCGTAGGTGGTGCAAGAAGCCACATAGGCTTGGACATCAGTCTTCATGGTAGGCCACCAATAGAACCTTTGGAGCATAGCTAATGTACGTTCTTGCCCAGGGTGACCAGGCAGACGGGAGTCATGGGCCCACTTTAACAATTTCTTCCTCATTCCCTGTGGCACCACTGTCTTACCAGCGGGAACTGCGTGAGTGGCTGCTAACACCACCTTCGCCGGACTGATGATATGACGAGGCTCATCGGGTACGTCCACCTTAGAGAAGGAGCACAAAAGAGCTTCTGCTCTAATATTCTTTTCTGCTTGATGGTATTTCAGTAAAAAGTCAGAGGTTGAAAAACAATGACCACCTCGCTTTCCGATTATTAAGGCATTGAGCGTGCCATAAATATTCCTAATTTTTATGATTTTTATACACTGTCATTTGGTGCTGTGCACCTTCCAGCCATGGACGCCATTCTTCAAAGGCCAATTCTATAGCTAACAGCTCTTTATCTCCAATTCCATAATTTTTCTCGGCAGGAGAAAATCGTCGTGAGAAGAAAGAGCAGGGATGGAGAACATTGGCATCACTATACTGGCTTAGTACTGTTCCCACGCTGACATTGGAGGCATCGACCTCGACAATGAAAGGATGATGAAGATTGGGATGACGAAGACAAGGCTTGATCTGGAAGGCTTCTTTGAGAGTTTGGAAAGCTGCCACTGCCTCAGTAGACCATCGAGATGGATCAGCCCCCTTTCTAGTCATGGCTGTGAGTGGTGCTGCTAAGGTGGAGTAGTGTTTGATGAAGGTACGGTAATAGTTTGTGAAGCCAAGGAAACGGCGTAAGGCTTTTAAGCCAGTGGGTTGAGGCCACTCTTGAAATCTTTTCAGCTTTTGAGGGTCCATCTGGAAGCCATTCTTTGAAACAATGTACCCTAGAAATGGCACTGACTCCTGGTAAAAAGCACGCTTCTCGAGCTTCGCTTAAAGGCAATTATCACGTAGCCTTTGTAGTACCTTTATCACATTGGCCTGGTGGGTATGGAAGTCCTGGGAGAAAATCAGGATGTCATTTAAATATACCATCATGCACTGGTACAGTAAGTCCCGCAGAATATCATTCATCATATTCTAGAACACCGCTGGTGCATTGCACAGACCAAAAGGCATGACTAAATATTCGAAGTGCCCATCACGGGTGTTAAAAGCTGTCTTCCATTCATCTCCTTGATGGATTCGGACCAAATTATAGGCCCCCTTTAAGTACAGCTTAGTAAACACCTTGGCCCCATGGAGTCTGTCGAACAGTTTGGTTATAAACAGTAGAGGATAGAGATACTCGATGGTGATTTCATTGAGACCTCTGTAATCGATAAAAGGGTGAAGAGATCCATCTTTTTTCCCAACAAAAAAGAGCCCCGAGCCAGCTGGGGATTTAGAAGGTCTAATGAACCCTTTTTGCAGGTTCTCTTGGATATAGGCTGACATCACCTCAGTCTCTGTTATTGAGAGGAGGTATACCTTTCCCTTAGGAGGTTCCAAATTAGGTTTGAGATTTATCGCACAATCAAAGGTCCTATGCAGAGGTAATACATCTGCTGCTTGCTTGGAGAAGATGTTCTGAAAAGGCACATATTGTGGCAGAAGACCAGGTAGTGAGGGAGTCGGCGACATGCAAGGCAGCCTTGAAACTTTGGCTAGGGAATTATCATGGCAGCCAGGGTTCCACTCAGAGAGGTCCATGGTGGTCCAATTGAACTGAGGTGTATGTTCCTGTTGCCATGGTAGGCCGAGTACCACGGGGTGAATAACCCTTTCAAGGAGCAGGAAATATATGTTCTCAGTGTGTAAGCCCCTGTGCAAAGGCATATGAGCTGCATGGTAAGTGATACCTCCCCTGGAAGTGGTTCTCCATGTATAGAAGACAGCAGTAGAGGGGTAGCTATTGGTGTAGTAGGAATTTGCAGATGATCTGCAATTCTTTTCAGCATAAAGTTTCCTCCCGCACCTGAGTCCACAAATGCGAGTGTTGAAAATTCAAGGCTTCCAAAGATGAGAGAGATGGGGAGAAATAATAGAGGAGAGGGCACAGTTAGACCTAGGAGGAGTCCTCCAGCAGATCCTAGGTCTGGCCTTTTCCCAGACAGATAGGGCAGATCTGAACAGCATGGCCGAATTGACCGCAGTACATACAGAGACCTGAGCGTCGGCAAAAAGTCTCTCTTTAGAAGTCAGGTGACTGCGTCCTAACTGCATAGGCTCCTCTTCATCTTCACTGGGTGCAGACGATTAGGCTGAAGTCATGTGCATGGTTTGAGGGCAATTGCATCCCGTAGGGTGCTTCTTTTGACACTTTGCTTCTTGAGTCTGGTTGTGTATCCTGCGATCAGCCCTCCCAGCTAAATCAATGAGAGATTCCAGAGTGTCTGGCAAGTCACGAGCCACAAGTTCATCTTTTATACGGATGTTGAGGCCCTCTAAAAATATAGCACATAGACATCCCAAGTCCCAATGAAGCTCAGATGCTAGTGTCTTGAATTCAATAACATAGTCTGGTAAAGGCTTGCTTCCTTGTTGAAGGTGAAGAAGAGTAGACCCTGCGATAGTCTGACATGCTGGATCATCAAATACAGATTTGAACAGATTCAAGAAGTCAGTCAGATCATTCAAAATAGGGTCGCTGCTTTCCCAGAGTGGTGAAGACCAGGCCAGGGCTCTTCCATTTAGTAGCGACAGGATATTTGTAGTCTTGGAAACAGGAATGGGAAAGTAGTTCGGTTGCAATGAGAAGTGCGTACAGCACTGGATGATAAAGCCCCTGCATATTTGGGCATCACCAGAGAAGCGTGTAGGAGCTGGTAGCGGTACAGTGGTGGAAACAGCAACCACTTGAGGAGAAGAATCTTTCTCTGGAACCATCAGCGTATTCAGTCAATCGTTCAACTGGTTGAAAGCAGTGGCTAGTGTCTCCAGAGATTTCTGTTGCTCTGTAATCTGCTGGGCCAGGACAGGAATGGCCTGTAAGGCTGCGAGCTGGGCTGGGTCCAAGGAGTTAGCAATCTGTTTTATTTTGGACATTGAAGCATGGGTCCTTGGTCACTGTAAGAGATGGCACCTCCCACAGGGCAGGGAACTTGCAGCAATAGGCTAGCTCAAGGCAGAGATGGACACAGAGAATTAGCTTTATTGTACTGCAACGTAGATGGTGACCCGAGGCGCGGGTGATGATTCCAGCCAGGAGATGAGGAATCAGATGGCAAAGTTCCGTCTGTAGGTTGCAGGGTGGAATAGGAAGTTCCACAGTCTCACAAGATCTCAAGAGGGAGATGGGTCCAGTAGTGGTTCGCGAAGTGGGGTAGGCTGAGAATCCAAGCTTAGATGGAATAGCCAATAGATACGGTAGTGGTCTGCGATGCAGGGTAGGCCAAGGATCTATGGAGAGAGAGATGAGACAATGCAAAGGCAGAACTGAAGCGGCAGTACTCCCTCTGATGCTGGTAGTTGAAGAGACGGGTGCAATATAAAGAAGGCGTCTGCCACTTCCAAGGCTTTCTTCAGGCTGTAGTCTTTAACTACGTTCAATAGAACGGAAGCAAATTGATTTTGAGGTTTAATCCAGAAGGAGAGAAATGCTGGTTTAAAAATCCATCTTCTTTCCTCTTGTAATAATCTTTTAGCTTTATCACCACCTCTAACAGTTGATTTAATTTGTTCCAAAACACTACATTTTAGCTCTCCAAATTTGTGTTTCATATTGATGCAATGGTTAACTAATGGTGTCTCTGACTTCATTATCTTTAGGCAACTCTTATGTTCTGAGAGTCTTATGCGTAAAGATCTGGTTGTCTTGCCCACATAAAGTAACTTACACGGATACATTAGAACATAGACCACAAATTCAGAATTGCAATTGGTCTAAAAGATTATTACAAGAGGAAATGACATGTATTTTTAAACTTCAGAGTTTCTCTCCTTCTGGATTAAATCTCAAAATTGATTGGTTTCCATTCTATTGAACATAATTATAGACTAAGAAAACTAAAAAGTCATGGGATAAGAGGTGATGTCCTTTCGTGGATTACAAACTGATTAAAAGACAGGAAGCAGAGAGTAGGATTAAGTGGTCAATTTTCTCAGTGGAAAAGGGTAAACAGTGGAGTGCCTCAGGGATCTGTACTTGGACCAGTGCTTTTCAATATATATATATATATATATATATATATATATATATAAATGATCTGGAAAGGAATATGACAAGGGAGGTTATCAAATTTGCGGATGATACAAAACTTTTCAGAGTAGTTAAATCACAAGCAGATTGTGATACATTACAGGAGGACCTTGCAAGACTGGAAGATTGGGCATCCAAATGGGAGATGAAATTTAATGAGGCAAGTGCAAGGTGTTGCATATAGGGAAAAATAGCCCTTGCTGTAGTTACATGAAGTTAGGTTCCATATTAGGAGCTACCACCCAGGAAAAAGATCTAGGCATCATAGTGGATAATACTTTAAAATTGTCAGCTCAGTTTGCTGCAGCAGTCAAAAAAGCAAACAGAATGTTAGGAATTATTAAGTAGGGAATTATTAGGAACGGAAAATGTCATAATGCCTCTGTATTGCTCCATAGTGAGACCACACCTTGAATACTGTGTACAATTCTGGTCGCCGCATCTCAAATAAGATATAGTTGCAATGGAGAAGGTACAGAGTAGGGCAACCAAAATGATAAAGGGGATGGAACAGCTCCCCTATGAGGAAAGGCTGAAAAGGTTAGGGCTGTTCAGATTGGAGAAGAGATGGCTGAGGGGGGATATGACAGAGGTCTTTAAGATCATGAGAGGTCTTGAATGAGTAGATGTGAATTGGTTATTTACACTTTTGTATAATAGAAGGACTAGGGGGCATTCCATGAAGTTAGCAAGTAGCACATTTAATACTAATCAGAGAAAATTATTTTTCACTCAACACACAATAAAGCTCTGGAATTTGTTGCCAGAGGATGTGGTTAATGCAGTTAGTGTAGCTGGGTTCAAAAAATGTTTGGAGAAGTTCTTGGAGAAGTCTATAAACTGCTGTTAATCATGTTTACTTAGGAAATAGCCACTCTATTACTGGCATCAGTAGCATGGGATCTTCTTGGTGTTTGGGTAATTGCCAGGTTTTTGTGGCCTGGTTTGGCCTCTGTTGGAAGCAGGATACTGGGCTTGATGGACCCTTGGTCTGACCCAGCATGGCAATTTCCTATGTTCTTATGTTCTTATGCCATATTTCTGATATACCACTTTCTGAGTTTTGTTGCCATTATGCCTAGCTACCTTGCCCCTTTTGCTATACCTTGGTGGTTAAGGGTGAGGATGAGGCACTGACCCCCAGCCCAATTATTTTTTTTTTTAATTAAGAAGTGGCCAACTGGAGAAAAGGCACCTGGTCCAGCCCATCAGGGCCAAGCCTTTGAAACTCATGTGGAAGGGTAGAGGGGGGTCTGGTTTTTACCTGTAGGCATACAATCTTGTTTTTTGTTTTTTTTTTTTAATTTGGTTTATTACTTAACCTGCTACATTCTTTTGAAAATAGCCAGTTATCTGGCATGTTATCCTACCACACAAGACCGGATAACTTTAGACCTTCTCTGAAGCAAGTATAAAATTATCCTGCTTACCTAGCCAGATATACCCAATATTCACTAAGTTAGCTAGATATCTCAGCCCCTCTCCAGAATATCACCAGAAAGTCCCTTTTTCATCCAGCTAAATTATTACTGTATAACTACTTATCCAGCTACAATTTAAGAAGAAAAGTGGCTGAAAATGCCACAATTACTATTTACTCTCAATATAAAAATCACAACCTAGTGGATGCGCTGAGGATGTTTAACGCACCATATGAACTGAGATTGCAGAGTAAACACTTTAACTTGAGACTGAGTTACACCATTTAATTCCGGATGCTTTTTGCAAAAAATAACTCCTGAAGAAGGCAGTTTGCCAAAACTTGTACAAGTCCTTATCTCGAAATAAGAAATAACGGAGGTGAAAACAAGAATATGGGAGCATTGAAAGTTAAGTATAGAAATGCTGGTGGTGTGTAGGAAGTAGAAATATAAGAGGTTATTGTGCACAAATTAAAAGCATAAAAGAACTACACAAAAAATATACATTGGATTAATTACCACATTTTATTGTTGTATATTTCATCACAAAAACAAAAAAAATAGGGTTTTATAA
Organism: Rhinatrema bivittatum; assembly: GCF_901001135.1. NCBI lineage: Eukaryota > Metazoa > Chordata > Amphibia > Gymnophiona > Rhinatrematidae > Rhinatrema > Rhinatrema bivittatum. Next base: position 440,501,377 of record NC_042616.1, on the reverse strand, counting down.
TGAAACTTAGGATAGAGGTGGTGAGTTAATGATTAAAAGAAAGAGTATCATGTGGCAACATGGAGAATGCCTGTTTACGGCAATAATATTTGAGATATAGAGTACATCTACTAAGTTGTGATTTTTATATTGAGAGTATATTAGAACCTGGTGTAGTGAAAAAGAAAGTTTTATCACATTTACTATTTAGTAGGGATGTGAATCGTTTTTTGACGATTTAAAAAAACCATTCGATATTTTTTTAAATCGTCAAAAATCATTAGAATGCACGATACAATAGAAATTCCCCAGATTTATCGTGAAAAATCATAAATCGGGGATTTGGGGGGAGGGTGGGAAAACCGGCACACCAAAACAACCCCTAAACCCACTCTGACCCTTTAAAACTAAACCCTTACCTTCCCCCACCCTCCCAAACCCCCCAAAAACTTTTTACAAGTACCTGATGGTCCAGTGGAAGCCCTGGGACCGATCTCCCGCTCTCGGGCCATCGGCACCATTTTGATGCCACTAATAAAAATGGCGCCGATGGCCCGATAAAAAAAAAACCCACCAACCCTTTAAAAATTGACTCCTTAGCTTCCCCCACCCTACTGACCCCCCCCCCCCAAAAAATGTTTTAAAATTACCTGGTGGTCCGGTGGGGGCGCGGGGAGCGATCTCCCGCTCTCAGGCCATCGACTGCCACTAATAAACATGGCGCCAATGGCCCTTTGCCCTTACCATGTGACAGGGTATCCGTGCCATTGGCTGGCCCCTGTCACATGGTAGGAGCACTGGATGACCGGCCATGGCCCACGCCATTTTTAAAGATGGCGCCGGCCATCCAGTGCTCCTACCATGTGACAGGGGCCGGCCAATGGCACGGATACCCTGAGAGCGGGAGAGCGGGCGATCACTCCCCGCGCCCCCACTGGACCACCAGGTAATTTTAAAACATTTTTTGGGGGGTCGGGAGGGTGGGGGAAGCTAAGGGGTCAGTTTTTAAGGGTCGGGGTGGGTTTTTTGTTTATCGGATCGAGCGCAGCCGATAAACAAAAACTCAATCGGGCCGGACGATTCCGGTTCCGATTCGCATCTCTACTATTTAGGCAGATAACCTTTGTATTACCTGTCTATATGACTTTTGAATATAGACCTCACTATCATCTAACATATATACTGTAAGATTCATCAATAAGTGGGAGTGGTCTAACACGCGTTAGCATATATTGCACAATACTGCACTATTGGAGTGATGATATGCGATATACTGTATATGATATTTGCATCTCCCTCTCCTGTTAACCTCCCCTATTGCAATGACCTTCTTTGCATGCAATTTGCATGCATAAATAATGCAAGTGCATGCAAAGATATACATTACTAGGCATTTTGATGCAAATATTTTACTGTGGTGAACCGAGAAAGTGGTCAGCTGTTATAAAATAACTGTACCTTTTTGAAAAGTGGTAAATGTGAGGTAGGAGGCATGGGACATCAATGCGAGCTTCAAGGCTCCTGCCTCACAGCCAAGAAAAGAGTCCCGCATGAAAAGAAAAGGTTAAGCGGGAGTCATAGCAGTTCTTGGGCCCTCTCTCTTCCCCTCCTCCTGAAAAGGTAAGTACCACTAGGGATCAGAGGTCCCCATCCACACTCCCCTCCTCCCAAATTCCAAATATAAGAATCATTGGGGTTCAGTGGCCCTCCAAGTTCATTCCCCCTTCTATCCAAAAGTAAAATACAGCATTGGAGGTTAAATATCCCCAGCAATCTGACCCCTCCCCCCGCAATCACCAAAACTTTCAAATTAGTATAGGGTCCCTTGGTGGGGCTGGGGCACACCCTTGCACCTGACCCAGTCGGCACCATTTTCTAAAATATTGCCGACCTATTCTTGTCACAGCTATATGACTTGGGCAAGGTCTGGGGATTGCGCCAAAGCCAGGTGGCATAGGTCTGATCCATGGACCTTGTCCCAGTCATATGGATGCACAAAGGTTGGGTCAGTAACATTATGGAAAATGGCACTGACTGGGTCATGTACAAAGTTGCTTTCTCGGCCCCACTGAGGGACCCAAGATTAATATGAAAGGTTCAGGGAGTTCATGCGGGGGGTCAAGGGGTGGAGGGTGCTGAATCCCCAATGCTTCTATATAACCTTTGAGGAGGAGGAAGCTTGCAGGGCCACTGAACCCAAATGATTCTTACCTTTTGGGTAGGGGGTCTGCTATGTATTTTATTAAAACTTTGGTGGGGGGGCGGGTTAGCCATTACCATGCCATCATGTGTCTATTTGGGGAGTCAGGGCCACCGCAAGTGGTGCCCCTGTTTGACAACTCATTTTTTGGGGGGTGGCAGGCAGCCCTTTAAAGGGATGGAGGTCCTTTCATGTTGGAGCCTTCATTGTGTTAAAGGGCTATTAGGTACATTTTTTGCCTTGCACTGTTTGGCCCTGAGACAAAAGAATGCATCCTATAACCAAGAGTTTTTGGGTGAGAGGGGTCTTCACTATCATGGTAACACACTCCCATGATAGTGGAACCCTTTGCTCGAAAATATATTGCAGATTACTGGATCTAGGCCATAGTTAGTAAAATAGGAACATCATGAAATTACTACTTATCTGACTGAAAGCTTCATTCAGTCTCAGAGAACCAGTTTTATATAGCTATATCTATATACAAAGAAAATAAGTAAATAAGATCATTTATTCACATTAGTTTGCTATTGTCTCATGTGACTACTGTTTTATTATAAAATAAAGTTATTGTTTATTATTAATTTACTTAATTTATTCCAGTTTATATTTCACTGTTTCCATTTGTTCAAAGCAGATTACAGTTTATACTTACAAAATCTATTACATATAATCATAAAACAATAACATAAAACAATAATATATTAACATAAAATAAATAAAAACACAATACAAAAATATATATAAATTGCACTAATTATGTTACCAGCATTTAAATAATCCCAGAGTCTGCATATGCCCTGGCAAAGATGAAAGTATTCATTTTCTTCCTGATGTATTGCTAAAGGTAAATTATTCCATAACATCATAACTGCCAATGAAAATGACTGTTAAAGAATTGTTTTTAAACTAAATAAATGAATTTAGGGAACAATACACAAGTTCTGACTTTCTGAATGCAAATTATTCACTGAAGCATATGATATGTTTACTACTAAGACAGTACTCATCAGTAAATAGTTATTTATGTGCCATGGTTAGAACTTTAAACTGAATTATATCATATAAGGCAATCAATGTAATTTCTTCTGACATACAGTCAAACTGGTTCCCCATGGCAAACCAAATATCACTCGAATAGTAGCATTTTGATCTGATTCCAATACTCTAGTTTCTTTGGAAGTCCCAGATATAGGGCATTGCAATAATCTGACTCATAACAATCATTTGAACCACTACCTTAAAATCCTCAACAGATAAAATGTACTTAAGAAGACAAAGAAATCACATTTTAAAAAAGGACACTTTTACCACATTTGAAATTTGTGTCTTTAGAGAGAAACTGGAATCCAATATTATCCCTAGGTCACATATCTTATCATGTAACTACAATGCATGACCATGCAATTCATATTTGTCACATATTTTTGGCATTATTGACTTATCTAACCATGTGACCATTGTTTTCTTCTGATTTAGCATAATGCCATGTACTTCCATCCAGTCATGTATTCTCACCATACATCTAGCAAGTTCAGTTAATGACTTGATATCATCCAGTTAAGTATAACTCAAACCATTGGTATACAGTATCCCCTATCCCTATTTCTTGCAATTTCTCCAGTAACTTTCCATGTGTCGAATGCTGAACTGACACCCAATTGTACCAGTATTCTAGAATGTCTCTTTTCCAAATCTTTAATTTCATCATCAAAAATAAAACTAATAAGGTCTCCAACTCATGCTTTTTTTTTAAAAACCAAATTGATTGCTATGCAATATTTTATTATCATCCAGAAAATTCTCAAATTGCATTAAAACCCTTTTTCTAGCACTTTACTAATAAAGAAAAGAGTAGAAACAGGATGGTAATTTGATAAATCTGTTTGAGATGTAGTGTTATCTTTTAATACTGGTTTTATTATTGCCTGTTTGAGTGCACTAGGCACATCATCAGAATGCAACGATTAACAATACTAAGCAAAGCAGTGCTAATGTCAGCAAGCATAACTTTCAGCAATCCAGATGGACATGGATCTAAATCACAGCTCTTTATTTTGTTCATAGAGATCACAGTTTGTAAACTTCTACTTAATAAGGGATCAAAAGTGTCCAACTTTACCATCTGACATCCATTAATAATATCTTGTGGGACTCTATATATTGGTACATTTATCAAGGAGCTCATCTTATGTACTTTCTCCTGGAAATAAGTAGCAATGTCTTTACTTATTGGCAAGTCAGGAGCAGTTACTTTTTGACCACTAAGTAAATGTTTTTACTACCTAAAATAAATACAAAGGTTTATTAATAGAATTATTAATCATCATGGTATAATAATTCTTTTTTGAGGTAGCCACTAATACCTTGGCTGTTATCATAGCCTGTTCATATTCTTGCTTATTTGAATCAGACTTCATCTTCCATTTTCTTTCTTTTTATCTTAGCAATTTGTGACCTTATATACCAAGGGGCATTTTTATTCCATGTTTTTGGAATCACTATAGATTTTGGAGCAGCAATATCATATTTACTTTCAAATGCATTATTCCATCCATTTATCATCTATTCAATTGACTCATCAGGCATCTCTATTTTACATTCCTTCCATAAATGTTTGAAAAGCTCCATGTCTGTTTACCTCTATTAAGTTTCCATACATATTGTAAAGATTTAAATACTGATCTCAGCTGTAATGAGAATACTAATAAGCAACGATCAGACCATGGATCACATGTGTTGACTGTTCTCGATAGACATTCTGCCTCAATCATGGGTTCTGGAGCAATAATAATATCAAGAATGTAACCAGCATGATGTGTTGCTTCAGAAACTATTTTACATATGCCTAATGCTAAAAGAAAATGCTTAAAATTTCTTGAGATGCCAGATGCATCATCATTACAATGAATGTTAAAATCACCCAACACTATCAAATCTTCACATTGAACATGTAAAGCTAACATTAAATCTAAAGTTTCATTAAAAACTACTGAAATACAGTGTGATGGAATACAAAATAAACAAAACATCTAGTTTCCTAGTTTTATCAGCATTCCTTCACAACCATCAATATATTTAAATGGTATCTTTACTTAATCTTAACTCTTTTTTAAATATTTATAAAACACCTCCTCTCCTTCTTTCCCCATGAGTCACACCTTCATAGGTGTAATGTGGATATAAATCTTTAAGCAATTCAACATCATTGTCAGTATGCCATGATTCCATTATGGAAAAAAATATCTATCCCTGCCTGCTGCAAAACTTCTGTAATTTCTACACTTTATTTTTCTAACTGAACATATATTAATGTAAGCCATCTTTAATTGATTGGCTTTTCTAATAGGCAGATTTACCCACATAGGGTATGCAAGGCAACTTCTCTGATTCCCAAGCCAGAAACAGATAATGAAGAAAGAATATTACTTTTACATGTATCTTCTCAGTAGCTCCTGAAGTAAAGTGCCAGTGCAGTTCAAAGTAAAAAACATATTTTCAATAAAAATTGTTTTAAATCATTGACATTTAAACAGAGTTCTATCTTTAAATGTTAACCCTGCTTCCCCTGTTGAATTGTGGGAGACTTTGCGGAGTAGATTCTGGACATCCTTTTCCACATGGGTGAGGAATATAGGACATCAAACTGCACACTGGGATGAGGGCATCAAACTGCACACCATCTAAAGGCCTCGTCATTGAAGAACCATCTAACACTATAGTCATAGCAGCAGATGAGGTCTGTGCCACATGGAGGCACAGTTTATTTATATTTTAGCCACTAGCTCTTTACTATATTGAGATTCAGGAAATCCAGGACATGATTCTTCTTCTGATTCAGTTATTGCAAATATTGTCTCTTTTACCTCAGAAGAAGCAATCATGGAAGAACATGGTCCTGATTCTGAGTACTGTACTTCTGCAGCCCTTTCCTTTTGCAGTTTTATAAGCCATCAAAGACTAAATACTAGATGAGAGCAATAATCACAGAAATTATAAAAGAATGTATTTTCAAGAAAATAAACAAGAAGGTATGAAACCATTAAAGATAACTAGGTGTGTAAGGTTTGTGCAAAGAAATGGATTCCAGATCAAGACCAACATTCAGCAAGCACCATACGGTAAGGGGATTTAGATAGCACCAAGAAGACATCTGCAGTAATGAAGGTAGCTTTCTAAACTAACATGATTGGATTGGAGTGGTGGCAGCAACTGTGTTGCTAATGATTAAAAACTGAAATAGTAGGCCAGTGCAATGTAGCAAGTAGTATAACTGAATACCCTCCAAAGTATACTTTGAGGACTGAGGCAGGAGAAAGAATATCAAAAGCACTGTGAGAGGTACAGTAAGCATGTAAAGCAAAGGATGGCTGGGGCAAGACCAAGAGATAGCAAGAACCATAGGGAAAAGAGATTTGAGAAGCACAAAGAACAGCCAGAACAGTAGAGAAAGCAAACTAAGGTACCGAGACTTATTTGGAGCATCAGCAGCAGCAAGGATGCTGGTGATTAAACATTTGGAAGAAAACAATGCAGCAAGACTAGTACTAAAAAAACCCAAAAAGAAAGAGTACCTCAGGGGCTGAAGCAGGAGGAATACTTGTATCAAAAGCCTGAAGAGTAGTACAGAAAGCATGCAAAGTAACATATGGCCAGGGCAGGACCAAGAATCAGCAAGTACTAGGGATGTGAATCTTTTTTTGACGATTTAAGATATCATCCGATATTTTTTAAATCATCATTAATCGTTAAAGCGTGTGATACAATAGAAATTCCTCTGATTTATAGTGAAAAAATCATTAATCGAGTTAGTGCACACTAATGGGAGTTAGGACACAACCTAAAAACCCACCCAACCCTTGAAAACTGCTCCCTTAGCCTCCAGCACCCTCCTGACCCCAGAAAAATGTTTTAAAATTACCTGGTGGTCCAGCGGGGGTCCTGGGAGCGTTCTCTCGCACTCGGGCTGTCGGCCGATAAAAAAAAAACCCACCCTGACCCTTTAAAACTGCTCCCTTAGCCTCCACCACCCTCCCAACCCCCAACAACAAAAACATTTAAAAATTACCTGGTGGTCCAGTGGGCCCCGGGAGCGATCTCCCACTCTCGAGCCGTCGGCTGCCACTAATAAAAATGGCGCCAATAGCCCTTTGCCCTTACCATGTGACAGGGTAACCATGCCATTGGTCGACCCCTGTCACATGGTACGATCACTGGATGGCCGGCGCCAGTGGGGTGGGGATTTTTCTTTATCGGCCGACAGCCAGAGAGCGAGAGAACACCCCCGGGACCCCCGCTGGACCACCAGGTAATTTTAAAACATTTTGGGGGGGGGGGGTCGGGAGGGTGGTGAAGGCTAAGGGAGTGGTTTTAAAGGGTCGGGGTGGGTTTTTTGTTTATCGGATCGGGCGCAGCCAATAAAAAAAAAAACAATCGGGCCGGACGAAAAAAAATGCACTATTTGAATCGGAACTGGAACCGAACCAATTCTGGTTCCGGTTCACATCTCAAGCAAGTACTTTAATGGAAGTCAATTTGAAAATATGTTCAAAGACAACTGGAGTGGGGAGTACCTGTCTGAGTCGGAGGCATGGCTGCCTGGTTGATATGACCAGTAGCATACACTTCAGCCAAAAATTAGGCCATACACATCTTAAGTTCACGTGGTCGTTAAAGTGAAATTGCAAATAGCTCATTAAATCAGTTATGATTCCCTCTGTTTTTTATTTATTTATTTGCCTGCTTATTTTAAATACTTATATTCTGCAATTACGATAATTATAGAGCTAATATGTACTGATAAGTGCTGATGCCCACGACATAGAATTGAAAATAATAAACAGCACAAAGTCATCAAATCTTCCAAGGCACAGCATACATCACAAACAGTTAAAGGGCAGCTAAATCCATAGGGGTAGATTTTCAGACGAGCGCGAACAGCCTACTTTTGTTTGCGCTCCAGGCGCAAACAAAAGTACGCTGGATTTTAGTAGATACGCGCGTAGTCGCGCGTATCGGCTAAAATCCTGGATCGGCGCGCGCAAGGCTATCGATTTCGTATAGCCTGCGCGCGCCGAGCCGCGCAGCCTACCCCCGTTCCCTCCTAGGCCGCTCCGAAATCGGAGCGGCCTAGAAGGGAACTTTCCTTTGCCCTCCCCTCACCTTCCCCTCCCTTCCCCTACCTAACCCACCCGCCCGGCCCTGTCTAAACCCCCATCCTACCTTTGTCGGGGGATTTACGCCTCCCGGAGGGAGGTGTAAATCCCCGCGCGCCAGCGGGCCTCCTGCGCGCCGGGCCGCGACCTGGGGGCGGGTACGGAGGGCGCGGCCATGCCCCCGGGCCGTAGCCATGCCCCCGTACCCGCCCCCAAAACGCTGCCGACACGCCTCCACAACGCCGCACGCTCCGGCCCCGCCCCCCCGACACGCCTCTCGACACGCCCACTCCGAAAACCCCAGGACTTACGCGAGTCCCGGGGTTCTGCGCGCACCGGTGAGCCTATGTAAAATAGGCTCACCAGCGCGCAGGGCCCTGCTCGCGTAAATCCGCCCGGTTTTGGGCGGATTTACGCGAGCAGGGCTCTGAAAATCCGCCCCATAATGCATAGAGTGTGGTTCATCAAAAACAGCACAAAGGTGTTTAAAGTCCCAAGGCAAAGAGTACAGTCCATCACAAACAGCAGAAAGTCATCAATAGCCTCATCACAAGCAGCAAGAATCTGTCTAAAACCCAAGTCATAGAGTGTGGTCTATCACAAAGAGCACAAAAATGTCTAAATTCCCAAGGAATAGAGTGTAGTCTATTGCAAACAGTACAAAAGCATAGACAGGCCTAGACAGCAAGACAGAACACCAGAAAAGTGGTAAGGTAGGAGGAGAAATGTGTGTTTGTTTTCCTTCTTTACTTTTTTTTTCTGGGACCAAAAGACCCCAGTTTAACAAAGAAAGAAGTAGAGTGTGATAACTAGGCTGGGATTCTTGAGAGTTAGAACAAAGCAAAGAGCTAGAAAAGAGGTGAGGTGGAAGGAGAAACATATAATGTTTTCTATTTTATCATTATTTTTTCTGGGGATAAAATACCCCAGTATAACAAAGAAAGAAATAGGGTGGGAAAACTAGGCTGAGATCCAAACAGTGAACAACATGGAAGTCCCAACAATCCCATGCTAGTACGGAATAGGCATGGCAAGTGGGTATATTAGTTGTTTGACCCCTAAGTTGTTTTATTTAGAGCGTGGCAGGTAGACATAGAAGCATCAGCATCCCTACATTGGAATGTCTGGAGTATGGCAGGTAGGCGAATGGCAATATTACCTCTAAGGTTGTATATCTGGGACAAGGTACATAGGCAGAGGAGCAGCAAGATCTCCAATGTGCTTTCATTCATCTTGCCACTCACATGGAAACTCTGGAAAGCCCAGCAAAGGCAGACTGAATTTTTCAATCTCCAAATTTTCCATCAAGTCTGACAAAAGCCTTGATTGATAAGTCCTTATGAGGTTCCCTGCCTTGAAAAGACATATTTACTGGGTATGCCGGTTGATGGGTAGGAAAGAGAGGTCTGAGCCAGACTGTCTAGGTCTAGCAGACTGCTGACTTATATGTGCCCAATATGGCAGTGCATCTGAGTCTATGTCCTCTATGGGCTCTGGGAGATAGCATTACACAGAAATTTCTACTGGGGTCTCATTTACTGAGATGGGACAAGAGTCTCTCTTGGCAGCTGCTTGAGCTATGGCCTTTGTGAGAATGGATTTGGTATATTTAGGTGGGAAGACGTGGTACTTGACAGGGTATTGCTCATGTTTACAGTGCTCTTTGGGATGGCCAATATTTCCTGTGCTACATACCCACTGTGATTATGCCTCTGGTGCTCCTGTTCACACAATGTAGCTACTAGAGATGTGTCCTCGATCGTCTTAACGATCGATTTTGGCTGGGAGGGGGAGGGAATCGTATTGTTGCCGTTTGGGTGTGTAAACTATCGTGAAAAATCGTTAAAATCGTGAGCCGGCACACTAAACCCCCCTAAAACCCACCCCGACCCTTTAAATTAAATCCCCCACCCTCCCGAACCCCCCCAAATGCTTTAAATTACCTGGGGATCCAGCGGTGGTCTAGAACGGCGGCGGTCCGGAACGGCCCCCTCAATAGAATCGTGTTGTCTTCAGCCGGCGCCATTTTTCAAAATGGCCGCCGCAATATGGCGGCGGCCATAGACAAAAATGATTCGATGCAGGAGGTCATTCCGGACCCCCGCTGGACTTTTGGCAAGTCTTGTGGGGGTCAGGAGGCCCCCCAAGCTGGCCAAAATTTTCCTGGGAGTCCAGCGGGGTTCCGGGAGCGATTTCTTGCCGCGAATCGTTTTCGTACGGAAAATGGCGCCGGCAGGAGATCGACTGCAGGAGGTCATTCAGCGGCGGTCCGGAACCCCCGCTGAACGACCTCCTGCAGTCGATCTCCTGCCGGTGCCATTTTCCGTAAGAAAACGATTTGCGGCAAGAAATCGCTCCCAGAACCCCGCTGGACTCCCAGGAAAATTTTGGCCAGCTTGGGGGGGCCTCCTGACCCCCACAAGACTTGCCAAAAGTCCAGCGGGGGTCCGGAACGACCTGCGTCGAATCGTTTTTGTCTATGGCCGCCGCCATATTGCGGCGGCCATTTTGAAAAATGGCGCCGGCTGAAGACAACACGATTCTATTGAGGGGGCCGTTCCGGACCGCCGCCGTTCTGGACCACCGCCCGCCGGATCCCCAGGTAATTTAAAGCATTGGGGGGGGGGGGGTTCGGGAGGGTGGGGGATTTAATTTAAAGGGTCGGGGGTGGGTTTTAGGGGGTTTTAGTGTGCCGGTTTTCCTGCCCTCCCCCTTCCCCCGATTTACAATTTTTTAACGATAAATCGGGGGAATTGGTATTGTATCGTGGCCCTAACGATTTTTTGACGATTTAAAATATATCGGACGATATTTTAAATCGTCAAAAAACGATTCACATCCCTAGTAGCTACCAGCATCTTCTTCATGGATGTGAGATGCTGGGACTGGAAGGTGAGACTGTCTTTCACCCAAGAACCACAAAGTTTGGCAAGTATATTGCTATTGTTTTCTGTCAGAAATTTCAGTGTCATTTGCACCTGTTGCTGCAAGGAGTCAAAAAACTGAAACTCCTCTGCTTCCATTTCCTCATATTCACAAATCCATCTAAGTTCTCCTTCAGATTATTTACTAAAGGGGTGATCCTGCTTATTGCGGCACTTGTGGAACTCATATTCTCAATCTCCATAACATCCTTGAAGGGCTTCAGGATTTATATCAGCTGCCTCAACCACAACCCAGTCATGATGCCTCAGTAGGTCAATCCATAACTATCTTTGTTTTCAGAGACAGGGATGCCTGCTGCTCCACTAACCTCTCCAGCATCATATAAGTGGAGATCCAGTGAGATCAACATCTTGAATCAAATGCTTATTAAGCATCCACAATTCTTCCTGCTTGTCACAGAGTAGCTGCCCACCCTTCACACTTTTATGGAAATATATCACAATTTTCCATCACTTCTCTATCAGGTTCTTCAGGAATATATTCCTGTTGTCCTGGGGCTCGAGCCCCAGGGCATCCCTCACTGCTAAGGGCAGCAAGGCTGCAAAGTTATGGATAACCTTAAAGCCCATATCTTCCATTGTACTTACTATATTTTTCCCCACTGTCTGTCAAAGAAACCTGATTAAGGACATCTGTCTCTCCAGTCTACCTGCCAGCTCTCCAGCATCTTCCTTATCACTCATAGAATATTGCATGAGATATGGCAGCTATCCATCTTCTAAGTGTGCAGCCTGCTCAGTCCCTGCTAGGGCTGCTGGCTGCCCCTGCCTCAGCTGGGTCCCACCAGTGTTCCATCAGGGAAGGTAAGCATGTATAGCATTTGTGCAAGTCCAGTTAGTGCAGGTAAAATTCACACTAATCCTCTCTGCTTTAGCCAGATGCACCTGCATCTTATTATGACATTGGTTGTACAAGTTGGAGATAACCTGCCTACTAAATGTAGTCCTGAAGGGCATTTTATAATTGGGGATAATGCATGCAACATAAGAACCTAAGAAATTGCCATACTGAGTCAGACCAAGGGTCCATGAAGCCCAGCATCCTGTTTCCAACAGTGGCCAATCCAGATTACAATTACCTGGCAAATACCCAAACATTTAAAATATCCCATGCTACTAATGCTAATAATAGTAGTGGCTATACCCTAAGTCAACTTGATTAATAGCAGTGTATTGAATTCTCCTCCAGAAACTTATCCAAACCTTTTTAAACCCAGCTACACAAACTGCCCTAACCACATCCTCCGACAATGAATTCCAGAGCTTAATCATGCATTGAGTGAAAACAAATGTTCTCTAATTTGTTTTAAATGCACTATTTGTAACTTCAAAAAGTGTCCCCTAATCCTTCTATTTTCTGAAAAAATAAATAACTGATTCACATTTACCCATTCTACTCCTCTCATGACTTTATAGACCTCTATCATATCCCCCCCCACCCCCTCAGCTATCTGGACTGGACTGGAAGATTGGGCATCCAAATGGCAGATTAAATGTAATGTGGACAAGTGCAAGGTGTTGCATATGGAGAAAAATAACCCTTGCTGTAGTTACACGATGTTAAGTTCCATATTAGAAGCTACCACCCAGGAAAAAGATCTAGGCATCATAGTGGATAATACTTTAAAATTGTCAGCTCAGTGTGCTGCAGCAGTCAAAAAAGCAAGCAGAATGTTAGGAATTATTAGGAAGGGAATGGTTAATAAAATGGAAAATGTCATAATGCCTCAATATCGCTCCATGGTGAGACCGCACCTTGAATACTGTGTACAATTCTGGTTGCCGCATCTCAATAAAGATATAGTTGCGATGGAGAAGGTACAGAGAAGGGCAACCAAAATGATAAAGGGGATGGAACAGCTCCCCTGTGAGGAAAGGCTGAAGATGTTAGGGCTGTTCAGCTTGGAGAAGAGACGGCTGAGGGGGGATATGATCGAGGTCTTTAAGATCATAAGAGGTCTTGAACGAGTAGATGTGAATTGGTTATTTATACTTTCGAATAATAGGACTAGGGTGCATTCCATGACATTAGCAAGTAGCACATTTAAGACTAATTGGAGAAAATTATTTTTCACTCAACGCACAATAAAGCTCTGGAATTTGTTGCCAGAGGATGTGGTTAGTGCAGTTAGTGTAGCTGGGTTCAAAAAAGGTTTGGGTAAGTTCTTGGAGGAGAAGTCTATTAATGGCTATTAATCAAGTTTACTTAGGGAATAGCCACTGCTATTAATTGCATCAGTAGCATGGGATCTTCTTAGTGTTTGGGTACTTGCCAGGTTCTTGTGGCCTGATTTGGCCTCTGTTGGAAACAGGATGCTGGGCTTGATGTACCCTTGGTCTGACCCAGCATAGCAATTTCATATGTTTTTATATTCTTAAGCTGAATGGCCCTAATCTCTTCAGCCTTTCCTCATAGGAGAACTGTTCCATCCCCTTTATTATTTTGGTCACCCTTCTCTGTATCTTCTCCAGTTCAACTATCTTTTTGAGAAGCTGTGACCAGAATTGCATACAGTACCATAGATTGATCTGAGGCATATCATCTACCCTTGCCAAGCCTTTTTTCTTTTCCTCTCAATGACATGATGTAATTTGAAGTGAACTGCCTAATGGGATTAAGATATCATAAAATAATTTATTTTTGGAAACTGTACTTCCACATACAGTACCGCTGTATTGTGTGGAGAATTGTTTGTCTCACATGCATCCACACACATACACATTCAGATTGTGTGTACTGAGCTGTGTGCACCGAGTGCTGACTGACTTCTTTTCCACATATAAAAAATATTAATTGAATAGAACCAAAAAGACTAGCAGCCTTCTAAGACTCTTCTCCTCAGTTAGTCATTGTGCTACCCTCACTAAAACAACCAGACAAGACAGAGACAAAATAATCCTTATCACTGCTGCAATCGCCACACTCCAAATCTGCCTCTCCCTAGTGAAGAAAAAAAAGGCAGTGCCACTGCTTCTGTCTTTCTATCACAGGGAGAGAGAGAACCTTGCACTAGAGAATACCAAATTCATCCCTTTACCTTTGCCAAATACAACCTTTTGTAGTTTTATTTTTAAACTCTAAGAGAACTTCTCAGCACAGGTTTTTCCTTAACAACTTCTAGAGGAAATACAGAGCTTCTTGCACATGCTCAGTCCTGTCAGTTAGAGCAGTGTTACTCGATCCAAGAAGCAGTTATAAGCTAATTAAAAAGGTGTTGCTCCATGATTTGTCCTCTGTCTGGTCTGCTTGTCAGCTTGTTTTGCCTCAGTTTTGACAAGGCTGTGATTTCACACTGTGATTTCACACTGGGAAAAGTCGGACGCTATAGTAATCAGGAGGTACATATTGGGGGATGATTTTTGTTTGGTTGGACAGTTTTTTTGTTTAGCTTGGTTTTCTCACATTAAATTGTAATATAAGGTATATTTCAAAGGTATTTACTGAAGTAAAACAGTGCTGAGGAACATAAGAAATGTCATACTGGGTTAGATGAAAAACTCATCAAGCCCAGTATCCTGCTTCTAAAAGTGGCCAATCCAAGTCACAATTTAAATACCCAATAAGATCCCAAAGAATAGAACCAATCCTTTTTGCCATAACCAGGGATAAGCAGTGGCTTTCCCAAGGTTTCATGTCTATGAGTGGTTTATGGATCTTTCCTCAAGGAACTTGTCTTAAACCATTTTAAACTCAGATATGCTAGCTGCTTTCACCATACCCTCTGGCAACAAATTCCATAGTTTAAATGTGCACTGAGTAAAACATTACTTTCCCTGTTATGTTTTAATTGTGTCTTTATTAATATTAGTATTCAGACTAAGGGAAGGATGCAATAAGAAAGCGAAAATAGCAATTCCCTGTTCCACTCCACTCATGATTTTATACATCCCTTTATCATTTTGTCACCCTTCTCTGTACTTCTTCTAGATCTGCTATATCTTTTTTAGATGGGGCTGTTGGATTCATGGACCCCTTGAGCCGGCTAGAAGATGGTGATACAACACCGAGGGGAGGCCCTCAGCGGAAGTCGTAGCCGGGAGGCAGATCAAACCCAGGAGACCAACGAAATCTTCACCACTGGAAGCCTGAGATCCCCCCAGGAGAAGCCCTTGAGGATCCGAGCCACTGGGACTTAGGAATGGTCACCTGGAGAAGAGTGTATGATGAGAGTTCCTGAGGACGTGAGTCGAGCAGGAAGCCGGAGCCAGGGGACCCTCAGGATCTCCACCACTGGAAGCCCGAGAGCCCCCCGAGAGGAGCCCTTGAGGATCCGAGCCGCTTGGACTTAGGAGCGGTCACCTGGGGACAAGTGTATGATGATATTTCCAGAGGATGTACCGAAGTCAGGAGCCAGGAAGACATGCCGAGGTCAGGAGCCAGGAAGCCTAAGCCAAAGTCAGGAGCCAAAGCCGAAGTCAGGAGTCAAAGCCGAAGTCAAGAGTGAGCAACTAACACTCAAAACGAGAAGACCCATTGCAAGGCGAAGAGCAAGGCTGTCTGCAGGTTTTAAATCCCTGCTGGTATCTGATGTCCTTCAGGGGGAGGAGCCATCTCTTACCGTGTTGGTCTCTTTACATCTGGAGCACCTGCGCGTGTGCGCCTAGAGGGGCGGAGCCAGCCGGAGAATGTCGGTGGTGTCTCCCTCGCAGAGGGAGTTCCATGTGAAGGGGCCGGGAAGGCCGGGACAGGCCTCAGGGATGCTGCAGCCACCTCGAGTTGTCCCGAGGAATGAGGTGGGCCAGTCTGCGGACCTCCACAGGCCGGGGCCATAACAGGGGCAAGCAGAACTGCACACAGTACTTGATATACATTGACATAGAAGCAGTATGTAGCCACTGTATTGTTTTCCATTCTTTGCCTTATAATATCAGATCATGATTTTTTGAGCGACGCTTCACACTGGGTGAAAGATTTCAAAATATTGTTCATCATATCTGTAAAATCCTTTTTCTTATGGTGATACCTAATATGGAACCCAACATTGTGTACTTATAGTTTAGATTATTCTTCCCAATATGCATCACTTTTCACTTGTCTACACTAAATTTTTTCTACCATTTAGAAGCCAATCCATTTATCCATGGAAATGTATTCTCATATAATTGAGATACCAAAACTGTCGATGGCACCCTATAATTTAGAGGAATTTATACAATATGACAACTAAACAATCCATCTTTTTGATATCAGATAAGTTGGGACGTTATGTACTTTTACAACTTTTGATTATAAGCATGCTTTTTTAGAAAAAAAGATATACAAAAAAGATTTTTCACCATTGGTGTATGTTACATATATGAAAAATTGGATAGAGGAGGATTGTTGATGATTATAACACGGTGAGATAACCCGGTTGGGGTTCATGATACAAATATATGAAACTTTCCTTCTTTCCATAAAAAGTTTTTTCTTGCTTTGGAGAAACAGTTCTCCGGAGCGATTTAGATATTTTTTTGGGAATGCTATATGTGTCACCCGATATTGGGGTAGATATTTGATAAATCATTGCGTGAAAAAGTTATGAGGTGATTTTTTTTTTTATTGTTTAGTTCTCATATAATTGACCATCCAACATGTGGGTAAACTCACATGCATATGTTATGTATGAATGTAAGTTTAACTGGATTGAGTGGAGGCATTCCCAGACAGTGACATTTTAGAATTTTGATGCACATAGATTCTATTAGTGCTTCCACTATTCTCACTTCTAAACACCCCCCCCCCCAAAAACAAAAAAACAAAAAAACACACACACACACATCCCCACATCTCTCTTGGAGAACAGGGACTAGAATGTCTCAGTGGAAGGGAGTGGGCAGTGGAGGCCTCAGGGATCTGTATTAGGGTATTAGGACCCTTACTTTTCAATATATTTATAAATGATCTGGAAAGAAATACGACGAGTGAGATAATCAAATTTTCAGATGATACAAAATTGTTCAGAGTAGTTAAATCACAAGCAGATTGTGATAAATTGCAGGAAGACCTTGTGAGACTGGAAAATTGGGCATCAAAATGGCAGATGAAATTTAATGTGGATAAGTGCAAGGTGATGCATATAGGGAAAAATAACCCATGCTATAGTTACACAATGTTAGGTTCCATATTAGGTGCTACAACCCAAGAAAGAGATCTAGGCGTCATAGTGGATAACACATTGAAATCGTCGGTTCAGTGTGCTGCGGCAGTCAAGAAAGCAAACAGAATGTTGGGAATTATTAGAAAGGGAATGGTGAAAAAAACCGGAAAATGTCATAATGCCTCTGTATCGCTCCATGGTGAGACCGCACCTTGAATACTGTGTACAATTCTGGTCGCCGCATCTCAAAAAAGATATAATTGCGATGAAGAAGGTACACAGAAGGGCTACCAAAATGATAAGGGGAATGGAGCAGCTCCCCTATGAGGAAAGACTAAAGAGGTTAGGACTTTTCAGCTTGGAGAAGAGGCGGCTGAGGGGGGATATGATAGAGGTGTTTAAAATCATGAGAGGTCTAGAACGGGTAGATGTGAATCAGTTATTTACTCTTTCGGATAATAGAAAGACTAGGGAGCACTCCATGAAGTTAGCATGTGGCACATTTAAAACTAATCAGAGAAAGTTCTTTTTTACTCAACGCACAATTAAACTCTGGAATTTGTTGCCAGAGGATGTGGTTAGTGCAGTTAGTATAGCTGTGTTTAAAAAGGGATTGAATAAGTTCTTGGAAGAGAAGTCCATTACCTGCTATTAATTAAGTTGACTTAAAAAAATAGCCACTACTATTACTAGCAACGGTAACATGGAATAGACTTAGTTTTGGGGTATTTGCCAGGTTCTTATGGCCTGGATTGGCCACTGTTGGAAACAGGATGCTGGGCTTGATGGACCCTTGGTCTGACCCAGTATGGCATGTTCTTATGTTTTTATGTTCTTAAGGTTCAGCCCATGTGTCCACTGGTAGTTCAGGAGTAGATTCTATGGCAAATTTTAGAAAAGTCTAAAGCACTTTTTTGATAAACATCTCTATCTTTTATGATAATAAGAACACAAGAAATTGCCATGCTGGGTCAGACTAAGGGTCCATCAAGCCCAGTATCCTGTTTCCAACAGGGGCCAAACCAGGCAGTACCCAAACACTAAGAAGATCCCATGCTAATGATGACAGTAAGTCAACTTGAATAATTGCAGTTAATAGACTTCTCCAAGAACTTATCCAATCCTTTTATGTGCTACTTGCTAACTTCATGGAGTGCCCTCTAGTCCTTCTATTATCTGAAAGTGTAAATAGGTGATTCACATCTACTGTTGCGATCCTGGGCCGAGGGATTCCTGGCCGGGATCTCTTACCAAGTCAGACTGGTCCCTCCACGGCGGCCGGGGATCGCACAGTCCGTGGCGCATCTCTCCTCACATCCAGGAAGCAGCATCGGGGAGAACACGGTAGGACCCGCCCCCTTAAAGGGGCAGAGGCTGGAAAGTCGGGTCGGCCCCGGAGGTGACGTCAGACACCCGGGGAGATTTAAACCTCTCCCCGGGAAATGCTCTCTGCCTTTGCAACAAGGTTCTCCTGGTGCTGTTGGTGTTAGCTTCGACTTTGCCTACTTCGACCTGCCTGGACTGGACTCCTCTTTGCTTGCCGCCTGCCCTGACCTTTGCTTGGAACCGGACTTTGCTTTGCCTGCCGCCTGCCCTGACCTTTGCCTGGAACTGGACTTTGCTTTGCCTGCCGCCTGCCCTGACCTTTGCCTGGAACCGGATTTCGCTTTGCCTGCTGCCTGCCTCGACCGTGCCTGGAACTGGACTTCGTCTTGCCTGGCCCCTGTATTGAGTTACAGCTCCACCTTCCGGGAGGGAATTCATCGGGACATCTCCTCAGTGAGTACTCTCCGGACCAGGGGTCCACAACTAACTGAGTTTGGAACATCTACTCATTCAAGACCTCTCATTATTTTAAACACCTCTATCATATCCCCCCTCAGCCGTCTCTTCTCCAAGCTGAATTGCCCTAACCTCTTCAGCCTTTCCTCATAGGGGAGCTGTTTCCATCCCCTTTATTATTTTGGTTGCCCTTCTCTGTTCCTTCTCCATCATAACTACATCTTTTTTGAGATGTGGCGACCAAAATTGTACAAGTATTCAAGGTGCAGTTTCACCATGGAGTGATACAGAGGCATTATGAAATTTTCCATTTTGTTAACCATTCCCTTCTTAATAATTCCTAACAGGAGGTGGAGGAGAGAAAGAGGATTATTTCCTAAATTTTTGTCGTTCTTACCAGCGCCGACAAGGAGAAGGAAGGGGAGAGGTGAGAGCCCAACCCCCAACAAATTCTTTCTTCAGTCCCAGTTTCCCCGGATCAGCGCCGACATCATCAAGGGGTGACTGGCGAAGGATAAAAGGCAGCCCCCTGCAGTGCATCGACACCGCTAGCGCGGCGCCAAAGGGGCGTGCAGCTTTGTTGGATAAAAGGAGAAAAGAAATTTTTTTTTCATCAAAGAATTGGAACTACTCTTCCGAAAACTTTCTGTAACAATAACTGTGAGTGATTAAATTTTCCTTTTCCTTTTTCTCTTTCTTAACTCAGACTTCTCTCAAGAAGTTAGAACTGTAAATTTAAGATTAAGGAAAGGAGGTTTACGATCAGAGTTTCGTTTTTTTTTCATCTGAACTAAAATGCCTCACACAAAACGGAAGGCAAAGATCAGGGAGGTTGTAACTTCATCTCCCATTTCTGAGCCTTCACAACCTCAGATTCGTGCCTTCTTTCCTTCTGCATCCAATAACTTACCGGTGAACAGGGCCATTGAAGATATGGGCACAGAGCGGGTGTCCTCTCTTCCGGCCGAAGCATCTCTCTGTCCCGGTGCCCCAAGTACCCCTCCTCCACCTTTGTTAATTTCTTCTGAATTTTCTAAAGTTACTTCTACTAATTTCGAAAAGGAAGAAGGGAACATGACTAGGGAGGGGCTCAAACATCCAGTAATCCAAGAAGAAATTCTCTGCATTTAATCAAACCTACAGAGATTACAATGGATTCTATCTGGTCAGATATTAAAGCACTGGAGTTAGCAATAGTAAAATTAACAGAATCAACAGAAGTTTCAAACCATCGATTCAGTAAAATTGAGACTGTAATGTCCAGAATGGAAGGAGAAAAATACCAACATGAAGAAAGAGTGAAAAATATGGAAGGTTGTTATCAGAAATTTACTAAATCAGAAATTTTCTATGATAAAAGGCTCGAAGCCATTGAGAACTCCTTGAAATACTTAAATTTAAGAATATTAAATTTTCCCAAGTAGGATTTAATTTCACCGTTGGAAATATTTAAATAATATTTGTCACATGTTTTACAAATGCCTCAAGAATCTATTCCCCCAATATCTAAAATTTATTATATTCCATCAAAGTGGAATAAAAGAGAATTGGATAAGAAACCAGAGGAATCTCAAACTAACCTGACCGCAGTTTAAGAAACAACTGCAGAGATAGTGATTTCTTCTAGGGCTACTTTACATATAACATTTGTTTTTGCATCAGATAGAGATGCCATATTTCGATTTTACATGAGGAAGAGATTGGAGATTTTTCATGGGGCTCCAATTTGGATCTACCCTGATCTTTCTAGATCTACGCAATTAAAAAGGAAAAAATTTCTAGCTTTTAAAGCTGAAATTGAAAAATTGGGGGAAAGATGCTTTTAAAATTCCCATGTAAATGCGAGATTACACATCAAAATCAGAAATATATGTTTTTTGAAGTTATGCAATTGCGATTGTTTCTGGATTCATTAGCCACAGAGTCCCTAGTCTTGGAAACAGAGGCAAAATAATTATAGAGATATATTGGATGTAAATCTTAATTTTCAATTGTTTTATTTGATATTCAAATAGGTTACCTTTAACCACTTGTGTTTCTTTCTATCTTTCTTGAGGATTTCCTCTTAACCTATTTTCTTTGTACAGATAGATCTATTCTAAATGAATGTATCATGTATATTTCTATTATTAGATTACAAAGATCTGTATCTTTATGTTTCAATGTAATATTAAAAGGCATAAATAAAAAATTAAAAAAAATAATAATTCCTAACTCTGTTTACTTTTTTGACTGCTGCAGCACACTGAGCCGACAATTTCAAAGTATTATCCACTATGATGCCTAGATCTTTTTCCTGGGTGGTAGCTCCTAATATGGAACCTAACATCGTGTAACTACAGCAAGGGTTATTTTTCCCAATATGCAACACCTTGCACTTATCGACATTAAATTTCATCTGCCATGTTTTTAACCTTGCTATGGTGTATTTTCTTTTTTGTGGGGAGAGGAAAAGTGATCTTAAATATCAGTAAAGAAAGAAAATCTCAAGGATATGGACAGAAGGAGAAGGTGAAAGGGCCTAGGAGGAAGAGACCAAAAATGGGGTTAGGAGAAGGTGAGCGGACCAATGATGCAGGGATGAGAGGAGGACCAGTGATGAGGAGAATGGGAGATAGGAAAGATCAATGAAGTGAGGAAATATATAGAATACTGGATTGGGTCAAGAAGAGGAAGGGAGGGGTGGGTTCCTCCAGGATCTGGGGAGATGGGAGAGGCAGGAAGGAAAGGGAAGTTTCAGGATTTGGGGGTAGAATTCAATATCAAGGGACACAGGATCTGAATTCCACTTGGGGAGGAGTGGGAAAAGGTAGGTGTTCCTTCTATGTTCCAATATTACATTCCCCTTGTATCCTCCTCTCTATACTCCCACCCAGTCTGGCACACCCACACACACACACACACACACACACACACACACACACTTTCACAACGTCGATGCCAGACCAAATTTACATAAGTGGTAAAGTACCATATGGATATGGAACTTGTTTACTGACAGCATTACAGTGATCACAAATCTGATCTTCCTTGCACTCTACCATTAACATACAGCTAGTGGCTAACTTCTTGGCTTTCAGAAAACCTGTCTGTGCCTGTTACCTTGTACCTCCTCCTCTGCCCAGGGTGGGCAGAGGAGGAGGCTGCCTTTGCCCTAATTCACCTATGTCAACGTCAACCCTGCATAGCTGTGGCTGCCACATTGATGTAACTCTTTCACCCCCTCAAATGCCCCCCTCCCACAAATTTTTCTTTGTAACTATCACTGTATACTGCTGTATTCCTCCTTTTTCCATATCTGTTCTTTGTAATTGTACCATTGTAAAATGATGGCTTTCCTCCTCCCTGCTGCTACCTTTGTAATTGCACTACTGTCAGCTGCTTTACCATCCCCCTTCCCCTCTTTCACTACTGCCCCCATAAATTGTACCACTGTAAAGTGCTGTACTTCTTCAATCTTATTACTGCTCTTGTAACTTTCTTCACCCATTGTAATCCACCCTGAGCTTACGAAGCAGAAAATATAAATCTAATACATGAATTAATGCATGAAGATTATACATACAGGAAATGCCTTATCTTTCACCTGTGCCTTCTTTCACCTGTACCTATCACTAGCTGATAGGGTTTGGGGCATGTAAGAACTTGCTTTGGGTGGTGAGCCAGCAAGTGCAAAGAGGATGACAGATGTTAATTTGGTAGTCGGCATTGTGGCAATAAGTCTCTCTCTGAAGCATGCCTTAATGTATAAGTCGGGTGAGTTCTCCTTGAAGTGTAGGTATAGCTGGACTAGAGCCTTCAGTCAAGAGTAGTCTGTTTCAGGCCATGGGAGGAAAATGTACCTGCCACATTAAAATGAATGGCTGCTGTGAATTGAATGTAAAATAGTAAAATTTAACTGACTGGATGTGGGGCTGAATGTTTAACTTTCTCCAACGCATGTAATGAACTGCTGAACTATAGAGCACTAATGAAGATTTTAAATTGAGCTGTCCCACAGAAATGCTGAAGAGTACAAGTGGTCTGTGAATGTTGTAAAGATTATCATTGAGCTAAGTTAATGCAAAATGCTGGTAGTAAGTGGAAAACTGTATGAAGCCAGAAAATGTATAAAGTCACTTAACATAAACTCTTTTTGTGAGCTTGATAATCAAAAGACTTGTCCAGCTTACCCTGCCCCTCTGTCCCCAATGAGTAGTTAAATTGTACATGGGCCACTCTTTAAACACACAATATAGTGTATAGACACAAAAAACTGGTGGGGCTGGGGGCATTTCCTGGGCATGGTAAAACTTTAGCCAGTCTGCGTAGATATTCGGTGCACACAGCTAAAGATACATGAGTAAATCTGGCTGAAAAAACACATGTCCTAAAGTTACCTGAGTAAACCTATGCAGAATTCAGCAGCAGACTGTTCGGGGAAAGTTGTTGTGTTGAATATTCAGATAAAGATGCATCCATAATTTTACCCAAATATCTTTCCTGTTCACTGGCTATTTGAATGTTGAGGTAGATTTTAAAAAGTGCGCTCGAGCGTCCATGTGTGCGCACGCGCACACATGGACATGGCGATTTTATAACGCGCACACCAGGACGCGCACATTACAAAATGTGGGGGCCGCGCACACATGCGCGCCAGATTTTATAAACCGTGCGTGCAATGTGCGGGCGGTGAGTGCAAGGGGGGGGGAGGACTTAAGAAATTCCCGCAAGGCGACGCATCCCGGCCTTCCCCAGTTCCCTCCCAGTCCACTCCAATTAAGGAGAGCTTCTCTGCATGGCAGAGTCTATCAGGGCTCCATCTGCTACAGATTCAAAGATAAATCTAAGTCGAGAGAACTTAGCAGCACTAATTCCACCACTTGAATCCCCATTTTTATTGCTTGATTGTTTTCTTACTTCTACAAATTATGATTGAAGAGAAGTACAATTAAAACATTCATAAAATGATATATAAAACCCAAAACACTGAAATAAATGACCCCGGTTAATTTAATAACAGATAGAGCTCAGTGGATTAACATAATCCAAAAAATTAACATAGTCATAAAATAAAATGAAATAAAAAATATTACCACAGAAGATCATAAACAGATGACATAAAAAACTGACAAGAGGTCAGGGATTCAAACATTTATGCACAATGCACATTAAGCATCATGGAAGGCAATAAATACTTCAGGCAGGGGACAAATACAGCTATTTCCCACTAAAAGTCTCAATAAATAAATGTGATTTTAACATTTTTTTGAATTGAGTTGCATCAGTTAATATCCAAAGGGATTCAGGATGTGTGTCCCAAGCAATTGGTGCTGCCACCAAAAGGGGAACAAATCTCTGGAGAAATGGACTTGCACCTGAAGTCTCAAGAATAAAGGGTATGTCTTGGGTTTCCTCTGGCATATTCCCATTAGAGAAAAAGAAAAAAAATATTTTAGGTAAAATAATCTAACAGTTAAGGAAATGTGTTGTATCATTTTCTCTCCTGATCCACCATCTTTGTTATTTTTTGCCCCATGGGCTCATTTTTCTACTACTGACACAGATCCGGAAAAAAAATTGTTGCAATTCAAATGTGCATTCTCTTTTCCACTTAGTTTTAAACTTAACTTAAAAGAATACTCACGTACCACACAGACCTTTTTTCTTCTTTCTTCCCTCCTTGATGTACAGGTTGTTGCGCTGGAGGTGGACCTTTGGCCTGGTACAGGATTGGTACAGCCCTCAAGTCGGACCCAGAGAGCGCCTGCCACCAGGAGATGGAGCACACGAGGAGACAGAGGCTAGCTGGAGCTTCGCCAATAGCAGTCCAGGGTTTCCACAGGTTGAGCCCTTGGGTACCCGGACCACCTGGACTTAGGTGGGCCTCGCAGGGTCTCCAGGAGAGGTAGCGGAGAGGTGTGCCCAAAATGAGCAAGGGTGCGTGGCTGATGATGAGAGAATGGACCTGACCTGAAGTGGAGGCTCCAGAGACCTCAGGGAGGTAACAGTTTAGGAAGGTCCTCCAGGAGAGACAGGAAGAGCCTGTGGGTCTGGTCAAACGAAGGCTGCGGTCCGTGTCCAACAGGTTTTTCTGGTGGTTGCTGAAGGCAGAAAATGAGTGTCTGAGCGAAGCACAAGGGTCAAAGCCAGGGTATCCATCCAGAAGTGGTCAGCCAAAGCGAGGGTCAAATCTAAGGTCAGTCTAAGCATAGTCAAGGCAAGCGAAGGTCAGTTCCAGGCAGCGATCAGTGTAGTCAGGCAGGCAGAGGTCAGGTCCAGGCAGCAGTCAAACATGGTCAGGAAACAGGCAGAGGTCAGGTCCAGGCAGTGGTCAGGTCTAGGCAGTGGTCAGTCATTGTCAGGCAAGCAGAGGTCAGTACCAAGAATCAGTCCGAAGGGTACTACCAGGGAACGTGGAGCAGGAAGAAGACAGACGATGGAGACACTGAGGACCATGGGAATCACAGGAATGCTGGAACAAGGAGATGCTGGAATAAGGAGACGCTGGAACAAGGAGACACTGGAACAAGGAAATACTGGAACACAGGATCAGGCAAACTAGAACACCACGGTGTCAACCTGATTGCCAAGGCGAGGTCCTGGGGACAGGGCCTCACTATTTATAGGGCTACTGGGTGATGTCATCATTCTGTGTCCGAATCGGTTTTCCCATGCTTGGCCCTTTAAAGGTCAGGACGTCGGCCGTGTGCGTGCCTAGGGACAGGTCTGATGCGGCCGAAGATGCGGAGCCTCGACGGGAGCTCTGCTGTGAGGTCTGCGGCATGGAGGAAGCCGGAAAGGGCCGCGGTGAGTGTAGGGGACATCGGGAGCTGGCAGTAGCAGCAAGACCGGAGCTAGTGGAGGGCAGCGTGAGGTGAGCAGACCCGGTTGTGGCACCCATGCGGCTAGGGCACGCAACAGTACCCCCCCCTTTTAGGCCTCCTCCTTACCGGTCTGGGTTTTTCTGGGTGTTGTTGATGGAACTCTTGAAGAAGTCATTTATCAAGAATGTGGTGAGAGCGCTCCCATGAATTCTCTTCTGGGCCGAAACCTTCCTACAAAAGGAGGTATTCCCAGTGGCTCTGTTGGTGTCGGATGTCTAAGATTTCTTTAACTTGTAACGTGTTTTCAGGTTCTGCTGAATGTGGCATCGGTGGAGGAGGCCTTCGGGAAGGCCAGGACAGGATCAAAGGTTTGAGTATTGACACGTGGACCATGTTCTGAATCCCCATGGAAACTGGCAGTTTCAGCTGGTAAGTGACTGCTCCTACCCATCGAAGGACGGGGAATGGATCAATAAATTTGGGAGATAGCCGTTGCGAAGGCAACCATAGCCAGATGTGCTTAGTACTAAGCCAGACTCTTTGTCCAGGCAGGAATAGAGGTGTGGCCCAACGATGGGTGTCTGTGATGTGCTTGGCCTGGTCAGCTGCTTGGCAGAGCCGCTCCTTTACCTGATTCCAGAGCCAGCGTATGGTTTGTGCAGTAGATTGGGCTGTAGATGAGGGTACACTGAGTGGAACCGGCAGTAGTAGGCGAGGTTGATGGCCAAAAACTACAGCGAAAGGGGAAACTTCCATGGCAGAGGCGATATGGGTATTATGGGATAGTTCTGCCCATGGTAGGAGGTCAGCCTAGTTATCTTGCTGGTCGTTGACATATGATCGCAGGAAGGTTTTCAAAGACAGATTAGTCCTCTCGGCCTGGCCATTTGCTTGCGGATAATATGCTGACATTAAGTTTATTATGATATTGAACTTCTTACAGAGAGACCTCCAATGTTTAGTGGCAAATTGAGGGCCACAATTGGAGACAATTTCTTGTGGTAGACCATGTAAACGAAATACATGTGTTAAGAAGAGTCAAGCTAATTCTGGAGCCCTTGGGAGTTCAGGTAAGGGGACAAAGTGGGCCGTTTTTGAGAAACGGTCTATTGTGACCGAGATTACAGTATTTCCTTTTGAAGGAGGCAGATCCACGATGAAGTCTGTGGAAAGACTAGACCAGGGCTCGGTGGATGCAGGAAGTGGTTAAAGAAGCCCCCATGGGTGACCAGTTGGGGGTTTTTGCTGTGCGAAAACTGGACTATTGGGAGTTCTTAGTCATACCAGGCCACCAATAGTGCCTTTGGAGCATCTCGAGAGTTCGGGATCGGTTGGGGTGACTGGCCAGCTTGGAGTCATGAGCCCAACGAAGTATGCATTCACGGAGATGGTGGGGAACCACCGTCTTCCCGGCTGGTACCATGGTGGTAACTGCAATAGATATGCAGGCTGG
This sequence comes from Rhinatrema bivittatum, assembly GCF_901001135.1. Taxonomy (NCBI): domain Eukaryota; kingdom Metazoa; phylum Chordata; class Amphibia; order Gymnophiona; family Rhinatrematidae; genus Rhinatrema; species Rhinatrema bivittatum. The sequence goes on along the minus strand of NC_042616.1, from coordinate 440,473,977 downwards.
ATCAATAATGTGCATGGGAGTCTCGGGTGTGTCTTCTGGCTTGACGGAGCGAGAGAGCGTGTCTGCATGAAGATTTCTCACCACTGGGCGATAGCGGAGCTCGAAGTTGAAGCGTGCAAAGAATAGGGCCCAGTGGGCATGTCTTGGGTTAAGTAATTGGGCCTCCTTTAGGTGCTGCAGGTTTTTATGGTTGGTATATTTCATGAATCTGTGTTGCGCTCCTTCAAGCCAGGGACACCATTCCTGGAGGGCAAGTTTCACTGCTAGGATTTCACGGTCCCCTATGGTATAATTTTGTTCTGTGAGGGAGAATTTATGTGAATAAAAGGAACATGGGACTAGAGTTCCCTTGGTAGAGTATTGACTCAAGACTGCTCCTGCTCCAATAGCGGATGGATCAACTTCAACTATGAAGGGGTGGTTAGGATCTGGGTGTCATAAACATGGGCCAGTACAGAAGGCCTCTTTCAAGGCATGGAATGCTGATTGAGCTTTGGGACTCCACACTTGAGGATCACGTCCCTTCCTCGTCATAGCGGTGAGTGGAGCAGCCAGAGTGGAGTAATTGGTGATGAAGTTTCAATAGTAATTTGTAAATCCAAGGAATCTTTGTAGGGCTCAGAGACCCACTGGTTGAGGTCAATCTCGAATACCCTGGAATTTGTTGGGGTCCATGGTGAACCCACGGCTAGAGATGATATAGCCCAGGAATGGGAGACTGGGTTGCTCAAAAATGCACTTTTCCAATTTAGCATAGAGATGGTTGTCTCTGAGACACTGGAGGACTGTTTGCACGTGGGAACGATGAGACTTAAGATCTTTGGAGAAGATTAATATATTGTCCAGATACACTATGACGAATGAGTACAAAAAGTCTCGGAAAATCTTGTTCATTAGCCACTGGAACACTGCAGGGGCATTACAAAGCCCAAAGGGCATTACTACGTACTTATAGTGTCTGTCTTTTGTGTTGAAGGTGGTTTTCCAGATGTCTTCCGGTTGAATTCACACTAGGTGATATGCCCCATGTAGATCTAGTTTGGTAAAGATTTGTGCACTCTGCAGGCAGTCTAACAGTTCACTATTAAGTAGAAGTGGGTACCGGTCCTTACGGGTTACTGCTTTCAGACCTCTGTAGTCTATGCATGGTCTCAGACTGCCATCCTTTTTCTTTACAAAGAAGAACCCAGTGCCTGCCAGGGAAGTAGAGGGTTTTATGAACCCTTTGGCCACATTTTCTTTGATGTATGCTGACATCACTTGAGTTTCTGGGAGTGAAAGAGGGTAGGTTCTGCCCTTGGGAGGCGTGGTTCCAGGTAGGAGTTCTATGGGGCAGTTTAACTTCCTGAGAAGAGGCAGGATATCAATGTTTTGTTTGGAGAACACCTCTTTAAATTCCATGTACGGAGCAGGTAACCCGAGAAGGATTGTAGAAGTAAGGACTGACATGGATGGAGACACTTGCGTAAACACTGGGTTTCACATCGAGGGCCCAACTGGGTATGTTGCAGGCATTACCAGTCAAAGTGGGGTGCATGTAACTGGAGCCAAGGAAGTCCATGGACTATGGGGTGTGTTGATCGTTTCAAGATCAGGAGAGGATCTCCTCATCATGGAGGGTTCCGACAGTGAGACAAATAGCCAGGGTACGATGAGTGATACGATCAAGGAGAGGTTCTCGGATTGAGGTGATATGTAGTGGTATCTCTAATGGTTGGTCTGGTATCTGAAGGAGTGTGACAATCTCTTCTAAAATGAAATTTCTACTCGCCCCAGTGTCCATGAGGGCGGTAGTGGTGAATGAGCGTGACTCCCTAAGGAGGGATACAGGGAGCAACAGTTGAGGGCCAGAAACTGTAGCGCCCAAGCTCAGGACCCCACTGGGCTCAGGCTTTGGAGTTTCCCGGATGCACAGGACAAGTTTGGAGAAGATGGCCAGAACCACTGCAATACAGGCAGAGGCCTGATTTCATTTGTTGTAAACATTCTTCTGGAGTCAGGTGGCCACGGTTGATCTGCATTGGCTCCTGGGGGTGGTTGAGGAGCCGCTGGTAAGGCCTCAACTGGGGACTCGCCGAATGGGGTGGCCGTAGGGCAGGAGGTCAAGGAGCTCTTACCTCCTGATGCTGTTGCCGAAGACGGTAGTCGATTCTACCAACCAGGGAGATCAGGTCTTCCAGAGATACGGGGATCTCATGGGTGGCTAGCTCATCTTTAAGGGCAGGAGACAGTCCCTCAAGGTAGAGAGCCCGCAGGCAGTCCTCTTGCCAAACCAACTCGGTTACTAGAGTTCTAAACTCCACTGTATATTCGGCGAGCAAATGCAAACCTTGACAGAGGTGGAGTAGGTGGTGACCAGCAACCGCCTGTGACCTGGGTCCTCGAAGGTGTGCCGGAAGACAGAGATTAACTGAGGGAGTTGGCAAAGAATTGCGTCGGAATGCTTCCAGAGCGAGGAAGCCCATGCCAGGGCATTCCCCTCAAGATGCAAGAGGATGAACGTGATCTTTGTTGCTTCATCTGGAAAAAGTATAGGTTGCAGTGAGAACTGCATATAGCATTGATTTATGAAGCCTCAACAGAGGCGAGGATCCCCTTTGAAACGGGGTGGAGCTGGGCAAGAGCCCCTGGGTTGGCCATGGCAGATTCCTCCAACTAAGAACGCATCTTTTAAACAGAGGAGGCCAATGCTTCCATGATCCGTTGTTGCTCTCGGACATGAATGACCAGACCAGGGATGACCTTCAAGGCAGGAGACTCCACCGAGTCCATGGCCTTGGCAACCTGTTGCGCTGGAGGTGGACCATTGGCCTGGTGCAGGATTGGTTCAGCCCTCTGGTCGGACCCACCAGGAGGCAGAGCACACGAGGAGACAGCGGCTAGCTGGAGCTTCGCCAATAACAGGCCGGGATTTCCGCAGGTTGAGCCCTTGGATACCCATACCACCTGGACTTAGGTGGGCCTCGCAGGGTCTCCTGGAGAGGTAGTGGAGAGGTGTGCCCACCACGAGCAAGGGTGCATGGCTGATGATGAGAGAATGGGCCATACCCGAAGTGGAGGCTCCGGAGACCTCAGGGAGGTAACAGTTTAGGAAGGTCCTCCGGGCGAGACAGGCAGAGCCTGTGGGTCTAGTCAGATGAAGGCCATGGTCAGTGTCCTAGCAGGTTGGTCTGGTGGTAGCTGAAGGCAGAAAGAGAGTGTCCGAGTGAAGCACAAGGGTCAAAGCCTGGGTATCCATCCAAAAGTGGTCAGCCAAAGTGAGGGTCAAATTCAAGGTCAGTCCGAGCGTAGTCAAGGCAAGTGAAAGTCAATTCCAGGCAGCGATCAGCATAGTCAGGCAGGCAGAGGTCAGGTCCAGGCAGTGGTCAGTCATAGTCAGGCAAGCAGAGGTCAGTACCAAGAATCAGTCCGAAGGGTAATACCAGGAAACATGGAGCAGGAAGAAGACAGATGCTTGAGGCACTGAGGATCACGGAAAACAAAGGAACACTGAAACAAGGAGACACTTGAACAAGGAAACGCTGGGACACAGGATCAGGCAAACTAGAACACCACGGTATCGACCCGATCGCCAAGGTGAGGTCCTGGGGACAGGGCCTCACTATTTATAGGGCTACTGGATGATGTCATCATTCTGCGTCCGAATCAGTTTTCCCACGCTTGGCCCTTTAAAGGTCAGGACGTCAGCCGCATGCACACCTAGGGGTGGGGTCGAGGCGGCCGAAGATGTGGAGCCAGGACGGGAGCGCCGCTGTGAGGCCTGCGTCGTGGAGGAAGCCAGAAAGGGCCCCAGTGAGCATTGGGGACACCGGGAGCTAGCAATAGCGGCAAGACCGGAGCTGGTGGAGGGCAGCGTGAGGTGAGCAGGCCCAGCTGTGGCACCCATGTGGCCGGGACACGCAACACAGGTTTGAAGAAGATCACATTCTTACTTAATGCAAAGTAAGAAGAGTATTTGGGGAATCTTCATTAGTAATGACATTGTGAAGTAGTTCTTTAATGTGATTTTCTAATGTTTAAATTCTTAAATAAGAGTCATATTTTTGAGAGGAGGGGAATGTGCTAATATTTTTTTGCAAGCAAATTACAGTTACCCTATAAAATTTGCATGCCTGCAAGCTCTTTTTCAAAGAGAAATGTCCTGTATTGTTTGTTTCCTTTAGAAAATCCAACCTGCAAAGTCTTTGGGTACAAAACTAGCCATAGACCTTGCACTATGCCATCGATATACATGGTTTCAATACATTGCATATATTCGTGCATAAGCCTAGATATGTGTGTATGTTGCAGGGCAAAGATACACATATTCTATAAAACACACATATATCATAAGTGCAGGTCATAAAATACTATGGTAAAACTATGCATGGCCATATTCTCATAAATGTGCTGTGAAACGCAATTGCTTGAAAGTTATCCTCCTTGTGCTTAGGTTCACTCCCCTGACCTCCCTCGACCCTTCGAGATCACCCCTTTTCATTGTGGGTTGTTGTGCACATGCTGTGAAACAGTGCATAGAATTTTACTTCTGCAGAAGCTAGGGCATTTTTAGAAGCCCATTTTATGTGTGTAAACATTTAAAAAGTTTGAAAAATGCTCTCCTCATTTCTTGTCATTACTATAAAGTTTATGCATTTAGGATGGCATTATCTTGTGGGTTAGGTTGCCATTGAGTGGGCTTTTGACTGTGTGCACTTCATTAATGAGGTACTGGGAAACTCCTACTTGTTAAGTGAAGAGGGTGTTTGTGAGTGAGGGTTTCATGATAACTTTGATTCAATCAGGGCTGCTTGGATTGCGGGAAGGCTTGAGATATATATTACCAACCTGAGCTGGAGTAAGGAAAAAAGCGTACCACCTTGAATTCTTGTCTATCGCTTTGAGAGTGTTTTAGACAGAGGAAACATGAAGCAAATACTGTCAAAAGAAAGTTGAGAAGCCAGAAACAGCCATTTCAGTTGCAGCATATTATAGATGTAGAATGCATAGCTCTTCTGCCAATAAACAAATGGTATTAAACTCATTTTCTGGAACGGAGTCAGACTACACTTGTCTATTAAAAGAAAATAAAAAGATTCTAGAGATAATACTGAGATTAGGAATGAGGCTGGTTATATTCCAAAAAACACATCTTAATGAAATTGAGAATGCCAAAGAACAAAGGAATCAAGGTTGTTGTCACTGTTTTGCATCTTTTGCAAGGAGTGTGTATGTCTGTGTGTGTGTGTGTGTGTGTGTGTATGTCTGTGTGTGTGTGTGTGTGTATGTGTATGTGTGTGTGTGTGTGTGTATGTCTGTGTGTGTGTGTGTGTATGTGTGTGTGTGTGTATGTGTGTATGTCTCTGTGTGTGTGTGTGTGTGTATGTTTGTATGTGTGTGTGTGTGTGTGTGTATGTCTGTGTGTGTGTATGTGTGTGTGTGTGTGTATGTGTGTGTGTGTGTGTGTGTATGTGTGTATGTGTGTGTGTGTATGTCTGTGTGTGTGTCTGTGTGTGTGTGTCTGTGTGTATGTGTGTGTGTGTGTATGTCTGTGTGTGTGTGTGTGTGTGTGTGTATGTCTGTATGTGTGTGTGTGTGTGTGTGTGTGTGTGTGTGTACAAAAAATTACTAGTGACTTTCTAGGGAGCTATGGTGTAGGAGGCTTTTTAATGAAAAATATACTTTATATAAGGTTAATGCTCCAAACACGTCTATACGTTTTTCTCTGAACTGGTGGAACATATTACTTCTATAGAATACTCTCCATTTAAGTTATAAAGAGATCAAAGTTGCAAGACTGATCATCTATTTGATAGATCTGCTATCACTGGGATTGGAGGCTTAGGCAATATCAAAAAGCATGTCTATTCTGTGCAAGCATCTTTCACTGATAGATTCCTGGAGGGTATTGCAACTATTAGCAATATTTTATGTATGTCTCTAGTCTCTGCCCCGTTCTAGCTAGAATAAATTATATTTTTTTCATGGTCTCTTTTTGCCATGTGGTATCTATCTTTGAACATCTCTGACCAGACACCCAGAAGGATAAAGATTTTCACCACAGACACAGAACCATGAGCAAAAATGTGGTGGTTCCCAAGTCAGAGGGTTTTTAAATTCAAAATGGGATGGATTTGGTCATTTAAAAAAAAATTTATATTTGGCCAATTTCTCTCAGGGGGAAGCAGCAAAAGTTATGATCAGAGAAAAACAAATATATTAACCATAGCATACTAACTCTAGAAATAAAACTGAGGAAAGCAAAAAAAAAAAACATTCCGGTGGCTAACCCATCAGTTAATTATAAAGACAACTTGGGGACTTTGCAGACTGCGCTAAATAAAATAGAAAGTATAATTGAGAACTTTCCATCCTCATCAAGGAGCCCTTGGTTAAAAGACAAAACAACAGATTCAAGGTGTTCAAAATGGTAATCTAGAGGTTAAATTTGATCTTTTCATAGATTATGGGGCGGATTTTAAAAGCCCTGCTCGCGTAAATCCGCCCGGATTTACGCGAGCAGGGCCTTGCGCGCCGGTGCACCTATTTTACATAGGCCTACCGGCGCGCACAGAGCCCCGGGACTCGCGTAAGTCCCGGGGTTTTTCGAGGGGGGCGTGTCGGGGGCATGTCGGGGGGCGTGTCGGATCGGCGTGGCATTTTGGGGGCGGGATGCGGCGTTTCAGGGGTGGGCCCGGGGGCGTGGTTTCGGCCAGGGGCGGTCCGCGGGCGTGGCTGCGCCCTCCGGAACCGCCCCCAGGTTGCGTCTCGGCGCGCTAGCGGCCTGCTGGCACGCGGGGATTTACTTCTCCCTCCGGGAGGCGTAAATCCCCCGACAAAGTTAGGGGGGGGTCTAGATAGGGCTGGGGGGGTGGGTTAGATAGAGGAAGGGAGGGGAAGGTGAGGGGAGGGCGAAAGCGAGTTTCCTCCGAGGCCGCTCCGATTTTGGAGCAACCTCGGAGGGAACGGCGGCAGGCTGTGCGGCTCGGCGCGCGCCGGCTACACGAAATCGGCAGCCTTGCGCACGCCGATCCAGGATTTTAGCGGATACACGCGGCTACGCGCGTATCTACTAAAATCCAGCGTACTTTTGTTTGCGCCTGATGCGCCAACAAAAGTACGCGAAGGTGCGCTTTTTTAAAATCTACCCCTATATGTTTCTCAGACTAGTGTTTGAAAGAAGCCAAAGCTATATTTTGACATTTTAGGGAGCTGTCGTAACTAAAAACAAGAGCTAGATAAATCAGAAGCCCTAGACATTAAATGACATCTAAAAGATTCTTTGCAAGCAACTTTCCTCTGAAAATGACCTCTGAATTAATTACCAAGGAATATTTAATTTCTTCTTTTTAGTCCTTAAGAACATAAGAACATAAGAAATTGCCAAGCTGGGTCAGACCAAGGGTCCATCAAACCCAGCATCCTGTTTCCAACAGAGGCCAAACCAGGCCACAAGAACCTGGCAAGTACCCAAACACCAAGAAGATTCCATGCTACTGATGCAATTAATAGCAGTGGCTATTCCCTAAGTAAACTTGATTAATAGCAGTTAATGGACTTCTCCTCCAAGAACTTATCCAAACCTTTTTTAAACCCAGCTACACTAACTTCACTAACCACATCCTCTGGCAACAAATTCCAGAGCTTAATTTGTGCATTGAGTAAAAAAGATTTTTCTCCAATTAGTCTTAAATGTGATATTTGCTAATTTCATGGAGTGCCCCCTAGTCCTTCTATTATCCAAAAGTGTAAATAACCGATTCACATCTACTCGTTCAAGACCTTTCATGATCTTAAAGACCTCTATCATATCCCCCCCTCAGCCATCTCTTCTCCAAGTTGAGCAGCCTTAACCTCTTCAGCCTTTCCTCATAGGGGAGCTGTTCCATCCCCTTTATCATTTTGGTTGCCCTTCTCTGTACCTTCTCCATCGCAACTATATCTTTTTTGAGATGCGGTGACCAGAATTGTGCACAGTATTCAAGGTGTGGTCTCACCATGGAGCAATACAGAGGTATATGACATTTTCTGTTTTGTTAACCATTCCCTTCTTAATAATTCCTAACATTCTGTTTGTTTTTTTGACTGCTGCAGCACACTGGACTGATGATTTCAACGTATTATCCACTATGATGCCTAGATCTTTTTCCTGGGTGGTAGCTCCTAATATGGAACCTAACATTGTGTAACTACAGCAAGGGCTATTTTTCCCTATATGCAACACTTTGCACTTATCCACATTAAATTTAATCTGCCATTTGGATGCCCAATCTTCCAGTCTCACAAGGTCCTCTGCAATGTATCACAATCCGCTTGTGATTTAACTACTCTGAATAATTTTTTATCATTTGCAAATTTGATAACCTCACTCATAGTATTCCTTTCCAGATAATTTATAAATACATTGAGAAGCATTGGTCCAAGTACAGATCCTTGAGGCACTCCACTGTTTAACCTTTTCGAACTGATAAAATTGACCATTTAATCCTACTCTGTTTCCTGTCTTTTAACCAGTTTGTAATCCACGAAAGTACAACGTCTCCTATCCCATGACTTTTTAGTTTTCTTAGAAGCCTCTCATGAGGGACTTTGTCAAATGCCTTCTGTAAATCCAAATACACTACATCTATTGGTTCACCTTTGTCCACATGTTTATTAACCCCCTTCAAAAAAATGAAGCAGATTTGTGAGGCAAAACCTCGCTTGGGGAAATCCATGTTGACTGTATTCCATTAAATCATATCTTTCTATATGCTCTGTGATTTTGATCTTTAGAATAGTTTCCACTATTTTTCCTGGCACTGAAGTCAGGCTCACTGATCTATAGTTTCCTGGATCACCCCTGGAGCCCTTTTTAAATATTAGTGTTATATTGGCTACCCTCCATTCTTCAGGTGAAATGGATGATTTTAATGATAAGGTTACAAATTTTAACTAATAGATCTGAAATTTCATTTTTTAATTCATTCAGAATCCTAAGATGCAAACCATCCAGTCCAGGGGATTTGCTAGTTTGTCAATCTGGCCTACATCTTCCAGAGTCATGGTGATTTCATTCAGTTCATCTGACTCATCATCCTTGAAATCCATTATTGGAACTGGTATCTCCCCAACATCCTCATTAGTAAACACCGAAGTAAATAATTCATTTAGTCTTTCTGCAATGGCCTTATCTTCCCTAAGAGCCCCTTTAACCCCTCGGTCATCTAAAGCAGTGGTTCTCAACAGGTGTGTCGGGACACACTAGTGTTTTGCAAAGTCCCAGGAGGTGTGTCGCAGAGACAGCAGAAGACTGATCTTTCCTCAGCAGTCTGGGCAGGAGTTGGCTGACTTCTCTTTTATTGGGTATGACAGGAAGCTGCTCTTGCCTCCTTCTCCTCTTTCTGGCCAGTGGGACATTATTCCCTCTTCCTATATCCAGATCAGAGCACGATATCACCAACTTCTATTCATATGTGCCAAGCAGGACACCATCTTTATCTTCCCCTGCTTGGCCTGGAAGTGAGGCTGTTGATGCTCTCTTCACCCTATGGAGCCTGGATGTGGAAGCACGAACGTTAGGGAGAAAGGTGCGTGCTCTATAGATCCGCTGCTGCTGCCTCCTCATCTTCCTCTCCTCAATGCTTCTTGCCCTCAACTGCTGCTGATAAAGAGGGAGCAACACTCTGGATTGGTCTAAAGTCTTTTCTGCTGGCTGGGAGCCAGAAGGAGGGGGAAATGTACTGGGCAGGAAGGTGTGGAGATAGGGAGTCATGATTCTGCTGAATAGGAAGGGTTGGGGAAAGGAGATTGGGGTTGTTGGGTAGGGAGAGGTAGAGGAGGGAGGGGTTGGGGGCTGCTGAGCAGGGTTGGGGGAGAGGGGAGAGGGGAGAGGGAAGCGGGGGATGATGAGCATGAAGGGATAGGAAAGAGGTAGCCAGAGGTATCGGGAGGGAAGGGGAGAGGGAAGGGCAGAAAGAGTTGAACAAGGGATAGAGCATGGGGAAGAGGATGTGGGGTGGGGGTGTCGGGAATGTTGGACAGGGATATGAGCATGTGAAGGGATGAGTAGTTAGAAGAAATGAGGGATGATGAGGCATGGAAGGGAGTGACTGGGTACAAGGGCCATACTATGTCAGTTTTGAAAATATGCATTTCTTCTCTCGTTGAACTCTGCTTAGTGAAGGAGGAAATATATTTTTGTTTCTAGTCTCTGGTTTTGCACTGCATGCAGAAGGTGGTCTTGGAGTTTCCAGTCCAGGTTTTGTTTGCACTTTTTCAATTTGTGGTCTTTTATTCTGTATTTGGTGAAGGCAGGTCTGTCTGTGTTGTGTGTATGTGACTGAGATGAGGTACTTTACTAGAGGTTTGTATCAGCCTTATTTGATGAATTTTCTTAATATTATATAACACTGGTGGATAACTGCTGCCTTTTCATGGGTAGGGCTATTGCTGTTTCATTTCTTGGAGTTAGTGCTACTGAGGTATGGCAGGTTTGAAAGACATGTATAGAGTGACGTTTATTTGTATTATTTTACAATGCACCTGGTAGTAGAGGGAGTTTGTGATCTGTTATTAAGGTAACACCAGAATCAAAATATCTTTTTTATATGGTGAGTTGTACAGGGAAATGTCTTAGTTTTGGTCTACACACATTTTTAGGAAGTGGGAGACTCCTGTGGATGCAGAGCATATACCTATATATAGTCCTATGATGGTCATGTGTTCAGTGTGTCATGCATGTGAGCATCTTCTCTCAGGTGTATCCTGATAGGAAAAAGTTTGAGAACCACTGATCTAAAGGTCCAAATGACTGTCACAGGTTTCTTGCTTTGGATATATTTTAAACAGTTTTTATTATGAGTTTTTGCCTCTACGGCCAACTTAATTTCAAATTCTCTCTTCACCTGTCTTATCAATGTTTTATGCTTAACTTGACAAAGCTTATGCTTTATCCTATTTTCTTCAGATGGATCCTTCTTCCAATTTTTGAAGGATATTTTTTGGGATAAAATAGCCTCTTTCACCTCACTTTTAACCATGCCAGTAATAGTTTTGCCTTCCTTCCACCTTTCTTAATGTGTGGAATACATCTGGACTGCCATCTAGGATTGTATTTTTAAACAATGTCCATGCTGTTGCACTACCCGGCCTTGTTGGCTCCACGGCCAGGCCCACTCATCTGGCTCAACCGTCTACCAGCTCCTCCCTGACTCCCAGTTCCGCTCGGCCGCAGCTCCGACGAGCGTCCCCGGATTTTCTGCAGCCTACTCCTTTGCAGCTCTCCTCGTGCTGTGGCTTGGCATCCTCCTCGACGTAGGCTTTGCTCCCTGGTGCATGCGTGTGGAACTCTCGCTCATTTAAGGACCCTAGCACAGGAAAACCCAGGGCGGCGCCCGATCCTGACGTCACGTAGACTAGGTATATATACACCAGCCTCGCCCCTAGCTTGGGGCCTTGGCAATCTGGTCGTAGACTCCGGTGTCTCTAGTTTGCCTTCCTGCATTCCAGTGTCTTGCTCCTGTGTCTCCTGTTCCAGTCTCTCTGTTCCAGCGTCTCCCATTCCAGCATCTCCTGTGTCTCCAGTTCCAGTGTCTCCTGTGTCTCCAGTTCCAGCGCTTCCTGTGTCTCCTGTTCCAGCATCTCCTGCTCCATCATCTCTCCATCCCTGGTAGTATCCTTCGGACTGATCTCACGGTACTGATCTTTGCCTGTTCTTGACTACTCTTTGATTGCTGCTTGACCTGACCTCTGCCTGGAACTCCGACTACTCTTTGATTGCTGCCTGAGCTGACCTCCGCCTGGATCTTCGACTACTCTTGTCTGCCACCTGGAACCTGACCTCCTGCTTGACCTGACTATGCCCGGACTGACCTCTGTTACCGACCCTGCCTGGCTGACCATTCTGCATGAAGACTCTGGCCTTACTTTTTGCTATACACGTGGACACTCTATTCTGGCCTCCTGTGACCTCTGGACTTCCTTGTCTGAACACCAACAGCACATCCTTGTTCGTAGTGGGCACTCCCTTGAACTTTCTCTCTAGGAGACCCTGCGAGGCCCACCTAAGACCAGGTGGCCCGGGTAACCAAGGGCTCAACCTGAGGGAACCCCGGTTTCTATTGGTGAAGCTCCAGTTAGCCTCTGCCTCCTCCTGTGCTCCGCTTCCTGGAAACAGGCGCTCTCTGGGTCTGACCGGAGGGCCTTACCAATGCTGCACCAGGCCAAGGGTCCACTCACAGTGCAACACATGCCTGTTGAACACTTTTAATCTTTGCAGCTGCACCTTTCAGTTTTGTTCTATTTTCCTCATTTTATCAAAGTTTCCCTTTGAAAAATTTAGTGTTAGAGTTGTAGATTTACTTATTGTCCCCCTTCCAATTATTAGTTTAACTTTGATCATGCTATGATCACTATTGCCAAGTGCCCCCCCCCCCCCCCTTTTTGTCTCTCACCAAATCCTGAGTTCTACTAAGAATTAAATCTAAAATAGTCCCCTCTCTCGTTGGTTCCTGAACCAATTGCTCCATGAAGCAGTCGTTTATTACATTCAGGAACTTAATGTCTCTAGCATATCCTGATATTTCATTTACCCAGTCAATATTGGGGTAATTGAAATCTGCAAGTGAACACATTGTACAAAAATCTTGAATTTTTCTATGTGTTATATTTTTTGATAATTGTTTAGTATTTTTTAAATATATTTGGGACCATCATAACACATGCATGCATATTATGCCTGTATTTTCAGCCGCTACGGGTCATTTTTAATCATTGGTCCAACACTGTAAATGTCTTTATCACTTTTTTAATATTTTTTTCTTTTTTCTAAAAATTTTTTTAGTTTCTTCAATAGAATATGTGGAATGGGTACTTCCCTTTTTGGCGCTGCCGCACAAATCCAATCCAGGTACTCCCCTTTTGCTGGTGCTACTGCGCTGCCGCACAAGTCCAGTCCTACTTCCCTTTTGCTGGTGCTACTGCACTGCCGTACAAGTCCAGTCCGACGTACGTTTCGCAGGGCATCTAGATGCCAGAAAGAGGATATGGCGGCAAAATTTGAAACAAAGTAATAAGCATTTACAAGTTTTGGAAACGTATGTGGAGTTGAAGAAGCACACTACCGTTCCAAGTACACTGGTCTATCATAGTCCCTGAAGCAGCAGCCCTGTGAAACGTACGTTGGACTGGACTTGTGCTACCATCCAAGAAAGAGATCTAGGCGTTATAGTGGATAACACATTGAAATTGTCGGTTCAGTGTGCTACGGCAGTCAAAAAGCAAACGGAATGTTGGGAATTATTAGAAAGGGAATGGTGAATAAAATGGAAAATGTCATAATGCCTCTGTATTGCTCCATGGTGAGACCGCACCTTGAATACTGTGTACAATTATGGTTACTGCATCTCAAAAAAGATATAATTGCAATGGATAAGGTACAGAGAAGGATGACTAAAATGATAAGGGGAATGGAACAGCTCCTCTATGAGGAAAGACTAAAGAGGTTAGGACTTTTCAGCTTGGAGAAGAGACGGCTGAGGGGGGATATGATAGAGGTGTTTAAAATCATGAGAGGTCTAGAACAGGTAGATATGAATCCGTTATTTACTCTTTCAGATAATAGAAAGACTAGGGGGCACTGCATGAAGTTAGCATGTGGCACATTTAAAACTAATTGGAGAAAGTTCTTCTTCACTCATCGCACAATTAAACTCTTGAATTTGCTGCCAGAGAATGTGGTTAGTGCAGTTAGTATAGCTGTGTTTAAAAAAGGATTGGATAAGTTCTTGGAGGAGAAGTCCATTACCTGCTATTAATTAAGTTGACTTAGAAAATAGCCACTGCTACTACTAGCAATGGTAATATGGGATAGACTTAGTTTTTGGATACTTGCCAGGTTCTTATGGCCTGGATTGGCCACTGTTGGAAACAGGATGCTGCTTGATGGACCCTTGGTCGGACCCAGTATGGCATGTTCTTATGTTCTTCTTTCCACCTTTCTTAATGTGTGGAATACATCTGGACTATGCTTCTAGGATGGTATTTTTTAACAATGACCACACCTCTTGCCCCCTTTTTACCTTTGTAGCTGCTCTTTTCAGTTTTTTTCTAACAATTTTTCTCATTTTATCAAAGTTTCTCTTTTGAAAGTTTAGCACGAGAGCTGTGGATTTGCTTACTGTCCCCCTTCCAGTCATTAATTCAAATTTGATCATATTATGATCACTATTGCCAGCTGCTCCACCACCGTTACCTATCTCTCAAAATCCTGTGCTCCACTGAGAATTAGGTCTAAAATTGATCCCTCTCTTGTTGGTTCCTGAACCAATTGCTCCATAAAAATATCATTTATTCCATCCAGGAACTTTATATCTCTAGCATGTCCCGATGATACATTTATCCAGTCAATATTGGGGTAATTGAAATCTGTATAGAAGCACGTGGTATTTAAAAATTTAAACAATCACAACGCTATGAAACTTTATCATATGTGTTTAAGGACCATCATACCACCCGCAGTGCTCACAAGTAAAACCTGCGTCTTATGCACTTTCACGGGGTCACATTTAATCAATTGGTCCAGATGGAAGGCATCAAAATTCAATTTTGTGTACTTTTTTTGAAATTTTTTTAACTATATATATTAAAAAGGAGACTTCCCTTGTTTCTGGGTTATCGGGGTTGCTTATCCCGTAGCTGTCGGGGTAACTTGTCCAAGGACAAGTTACCCCGACAGCTACGGGATAAGCAACCCCGATAACCCAGAAACAAGGGAAGTCTCCTTTTTAATATATATAGTTAAAAAAATTGAATTTTGATGCCTTCCATCTGGACCAATTGATTAAATGTGACCCCGTGAAAGTGCATAAGACGCAGGTTTTACTTGTGAGCACTGCGGGTGGTATGATGGTCCTTAAACACATATGATAAAGTTTCATAGCGTTGTGATTTTTTAAATTTTTAAATACCACGTGCTTCTATACAGTTCATTCTAATCGTGGGATTTCTTATTAAGAGAATTTGTGTGTTTGGTAATTGAAATCTCCCATTATTACCGCACTACCAATTTGGTTAGCTTCCCTAATTTCTCTTAGCATTTCACTGTCCGTCTCACCATCTTGACCAAGTGAACAGTAGTATACTCCTATCACTATAGCCTTCCCCGACACACAAGGAATTTCTACCCATAAAGATTCAATTGTGCATTTAGTCTCATGGATGTTTATCCTGTTGGACTCTATGCCATCCCAGACATAAAGCACTACACCGCCTCCCAGGTGCTCCTCTCTGTCATTGCGATATAATTTGTACCATGGTATAGCACTGTCCTATTGGTTGTCCTCCTTCCACCATGTCTCTGAAATGCCAATTACGTCTATGTCATCATTCACTGCTATACATTCTAATTCTCCCAAGTTACTTCTTAGACTTCTGGCATTAGCATACAAACATTTCAAAGTTTGTATTTTTGTTTCTATTTTCATTCTGCTTTTTAATTGATAGGGATGTTAGATTTTTTTTTTAGCTCAGATGAGTTTTTAGTTACAGGCACTTGGACAACTTTTCTTATTATTGGAACCTCACTGCCAGGATGCCCTAATTCTAATGCATCATTAGTATCCTTTAAAGATACCTCTCTCCGAACCATGCGCTACTGAGCGACTGCCGGCTTCCCCTTTGTTCTAGTTTAAAAGCTGCTCTATCTCCTTTTTGAAGGTTAGCGCCAGCAGTCTGGTTCCACCCTCGTTAAGGTAAAGCCCATCCCTTTGGAAGAGACTCCTCCTTTCCCAAAAGGTTCCCCAGTTCCTTACAAAACTGAATCCCTCTTCCTTGTACCATTGTCTCATCCTCGCATTGAGACTCCAGAGCTCTGCCTGCTTCTGGGAACCTGAGCGTGGAACAGGGAACATTTCAGAGAATGCTACCCTGGATGTTCTGGATTTAAGCTTTCTACCTAAGAGCCTAAATTTGGCTTCCAGAACCTCCCTCCCACATTTTCCTATATCGTTGGTGCCCATATGTTCATGACAGCTGGCTCCTACCAAGCACTGTCTAAAATCCTATCTTGGTGATGCATGAGGTCCACCACCTTTGCACCAGGTAGGCATGTTACCAGGTGATCCTCATGCCCACCAGCCTCCCAGCTGTCTACATTCCTAATAACCGAATCACCCGCTATGACAGCCGACCTAACCCTTCCCTCCTGGGCAGTAGGCCTTGGGGATATATCCTTGGTGTGAAAGTCATGCACCACCTGGAGAGCAAGTCCTTGCTATAGGATCCTTTCCTGCTGGACCAGGTTGATGCTCTCCAATCATGAGACCTTCTTCCTCCAAGGCAGCACCAGGGCTGCCAGTCTGAAGTTGGGACTTGGCTACTGGGTCCCTGAAGGTCTCATCTATATACCTCTCTGTCTGCCTCATCTTACTTCTCCTGTTTTCTGCAGGCTTAGTGAGGAAAGGGAGTGGCTGCGCTATATTCAGAGATACCCTTTGATTTCTAGTGTTTCCTCTGAGATCCTGCAACTGATGCAAATTCTTTGAGTCTCAGGGTAAAATCCTGAGTGATCCCAGTTATGTGAACTGTCGTAAAACAAAATGGTGACATCTGCTGAAGAAGGAAGCACCAACGTGAATTAACTTTAGTGCATACCAAGCAGACGCAATCATTTTAAAGTAGAAGAAAGAAGACGAGAACATCATGAGACCTGGGCTCTGGCCTCCGGGCCTGGGTCCCCTGGCATCAAACCTGGCTCTGGGCCAAGGCCCTAGCATTGGGACCCTACCTCTGGGCTAAGCCCTAAGCTGAGTCTGAGGCCCTGGTATCAGGTCTAGGCAGAGGCATCAGGTCCAGGCATCAAAGCCTAGGCTTTGCATAGGATCTAGTCTGAGATCATGACAACCTACAATGGCTTAGGCCTATGCAAGGCCGAAGCTTTGGTCTGGGCCTATTTCTTGTCATTATATTCACCCCAGGCTGGGTAATGTGGGGACCGAGGATGATGCTAGCCTGGACATTTTTTCAGGTGGGTGGTATGGATGATGGGGACAGGAGGTGTCAGGAGGCCCTTTTCCTTTTATTTTATGTTTTTGTTTTTTATGTTTATTTAATTTTTTTAAAATAAAATATAAGAAATAAACATTTAACAAAACAAACCTCATGGGGAACCCCCCAAAACGAACCAAAACATGAAATAAAATGTTTACTTCTTCCCACCCCTAGATTCAGTTACTTGCTGTTCACTCCTATGGATAAACTATGGCTGTAAGCAAGTCCACCTGGCTAATTGTTTACAGAATTTTCTTCCAGGAACTTGTCCAAACTTCTTTTTGCATCTAGCTATTCTAGATGACTTGACCACATTCCATGGCAACAAAAACCACAGCTTACTTGTACTTTGAATGAAAAAATACTTTTCGTATGTGATTCTTGCTAGATTATTGCAGTGTCCTTTAGTCTTAGTACCATTTGGAAGAGTAATAACTTCACTATTTACCTGTTCCACCTCAGTCATGATTATATAAACTTCTATTATATTCCCTCTCAGTCAAATCTTCTCCAAGCTGAACAACACTAACCTGTTTAGCCTTTCTTCATAAGGGAGCTGTTCCATTCCCTTTATCACTTTTGCTGTCCTTCTCTGTATATAATCTAGTTCTGCTTTATCTTTCTTGAGATGGGATGACCAGAACTGCACATAATATTCAAGGTGCTGTTGAGAAGCACTATGATGAATAGTTTTATTCTCCATTCCAAATAATTCCTAATATTCTATTTGCTTTTTTAATTGATGCAGCATATTGAGCTGAGGATGCCAACCTTTGGGCCTGATTTTAAAAAGCATAAACATGCTCAAAATTGAGTTTTACAAATATAAATGCACTTTATCTGTGTAAATGGACTTTTGAAAATTGCTACAATATATGCCATTGAATTGTTCATAGGTTATATACTTGTAAGTGAACTTCATGTACGTAAATGGCTTTTTTAAATTGTATGATAGTATGTTACATTTGCACATGTAACTCCTTTTAAAATTGTCTCCTATATGTACAATGACTCAAAAATATTTTTCCTGCGTGATTAAGTGTAACACTGAACTCAGCATTATGTACCTGTAGTTTGGAGGATTTATTTTTCTTATGTGCATCACTTTGCACATCTCCGCATTAAATTTCATCTACTAATTAGATGCCCAGTTCCCCAGTCTTATAAGATCATTCTGCAGTTCCTCAGTCTGAAAATGTATGTTCCATCTGCAAATTGGTTGCTTCTTTATCCTCATCATTAATGAATGAGTTAAATAGCTCTTTTCCCAGTATAGATCCCTGGGGCACACCACTATTTAAGAACATAAGAACATAAGAAATTGCCATGCTGGGTCAGACCAAGGGTCCATCAAGCCCAGCATCCTGTTTCCAACAGAGTCCAAACCAGGCCACAAGAATCTGGCAAGTACCCAAACACCAAGAAGATACCAAGTTACTGATGCCAGTAATAGCAGAGGCCATTCCCTAAGTCAACTTGGTTAATAACAGTTAATGGACTCCTCCTCCAAGAACTTATCCAAACCTTTTTTAAACCCAGCTACACTAACTGCACTAACCACATCCTCTGGCAACCAATTCCAGAGCTTAATTGTGCGTTGAGTGAAAAAAATGTTTGGCAATTAGTCTTAAATGTATTACTTGCTAACTTCATGGAGTGCCCCCTAGGCCTTCTTTTATCTGAAAGTGTAAGTAACCGATTCACATCTACTCGTTCAAGACCTCTCATGATTTTAAACATCTCTATCATATCCCCCTCAGCCTTCTCTTCTCCAAGCTGAACAGCCCATACCTCTTCAGCCTTTCCTTATAGGGGAACTGTTCCATCCCCTATTTACTTTTCTCCTTAACAGGTCTAGCTTTAGAATTGGACTGCCTATCTAGAATCAAATCTAGTGGTAAAATAAAGTCTCCTCCATAACAATAGGGGCCAGATTTTCAAAGGGGTACGTGCATAAGATACGCGCATACCCCCGAAAACCTGCCCCAAGTTCCCCCTGCATGCACCGAGCCTATGTTGCATAGGCTGCCAGTGCACGCAAAGCCCCAGGACGCACATAAGTCCCGGGGATTTGCTTGGGGGGCATGTCGGGGGGTACGTCGGGGGCGTGGCCAAGGCCTCCAAAACTGCTCCCGGGCTGGGGAATGGCACGCCGGCAGCTGGCCCATGCGCATGAGTTATTCCTGCCTCAGGCAGGCATAACTTTTAAAATAAAGGTAGGGGGGCAATTTAGTTTGGGCTGGGGGGTGGGTTAGGTAGGGGAAAGGAGGGAAAGGTGGGGGGCAACACAAAAAATTCCCTTCGAGGCCGCTCCGACTTCGGAGCGGCCTCAGAGGGAACGGACAACACGCGCAGGGCTTGGCGCATGCAAGGTGCACAAATGTTCACCCCCTTGCGTGCGCCGACCCTGGATTTTAAAAGATACGTGCAGCTACGTGCGTATCTATTAAAATCTGGCGTACTCTTGTTTGCGCAGGGTTGTGCAAACAAAAGTACGCCTGCGCACTTCTTATGAAATCTACCCCTAGGGATAGTACCTTCTGCACCCAGGACAGAGCCAATAGTAGAAAAAAATTGTAGAGTGTACTTGGTAGATACATATAAATTAACCAAGATGAACTTTTTGCCATTCATATCAGCATTAATCTTGACTCATTTATCCTTAGTATCTGACTCCTACGAAAATAATTTTGGCATCAAGAATTTTTTAAATAAAATATCAACTCCATTTCTTTTACCTCATAACCAAAACTTGATAAATTAAGAGATGTTTATAACTAAAAAAAAGTTGCATGAAAATAATTATTATCAAAAGAAGCACAATTGTCAAATGAAGCAAAATTATCAAATGACGCAAAATGTTCTTCCTCTTAATAGGATTGTTAAGGCTTTTTACATTCAATGACATTATTTTTAACTTAAACCCCATAGCATAAGAAATAAGTAAGTTTCAGCAGTAAAAAAATGTCATATATAAATTTCAATTCACATTCAAAAACCCCCCTTTTTGAATTATTTTTAATAAGATATTTGAACGTTTAATAGCTCACAATCTGTGAATCTTGTCAATAAACCAGCGTTGTTCATGCAGGAGGTCGGCGGATCTAGTGTCTGACCCAAACCAACCTCACTGCTGAAGGCTGAAAATTTTTTTTTAAGAGACGGAGGGCAGGTTTCATATATATGAGTTTCAAGCCCCAGCCAGGGTGTACTCAATTCTGTATATATAATCATAAACCAAACCACCACCGTCCAATTTTTTAGAAAACTCTGTGCAACCAATTCAAATTAAATCTTCATGTCCCGATGTGATGTTTTTATATTCTTCTTTTAAAAAATATCCAAACACAGTTGACTTGACAAAATATTTTTAAAAAGTCCCGACTTATCTGATGATGATTGAAAGCCCGACGTAGCCACGTTTCTGGTCCGCAAACAGACCTTTCTTCAGGGGATGTTATCCTGTGTGCATAGTAGCCGGTGAATCAAAAGTCTTCTGTGGATAATCGATTGTTTCTTCAAACAGACGCCATGAATGCATTCAGCGGTGTTGAAACGCTGTCAACTAACCTTCTCTGTTTTTAAACCAGGCGCACAAATAAATGAGCTACCAATCACTACACACGTTGCTGTAGACGTAATGACGTAAATTGATGAATGCATTTCTCAAGCCATTAAGATACTATATTGAATTTAAAGCCCAATACAGTACTGCATTCTAAACTTCCGAAATGCAAAAAAACACATCATAGTATATGAATCTAAATTAATGAGAGCCATTCTAACTCTTCGTTCAAGCCTAGGGGTGCCTGAGTTTTAAGCTTGAAGATCCAAAAAGCTTCACGCTTATTTAATAACCTTTCACGGTCACCGCCTCTCAAAGATATTGGCACATGATCTATCACAGTCCATTTCAATGAATTGAATGAATGCCCTTGCTGTACACAATGTGTAACTATAGGAGCTGCCAGAGTGCCTGTATTTAATTTTGACTTGTGTTCATTAAGTCTTATCCGCACTTTACGAGTAGTTCTGCCCACGTAAACACGGGGGCACGGGCAGATGATCGCGTACACCACGTGATCAGAATTACAAGTGGTATCGAATTTGCGATAGATACGATAGCCTGTATTTGGTTCTTGCCACATTTGACCATCAATACTGTTTATACAGTGAAAACACTGTCCACAGTGCTTATGTCCTTCAAATGATGTCTCTGATGTCTCTGATGATCTGAAACCCTGTGCGTGAACTAACTTATCTTTGATGTTCGTACCCCGAGTGGTGACAATCAATGGTGTGTCCTTAAAGGTATCATGTAAGGCTAATATGTGCTAATATGTGCCAGTGTCGACGTATTGATGTAGAGATGACATTAGTAGCAACTGAATGTTTAAGTACACAAACCAACTGTGGATCTTGTTTAGAAGGCTTATATTGCAGAAGACTCTGTCTATCTGAATATTTAGCCCGTTTATAGGCTTTTTTAATCGCTGATTGTGGGTACCCTCACTCCGAAAATCTTTTTCGAAGTAATGATGCTTGTAATTCAAAATCATCACTAGTGGAACAGATACGTTTAGCACGAAAGAACTGGCTAACAGGCATGTGAATTGGATTTTACAGTGTGATTCCCCCAAAAATTGTTTTGGGTGCTTTTTGATATTTGATATATAAATTTCAAACATAGCATAAGAACATACCCCCTTGCAGCATAATTAAAAGTCACCAACAAGGGAGGACTTGATATCATTGACTTCAATGGCTGCTTAGTAGTGAGCTCCTGATCCCACCATCCTAAATCTATTATGTAAGCGTGCCATCTACAGTCTCAGAGCATTTTATTGAGCTGATACTGACTCACTTCAGTCAGAGTATGACTGTTAAGAAGAAAGCGTTAGATTTAAAGCAATTTTTTTTTTAGTAAATTGGCTAGTGAGATAAGCGAGGCATCTGATGTGTTCCACATGGCAGGCCAAGACCAACTAGAAATGGGCCTGAAGCATGCTGAACCTGTGTAAACAGTGTCTGGAAACAATTTTCCCACCAGAGAAGAATTTCGAGAGTGGTTTTGTCAATTTAGACAAGTTATGAACACTAACAAGAAAGATATCATGGATATCATGGCCGATTTCCATGATGAGATTACAGAGATTGGTCGTTGTGTGGAGGAAAATGATGTGGACCTCGATGCGCAGTCCGAGACACTAGAACAACTGAAAGGTCAATGCTGGGACTGGGTAGCTGAACAAGCAGAACTGGCTGAGAAAATTGAGGACCTAGAGAATCGGTCCTGAAGTTGCAAATTATGAGGACAGTAATTCCACAGTGGTTAACATTTGCAAGACCATCTTGGCACCAAATGCAGGCGAAGGAGGGGAGGAGAAGCTGAATATTGTTTTGGACTGCACTCACTGTGTGCTGGGTCAGCAAAATAATAATAGGCCATGCAATATCATAGCTTGTTTCCATAATTATGCTACGAAAGAAAACGTTTATGGCATTGCACAAAAGATGGTTGATTGGTAATGGGAAGGCTGCAAGATAACAGTTTTTACAGACTTATCGCTGATTACTTTGTGCAAACATCAAGAGCTAAAAGAGGTGACTGCAATTTTGTGGCAGGAAAATATTTGCTACTGGTGGACATTTCCATTTGGACTTTTTCTCTCAATAAAAGGAGTAACATTGAGAGAGAGGTTGATGACTCAGGAAGAAGTAAAATTGAGAGGGGCAGGATTCACTTCTAATTTTACTGCTCTTCCATCAAAGCCTGCCCCTCCACACAAGGTGGATTACCCTCAGTGGCAGCAAGTTGGCAAGGGGGGTGTTACTAAAAGTCTTCATATGTCATGGGATTAGGGGTGATCCAGGCAGACTTAGGCTGATGACCACATCTCCCACTGGTGGAGAGGATCTGTGAATGCATGAAGGAAGATCATTTTGGATGGGGGAGGAGGAGGGTGGAAAGGGAAGTGGGTGGGGTACACTGGGAGTTAAGAATAGGGTCTGATGTGAACCTCAGTGGTGAGGAGAGATCTGTGGATAGGAAGCTATGGTTGGGTGATGGTATTGCTTGAAATAGTATGGGCTTGGATTTGGTGGAGCTGAGGTCCCTTGCTTGTTTAAGATCATAGGAAAGGGGAGAACACCAGAGGTTAGCAATATTTACTTCTCTAGATTTCCATATTCATGATTAAATTATAATAATTTCTCTTAATGTGAAAGGCCTGAATTGTTATAGGAAGCTCAAGTTACTGTTTGGAGAACCGCCCTCTGTTAAGATATCTATAATGATGATCCAGGAAATGCATTTTAAAAGGCATTATGAACATTTGTTAACTTCCAGGGACTATCCACACAGTTTTTTTTGCCACTAGCTCTAAAATTGGGAAATATGCAGGAGTGGGCATAATGTTTTCTAAACACTTTATTTTTTACTTCAAATCATGTCAAGAAGACCTCATGGGATGATATTTCATTGTGCAAATAGAGGTGGGAGAAGAGTTATATACATTAGTTAACATGTATTTACCAAACGCTAATCAGGAGGGTTTTTATAATAGGGATGTGAATCGTTTTAGGACGATTAAAATTATCGTCCGATAATTTTAATATCGTCTTAAACCGTTATGGAACACATTACAATACAGATTCTAACGATTTATCGTTATAAATCGTTAGAATCGTGAGCCGGCACACTAAAACCCCCTAAAACCCACCCCCGACCCTTTAAATTAAATCCCCCACCCTCCCGAACCCCCCCCCCCCAATAACTTAAATAACCTGCGGGTCCAGCGGCGGTCCGGAACGGCGGGTCCAGCGGCGGGTCCAGCGGCGGGTCCAGCGGCGGTTCCGTACGGAAAATGGCGCCGGCAGGAGATCGACTGCAGGAGGTCGTTCAGCGAGGGTTCCGGCGCCTCGCTGAACGACCTCCTGCAGTCGATCTCCTGCCGGCGCCATTTTCCGTACGAAAACGATTCGCGGCGGGAAATCGCTCCCTGACCCCCGCTGGACCTCCAGGAACTTTTGGCCAGCTTGTGGGGGGCCTCCTGACCCCCACGAGACTTGCCAAAAGTCCAGCGGGGGTCCGGAAGGACCTCCTGCCGTCCAATCTTTTTCGTCTATGGCCGCCGCCATTTTTCGGCGCCATTTTGGAAAATGGCGCCGGCTGAAGACGACAAGATTCAGGAGCAGGAGCCCGTTCCGGACCGCTGCCGTTCCGGACCGCCGCTGTACCCGCAGGTTATTTAAGTTATTTGGGGGGAGGTTCGGGAGGGTGGGGGATTTAATTTAAAGGGTCGGGGGTGGGTTTTAGGGGGTTTTAATGTGCCGGTTTTTCGATTTTTCGATTTTTAACGATTTTTAACGATTTTTCACGATATTTTACCCCCCCAAACGGCAACAATACGATTCCCTCCCCCTCCCAGCCGAAATCGATCGTTAAGACGATCGAGGACACGATTCACATCCCTATTTTATAATTCATTGGAAAAAATTTGATCTTACAAATTGAAAGCCACCTGATATTGAAGGAGTGGATTTTAATCCCACCAGGAATCCAGTGGCATAACTGTTAGGCCAAAGTGAAATAAGTTAGCTGTTACATCGGAGGTGGACCCTTGGGACGAGGTGGAGTTGACACAACCCGTAGGTAGGGTCCTATGGATCCCCACCATTGGCAGGTGGAGTGAGCTGAAGTTAGAGGCCGCTTCAGCTTCACCTATCCCCTCGGGTTGAGCCTTTGGGTGCTGGGGCCAGCAGGACTTAGGAGGGCCTCAAGGTTAGTTAGTAAATAGAAGTAGTTCAGCCAAGTGACAGCAGCCAATAGATGGTGTATTCCTACCCTGGACTGGGTTCAGTACAGGAACTCAGGTGCCAAAGGAATGGAAGGTAATTGGAGGCGCTCAATTAAAGAAAGGCCAGAGCCTTGTAAGTCCATGTCTAGGGGGTAGGCAAGAGGAGGCATCACTGACAGGGTAGGATCAGAGCCGGCGGCAAGCGAAGGTTGTGGCAAGCAATGTAGAACTATGGACACGGAGAGGTCTGTAGTAGGGGTGTGCATTCGGATTGACCGCATTAGTAAAACGCAACTCATATTTTTTTTTTACTTAAAAAATTGATTCGACATAAACGATCGGATTTCCCACATATCGAACATAGATATGTTCGATATGTGGGAAATCGCGATTGTTGAGCCAAAATAAAAATTTAAACCCCCTCACCCTCCTTAATCCCCCCCCCCAGACTTACCACAACTCCCTGGTGATCGAGCGAGGAGTGAGGACGCCATTTCTGCAATCCTTGGCGAGAAGCATGTGACGTCGGCGGCACGTCGAGTGACGCCGGCGTCACGTGATTCCCGGCTCGTTCGCGCCGGACGGCTCGTTCGGCCCAAAAAGAACTTTTGGCCAGCTTGGGGGGGTCAGGAGGCCCCCCCAAGCTGGCCAAAAGTTCTTTTTGGGCCGAACGAGCCGTCCGGCGCAAACGAGCCGGGAATCACGTGGCGCCGCGTCACTCAGACGCGACGTCACGTGATTCCCGGCAAGTTCGCGCCGGACGGGGGGGTCAGGAGGCCCCCCCCAAGCTGGCCAAAAGTTCTTTTTGGGCCGAACGAGCCGTCCGGCGCGAACTCGCCGGGAATCACGTGACGCCGCGTCACTCGACGTGCCACCGACGTCACATGCTTCTCGCCAAGGATTGCAGAAATGACGTCCTCACTCCTCGCTCGATCACCAGGGAGTTGTGGTAAGTCTGGGGGGGGGATTAAGGAGGGTGAGGGGGTTTAAATTTTTTTTTTGCACATATGTACATATACCCAACTCATTGGATTTTTTTTATGTCCATATTGGCCGCAAGTGGGACCCCCTTTCGGACATAAAAAATATGAACATAAAATTTTGCTCTGCACATCCCTAGTCTGTAGCATAGTCAATCAAGGCAATGGTCTGGGCACAGAGAAGGCAGGTGTAGTCAGGCAAAACTGTGGTCAGGGCACTGAGAAGATAGGCGTAGTCGGGCAAAGCTGTGGTCAGGACATGGAGAAGGCAGGCATAGTCGAGCAAAGCTGTAGTCAGGGCATGGAGAAGGCAGGCGTAGTCGGGCAAAGCTGTGGTCAGGGCACGGAGAAGGCAGGCATAGTCAAGCATGGCTGAGGTCCAGGACTGGGGATAGGCTGGAGAGTAGTCAGGTGTAGCAGAGGTTTGGGGCTGGAGAGAGGCTGAAGAGTAGTCAGGTGTAGCAGAGGTCTGGGGATGGAAGAGGCTGGAGTAGTAAAACAAAGCAGAGTTGAAATCCAAAGAGTCAGTCCAGCACAAGATGAGGCAGGAACAAGGAAGACATGAACCGGGAACCACAGGAATCAGGAACACGAAGTAGAGAGGATTCTCTATCAGTAACGAATACTCAGAGTACGAGGAGACCTGTTGCAAAGGCAACACTATGGAGTGAGGCCTGAGCTTATATACACTGAAGAGTCTGACGTCAGCATCTGGGGCTGCGGCCAGGTTCCCGCCGAGGGCCCTTTAAAAGAACTAGTGATGTGCGCGTGCCTAGGGAGGGGCGTGCATGCCTAGGGAAGGGCACAGCTCTGATGGCAGCGTCTCTCCGTGGACCACACAGAGAGGCCCGACGAGCAAGGACATCTTGGCTGGCAACACTGGGGACCATGGCAGAGCCGGAGGCACCGGAGATGACCCGAGGTCGGAGCTGGTGGCCACCACCACCAGTGAAGAGGAACCAGGAGCTGGAGTCCATGTGAGAAGGTGAGAGGTCCATGCCATGGGTCTGCTGCAAGTGGCATGTGTAACATTATCGTTATTGATGAATAGATGTTTAGTTCACATATGGAAGCAGCATTACACTAAGGCTAGAAATTATACTTTCTATTGAAAACCCCATGATCCTATTCATGAATAGACTTCCTCCTACTAGATAAGGGAATAATGAATCAAGCAGTTGAGACAGAGGTATGTCCAATCACATGGTCTCATCATCCTAAGAGACAATATTGGAGGTTCAATGATCATTTAGCAGGTGACACATATTGCACACAATTGATGGGAGATATCCAGGAATATCTGAAGTTTAACAATCAGGAGGATGAGTCACTAGCAATTCTCTGGGAGTGCTTGAAGGCACTAGTCTGGGAAAATTAATCTCGCATGCTTCTTATAGAAAAAGAGAAAATTAGGACTGCGCTGAAGTGGAAGATAGTTTCATTAAAGATAAGCAAAATCTATCAAAAACAGTGTTTAGACAATTAACAGTGGCCAGGGATGAGTTTTGTGAGCTTGATTCAGATATTATAGCCCATCATTTGGAAATGACATAGCAGGCATATTTTGAGGGGGGAAACAAGGCAGGAACGATGCTTGCACAAAAAAAATTGAAAACAATGGCAACTCAGTAAGCAGGTGAAAATGTGGCTTTTTAACCAAGCATTCAAGGGTAAGATTGACTAACCTCACCACTGCACCTACCCTTTTACAATTCTCCTTTGCTGACATGAGCTGAGAACTCTTGGGCCTTTCATGCCACTCAGCTTATGCTACTAGTAGATTCACTGCTTCAACTGTCTATGATGTTCCTTCAAAATCCCATCCCCTATGGTACTTGCTAACTCTTGGTCTGAATGCTTGCTGCAACACTCCTCAGGCAGGTTGATTCTGATTTTGATGGTCACCATCCTGCAGTCTGTATTAACCAACACCTTATCTGGTATCTGACATTCATCACTATTGGACACTTTATCCCAGCATTTGGTTCACCATCCTGCAGCAGTGGTGCTTTCCAAAGGTGACCCACTAGATACTCACATTCCATACCCAGCTCCACACTGTGATGACTCATTTAGTTTTGCTTTAGTCTTTGCACTTCATAAAAGCAGGAAAACTTCTAGATGTCCTCCAGTAGGAGCTTTTGGGAGAATTAGAAACAGCATGTTTCTAAGAAAAATGCCAGGAAGGACTGCAAATCCCATAAGTCTTTGGAGTAGCTTGCTAGGACAATTTGAGTAGGCACCCAACATTTGATGTTACTTTCTTCTTTTCTTTATATATTGTAATATACATATACAAACGCACCAGCAATATGTACTCTGGAGTGTCCCAAGGATCTGCCCTATCCATTGTACAATTTAAATTCTACCTAACTTCATTGTGTTGCACCCTTAATATCCTTGGAGTGCATTATAAAATGTATGCTGATAACATTCAATTTTTCTACCCTCTTAAGAAAATATGGGCCCTTACATAATTCTTCCTCACTATTTTACTACCATCCAAAAATGGCTTCACATCAACAAATTATCTCTCAACATATCTAAAACAGAAATCAATATTTTATCATGCCATACTGTTGCTGACACTTCCAACCATTTCTCTTTTAAGTACCATTCCTTCTCAATCTCCCAAAGTGTACAAAATCTGGGAGTCACAACTGAACCCTCTCTCTCGATGTGCAACCAATTAAGAGCTATTACCAACTCCTCCTACTGCAAACTACGCCTACTCCGTCACCTTAAACCCCTTCTTGAACACTCTGACTTCAGGTCAGTCCTTCAATCTCTACTATAATCTGGGATAGACTACTGTAACTCCCTCCTGACAGGCCTACCTTCCTATGCAACTGCCTACTACAGATCATACAAAACTCAGAAGCAAGACTCCTTTCCAGCAACCCATGTGTGATCACATCTCTCCTGTCCTCAAAGGTTTACACTGGCTCCCTATCTCTTACTGAGTTCAATACAAGCTTGCCATGATCCTACTCTCCTCAATTCACAATCTACACTCTCCATGTTTCTCCTCAACAATAAAAATCCATACCCCCTCCCATCCACTCAGATCGTCTAATCTAATGCTATTAGATACCCCTCTCCAAAGCTCACCCACCTTGAGGAAACCAGAGAACGAGCATTTTTCTCCGCAGGACCACGCCTATGGAACAGCCTACCTAAGGAAGTAAGAAGTCTCCGAGAAAGAACTTTCATTTAGAAAGCCCTAAAACCTTTCCTATTCAAGAAAGCATTCCCAAACTGAAATGATAATGGAATACACATAACTTGTCTCTCCTTGGATGGCTCAACATAACAGACTATTGCCCCACTTCTCAAAAATGGACTCCCAAGGTGAGCATTTGTTTTTTCCCCCTTCCGGAATAATTATGTTATTCCCCTTTTTAGTAAGAAAGATGCATTGTCTTGTTCTCTCCTTTCATTTGATATGAATGTTAAAATTGTATCCGGCTCTAACGTAGGAAGGGCAGGTAATAAATGCCTTTAAATAAATAAATAAATACATGTTAAAAGGAGGAACATCATAACCCAAGTGTAAAGGTTACATAAATGTATTCACTTTTCAAAACTATTGGTCATGTGGAATCATAGGTCCCCATTGTCCATTAGATTATTTTTAATGAATTTTTCATCATGTAAATAAAAAATGAAATATGATTTCCCTTTCATTTAATGCTGTGCCTGACATGATATCATGTTTCACTCCATAGTATCAGAGACTTGTTCTTGTATCCTGCAAAGAAGATCTCAAATATATGCTTAACCTGATAGCTTCAAATCATGTTATATTCTGGTGAATCTCCAAAAAATTAATAGATTGTATCAGATGAACCTGGCAATATTACCTATCAATTAAAACTTTATTCTAAAGGGATCCACTCATACAACAGTCAGTGTCCTTCAAAATGGTGGTAATTTTTAAAATGTCTAGACACCATGTTTATTAATGCAGGAAGTTCACTGATGTTACCAAATCTAATTGGATATCTTATGCATTTTCTTAAAATGTTAGGACCCTCATATGTTAAAATAAAATGCTCCATTTTATTTCAGCATTTAACCCCCTCAAATGCACAGATTGCATACGATAAATCCATTTCTGATCTCTTTACCTTAATAATCTAATTATGTCCCCTCTCGCCAGTTATCATCATTGTGACTTTGAACATACAAGTCTGTTGATTAAACTCCTCTTTGTGTGTTTGTTTCATAATCAACTCACGACTAGTAAAGAGCTTGATAATAAGCTTCTCTGGCATATAATAAAGGATAGCCCCTTGTCATAAACATGTTCTGTCATAATTTTATACTACAACTTATATTCAAGTACAAGCACTTGAGTGAGAGTGGTGGGTGCATGGAACAGCTTCCAAGTTGAAGCAGTGGAAGCATAAACTAACACAATTAAAAAATACATAGAATAAAAAAATGCTCCTTATATGTGAAGAAATGTAAGGAAAGCCTTTGATTAACTAAGATCTAAGATATTGCAAAGGAGGAATCTGGACAGATTAAATGAGTCTTATAACCTATATCTGCCATTATATTCTATAATTCTGAGCTCTTTTTTGATTCCAAGCACCTGATTTAATAGAAGGGAAGAGTGAGTTGCAACATTCACTTTTTGGCCTCCAACATGTCAATTTGCTTGTACATGGTACCCAGCAGGCCTTGCTATCTCCTGCCTCTGTTGGCCACAAGCATGGTTGTGTGCCACCTTCACCTGATGCCCATCAGGAGTTCTATACTGCATGTTCTACTGGTAAGAACCTAATTCATGTATGCATACAAAATGCGAGTGTATTTCCTGCTTCATATATTTAGCTAACGAAAGAGCTGCATCTCATATCCATGTCTCTGCCTCTATTGTTTCATGTTGTTTCTATCCTATTTAAAATCTACATGGTTGTCTGTTTGTATACTACTATCCAGCCTGGAGATAGGCTATCATCTTTATACTAAAGATATTATTTTTATGCCTTGTAAATCTTGAGCTTCAACATTTGGCTTGGTTCAATCTCTCTCTCAGCGATAAAGGCATGCTATTCCACAACAGATTTGCTCTCAGTTTAGATATTGAAAAGTTTAGATATTGAAAAGATTTCCATATAATGACGATTCTACTCTTTTTCATTCTGAAGGGCATGATATACCCATTGCATATCAGCTTAGAAATATAGATGTTATTATGGAATCCAATCTATCATTGTGCGCTCAGATAAAATCTTCAGTGAAATCAGCATTCTATAAATTACAAATCTTGTGCCAGTTAAAGTCCTCTTCTCCCTCACTGTTTTCCAATCCAGTGGCGGATCAAGTTTACATTGGTCTATAAAGTGTTGTTACTCCTTGTCACCCTGGAATTGTGTGATGCTTCATATTATTTACAACTCCCCCCCCTCACCCCCCTCCACACACACACTCAGATCTGCTAATCAAGCTCTTTTGGATGTTCCATCTCCTTGACTGGCATATCTTGCAGAAACAGGGTCTTTTCAATTGCAGGCACTTTCTTCTGGAATTCCTTGTCTGAACAAATATACCAACAAGTCTATACTCAGACATTTAAAAAGCAATTGAAAACTTATCTATATCATCATCTCCTCTCTCCCTTCCCCCCCTAACATCCCCCCTTCTACTCCCCCTACTATCTTCTCATCTCACACTTGTAACCTCGTAACCATCATCGATAATCACCTTTCCCTAAAACCATTCATAAACTCAATTCTCAAGGACTGCTATGTTAAACTGCACACAATTAAAAAATTTAGACCCCTACTACATGGTTCCGATTTTCGTATGGTACTCCAGGCTATTATTTTCTCCAAAGTAGACTACTGTAACGCTCTGTTACTTGGCCTCCCCTCCTCGATTATCAAACCTCTACAACTCCTGCAGAATGCCTCCGCTCGCATCCTTACAAACTTCAAAAAGAGGGACCACATCACCCCCATCCTGAAAGAGTTGCATTGGCTACCAATCATTTCAAGAATATAATACAAAGTTCTCTCCCTCATTCATAAATCTATTGTAAATGAAAACACGCACTGGCTCAATCCCCCCTTCCTTCCTCACGTCTCAACAAGACCCATTCGGACTATCCTTCAAGGAACGTTGCACCTACCCTCCCTGAAATTCATCAAACTTACCTCTACTACTAAAAGAGCGTTAACTCTTGCCGGCCCTACCCTCTGGAACTCTATGCCGCACGAAGTCCACACTGAATCCTTTACACCCAAGTTTAAAAAAAAATTAAAAACTTGGCTGTTTCAGCAGGCCTTCACCTACACTCCTCAATGCCTCGGCTATTGTCATTAGACTTACCTCTGCTTTCTAAGTGCCCCATCCTAGCTTGTTTCAGTTGTTCACCTATTTGTTATTCTTCCCCTTTCCAGATCTTATATCTTACTCTCTAATCAATTGTCTAATTAAATCTCTCCCCCTTGTATCCCCTGCTAATTACTTGCAATGTAAATATCCTATTCTCACTTATTTAAGCTGTATATATATTTAATAACCTCCTGGTTTAAATGCTGATCCAAAGTTAGCATTTTATGTTTTGAATTTTACTTTATTTTATCTGTGTTTACTCCATTGTTCATGATGTATCTTGTTTATCACTGTTCTATGTTTTATGTAAAGGATACGCCCTTCTGTGGCCTTCCATTTTGTTCCATGTAAACCAGTACGATGTGTAAATGGCTACCAGTATATAAAAATGTCAAATACATAAATAAATAAATAAATAAATAAATAAATAAATAAATAAATAAAATAAATAAATCTATATCTATTTCAACAAACCTATAAGACTGACAACTAGTCAGGAGGGCACTTTTGTAATGTGCTTGAGTAGTTGAGAATTACAACTGCCTGGCAGCAGATCTGACTTAAGTTATTATTAATAAGCAGGGCTGCGTTCAAGTGCATGATACATATAATGGGTGAATGCTTTAGGTTTACCTTCCCATGGTGGTCTGTTTTATGTTTTACCATTATTCGGCAATGGACTTCCCTTTTCCCTATCATAGAGGCAAAGGCCAGGAGGTCCCATTTTGAAAGATGGCAAAGCCTCGCCTGGAGCCTAAGAAGTGATCTGGGTTGCAGTAGACTACTAGAGACCTCACTAGGTTGCTAGGATTAACCAAGATCACCAGATATGGTCAAGGGGAGGTGGGCTGTAGATGGTAGAGGGACCTGGGAGGATACATTTGGAACCAGGAAGATTTTAATCATGGGGGGTTGACTTCTTTTGAAAGGGGAGGAGTTTGGAAAAGGGGTGGGGCATCACCACGTGATTGTAAAATCTTTTTATTTTTTTACTTTTTAAACTTTTGCGCCACCTCTAGAGGTGGCAGGGGGTGGGCGGTGGTCTAGCTAGACCCTCAGGGGGGTTGTATAAATTGGGGAGCTATGTCTGTAGGGTTGGGCTAAGGAAGCAATTTTTCCCTTTTCCCTGCAGTACTTTCCTCACTGATATTTTTGCTCCAGAAGAAATACGATGGGAAGCTGCAATGGTATTTTATCATAAAGACCACTGTATCACCCCCCCCCCCCCCATACACAAACACACATACCATGGTGTGTTTTCATGACCCATGGTATTTTTCCCCTTCTACAGTAAAATACCATGTTGTAGTAAATGACCCCCTATGTTTGCTGTATATGTTTGATATTAATACTTGTATACCACCTTAAGCAATCAAATTCAGGAAGGGAACTTTTAAATAAATAAATACAAAGGCTGCATGATCTGGAAACTCATAATTCATGCAAGGTTCAGCATATTGCTGCTTACTTATTATATCAGACTTGAAATTACAAAAGATTTCATTGATTTTGTCCAACATATAATACTATAGAAAATCACAATTTGTTTTGTTTGGAAAAATGCAACTATTTTTGTGTACTTTGCACAATGAAAAAATATCATCAAATTGCAGCATCATAGCTTTTCTAGTTATACTATAAGATAAATGTCATTTTTTTTTTTTGCATGTGAAAGTTTTCTATGAATAACAAATAGCTGACTGAAATAGAATGGACCTTTTGTTTTGATCTTTCTTATGTCTCTTTTGCTTTGCATCTTCTCCGTTGGTGACTATATGTTCCTTGTTCACCACTCTTTCACATTCACTTCACGTCTATAGAGGAACACAAAAGTCTTGTTACACTGCTATGAAGTTAAATAAAAGCAGGGTCTTGTTAAATTACTTTTTGACAGAGAGCACAATCATAACTGAGGTCTGCTGTAATCAGAAGACTCTTAAGGCTGAATTTCTACTGTGGAGCAACTCTTGCTAACAGGTGTCAGATGTGCAGTCTACAGTTTCATGGGAAGAAAAGTAAAAAAATGGAAAACTGATTCCTGAGTAAATAAAAGAATAAACTTCTCATTCTTGGAGAGATTATGGGGTAGATTTTCAAATAGCGCGAATTGGCCTACTTTTGCTGGCGCATCAGGCGCAAGCAAAAGTAAGCTGGATTTTAGTAGATACGCGCGGAGCCGCGCGTATCTGCTAAAAACCTGGATCGGCGCGCGCAAGGCTATTGATTTTGTATAGCCGGCGCGCGCCGAGCCACGCAGCCTACCACCGTTCCCTCCGAGGCCGCTCCGAAATCGGAGCGGCCTCGGAGGGAACTTCCTTTTTCCCTCCCCTCACCTTCCCCTCCCTTCCCCTACCTAACCCACCCACCCGGCCCTGTCTAAGCCCCCCCTCCCCTTTGTCGGGGGATTTACGCCTCCCAGAGGGAGGCGTAAATCCCCGCGCGCCAGCGGGCCTCTTGCTCGCCGGGATGCGACCTGGGGGCGGGTATGGAGGGCGCGGCCACGCCCCCGGACCACCCCGGGCCGTAGCCACGCCCCGTACCCGCCCCAAAACGCTGCCGACACGCCCCCTAAACGCCACGACGACCGGGCCCACCCCCAACACGCCCCCCTCGGAGAACCCCGGGACTTACGCGAGTCCCGGGGCTCTGCGCGCGCCGGTAGGCCTATGTAAAATAGGCTCACCGGCGCGCAGGGCCCTGCTCGCCTAAATCCGCCCGGATTTGGGCGGATTTAGGCGAGCAGGGCTTTGAAAATCTGCCCCTTAGGGGTAGATTTTCAAACTATGCGAATAGGCCTACTTTTGCTGGCGCATCAGGCGCAAGCAAAAGTACGCTGGATTTTAGTAGATACGCGCGGAGCCGCGCGTATCCACTAAAATCCTGGATCGGCGCGCACAAGGCTATCAATTCTGTATAGCCGGCGCGCGCCGAGCCGCGCAGCCTACCCCCGTTCCCTCCAAGGCCGCTCCGAAATCGGAGCGGCCTCGGAGGGAACTTCCTTTTGCCCTCCCCTCACCTTCCCCTCCCTTCCCCTACCTAACCCACCCACCCGGCCCTGTCTAAGCCCCCCCCTTACCTTTGTCGGGGGATTTACGCCTCCTGGAGGGAGGCGTAAATCCCCGCGCATCAGCGGGCCTCCTGCGCGCCGGGACGCGACCAAGGGGCGTGTCCGGAGGGTGCGGCCACGCCCCCGGGCCGCCCCGGGCCATAACCACGCCTCTGGGCCCACCCCCGAAACGCTCCCGGCACGCCCCCTAAACGCCGCACGGTTCGGGCCCGCCCCCCCGACACGCCCCCGACACGCCCCCCTCGGAGAACCCCGGGACTTACGCGAGTCCCGGGGTCTGCGCGCGCCGGTGAGCCTATGTAAAATAGGCTCACCGACGCGCAGGGCCCTGCTCGCCTAAATCCGCCCGGATTTGGGCGGATTTAGGCGAGCAGGGCTCTTAAAATCCGCCCCTTAGAGTGCAGACTTTCAAAACATATGCAATTGTTCCTCTTGTACTCCAGAACAGGTATGTTCCTAGAAGACTTCTCAAGGTGTTTTGGGTTCTGAATGTTTTTTAAAACAAGGATTGGAGCATGCCATTGCCAATAGTGAAGTAATTCCTTGAGCGATATCTCAATAGTTCCTGTAGGGACTATTAAACCACTAGGCAGAAGCACAGTGAACTGAAGAAGGGACCTGTGTGGTTTCAAAAGTTCATGTTCAACATATTTGTTGTTGACTTTTTAAAAGGTACCATAACCTACAAAACTCTGATAGAAAGAAGAATAAAAAAAAAATAAGAGAAGCAAAACAGAACCAAAATCACTTTATTGAACTCACATAATTATGCCCAGTCCAGTTGGCAGGATACAAACCTATTTTATTTTTAAAAAAATGTGCAGCATGTAATCTAAAATTCTAGGTTCATAACTTATTCACATTCAAAAACATATTAAAAACAATACCCATAAATAAACAATATGAAAAAACGTCATAAAAATTGGTTACTCCCCAAAGCCATATCAGCCTAAGGCTGACCATATCTTTGTCATAAATAAGAAAATAACCTCCTCTGGACATGATTCATATATCTGGAGGCCAGCAAATATAGAACAGCATACCACTGTAGTTGTCAGTTGATCCAAATGCCTGTGTGAAAAATAATGCCTTCAGTTTTTTCCTGAAAATTTTGGTGCAGGTTACCACTCTTAAGATATCCAATAAAAAGTTCCAAAGTAGCATCTCACAAGACTCTGCTAGCCATATGAGTCATATAGTTTGCAAGTCAAGGACAATTCACCTAGAGGATCTTCAAGTCTGGGGCGTCTTACTGATTTTTAACACTGTAGTCGTATAGTTATGGGAATCTCCGCTTGGGGCCTTATGCCCAAGAATCAAGTTCTTATATCTTATCTATGACTGAATCTAAAGCAGAGAGCACTGGTGTGATATGATCTCTGAAGCAAGCACCAGTTAATATATGGATGAAAGCATTTTGAACTGCCTGGAGAGCTTTTAGAGAGGTCATTAGCAGTCTTAAATATATGGAATTGCAATATTGCAATATCCAAACAAGCTTTTAGCAATGAGTCACCTACATAAGAGTTGAGCAGCACTAAATAAATCAGATCTTTTCTTTTACTTTACATTTTATTTCTATTTAATGGTTTTATATCTATGTTTATTTTGAACTGTGATTTTGATTCTAATTTTAATTTTATTTGAACTTGATTTTCTTTTATTATTTTATCTTCTGTAAAATTTTATTTGATCATTTTATTTACTTGTAATATTTTATTTGGTGAAAATTTTGAGTTTATACTTTGTGTGCTGTTTTAATTCAATTTTATTTATTTGCTGTAAACTGGTATGAATGATATACAGAATATCGGTATACAAAATAATATAAATAAATAAATTAAATAAATACCCTAAATTAGAACAAAGGCCTGAAGAAATGTCCTAAAATAATTAGCCATTAAAGAAAGGCTTACGCATATGCAACATACACTGTTTAAAAAAATCCACTTTTTACCACTGCTTTTACATGAAATCATAATGAAAGGGTACATTTAGTTACAATACCCAGATTCTGCACCTGCAAAAAAATGTCAGATCTTATAAGTGTAACTGAGATGGCAAATCTGGAGTCTTAAACCCACCACAGACAATTAATTATATTTCCTTTGGGGCAGATTTTCAAAGGCTACGCAAGTAACATACGTGCATAACCCGAGAAAATCTGCCCCTGGAGGCAGGCATAACTTCAACGACAACATTAGGGAGGGGGTTAGATAGGGCTGGGGTGGGTTAGATAGGGAAAGGGAGGGGAAGGTGGGGGGTGGAAGGAAAGATCCCTCCGAGGTCGCTCCGATTTCGGAGCAGCCTCGGAGGGAACGGAGGAAGCCTGCGTGGCTCGGTGCGCACAAGTTTCACAATTGTGCACCTCCTTACGCGCGCCGACCCAGGATTTTATAACATGCACGTGGCAGCGCACGCATGTTATAAAATCGGGCGTAGATTTGTTCACGCTGGGTTGCGCGAACAAATCATCGCCCACGTGCAGGTTTGAAGATCTGCCCCTTTATGTTTAGTGCCAGTTTATTACCTGCCATCCAATGACTCTGACACTTTCTAACATGTATTACTGCCTCTTGCACCAAGGTCAAAACAGAGACATAGAATTGAATATCATTGGCATATAGTACAGTGAGTAGTTTGCAGATAGGACAAATGTAAATATAAAACAAAGTGACAGACAAGGTGGATTCCTGAGAAACACCAGTATGCAAAGGAGATAGAGAAGAGGTAGAGCAACCCACAGTAATCCAGTGACTATGCTCCGTGAGATAAGACATAAACTATGTGAACAATGTGGATGAAAGGCCCAAGCCACTAAGTTGAGTGGATATTAAGTATGAAAAAAAATCAACACATATTCATACATGCTGCAACCTAAAAAAAATTCTGAAAATGATTATTCAGTTCAACAATTTTATATCAATTCTTACTTCAGTTTAATAATTGGTATCATATATTTATGAGCAAACAAAACTATTAGACTTCAGCACAAAGGCACTTCATATATTCTTTTATCACAAGGTAAAGATCCATCTTTAATTCAAAATTGCATTTAAAATCTCCATTTTAACATAGAACTATAGAAACAGCACCACAAGTTATAAACACTATACTGTCATCAATTTGGCAGCATTGTGCCTATCTCAGGAATAATATTATTCAAAATCTCTTGACAAAGAAAGCTGTAACATAAGTGCTTTGCTCTGAACTTGACATCTCAAAAGAAAAACTGTATACAAACCTGAGAATGAAACCATCATATGTGACTGATTAATTAAATCCTACCATTATCTAATCACAAACCATTCTCTATTCATACATATATTTCAACATTTTATTAATAGATTAAACATGCATATTCACTCAGGATAGATATCATTGGTTGTAATCTGATCAGTTATAGGAAATAAAAAAAATAAATTAAAATATCAATTAATTAGGAACAGATTAAAACTAACTCAGAATTTCAGGACCTCAGTGATAAGGAGGCACTCTGTTTCTCTTCTTCTTTATTAAGTGGTCAGATACATTCTTCATATCAGAGAAGTAATGATATAAACTGAGTCAGGCAACAAAAAGAAATATAAATAGACAAAAGATTACATATTAATCCCCATGTTAACATAAAGGATACACCTATAAGAAATGTTTGCTTTCAGGTTCACTGAGAAAAATACGCAAGATTCCAAGAGTGGGATAATATCCTTTGTTTATTCAGATGTATCATTTGGAGAAATCTGTTCTAAGATAACTCATCACTGGGTTCTAACATTCATTACAAGCATCAACCTAGTTTCATGAGTCAAAAATAACCTCAAGCCTTAAGTTTTGATTAAGAATGCAAGCATGCAGAAAATATTTCAATGCAATACTTCTGTAAGAGGAACTAGATCTTCTAGTTAATCTTGAGAACCTTGCTGACAATGACTTCTCACTAGGGATGTGAATCGTTTTAGGACGATTA
Organism: Rhinatrema bivittatum; assembly: GCF_901001135.1. Taxonomy (NCBI): domain Eukaryota; kingdom Metazoa; phylum Chordata; class Amphibia; order Gymnophiona; family Rhinatrematidae; genus Rhinatrema; species Rhinatrema bivittatum. Next base: position 440,434,809 of record NC_042616.1, on the reverse strand, counting down.
AAATTATCGTCCGATAATTTTAATATCGTCTTAAACCGTTATGGAACACAATACAATACAGATTCTAACGATTTATCGTTATAAATCGTTAGAATCGTGAGCCGGCACACTAAAACCCCCTAAAACCCCCCCCCGACCCTTTAAATTAAATCCCCCACCCTCCCAAACCCCCCCCCCCCCGATAACTTAAATAACCTGCGGGTCCAGCGGCGGTCCGGAACGGCAGCGGTCCGGAACGGGCTCCTGCTCCTGAATCTTGTCGTCTTCAGCCGGCGCCATTTTCCAAAATGGCGCCGAAAAATGGCGGCGGCCATAGACGAAAAAGATTGGACGGCAGGAGGTCCTTCCGGACCCCCGCTGGACTTTTGGCAAGTCTCGTGGGGGTCAGGAGGCCCCCCACAAGCTGGCCAAAAGTTCCTGGAGGTCCAGCGGGGGTCAGGGAGCGATTTCCCGCCGCGAATCGTTTTCGTACGGAAAATGGCGCTGGCAGGAGATCGACTGCAGGAGGTCGTTCAGCGAGGGTTCCGGCGCCTCGCTGAACGACCTCCTGCAGTCGATCTCCTGCCGGCGCCATTTTCCGTACGAAAACAATTCGCGGCGGGAAATCGCTCCCTGACCCCCGCTGGACCTCCAGGAACTTTTGGCCAGCTTGTGGGGGGCCTCCTGACCCCCACGAGACTTGCCAAAAGTCCAGCGGGGGTCCGGAAGGACCTCCTGCCATCCAATCTTTTTCGTCTATGGCCGCCGCCATTTTTCGGCGCCATTTTGGAAAATGGCGCCGGCTGAAGACGACAAGATTCAGGAGTAGGAGCCCGTTCCGGACCGCTGCCGTTCCGGACCGCCGCTGGACCCGCAGGTTATTTAAGTTATTTGGGGGGGGGGGGTTCGGGAGGGGGGGGGATTTAATTTAAAGGGTCGGGGGTGGGTTTTAGGGGGTTTTAATGTGCCGGTTTTTCGATTTTTCGATTTTTAACGATTTTTAACGATTTTTCACGATATTTTACCCCCCCAAACGGCAACAATACGATTCCCTCCCCCTCCCAGCCGAAATCGATTGTTAAGACGATCGAGGACACGATTCACATCCCTACTTCTCACATGTTTATCTGTAAGTCTTGTGATCTGTGTCCTTCATCTGAAGTTTGCAGATTTGTGTTGATAATGCTGGATTAGACTGAAAATGTATAACACTATAGAGACAAGAAAGACTCAACCCTTTTCAATGATACATTTCCTTCACTTTATACTTTTTCAGTTCAATTCATGAAATCAAAGAGTTTTTTTGTACACCCATGTAGAGGTCATTCTTAGGCATTCTGTGTTTACATGGAGGTGGACCCTTGTCCTAGAGCAGTAGACAATAGGGATGTGAATCGTTTTTTGACGATTTAAAACAATCGTCAGATATATATTTAAATCGTCAAAAATCGTTAGAGCCGCAATACAATAGCAATTCCCCCGATTTATTGTCAAAAAATTGTAAATCGGGGGAGGGGGGAGTATGGGAAAACCGGCACACCAAAACAACCCTAAAACCCACCCTGCCCTTAAAAACAAATCCTCCACCCTCCTGAATTACCTGGGGTCCAGTGGGGGGGGGGTGTCCCGGCGCGATCTCCCGCTCTCGGGCCACAGCTGCGTTAATAGAAATGGCGCCGGTGGCCCTTTGCCCTTACCATATGACAGGGCAAAGGTAGCGCCGGCGCCATTTTGGTTCCTGTCACCCAACGTCACGAGTGCAGGAGATCGCTCCCGGACCCCCGCTGGACCCCCAGGGACTTTTGGCCAGCTTGGGGGGGCCTCCTGACCCCCACAAGACTTGCCAAAAGTCCAGCGGGGGTCCGGGAGCGACCTCCTGCACTCGGGCTGTATTGCAGGGGTCGTATGACATAGTGAGGGCAAAGGTAGCGCCGGCGCCATTTTGAATATTGGCAATGATTTTTTAACAAAAAAACCATGACGATCAGATTTCCCTCCCCCCCAGCCAAAATCGATGGTTAAGATCGTTAGAGCTTGCCCAATTTGTGCACAACTATCTTCCTTGAAAAAGGAGCTGAATGAGGTTAAAGCTCAATTAGCTTCAATTACAAGAATTACACCCACATTGCATTACTCAGAAAATAATTCCCCAACATCACAGAGAAACCAGAAGTCAAGAAAAAGAGATTCATTATGCTCAGGTAGGCCCCACAGTCACCCATTCTTGACAATTGGGCAGCCAACAGGTACACCCTCCCACTCAAACAGGTCATTAAGAAATTATTTAAAATCCAGGAATACAGTGGGCTCTGGTAGAATTAGACCTGTGATGAGGAGACACACAATGTACCAAATGCAAAAAGAACAAAAAGCCTTCTCTATATTAGAAACTGAAGAAGTTCTTGAGAAAAACATTGAAGTGTTACCAGAAAAGAGAAAACAAACACAATGCATGCAGAATTTCAAGATCCATAACCAAAAGAAAAATCTAATTGAGATGGATAACTCTGTCAACAGTGGCACAACTGCAAAAGGAAAGAGTGAAGTGAATAACAAATCTCAAATAAAATCTCATAAGGAGTCCAGGAAAAGCAACAACCTTAAAGAGAGTACCTGGAAGGCTATGACCACAAATGCTCATAGTTTGGGAAATAAAATCCCAGATCTGCAGGCCCTAATGGCTGAGGCAGAATTGGACATTGTTGCTATCACAGAGACATGGTTCACAGAATCTCATGATTGGGATACAACAATACCAGGCTATAACTTGTTAAGGAAAGACAGAGAGGATAGAAAAGGGGGAGGTGTGGCTCTTTATATCAGAAACAACATCCAAGCATCTGAGCTGCAAGGAAGTTGGGGCAAGGAAGAAGCAATATGGGTCGACCTAAAAAAAGATGACGGAGCATCCATTTATATTGGAGTGGTTTACAGGCCTCCAAACCAAAAGGAAGAGCTGGACAGAGATCTGGTTGAAGACATCCATAAGATAGGTAAGAAGGGAGAAGTGGTGATCGTGGGTGACTTTAATATGCCAGATGTAGACTGGAAAATCCCATCTGCAGAAACTAAAAATAGTAGAGCAATAGTGGATGCCATGCAAGTATCTTTGTTCAAACAAATGGTGTTGGAACCCACGAGAGAAGGTGCTATACTCGACTTAGTGCTCACTAATGGAGATAATGTCTCCGATGTCCAGGTGGGCACCCACCTCAGCACCAGTGATCATCAAACGGTATGGTTTAATATCACTAAAAGAATAGGGAAAAGAACCACAAAGACCCGAGTTTTACAGTTCAAAAACATGGACTTTGAGGAAATGGGTAAGTACCTGGAGGAAGAACTAAAAGGATGGGAGAACGAGAGAGATGTGGAGCAGCAGTGGACCAATCTAAAACGAGCAATCACCAAGGCAACTACTCTATATGTTAGAAATGTAAAGAAAAGCAAAAGAAAATTGAAACCTATCTGGTTCTCAAAGGAGGTGGCTGACAAAATTAAAGCTAAAAGAACAGCATTCAAGAAATATAAAAGATCCCAAAGGGAGGAACACAAAGAAGAATATTTGATTCAACTGAGGGAGACAAAGAAATTAATCAAGTTGGCAAAAAGTCAAGCGGAAGAGAGGATTGCCAAGGAGATAAAAAATGGTGACAAAACATTTTTCAGATACATCAGCGAAAAGAGAAAGGTCCAAAGTGGTATAGTGAAATTGAAAGGTGATAATGATCAATGTGTGGAGAGAGACGAAGAAATGGCAGAAATATTAAACGAATACTTCAGCTCTGTGTTCACTAAAGAAGACCCTGGAGAAGGACCATCTCTACACAACAAGAAACTGGAAGGAAATGGAATAGATGAAAATCCTTTTACAGTAGAAAATGTGTGGGAAGAGCTAAAGAACCTTAAAGTGGACAAAGCCATGGGGCCTGATGGGATTCATCCAAGGATATTGAGGGAGCTCAGAGATGTTCTGGCGGGTCCGCTGTGTGACCTGTTCAATAGATCCCTTGAAACGGGAGTGGTGCCGAGTGATTGGAGAAGAGCGGTGGTGGTCCCGCTTCACAAGAGTGGGAACAGGGAGGAGGCTGGCAACTACAGACCGGTTAGCCTCACTTCGGTGGTGGGAAAAGTAATGGAGTCACTGCTGAAAGAGAGAATAGTGAACTATCTACAGTCTGGAGAATTGATGGACCAGAGGCAACATGGATTCACCAGGGGAAGATCCTGTCAAACAAATCTGATTGACTTTTTTGACTGGGTAACCAAGGAATTGGATCGAGGAAGAGCACTCGATATCATATACTTGGATTTCAGCAAAGCTTTTGATACGGTTCCGCACAGGAGACTGGTCAATAAAACGAGAAGCTTGGGAGTGAGTGCCGAGGTGGTGACCTGGATTGCAAATTGGTTGACGGACAGAAGACAATGTGTGATGGTAAATGGAACCTTCTCTGAAGAGAGAGCGGTTTTAAGTGGTGTACCGCAAGGATCGGTATTGGGACCGGTCCTGTTCAATATCTTTGTGAGCGACATTGCGGACGGGATAGAAGGTAAGGTTTGTCTTTTTGCGGATGACACTAAGATCTGCAACAGAGTGGACACGCCGGAAGGAGTGGAGAGAATGAGACGGGATCTAAGGAAACTGGAAGAGTGGTCGAAGATATGGCAGCTGAGATTCAATGCCAAGAAGTGCAAAGTCATGCATATGGGGAGTGGAAATCCGAATGAACTGTATTCGATGGGGGGGGGGAAAGGCTGATGTGCACGGAGCAGGAGAGGGACCTTGGGGTGATAGTGTCTAATGATATGAAGTCTGCGAAACAATGCGACAAGGCGATAGCAAAAGCCAGAAGAATTCTGGGCTGCATAGAGAGAGGAATATCAAGTAAGAAAAGAGAAGTGATTATTCCCTTGTACAGGTCCTTGGTGAGGCCTCACCTGGAGTACTGTGTTCAGTTCTGGAGACCGTATCTACAAAAAGACAAAGACAAGATGGAAGCGGTACAGAGAAGGGCGACCAGGAAGGTGGAGGATCTTCATCGGATGACGTACGAGGAGAGATTGAAGAATCTAAATATGTACACCCTGGAGGAAAGGAGGAGCAGAGGAGATATGATACAGACTTTCAGATACTTGAAAGGTTTTAATGATCCAAAGGCAACGACAAACCTTTACCATAAGAAAAAAATCAGCAGAACCAGGGGTACGATTTGAAGCTCCAGGGAGGAAGATTCAGAACCAATGTCAGGAAGTATTTCTTCACGGAGAGGGTGGTGGATGCCTGGAATGCCCTTCCGGAGGAAGTGGTGAAGACCAGAACTGTGAAGGTCTTCAAAGGTGCGTGGGATAAACACTGTGGATCCATAAAGTCAAGAGGCCGCCAATGAAGAGTGGGTGACTCGCCAGAATGATGGCTACTGCCTGGACACAATACCCTTATTCAATAAACATACACATGGTTACTGTGACTCCAACATCACTCTAAGCTTCAACAGCAAGAGGAAATGTGGAAAAAAGGATTTGCACTCACAAAGCTGGGAGTAGCTGGCTTGTTACGGCAGTTACTACCCCAAACCAAATGTGCCTGATACTTCACTTTCGATGCACATCCAGCATAGCTCTCTGCTCCAACGGCAGGGGAGAAGAAAAACTGATACTTCACGCATACCCAGCATAGCTTCAACGGCAGGGGAGAAGAAAAAAGGATTCACACTCACAAAGCGGGGAGTAGCTGGCTTGTTACGGCGGTTACTACCCCAAACCAAATGTGCCTGATACTTCACTTTAGATGCATATCCAGCATAGCTCTCTGCTTCAACGGCAGGGGAGAAGAAAAACAACCAATAAGGGCTGTATAACATAGTCTGGGTTAAAACAAATAAGCATGGGTGTAGCTTGCTTATTGCGGCGGTTACTACCCCTACTACCCCCTAACTAATCAAGCTTGATATTTCACTTGGATGCAGCTCCATCACTGCTCTCTACATTAATGGTGGGGGAGGAAGGGAAATAGAACCAAGAGCTAAAAGAAACAGATAAGTATGAGAGAAAAAATGTGTGAAGCTTGCTGGGCAGACTGGATGGGCCGTTTGGTCTTCTTCTGCCGTCATTTCTATGTTTCTATGTTTCTATAAGACGATCGATCACACGATTCACATCCCTAGTAGAGAATGGCTCCCTGGTTGGACCCAGGAAGCACCTGCCACCAGGTGGCGGAGCACAGGAGGAGACAGAGGCTAGCTGGAGCTTCACCACTGGAAGCCTGCAGTCCCCCCGGATGGAGCCCTTGGGGACCTGGGCCACTTGGACTTAGGTGGGCCTCGCAGGATCTCCCTGATAGAAGTATAAAGGTGTGCCCACCAGGATCAAGGGTATGCGGTCGATGTCTTGGCTGAAGGCCTGAGAAATCAAGGAAGGCCAGTACAGTGTCTGCGATGACAAGGCTAGGAACATGGCCAGATTCAAGGAGACATGGTCAGGGATAGCCGAAGTTGAGTTCCAAGGATCAGTCTGAGAGAGGTCAGCCAAAGCAGGGGTCAAGTTCCAAGGATCAGTCCAAGAGTAGTCATCCAAAGCAGGGGTCAGGTTCCAGAGGTCAGACATGGTCAAGAAAGCAGGCAAAGGTCAGAATCCTGGCAGCGATCAGCATGGTCAAGGAAGCAGGCAAAGGTCAGAATCCGGGCAGTGATTAGCATGGTCAAGGACATAGGCAAAGGTCAGTACCAGAGAGTCAGTCCAAGAGATACTACCTGGGGGAACACAGGAACAGACAGATGCTGGAACATGAGGACGCTGGAACACAAGGATGCTGGAACAAGGTTGGAACACGAGGATGCTGGAAAAAGGCTGGAACATGAGGATTCTGGAACAAGACTGGAACAAAATTGGAATAGACTGGAACAGGCTATGAGACATGGAGGCAAACTCAGTACACACATGGTGTCGACCCGATTGCCAAGGCAAGGAAGTACATTCAATCAGGGCGTGCCATGGAGCTTGGACCTGTCCCTTGCCTTAAAAGGGACCGGGCAGTCTGCGCGTGTACCTAGGGGCGGGGCTGATGCCACTGAAGATGCCGAGCCCCGCCGTGAGGCCTGGTGTGCTGAGGAAGGCTTGGCGATTGCTGCCATGGGACGCCGAGGCCTGGAGGAGCTTGCAGCAGCTGCTGGGGAGGCTGACCCTGGACCTGCAGTGGAGTTGGAATGATGAGCAGGCCTGTAGACGGGCCGAGCATGGAAGAGGCGCGCAACAGTACCCCCCCTTCTAGGCCTCCCTCTACGCGGGTGAGGTTTTTCAGGGTGAGCCCTGTGGAAGGATCTAAGGAGATCC